>NC_064640.1:960663804-961310757 GCF_023864345.2 Schistocerca serialis cubense | reverse complement strand
GGTCCAAGGGATACAGTAATCCTTCACTGGTGCATCGGAATATAATACTGGTCTCCCAGGAGCCGCTCAAAGCACAAACTCTTAGAAGATACACTCTTCTTGTACTTAAGTCGGCATTGTGCATTTTGTATTCAATGCCGATGCAATTTGTAGGTTTCATGGTCAATCTAAAGGTCCAAGGGATACAGGAAACCTGCACTGGTGCAACGGGTTCTAAAACCGGTATTCCAGGAATCGCTCAAAGCACAAACTCTTAGAAGATTCACTCTTCTTGTACTTAAGTCGGCATTTAGCCTATTGTATTCAATCCCGATGCAATTTCTGTGATTCCTGGTCAATGTGAAGGTCCAAGGGATACAGTAAACCAGCAGTGGTGCATGGGAATCTAATTCTGGTCTCCCAGGAGCCGCTCAAATGCACAAACTCTTAGAGAATTCACTTGTCTTTTACTTAAGTGTGCATTGTGCCTTTTTTATTCAATCCCGATGCAATTTCTGTGTATCATGGTCAATGTGGAGGGTCAAGTGATACGGTAAGCCTGCACTGGTGCATCGGAATCTAACACTGGTCTCCCATGAGCCGCTCAAATCACAAACTCTAAGAAGATTCACTATTCTTGTACTTAGGACGGCATTGTGCTTTTGTATTCAATCCCGTTGCAATTTCTGGGTTGTATGGTCAATGTGAAGGTCCAAGGGATACAGCAAACCTGCACAGGTGCATGGGAATGTAATACTGGTCACCCAGGATGCGCGCAATGCACAAACTCTTAAAAGGATCATTCTTCTTGCACTTAAGTCGGTATTGTGCCCTTTGTATTCAGTCCTGATGCAATTTCTGTGTTTCATGGTCAATGTGACGGTCCAAGGGAAACAGTAAACCTGCACTGGAGCATCGGAATCTATTACTGGTGTCCCAGGAGCTGCTCAAAGCACAATCTCTTAGAAGTTTCCCTCTTGTTGAACTTAAGTCGGGATTGTAACTTTTGTATTTAATCCATATTCAATCTCTGTGTTTCATGGTCAATGCGAAGGTCCAAGGGATACAGTAAACCCGCACTTGTGCATCGGAATGTAATACTGGTCTCCCAGGAGGCGCTCAAAGCACAAACTCTTAGAAGATACATTTTTCTTGTACTTAAATCATTATTGTGACTTTTGGATTAAATCCCGATTCTATATCTGTGTTTCATTGTCATTGTGAAGGTCCAAGCTATACAGTAAACTTGAACAGGAACATCGGAACAAAAAACTGGTCTCCCAGGAGCCGCTCAAAGCATAAACTCGTAGAAGATTGACTCTTCATGTACTTAAGCCGGCACTTAGCCTATTGTATTCAATCCCGATGCAATTTCTGTGATTCATGGTCAATGGGAAGTTTCAAGGGATACGGTAAACCTCGACTGGTGCATCAGAATCTAATACTGGTCTTCCAGGAGCCGCTCAAATCACAAACTCTTAGAAGATTCAGTATTTTTGCACTTAAGTAGGCATTGTGCCTTTTGTAATCAATCCCGATACAATTTCTGTGTTTCGTGGTCAATGTGAAGGTCCAGGGGTTACAGTAAACCTGCACTGGTGCATCGGAATCTAATTCTGGTCTCCTGGAGGCGCGTGAACCACAAACTCTTAGTGGATTCACTCTTCTTTTACTTTAGTCGGCATTGTGACTTTTGTATTCAATCGCGATGCTACTTCTGTAGTTCATGGTCAATGTGAAGGTCCAAGGGATACAGTAAACCTGCACTGGTGCATCACAATCTAATACTGGTCTCCCAGCAGCCGCTCAAAGCACAAACTCTTAGAAGATTTACTCTTCTTGTGCTTAAGTCGGCATTGTGCCATTTGTATTCAATCGCGATGCAATTGCTGTGTTTCAATGTCAATGTGAAGGACCAAGGGATACAGTAAAAATGCACTGGTGCATCGCAATCTAATGCCGGTCTCCGAAGGAGCCGCTCAAATCACAAACTCTAGGAAGATTCACTCTTCTTGTACTGAAGTCGGCATTTAGCCGATTGTATCCAATACCGATGCAATTTCTGTGATTCATGGTCAATGTGAAGGTCGAATGGATACAGTAAACGTGCACTGATGCATCGGAATCGAATACTGGTCTTCCAGGAGCCAGTCAAAGCACAAACTCTTAGAAGATTCACTCTTCTTGTACCTAAGTCGCCATTTAGCCTATTGTATTCAATCCCGATACAATTTCTGTGTTTCATGGTCTATGTGAAGGTCCAAGGGATACAGTAAACCAGCACTGGTGCATCGGAATCTAATACCGGTCTCCCAGCAGCCGCTCAAGGCACAAATTCTTAGAAGATTCACTCTTCTTGTACTTAAGTCGGCATTGTGCCTTTTGTATTCAATCCCGATGCAATTTCTGTGTTTCATGGTCAATGTGAAGGTCCAGGGGTTACAGTAAACCTGTACTGGTCCATCGGAATCTAATTCTGGTCTCCTGGAGTCGCTCGAACCACAAACTCTTTGAAGATTTACCTTCTTGTACTTAAGTCGGCATTGTGACTTTTGTATTCAATCCCGATGCAATTTCTGTGTTTCATGGACAATGTGAGTGTCCAAGGGATACAGTAAACCTGCACTTGATCATCGGAATGTAATACTGGTCTCGCAGGAGGCGCTCAATGCTCAAACTCCTAAAAGTTTCATTCTTCTTGTACTTAAGTCGGTATTGTTCCCTTTGTATTCAGTCCCGAAGCCATTTCTGTGAGTCATGGTCAATGTGATGTTCCAAGGGATACAGTAAACTTGCACTGGTGCGTCGTAATCTAATACTGGTCTCCCAGGAGGCGCTCAAAGCACAAACTCTTAGATGATTCACTGTTCTTGAACTTAAGTCAGCAATGTGCTTTTTTATTCAATCCCGATGCAATTTCTGTGTTTCATGGTCAATGTGAAGGTCCTAGGGATACGGTACACCTTCACTGGTAAATGAGAATCTAATACTGGTCTCCCAGGAGCCACTCAAAAACATAAACTCTTAGAAGATTCACTCTTCTTGTACTTAAGTCGGCATTTAGCCGATTGTATTCAACCCCAATGCAATTTCTGTGATACATGGTCAATGTGAAGGTCCAAGGGATACAGTAAACCTGCACTTGTCCATCAGAATCTAATACTGGTCTCCCAGGAGCCGCTCAAAGCAAAAACTCTTAGTAGATTAACTCTTCCTGTCCTTAAGTCGGCATTGTGCCTTTTGTATTCAATCCCGATTCAATGTCTGTCTTTCATGGTCAATATGAAAGTCCAAGGGATATGGTAAACATGCACTGGTGCATCGGAATCTAATACTGGTCGCCCAGGAGCCGCTCAAATCAAAAACTCTTAGTAGATTCACTCTTCCTGTACTTAAGTCGGCATTGTGCCTTTTGTATTCAATCCCGATTCAATGTCTATTTTTCATGGTCAATATGAAGGTCCAAGGGATACGGTAAACCTGCACTGGTGCATCGGAATCTAATACTGCTCTCCCAGGTGCCGCTTAAATCACAAACTCTTAGAAGATTCATTCCTCTTGTACTTTAGTCGGAATTGTGACTTTTGTATACAATCCCGATGCAATATCTGCGTTTCATGGTCAATGTGAAGGTCCAAGGGATACAGTAAAACTGCGCTAGTGTATCGGAATCAAATTCAGGTCTCCCAGGAGCCGCTAAAAGCACATACTCTTAGAAAATTCACTCTTCGTGTACTTAAGTCGGCATTGTGCCTTTTGTATTCAATCCTGATGTAATTTCTGTGATTCATGGTCAATGCGAAGGTCCAAGGGATACAGTAAACCTGCACTGGTGCATCGTAATCTAATACTGGTCTCCCAGGAAGCGCTCAAAGCACAAACTCTTAGATAATTCACTCTTCTTGAACTTAAGTCAGCATTGTGCCTTTTGTATTCAATCCCGATACAATTTCTGTGTTTCATGGTCAATGTGAAGATCCAAGGGATATGGTAAACCTGAACTGGTAAATAAGAATCTAATACTGGTCTCCCAGGAGCCACTCAAAAACACAAACTCTTAGAAGAATCACTCTTCTTGTACTTAAGTCGGCATTGTGCCTTTTGTATTCAATCCCGATTCAATGTCTGTGTTTCATGGTCAATATGAAGGTGCAAGGGATACAGTAAACCTGCACTGGTGCATCGTAATCTAATACTGGTCTCCCAGGAGGCGCTCAAAGCACAAACTCATAGAAGATTCACTGTTCTTGAACTTAAGTCAGCAATGTGCCTTTATTATTCAATCCCGATGCAATTTCTGTGTTTCATGGTCAATGTGAAGGTCCAAGGGATACGGTACACCTTCACTGGTAAATGAGAATCTAATACTGGTCTCCCAGGAGCCACTCAAAAACATAAACTCTTAGAAGATTCACTATTCTTGTACTTAAGTCGGCATTGTGCCTTTTGTATTCAATCCCGATTCAATGTCTGTGTTTCATGGTCAATATGAAGGTCCAAGGGATACGGTAAACCTGAACAGGAACACCGGAATATAATACTGGTCCCCCAGGAGCCGCTCAAAGAACAAGCTCTTAGAAGATTCCCTCTTCCGGTACTTAAGTCGGAATTGTGACTTATGTATTCAATCCCGATGCAATTATTGTGTTTCATGGTCAATGTGAAGGTCCAAGGGATACAGTAAAACTGCGCTCGTGCATCTGAATCTAATTCTGATCTCCCAGGAGCCGCTAAAAGCCCAAACTCTTAGAAAATTCACTCTTTGTGTACTTAAGTCGGCATTGTTCCTTTTGTATTCAAACCCGATGCAATTTCTAAGTATCATGGTCAATGTGAAGGTCCAAGGGATACAGTAAACCTCGACTGCTGCATCGGAATCTAATACTGGTCTCCCAGGAGCGGCTCAAATCAGAAAATTTAGATGTTTCACTCTTCTTATACTTAAGTCGGCATTGAGCCTTTTGTATGCAGTCCCGATGCATTTTAATTGTTCCATGGTCAATGTGAAGGTCGAAGGGATACAGGAAACCTGCACTGGTGCATCGGAATCAAATACTGGTCTCCCAGGAGCCGCTCATAGCAAGAACTCTTAGAAGATTCACTCTTCTTGTACTTAAGTCGGCATTGTGCCTTTTGTATTCAATCCTGATTCAATGTCTGTGTTTCATGGGCAATATGAAGGTGCAAGGGATACAGTAAACCTACATTGGTGCATCGGAATCTAATACTGGTCTCCCAGGATCGCTCAAATCAGAAACAATTAGAAGACTCATTCTTCTTGTACTAAAGTCAGCATTGTGCTTTTTGTGTTCAATGCCGATGCATTTTCTGTGTTTCATGGTTAATGAGAAGGTCCAAGGGATACGGTAAACCTGCACTGGTGCATCGGAATATAATACTGGTCTCCCAGTTGCCGCTCCAATCACAAACTCTTAGTAGATTCATTCTTCTTGTACTCAAGTTGGCATTGTGCCATTTGTATTCAATCCTGATGCAAGTTCAATGTGAATGTCCAAGGGATACAGTAAACCGGCACAGGTGCATCGGAATGTATACTGGTCTCCCAGGAGGCGCTCAAAGCACAAACTCTTAGTAGATTCATTCTTCTTATACTTAAGTCGGTATTGTGACTTTTGTATTAAGTCCAGATGCAATTTCTGTGTTTCATGGTCAATGTGAAGGTCCAAGGGATACAGTAAACCTGAACAGGAACATCGGAATATATAACTGGTCTGCCAGAAGCAGCTCAAAGCACAAATTCTTAGAAGATTCACTCTTCTTGTACTAAAGTCGGCATTGTGACTTTTGTATTCCATCCCGATGCAATTTCTGTGTTTCATGGTCAATGTGAAGGTCCAAATCATACAGTAAACCAGCACTGGAGCATCTGAATGTAATACTGGTCTCCCAGGAGGAGCTCAATGCACAAACTCTTATAAGGTTCATTCTTCTCGTACTTAAGTCGGTATTGTGCCCTTTGAATTCAGTATCGATGCAATTTCTGTGTTTCATGGTCAATGTGAAGGCCCAAGGGTTACGGAAAACCTGCACTGGTGCATCGGAATCTAATACTGGTCTCCCAGGAGGCGCTCAAAGCACAAACTCATAGAAGATTCACTGTTCTTGAACTTAAGTCAGCAATGTGCCTTTATTATTCAATCCCGATGCAATTTCTGTGTTTCATGGTCAATGTGAAGGTCCAAGGGATACGGTACACCTTCACTGGTAAATGAGAATCTAATACTGGTCTCCCAGGAGCCACTCAAAAACATAAACTCTTAGAAGATTCACTATTCTTGTACTTAAGTCGGCATTGTGCCTTTTGTATTCAATCCCGATTCAATGTCTGTGTTTCATGGTCAATATGAAGGTCCAAGGGATACGGTAAACCTGAACAGGAACACCGGAATATAATACTGGTCCCCCAGGAGCCGCTCAAAGAACAAGCTCTTAGAAGATTCCCTCTTCCGGTACTTAAGTCGGAATTGTGACTTATGTATTCAATCCCGATGCAATTATTGTGTTTCATGGTCAATGTGAAGGTCCAAGGGATACAGTAAAACTGCGCTCGTGCATCTGAATCTAATTTTGATCTCCCAGGAGCCGCTAAAAGCCCAAACTCTTAGAAAATTCACTCTTTGTGTACTTAAGTCGGCATTGTTCCTTTTGTATTCAAACCCGATGCAATTTCTAAGTATCATGGTCAATGTGAAGGTCCAAGGGATACAGTAAACCTCGACTGCTGCATCGGAATCTAATACTGGTCTCCCAGGAGCGGCTCAAATCAGAAAATTTAGATGTTTCACTCTTCTTATACTTAAGTCGGCATTGAGCCTTTTGTATGCAGTCCCGATGCATTTTAATTGTTCCATGGTCAATGTGAAGGTCGAAGGGATACAGGAAACCTGCACTGGTGCATCGGAATCAAATACTGGTCTCCCAGGAGCCGCTCATAGCAAGAACTCTTAGAAGATTCACTCTTCTTGTACTTAAGTCGGCATTGTGCCTTTTGTATTCAATCCTGATTCAATGTCTGTGTTTCATGGGCAATATGAAGGTGCAAGGGATACAGTAAACCTACATTGGTGCATCGGAATCTAATACTGGTCTCCCAGGATCGCTCAAATCAGAAACAATTAGAAGACTCATTCTTCTTGTACTAAAGTCAGCATTGTGCTTTTTGTGTTCAATGCCGATGCATTTTCTGTGTTTCATGGTTAATGAGAAGGTCCAAGGGATACGGTAAACCTGCACTGGTGCATCGGAATATAATACTGGTCTCCCAGTTGCCGCTCCAATCACAAACTCTTAGTAGATTCATTCTTCTTGTACTCAAGTTGGCATTGTGCCATTTGTATTCAATCCTGATGCAAGTTCAATGTGAATGTCCAAGGGATACAGTAAACCGGCACAGGTGCATCGGAATGTATACTGGTCTCCCAGGAGGCGCTCAAAGCACAAACTCTTAGTAGATTCATTCTTCTTATACTTAAGTCGGTATTGTGACTTTTGTATTAAGTCCAGATGCAATTTCTGTGTTTCATGGTCAATGTGAAGGTCCAAGGGATACAGTAAACCTGAACAGGAACATCGGAATATATAACTGGTCTGCCAGAAGCAGCTCAAAGCACAAATTCTTAGAAGATTCACTTTTCTTGTACTAAAGTCGGCATTGTGACTTTTGTATTCCATCCCGATGCAATTTCTGTGTTTCATGGTCAATGTGAAGGTCCAAATCATACAGTAAACCAGCACTGGAGCATCTGAATGTAATACTGGTCTCCCAGGAGGAGCTCAATGCACAAACTCTTATAAGGTTCATTCTTCTCGTACTTAAGTCGGTATTGTGCCCTTTGAATTCAGTATCGATGCAATTTCTGTGTTTCATGGTCAATGTGAAGGCCCAAGGGTTACGGAAAACCTGCACTGGTGCATCGGAATCTAATACTGGTCTCCCGCGAGCCGCTCGAATCACAAACTATTAGAAGATTCACTCCTCTTGTACTTAAGTCGGCATTATGGCTATTGTATTCAATCCCGATGCAATTTCTTTGTTTCATGGTCCATGAGGAGTTCCAGGGGTTACAGCAAACCTGCACTGGGCATTGGAATCTAATTCTGGTCTCTTGGAGCCGCTGGAACCACAAACTCTTAGAAGATTCACCCTTCTTGTTCTTAAGTCGACATTGTGCCTTTTGTATTCAATCCCGATGAAATTTCTGTGTTTCATGGTCAATAAGATGGTCCAAGGGATTCAGGATACCTGCACTGGTGCATCGGATTCTAAAACCTGTCTCCCAGGAGCCGTTCAAAGCACAAACTCATAGAAGATTCACTTTTCTTTTACTTAAGTCGGCATTTTCCCTAATGTATTCAATCCCGTTGTAATTTCTGTGATTCATCGTCAAAGTGAAGGTCCAATGGATACGCTAAACCTGAACTGGTGCATCGGAATCTAATACTGGTCTCCCAGGAGGCGCTCAAATCACAAACTCTTTGAAGATTCACTCTTCTTGAATTTCAGTCGGCGTTGTGCATTTTGAATTCGATCCCGCTGCAATATCTGAGTTTCATGGTCAATGTGAAGGTCCAAGGGATACGCTAAACCTGAACTGGTGCATCGGAATCTAATACTGGTCTCCCAGGAGGCGCTCAAATCACAGACTCTTTGAAGATTCACTCTTCTTGAACTTAAGTCGGCGTTGTGCATTTTGTATTCAATCCCGCTGCAATTTCTGTGTATCATGGTCAATTTGAAGGTCCATGGGATACAGAAAATCTGCACTGGTGCATCGGAATCTAGTACTGGTCTCCCAGGAGGCGCTCTAATCACAAATTCGTAGAAGGTTCATTCTTCTTGTACTTAAGTCGGCATTGTGCCTTTTGTGCTCATTCCCTATGCCATTCCTGTGTTTCATGGTCAATGTGAAGGTTCAGGGGTTACAGTAAACCTGCACTGGTTCATCGGAATCTAATTCTGGTCACCTGGAGCCGCTCGAACCACAAACTTTTAGAAGATTCACTCTTCTTGTACTTAAGTCAGCATTGTGCTTTTTGTATACAATAACGATGAAATTTCTGTGGTTCATGGTCAATGTGAAGATCGAAGGGATACAGTAAACCTGAACAGGAACATCGGAATATAATACTGGTCTACCAGGAGACGCTCAAAGCACAAACTCTAAGAAGATTCACTCTTCTTGTACTTAGGTCGCCATTTAGCCTATTGCATTCAATCCCGATGCAATATCTGTAATTTATGGTCAATGTGAAGGTCCAAGGGATACAGCTAACTTGCACTGGTGCATCCGAATCTAGTACTGGTCTCCCGGGAGCCGCCCAAAACACAAACTCTTAGAAGATTCATTCTTCTTGTACTGGAGTCGGCATTGTGTCTTTTGTATTCAATCCCAATGCATTTTCTGTGTTTCATGGTCAATGTGATGGTCCGAGGGACACGGTAAACCTACACTGGTGCATCGGAATCTAATACTGGTCTCATAGGAGCCGCTCAAAACACAAACTCTTAGAATATTCATTCTTCTTGTACTGGAGTTGGCATTGCGTCTTTTGTATTCAATCCAGATGCAATTTCTGTGTTTCATGGTCAATGTGATGGTCCGAGGGACACGGTAAACCTACACTGGTGCATCTGAATCTAATACTGGTCTCCCAGGAGCCGCTCAAATCACAAACTCTCAGAAGATTCATTCTTCTTGTACTTAAGTCGGCATTGTGCCATTTGTATTCAATCCAGATGCAATCTCTGTGTTTCATGGTCAATGTGAAGGTCCAAGGGATACAGTAAAATTGCACTGGTGCATCAGAATGTAATACTGGTCTCCCAGGAGGCGCTCAATGCACAAACTCTTAAAAGGTTCATTCTTCTTGTACTTAAGTCGGTATTGTGCCCTTTGTATTCAGTCCCGATGCAATTTTTTGTGTTTCATGGTCAATGCGAAGGTCCAGGGGTTAAACTAAACATGCACTGGTGCATCGGAATCTTATTCTGGTCTCTTGGAGCCGCTCGAACCACAAACTCTTAAAGGTTCACTCTTCTTGTACTTATGTCGGCATTGTGTTTTTTGTATTCAATCCCGATGAAATTTCTGTGTTTCATGGTCAATGTGATGTTCCAAGGGATACAGGAAACCTGCACTGGTGCATCAGAATCTAAAACCTGTCTCCCAGGAGCCGCTCAAAGCACAAACTCATAGAAGATTCACTTTTCTTTTACTTAAGTCGGCATTTACCCTAATGTATTCAATCCCGTTGTAATTTCTGTGATTCATCGTCAAAGTGAAGGTCGAATGGATACGCTAAACCTGAACTGGTGCATCGGAATCTAATACTGGTCTCCCAGGAGGCGCTCAAATCACAAACTCTTTGAAGATTCACTCTTCTTGAACTTCAGTCGTCGTTGTGCATTTTGAATTCAATCCCGCTGCAATATCTGAGTTTCATGGTCAATGTGAAGGTCCTAGGGATACAGTAAACCTGCACTGGTGCATCGGAATCTAATACTGTTCTCCCAGGAGGCGCTCAAATCACAAATTCGTAGAGGGTTCATTCTTCTTGTACTTAAGTCGGCATTGTGCCCTTTGTGCTCAATCCCTATGCCATTCCTGCGTTTCATGGTCAATGTGAAGGTTCAGGGGTTGGAGTAAACCTGCACTAGTGCATCGGAATCAAATTCTGGTCTCCTGGAGCCGCTCGAACCACAAACTCTTAGGAGATTCATTCTTCTTGCACTTAAGTCGGCATTATGCCTTTTGTATTCAATCCCGATGCCATTTCTGTGTTTCATGGTCAATACGAAGGTCCAGGGGTTACAGTATACCTGCACTGCTGCATCGGAATCTAATTCTGGTCTCCTGGAGCCGCTCGAACCAGAAACTCTTAAAAGGTTCACTCTTCTTGTACTTAAGTTTGCATTGTGCTCTTTGTATTCAATCCCGATGAAATATCTGTGTTTCATGGTCAATGTATAGTCCAAGGAATACGGTAAACCTGAACAGGAACATCGGAATATAATACTGGTCCCCCAGGAGCCGCTCAAAGCACTAACTCTTAGAAGATTCACTGTTCTTGTACTTAAGTCGTCATTTAGCCTATTGTATTCAATCCCGATGCAATTTCTGTGATTCATGGTCAATGTGAAGGTCCAAGGGATACAGTAAAATTGCACAGATGCATCGGAATCTGGCACTGGTCTCCCAGGTGCCACTCAATCCACGAGGTCTGAGAAGATTCTCTCTTCTTGTACTTATGTCGGAATTGTGACTTTTGTATTAAGTCCAGATGCAATTTCTGTGTTTCATGGTCAATGTGAAGGTCCAAGGGATACAGTAAACCTGAACAGGAACATAGGAATATAGTACTGGTCTCCCAGGAGCCGCTCAAAGTACAAATTCTTAGAAGATTCACTCATCTTGTACTGAAGTCGGCATTGAGACTTTTGTATTCAATCCAGATGCAATTTCTGTGTTTCATGGTCAATGTGAAGGCCCAGGGGTTATGGTAAACCTGCACTGGTGCATCGGAATCTAATAGTGGTCTCCTGGAGCCGCTGGAACCACAAACTCTTAGAAGATTCACCATTCTTGTACTTAAGTCGACATTGTGATTTTTCTATTCAATACTGATGAAATTTCTATGTTTCATGGTCAATAAATGGTCCATGGGATACAGGATACCTGCACTGGTGCATCGGATTCTAAAACCGGTCTCCCAGGAGCCGCTCAAAGCACAAACTCTTAGAAGATTCACTTTCCTTGTACTTAAGTCGGCATTTAACCTATTGTATTTAATCCCGTTGTAATTTCTGTGATTCATCGTCAATGTGAAGGTCCGAGGGATACGGTAAACCTGAACTGGTGCATCGGAATCTAATACTGGTCTCCCAGGAGGCGCTCAAATCACAGACTCTTTGAAGATTCACTCTTCTTGAACTTAAGTCGGCATTGTGCATTTTGTATTCAATCCCGCTGCAATTTCTGTGTATCATGGTCAATTTGAAGGTCCATGGGATACAGTAAATCTGCACTGGTGCATCGGAATCTAATACTGGTCTCCCAGGAGGCGCTCTAATCACAAATTCGTAGAAGGTTCATTCTTCTTGTACTTAAGTCGGCATTGTGCCTTTTGTGCTCATTCCCTATGCCATTCCTGTGTTTCATGGTCAATGTGAAGTTTCAGGGGTTACAGTAAACCTGCACTGGTTCATCGGAATCTAATTCTGGTCACCTGGAGCCGCTCGAACCACAAACTTTTAGAAGATTCACTCTTCTTGTACTTAAGTCGGCATTGTGCTTTTTGTATACTATAACGATGAAATTTCTGTGGTTCATGGTCAATGTGAAGGTCGAAGGGATACAGTAAACCTGAACAGGAACATCGGAATATAATACTGGTCTCCCAGGAGACGCTGAAAGCACAAACTCTAAGAAGATTTACTCTTCTTGCACTTAGGTCGCCATTTAGCCTATTGCATTCAATCCCGATGCAATATCTGTAATTCATGGTCAATGTGAAGGTCCAAGGGATACAGCTAACTTGCACTGGTGCATCCGAATCTAGTACTGGTCTCCCGGGAGCCGCCCAAAACACAAACTCTTAGAAGATTCATTCTTCTTTTACTGGAGTCGGCATTGTGTCTTTTGTATTCAATCCCGATGCATTTTCTGTGTTTCATGGTCAATGTGATGGTCCGAGGGACACGGTAAACCTACACTGGTGCATCGGATTCTAATACTGGTCTCCCAGGAGCCGCTCAAATCACAAACTCTTAAAAGATTCACTCATCTCGTACTTAAGTCGGCATTTAGACTATTGCATTCAATCCCGATGCAATTTCGGTAATTCATGGTCAATGTGAAGGTCCAAGGGATACAGCTAACCTTCACTGGTGCATCGGAATCTAATACTGGTCTCATAGGAGCCGCTCAAAACACAAACTCTTAGAATATTCATTCTTTCTTGTACTGGAGTTGGCATTGCGTCTTTTGTATTCAATCCAGATGCAATTTCTGTGTTTCATGGTCAATGTGATGGTCCAAGGCACACGGTAAACCTACACTGGTGCATCTGAATCTAATACTGGTCTCCCAGGAGCCGCTCAAATCACAAACTCTCAGTAGATTCATTCTTCTTGTACTTAAGTCGGCATTGTGCCATTTGTATTCAATCCAGATGCAATCTCTGTGTTTCATGGTCAATGTGAAGGTCCAAGGGATACAGTAAAATTGCACTGGTGCATCAGAATGTAATACTGGTCTCCCAGGAGGCGCTCAATGCACAAACTCTTAAAAGGTTCATTCTTCTTGTACTTAAGTCGGTATTGTGCCCTTTGTATTCAGTCCCGATGCAATTTTTTGTGTTTCATGGTCAATGCGAAAGTCCAGGGGTTAAACTAAACATGCACTGGTGCATCGGAATCTAATTCTGGTCTCTTGGAGCCGCTCGAACCACAAACTCTTAAAGGTTCACTCTTCTTGTACTTATGTCGGCATTGTGTTTTTTGTATTCTATCCCGATGAAATTTCTGTGTTTCATGGTCAATGTGATGATCCAAGGGATACAGGAAACCTGCACTGGTTCATCAGATTCTAAAACCGGTCTCCCAGGAGCCGCTTAAATCACAAACTCTTAGATGATTCATTCTTCTTGTACTGAAGTCGTCATTGTTACTTTTGTGTTCAATCCAGATTCATTTTCTGTGTTTCATGGTCAATGTGAAGGTCCAAGGGATACAGTAAATTTGCACAGATGCATCGGAATCTGGTACTGGTCTCCCAGGAGCCACTCAAACCACAAGCTCTTAGAAGATTCTCTCTTCTTGTTCTTAAGTCGAAATTGTGACTTTTTTATTCAATCCCGATGCAATTTCTGTGTTTCATGGTCAATGTGAAGGTCCAAGGGATACAGTAAAATTGCACAGATGCATCGGAATCTGGTACTGGTCTCCCAGGAGCCACTCAAACCACAAGCTCTTAGAAGATTCTCTCTTCTTGTTCTTAAGTCGAAATTGTGACTTTTGTATTCAATCCCCATGCAATTTCTGTGTTTCATGGTCAATGTGAAGGTCCAAGGGATACAGTAAAACTGCGCTCGTGCATCGGAATCTAATACTGGTCTCCCAGGAGCCGCTAACAGCACAAACTCTTAGAAAATTCTCTCTTCGTGTACTTAAGTCGGGATTGTGCCTTTTGTATTCAAACCCGATGCAATTTCTAAGTATCATGGTCAATGTGAAGGTCCAAGGGATACAGTAAACCTCGACTGCTGCATCGTAATCTAATACTGGTCTCCTAGGAGCCGCTCAAATCACAATCACTTAGAAGACTCATTCTTCTTGTACTTAAGTCTGCATTTTGCCTTTTGGGTTCAATCCCGATGCAATTTCTGAGTTTCATGGTCAATGTGAAGGTCCAAGGTATACAGTAATCCAGAAGAGGAACATCGGAAAATGATACTGGTCTCCCATTAGCCGCTCAAAGCACAAACTCTTAGAAGATTCACTGTTCTTGTACTTAAGTCGGCATTTAACCTACTGTATTCAATCCCGATGCAATTTCTGTGATTCATGGTCAATGTGAAGCTCTAAGGGATACAGTAAAACTGCAGTTATGCATCGGAATCTAATACTGGTCGGCCAGGAGCCACTCAGAGAACAAACTCTTAGAAGATTCACTCTTCTAGTACTTAAGTCGGAATTGTGTCTATTGTATTCAATCCCGATGCAATTTCTGTGTTTCATGGTCAATGTGAAGGTCCTAGGCCAACAGTAAAACTGCGGTGGTGCATCGGAATCTAATTCTGGTCTCCCAGGAGCCGCTAAATCACAAACTCTTTGAAAATTCGCTCTCCGCGTACTTAACTCGGCATTGTGCCTTTTGTGTTCAATCCCGATGCATCTTCTGTGTTTCAGGGTCAATGTGAAGGTCCAAGGGATACGGTAAACCTCGACTGGTGCGTCGGAATCTAATACTGGTCTTCCAGGACCCGCTCTAATCAGAAACTCTTAGAAGATTCACTCTTCTTGAACTTAAATCGGCATTTAGCCAATAATATTCAATCCCGATGCAATTTCTGTCATTCATGGTCAACTTGAAGTTCCTAGGTATGCAGTAAACCTGGACTGGTGCATCGTGATTTAATACTGGTCTCCCAGGAGCCGCTCAAATCACAAACTTTTAGAAGATTCTCACTTCTTGTACTTAAGTCGGCATAGTGCCTTTTATAATCAATCCCGATGCAATTTTTGTGTTTCATGGTCAATGTGAAGGTCCAAGGGAGACCGCAAAACTGCGCTGGTGCATCAGAATCTAGTTCTGGTCTCCCAGGAGCCGCTAAAATCACAAACTCTTGGAAAATTCACTCTTCTCTTCGATAAGTCGGCATTATGCCATTTGTATTCAATCCCGATGCAATTTCTGAGTTTCATGGTCAATGCGAAGGTCCAAGGGATACAGGAAACCTGCACTGGTGAATCGGATTCAAAAACCGGTCTCCCAGGAGCCGCTCAAAGCACAAACTCTTAGTAGATTCATTCTTCTTATACATAAGTCGGTATTATGACTTTTGTATTAAGTCCAGATGCAATTTCTCTGTTTCATGGTCAATGTGAAGGACCAAGGGAAACAGTAAACCTGAACAGGAACATCGGAATATAGTACTGGTCTCCCAGGAGCCGCTCAAAACACAAATTCTTAGTCGATTCACTCTTCTTGTACTTAAGTCGGCATTGTGACTTTTGTATTCAATCTCGATGCAATTACTGTGTTTCAGGGTCAATGTGAAGGTCCAAGGGATACAGTAAAACTGCGCTGGTGCATCGGAATCTTATTTTGGTCTCCCAGGAGCCGCTAAAATCACAAACTCTTAGAAAATTCACTCTTCTTGTTCTTAAGTCGGCATTGTGCCTTTTGTATTCAATCCCGATGAGATTTCTGTGTTTCATGGTCAATGTGATGGTCCAAGGGATACAGGAAACATGCACTGGTGCATCGGATTCTCAAACCGGTCTCCCAGGAGCCGCTCAAAGCACAAATCCTTAGAAGATTCACTCTTCTTCTACTTAAGTCGGCATTTAGCCTATTGAATTCAATCCCGATGCAATATCTGTAATACATGGTCAATGTGAAGGTCCAAGGGATACAGTAAACCTGCACTGGTGCATCGGAAACTAATACTGGTCTCCTAGGAGCCGCCCAAATCACAAACTCTTAGAAGATTCATTCATCTTGTACTTATGTCGGCATTGTGTCTTTTGTATTCAATCCCGATGCTATTTCTGTGTTTCTTGGACAATGTGAAGGTCCAAGGGATACAGTAAACCTGCACTGGTGCATCATATTCTAATACTGGTCTCCCAGGAGGCGCTTAAAGCACAAACTCTTAGAAGATTCACTCTTCTTGAACTTAAGTCAGCATTGTGCCTTTTGTATTCAGTCCCGATGCAATTTCTGTGTTTCATGGTCAATGTGAAAGTACCAGGGATACAGTAAACCTCAACAGGAATATCGGAATCTAATACTGGTCGACCAGGAGCCGCTCAAAACACAAACTCTTAGAAGACTCACTCTTCTTGTATTTAAGTCGGCAATGTGACATTTGTGTTCAATCCCAATCCAATTTCTGTGTTTAATGGTCAATGTAAAGGTCCTAGGGATACGGTAAATCTGCACTGGTGAATCGGAATCTAATACTGGTCTCCCAGGGGCCGCTAAAATCACAAACTCTTAGAAGATTCATTCTTCTTGTACTTAAGTCGGCATTGTGCCTATTGTATTCAATCCTGATGCAATCTCTGTGTTTCATAGTCAATGTGAAGGTCCAAGGGATACAGTAAACCTGCACTGGTGCATCGGAATGTAATACTGGTTTCCCAGGAGTCGCTCAATGCACAAACCCTTAGAAGATTCAATTTTCTTGTACTTAGGTAGGTATTGTGACTTTAGTAATAAGTCCCGATGCAATTTCTTTGTTTCATGGTCAATGTGAAGGGCCAAGGGATACGGTAAAAATGAACTGGTGCATCGGAATCTAATACAGGTTTCCCAGGTGACGCTCAAAGCACAAACTCTTTGAAGATTCACTCTTCTTGTACTTAAGTCGGCATTGTGCCTTTTGCGTTCAATCCCGATGCAATTTGTGTGTTTCATGGTCAATGTGAATGTCCAAGGGATACAGGAAACCTGCAATGGTGCATCGGATTCTAATACTGGTCTCCCAGGAGCCGCTAAAATCACAAACTCTTAGAAGATTCATTCTTCTTGTACTTAAGTCGGCATTGTGCCTTTTGTATTCAATCCTGATGCAATCTCTGTGTTTCATGGTCAATGTGAAGGTCCAAGGGACACAGTAAACCTGCACTGGTGCATCGGATTCTCAAACCGGTCTCCCAGGAACCGCTCTTAACACAAACTCATAGAAGATTCACTCTTCTTGTACTTAAGTCGGCATTTAGCCTATTGTATCCAATACCGATGCAATTTCTGTGACTCATGGTCAATGTGAAGGTCCAAGGGATACAATAAACCTGCACTGGTGCATCACTATCTAATACTGGTCTCCCAGGACACGCTCAAAGCACAAAATCTTAGAAGTTCCACTCTTCTTGTACCTAAGTCGGCATTGTGCATATTGTATTCAATCCCGATGCAATTTCTATGCTTCATGGTCAATGTGAAGTTCCGAGGGATATGGTAAACCTGCACTGGTGCATCGGAATCTAATACTGGTCTCCCAGGAGACGCTCAAATCACAAACTCTTAGAAGATTCTTTCTTCATGTACTTAAGTCGGCATTGTGCCGTTTGTATTCAATCCTGATGCAATCTCTGCGTTTGATGGTCAATGTGAAGGTCCAAGGTATAGAATAAACAAACACTGGTGCATCGGAATCTAATACTGGTGTCCCAGGAGCCGCTCATAACACAAACGCTTAGAAGATTCACTCTTCTTGTACTTAAGTCTGCATTGTGCCTTTTGGGTTCAATCCCGATGCTATTCCTGTGTTTCATGGTCAATGTGAAGGTTCAGGGGTTACAGTAGACCTGCACTGGTGCATATGAATCTAATTCTGGTGTCCTGGAGCCGACCGAACCACAATCTCTTAGAAGATTCACTCTTCTTGTACTTAAGTTGCCATTGCCCTTTTTGTATTCAATCCTGATGAAATTTCTGTTTTTCATGGTCAATGTGATGGTCCAAGGGATACAGAAAACATGCACTGGTGCATCGGATTCTCAAACCGGTCTACCAGGGGCCGCTCAAAGCAGAAACTCTTAGAAGATTCACTCTTCTTCTATTTAAGTCGGCATTTAGCCGATTGTATTCAATCCCGGTGCACTTTCTGTAATTCATGGTCAATGTGAAGGTCCAAGGGATACAGTAAACCTGCACTGGTGCTTCGGAATCTAATACTGGTCTCCTAGGAGCCGCCCATATACAAACTCTTAGAAGATTCATTCTTCTTGTCCTTATGTCGGCATTGTGTCTTTTGTATTCAATCCCGATGCAATTTCTGTGTTTCATGGTCAATATGAAGGTCCAAGGGATACGGTAAACCTACACTGATGCATTGGAATCTAGTACTGGTCCCCACGAGCCGCTTAAATCACAAACTCAGAGAAGACTCATTCCTCTTGCACTTAAGTCGGCATTGTGCCATTTCTATTCAATCCAGATTCAATCTCTGTGTTTCATGGTCAATGTGAAGGTCCAAGGGATACAGAAAACCTGCACTGGTGCATCGGATTCTAAAACCGGTCTCCCAGGACCCGCTCAAAACACAAACTCTTTGAAGATTCACTCTTCTTGAACTTAAATCGGCATTTAGCCTATTGTATTCAATCCCGATGCAATTTCTGTAATTCATGGTGAAAGTGAAGGTCCAAGGGATACAGTTAACCTGCACTGGTGCATCGGAATCTAATAGTGGTCTCCCAGGAGCCGCCCAAAGCACAAACTCTTAGACGATTCATTCTTCTTGTACTGAAGTCGGCATTGTGTCTCTTGTATTCAATCACGATGCAATTTCTGTGTTTCACGGTCAATGTGAATGTCCAAGGGATACGGTAAACCAACACTGGGGCATCGGAATCTAATACTATTCTCCCAGGAGCCGCTCAAATCACGAACTTTTAGAAGATTTATTCTTCTTGTACTTAAGTCGGCATTGTCCATTTGTATTCAATCCAGATGCAATCTCTGTGTTTCATGGTCAATGTGAAGGTCCAGGGGATGCAGTAAACCTGCACTGGTGCATCGGAATGTAATACTGGTCTCCCATGAGGCGCTCTATGCACAAACTCTTAAAGAGTTCATTCTTATTGTACTTCAGTCGGTATTGTGTCCTTTGTATTCAGTCCCGATGCAATTTCTGTGTTTCATGGTCAATGCGAAGGCCCTGGGGTTACAGTAAACATGCACTGGTGCATCGGAATATAATTCTGGTCTCCTGGAGCCGCTCGAACCACAAATTCTTAGAAGGTTCACTCTTCTTGTACTTATGTCGGCATTGTGTTTTTTGTAATCAATCCCGATGAAATTTCTGTGCTTCATGGACAATGTGATGGTCCAAGGGATACAGGAAACCTGAACTGGTGCATCGGATTCTAAAACCGGTCTCCCAGGTGCCGCTCAAAGCACAAATTCTCAGAAGATTCACTCTTCTTGTACTTAAGTCGGCATTTAGCCTATTGCTTTCAATCCCGATGCAATTTCTGTGATTCATCGTCAATGTGAAGGTCCAAGGTATACAGTAAACCAGCACTGGTGCATCGGAATGTAATACTGGTCTCCCAGGAGGCGCTCAATGCACATACCCTTAGAAGATTCGTTCTTCTTGTACTTAAGTCGGTATTGTGACTTTAGTAATCAGTCCCGTTGCAATTTCTGTATTTCATGATCAATGTGAAGGTACTAGGGATACAGTAAACCTGAACAGGAACATCGGAAACTAATACTCGTCGACCAGGAGCCGCTCAAAACACAAACTTAGAAGACCCTCTCTTCTTGTATTTAAGACGGCATTGTGACATTTGTATTCAATCCCGATCCAATTTCTGTGGTTAATGGTCAATGTGAAGGTCCTAGGGATACGGTAAATCTGCACTGGTGCATAAGAATCTAGTACTGGTCTCCCAGGAGCCGCTCAAATCACAAACTCTTAGAAGACTCATTCTTCTTGTACTTAAGTCGGCATTGTGCATTTTGTATTCGATCCCGATGCAATTTCTGTGTTTCATGGTCAATGTGAAGGTCCAAGGAATACACTAAACCTGCACTGGTGCATCGGAATGTAATACTGGTCTCCCAGGAGGCGCTCAATGCACATACTCTTAGAAGATTCGTTCTTCTTGTACTTAAGTCGGTATTGTGACTTTAGTAATCAGTCCCGATGCAATCTCTGTGTTTCATGGTCAATGTGAAGGTCCAAGGGATACAGTAAACCTGCACTGGTGCATCGGAATGTAATACTGGTCTCCCAGGAGGCGCTCTATGCACAAACTCTTATTGAGTTCATTCCTCTTGTTCTTAAGTCGGGATTGTGTCCTTTGTATTCAGTCCCGATGCAACTTCTGTATTTCATGGTCAATGTGAAGGCCCAGGGATTACAGTAAACATGCACTGGTGCATCGGAATCTAATTCTGGTCTCCTGGAGCCGCTCGAACCACAAACTCTTAGAAGGTTCACTCTTCTTTTATTTAAGTCGGCATTGTGTTTTTTGAATTCAATGCCGATGAAATTTCTGTGTTTCATGGTCTATGTGATGGTCCAAGGGATACAGGAAACCTGCCCTGATGCATCGGATTCTAAAACCGGTCTCCCAGGAGCATGTGCATGTGCCGTTTGTATTCAATCCCGATGCAATTTCTGTAATTCATGGTCAATGTGAAGGTCCAAAGGATACAGTAAACTTGCACTAGTGCTTCAGAAGGTAATACTGGTCTCCCAGGAGGCGCTCAATGCACATATTCTTAGAAGATTCATTCTTCTCGTACTTAGGTCGGTATTGTGACTTTAGTAATCAGTCCCGATGCAATTTCTGTGTTTCATGGTCAATGTGAAGGGCCAAGGGATACAGTAAAAATGAACTGGTGCATCGGAATCTAATACAGGTCTCCCAGGAGACGCTTAAATCACAAACTCTTAGAAGTGCCACTCTTCTTGTACCTAAGTCGGCATTGTGCCTTTTGCATTCAATCCCTTGGACCTTCACATTGACTATGAATCACAGAAATTGCATCCGGTTTGAATGCAATAGGCTAAATGGCGTCTTAAGTACAAGAAGAGTGAATCTTCTAAGAGTTTGTGCTTTGTGCGGCTCCTGGGAGACCGGTTTTAGAATCCGATGCATCAGGGCAGGTTTCCTGTATCCCTTGGACCATCACATAGACCATGAAACACAGAAATTTCATCGGCATTGAAATCAAAAAACACAATGGCGACTTAAATAAAAGAAGAGTGAACCTTCTAAGAGTTTATGGTTCCGGCGACTCCAAGACACCAGAACTAGATTCCGATGCACCAGTGCATGTTTACTGTAACCCCTGGACCTTCGCATTGACCATGAAACGCAGAAATTGCATCGGGACTGAATACAAAATGCACAATACCGACTTAAGTACAAGAAGAATGAACCTTTTTAGAGTTCGTGCATTGAGCGCCACCTGGGAGACCAGTATTACATTCCGATGCACCAGTGCAGGTTAACAGTATCCCTTGGACCTTCACATTGACCATGAAACACAGAGATTGAATCTGGATTGAATACAAATGGCACAATGACGACTTAAGTTCAAGAAGAATGAATCATCTAAGAGTTAGTGAATTGATCGGCTCCTGGGGGACCGGTATTAGATTCCGATGCACCAGTGTAGGTTTTCCGTATCCCTTGGACCTTCACATTGACCATGATACACAGAAATTGCATCGGGATTGAATACAAACGGCACAATGCCGACTTAAGTACAAGAAGAAAGGATCTTCTAAGAATTTGTGATTTGAGCGGCTCCGGGGAGACCAGTATTAGATTCCGATGCACCAGTGCAGGTTTGCCGTATCCCTTGGAACTTCACATTGACCGCAAAACACAGAAATTGCATCGGGATTGAATACAAAAGGCTAAATGCTGACTTAAGAAGAAGAAGAGTGAATCTTCTAAGGGTTTGTGCTTTGGACGGCTCCTGGGAGACCAGTATTAGACTCCGATGCACCAGTGGAGGTTTCCTGTATCCCTTGTACCTTCTCATTGACCATGAAAACCAGATTTTGCATCGGGACTGAATACAAAAGGCACAATGCTGATTTAAGTTCAAGAAGAGTAAATCTTCTTAGAGTTTGTGCTTCGAGCGGCTCCCGGGAGACCGGTTTTTGAATCCGATGCACCAGTGCAGGTTTCCTGCGTTCCTTGGACCATCACATTGACAATGAAACACAGAAATTTCATCGGGATTGAATAAAAAAAAACAATGACGACTTAAGTACAAGAAGAGTGAACCTTCTATAAGTTTGTGGTTCGAGCGTCTCCCGCAGACCAGAATTAGATTCCGATGCACCAGTGCATGTTTTCTGTAACGCCTGGACCTTCACATTGACCAAGAATCACAGAAATTGCATCGGGACTGAATACAAAGGGCACAATCCCTACTTAAGTACATGAAGAATCAACGTTTTAAGAGTTTGTGCATTGAGCGCCTCCTGGGAGACCAGTATTACATTCCGATGCACCAGTGCAGGTTAACTGTATCCCTTGGACCATCACATTGATCATGAAACACAGAAATTGCATCTGGATTGAATACAAATGGCACAATGCCGACCTAAGTTCAAGTAGAATGAATCTTCTAAGATTTAGTGAATTGATCGGCTCCTGGGGGAACGGCATTAGATTCCGATGCACCAGTGTAGGTTTACCGTATCCCTTGGACCTTCACATTGACCATGAAACACAGAAATTGCATCGGGATTGAATACAAAAGACACTTCGATGACTTAAGTACAAGAAGATTGAATCTTCTAAGAGTTTGTGCTTTGGGCAGCTCCTGGGAGACCAGTATTAGCTTCCGTTGCACCAGTGCAGGTTTACTGTATCCCTTGGACCTTCACATTGACCATGAATCACAGAAATTGCATTGGGATTGAATACAAACGGCACAATGCCGACTTAAGTACAAGAAGAAAGAATTTTCTAAGAATTTGTGATTTGAGCGGCTCCGGGGAGACCAGTATTAGATTCCGATGCACCAGTGCAGGTTTGCCGTATCCCTTGGACCTTCACATTGACCGTGAAACAAAGAAATTACATCGGAATTGATTACAAAAGGCACAATGCTGACTTAAGATCAAGAAGGGTGAATCTTCTAAGAGTTTGTGCTTTGAGCGCCTCCTGGGAGACCAGTATTAGATTACGATGCACCAGTGAAGGTTTTCTGTATCCCTTGGACCTTCACATTGACAATGAATCACAGAAATTGCATCCGGATTGAATGCAATAGGCTAAATGGCGTCTTAAGTACAAGAAGAGTGAATCTTCTAAGAGTTTGTGCTTTGTGCGGCTCCTGGGAGACCGGTTTTAGAATCCATTGCATCACGGCAGGTTTCCTTTATCCCTTGGACCATCACATAGACCATGAAACACAGAAATTTCATCGGCATTGAATTCAAAAAACACAATGCCGACTTAAATAAAAGAAGAGGGAACCTTCTAAGAGTTAGTGGTTCTGGCGACACCAAGAGACCAGAATTAGATTCCGATTCACCAGTGCATGTTTACTGTAACCCCTGGACCCTCGCATTGACCATGAAACGCAGAAATTGCATCGGGACTGAATACAAAATGCACAATACCGACTTAAGTACAAGAAGAATGAACCTTTTAAGAGTTCGTGCATTGAGCGCCACCTGGGAGACCAGTATTACATTCCGATGCACCAAGTGCAGGTTAACAGTATCCCTTGGACCTTCACATTGACCATGAAACACAGAGATTGAATCTGGATTGAATACAAATGGCACAATGCCGACTTAAGTATAAGAAGAATGAATCTTCTCTGAGTTTGTGATTTGAGCGGCTCCTGGGGACCAGTATTAGATTCCGATTCACCAGTGTAGGTTTATCGTATCCCTTGGACCTTCACATTGACCATGATACACAGAAATTGCATCGGGATTGAATACAAAAGACACAATTTCGACATAAGTACAAGAAGAATGATCTTCTAACAGTTTGTGTTTTGGGCGGCTCCTGGGAGACCAGTATTAGATTCCGATGCACCAGTGCTGGTTTACTGTATCCCTTGGACCTTCACATTGACCACGAATTACAGAAATTTCATCGGGATTGAATACAATCGGCTAAATGCCGACTTAAGTATATGAAGAGTGAATCTTCTAAGAGTTTGTGCTTTGAGCTTCTCCTGGGAGACCGGTTTGAGAATCCGATGCACCAGTGCTTGTTTCCTGTATCCCTTGGACCATCACATTGACCATGAAACACAGAAGTTTCATCGGGATTGAATACAAAAAGCACAAACCCAACTTAAGTACAAGAAGAGGGAATCTTATAAGAGATTGTTGTTCGAGCGGCTCCAGGAGACCTGATTTAGATTCCGATGCACCAGTGTAGGTTTACCGTATCCCTTGGACCTTCAAATTCACTATGAAACACAGAGGTGCATCGGAATCTAATACTGGGCGAGTAGGAGCCGCACAAAGCACAAACTCTTAGAAGATTCATTCATCCTGTACTTAAGTCGGCATTGTGCCTTTTGTATTCAAACCCGATGCAATCTCTGTGATTCATGGTCAATGTGAAGGTCCAAAGGATACAGTAAACCTGCACTGGTGCATCAGAAGGTAATACTGGTCTCCCAGGAGGCGCTCAATGCACATACTCTTAGAAGATTCATTCTTCTTGTACTTAAGTCGGTATTGTGACATTAGTAATCAGTCCCGCTGCAATTTCTGTGTTTCATGGTCAATGTGAAGGTCCAAGGAATACAGTAAACCTGAACTGGAGCATCAGAATCTAATACTGGTCTCCCAGGAGCCGCTCAAATCACAAACTCTCAGAAGATTCACTCTTCATGTACCTAAGTAGACATTTTGCCTTTTGTATTCAATCGCGATGCAATCTCTGTGTTCATAGTCAATTTGAAGGTCCAAGGGATACAGTAAACCTGCACTGGTGCATCGAATTCTAATACCGGTCTCCCAGGAGCCGCCTAAAGCACAAACTGTTAGAAGATTCACTCTTCTTGTACTTAAGATGGCATGTAGCCCATTGCATTCAATCCCGTTGCGATTTCTGTGATTCATCGTCAATGTGAAAGTCGAAGGGTTACAGTAAACCTGCACTGGTGCATCGGAATCTAATACTGGTCTCCCAGGAGGCGCTCAAAGCACAAACTCTTAGAAGATTCACCCATCTTGACCTTAAGTCTGCATTGTGCCTTTTGTATTCAATCCCGATGCAATTTCATGTTTCATGGTCAGTGTGAAGGTCCAAGGGTTACAGTAAACCTGCACTGGTGTATCGGAATCTAATACTGGTCTGCCAGGAGGCGCTCAAAGCACAAACTCATAGAAGATTCACTCTTCTTGAACTTAAGTCGGCATTTAGCCTATTGCATTCACTTCCGATGCAATTTCTATGATTCATGGTTAATGTGATGGTCCAATGGATACAGTAAACCTGCACTGGTGCATCACAATCTAATACTGGTCGACTAGGAGCCGCTCAAAGCACAAACTCTTAGAAGATTCACTCTTCTTGTATTTAAGTCGGCATTTTGACATTTGTATTCAATCCCGATGCAATATTTGTGTTTAATGGTCAATGTGAAGGTCCAAGGGATACGGTAAATCTGCACTTGTGCATCGGAATCTAATACTGGTCTCCCAGGAGCCGCTCAAATCACCAACTCAGAGAAGATTCATTCTTCTTGTACTTAAGTCGGCATTGTGCCATTTGTATTCAATCCAGATTCAATCACTTTGTTTCATGGTCAAAGTGATGGTCCATGGGATACAGGAAACCTGCCCTGGTGCATCGTAATCTAATACTGGTCTCCCAGGAGGGGCTCAAAGCACAAACTCTTAGAAGATTCTTTCTTCTTGTACTTAGGTCGGCATCTGCCGTTTGTATTCAATCCCGATGCAATTTCTGTAATTCATGGTCAATGTGAAGGTCCAAAGGATACAGTAAACTTGCACTGGTGCTTCAGAAGGTAATACTGGTCTCCCAGGAGGCGCTCAATGCACATATTCTTAGAAGATTCATTCTTCTCGTACTTAGGTCGGTATTGTGACTTTAGTAATCAGTCCCGATGCAATTTCTGTGTTTCATGGTCAATGTGAAGGGCCATGGGATACAGTAAAAATGAACTGGTGCATCGGAATCTAATACAGATCTCCCAGGATACGCTTAAAGCACAAACTCTTAGAAGTGCCACTCTTCTTGTACCTAAGTCGGCATTGTGCATTTTGCATTCAATCCCGATGCAATCTCTGTGTTTCATAGTGAATGTGAAGGTCCAAGGGATACGGTAAACCTACACTGGTGCATCGGATTCTAATACCGTTCCCCCAGGAGCCGATCAAATCACTAACTCTTTGAAGATTCACTCTTCTTGAACTTAGGTCGGCACTGTGCCTTTTGTATTCAATCCAGATGCAATATCTGTGTTTCATGGTCAATGTGATGGTCCAAGGGATACAGTTAACCTGCACTGGTGCATCGGAATGTAATACTGGTATCCCAGGAGGCGCTCAATGCACAAACTCTTAAAACGTTCATTCTTCATGTGCTTAAGTAGGTATTGTGCCCTTTGTATTCAGTCCCTATGCAATTTCTGTGATTCATGGTCAATGTGAAGGTCCAGGAGTTACAGAAAACATGCACTGGTGCATCGGAATCTAATTCTGGTCTCCTGCAGCCGCTCGAACCACAAACTCATACAAGGTTCACTCTTCTAGTACTTAAGTCGGCATTGTGTTTTTTGTATTCAATCCCAAAGAAATCTCTGTGTTTCATGGTCAATGTGAAGCTTCAGGGGTTACAGTAGACCTGCACTGGTGCATCGGAATCTAAATCAGGTCTCCTGGAGCCTCTCGAACAACAATCTCTAAGAAGATTCACTCTTCTTGTACTTAAGTTGGGTTTGTGCATTTTGTATTCAATCCCGATGAGACTTCTGTGTTTCATGGTCAATGTGATGGTCCAAGGGATACAGGAAACATGCACTGGTGCATCGGATTCTCAAACCGGTCTCCCAGGAGCCGCTCAAAGCACAAACTCTTAGAAGATTCATTCTTCTTGTACTTATGTCGGCATTGTGTCTTTTGTATTCAATCCCTATGCAATTTCTGTGTATCATGGTCAACGTGAAGGTCCAAGGGATACGGTAAACCTACACTGATGAATCGGAATCTAATACTGGTCCCCAGGAGTCGCTCAAATCACAAACTCAGAGAAGATTCATTCTTCTTGTACTTAAGTCGGCATTGTGCCATTTGTATTCAATCCAGATTCAATCTCTGTGTTTCATGGTCAATGTGAAGGTCCAAGGGATACTGTTAACCTGCACTGGTGCATCGTAATGTAATACTGGTCTCCCAGGAGGCGCACTATGCACAAACTCTTAAAACGTTGATACTTCTTGTACTTAAGTAGGGATTGTGCCCTTTGTATTCAGTCCCGATGCAATTTCTGTGATTCTTGGTCAATGTGAAGGTCCAGGCGTTACAGAAAACATGCACTGGTGCATCGGAATCTAATTCTGGTCTCCGGGAGCCGCTCGAACCACAAACTTATAGAAGGTTCACTCTTCCTGTACTTAAGTCGTCATTGTTTTTTTTGTATTCAATCCCGATGAAATTTCTGTGTTTCATGGTCAATGTGATGGTCCAAGGGACACAGGAAACCTGCACTGGTGCATCGGATTCAAAAACCGGTCTCCCGGGAGCCGCTCAAAGCACAAACTCTAAGGAGATTTACTCTTCTTGAACTTAAATCAGCATTGTGCCTTTTGTATTCAGTCCCGATGCCAATTCTGTGTTTCATGGTCAATGTGGAGGTACAAGGGATACAGGAAACCTGAACAGGAACATCGGAATTTAATACTGGTCTCTCAGGAGCCGCTCAAAGCACAAACACTTAGAAGATTCACTGTTCTTCTTCTTAAGTCAGCATTTAGCCTTTTGTATTCTATCCCGATACAATTTCTGTGTTTCACGGTCAATGTGAAGGTCCAAGGGATACGGAAAACCTGCACTGGTGCATCGGAATCTAATACTGGTCTCCCCGGAGCCGCTCAAATCACAAAACCTTAGAAGATCCTTTCTTCTTGTACTTAAGTCGGCATTGTGCCGTTTGTAATAAATCCCGATGCAATTTCTGTGATTCATGGTAAATGTGAAGGTCCAAGGGATACAGTAAACCTGCACTGGTGCATCGGAATCTAATACTGGTCTCCCAGGAGCCGCCCAAAGCACAAACCCTTAGAAGATTCAATCTTCTTGTACTTAAGTCGGCGTAGTGTCTTTTGTATTCAATTCCGATGCAATTTCTGTGTTTCATGGTCATTATGAAGGTCCAAGGGATACGGAAAACCTACACTTGTGCATCGGAAACTATACCGGTCCCCCAGGAGCCCATCAATTCACTAACTCTTAGATGATTCATTCTTCTTGAACTTAGGTCGGCATTGTGCCATTTGTATTCAATCCTGAAGCGATTTCTGTGATTCATGGTCAATGTGAAGGTCCAAGGGATACAGTAAACCAGCACTGGTGCATCGGAATCTAATGCTGGGCGACTAGGAGCCGCTCAGAACACAAACTCTTATAAGATTCACTCTTCTTGTTTTTAAGTCGGCATTGTGGCTTTTGTATTCAATCCCGATGCAATTTCTGTGTTTAATGGTCAATGTGAAGGTCCAAGGGATGCGGTAAATCTGCACTGGTGCATCGGAATCGAATTCTGGTCTCCCAAGAGCCGCTCAAATCACAAACTCTTAGAAGATTCATTCTTCCTGTACTTAAGACGGCATTGTGCATTTTGTATTCAATCCCGATACAATCTCTGTGTTCATAGTCAATTTGGAGGTCCAAGGTATACAGTAAACCTGCACTGGTGCATCGAATTCTAAAACCGGTTTCCTAGGAGCCGCTTAAATCACAAACCGTTAGAAGATTCACTCTTCTTGTACTTAAGATGGCATTTAGCCCATTGCATTCAATCCCGATGCAATTTCTGTGATTCATCGTCAATGAGAAAGTCGAAGTGTTACAGTAAACCTGCACTGGTGCATCGGAATCTAATACTGGTCTCCCAGGAGGCGCTCAAAGCACAAACTCTTAGAAGATTCACCCATCTTGACCTTAAGTCTGCATTGTGCCTTTTGTATTCAATCCCGATGCAATTTCATGTTTCATGGTCAATGTGAAGGTCCAAGGGTTACAGTAAACCTGCACTGGTGCATCGGAATCTAATACTGGTCTGCCAGGAGGCGCTCAAAGCACATACTCATAGAAGATTCACTCTTCTTGAACTTAAGTCGGCATTTAGCCTATTGCATTCACTTCCGATGCAATTTCTGTGATTCATGTTCAATGTGATTGTCCAAGGGATACAGTAAACCTGCACTGGTGCATCACAATCTAATACTGGTCTCCCAGGACACGCTCAAAGCACAAACTCTAAGAAAATCCACTCTTCTTGTACCTAAGTCGGCATTGTGCATCTTCTATCCATTCCCAATGCAATTCCTGTGTTTCATGGTCAATGTGATGGTCCGAGTGATACAGGAAACCTGCAATGGTGCATCGGAATCTAATACTAGTCTCCCAGGAGCCGCCTAAAGCACAAACTCTTAGAAGATTCAATCTTCTTGTACTTAAGTCGGCGTAGTGTCTTTTGTATTCAATCCCGATACAATTTCTGTGTTTCATGGTGAATGTTAAGGTCCAAGGGATACGGTAAAACTACACTGGTGCATCAGAATCTAATACAGGTCCCTCAGGAGACGATCAAATCACAAACTCTTAGAGGATTCATTCCTCTTGCACCTAGGTCGGCATTGTGCATTTGTATTCAATCCAGATGCAATCTCTGTGTTTCACGGTCAATGTGAATGTCCAAGGGATACAGTTAACCTGCACTAATGAATCAGAATGTAATACTGGTATCCCAGGAGGTGCTGAATGCACAAACTCTTAAAAGGTTCATTCTTCTTGTACTTAAGTCGGTATTGTGCCCTTTGTATTCAGTCCCGATGCAATTTCCGTGATTCATGGTGAATGTGAAGGTCCAGGAGTTACAGAAAACATGGACTGGTACATCTGAATCTAATTCTGGTCTCCTGGAGACGCTCGAACCACAAACTCATAGAAGGTTCACTCTTCTTGTACTAAAGTTGGCATTGACTTCTTTGTATTCAATCCCGATGAAATTTCTGTGTTTCATGGTCAATGTGATGGTCCAAGGGACACAGGAAACCTGCACTGGTGCAACGGAATCTAATACTGGTCTCCCAGGAGCCGCCCAAAGCACAAACTCTTAGAAGATTCAATCTTCTTGTACTTAAGTCGGCGTAGTGTCTTTTGTATTCAATCCCGATGCCATTTCTGTGTTTCATGGTCAATGTGAAGGTCCAAGGGATACGGTAAACCTACACTGGTGCATCGGAATCGAATCCCTTTCCCCCAGGAGCCGATCAATTCACTAAGTCTTAGAAGATTCATTCTTCTTGAACTTAGGTCGGCATTGTGCCATTTGTATTCAATCCAGATGCAATCTCTGTGTTTCATGATCAATATGAAGGTCCAAGGGATACAGTTAACCTGCACTGGTGCATCGGAATGTAATACTGGTCTCCCAGGAGTCGCTCAATGCACAAACTCTGAAAACGTTGATTCTTCTTGTACTTAAGTAGGGACTGTGCCCTTTGTATTCAGTCCCGATGCAATTTCTGTGATTCATGGTCAATGTGACGGTCCAGGCGTTACAGAAAACATGCACTGGTGCATCGGAATCTAAATCTGGTCTCCTGGAGCCGCTCGAACCACAAACTCATACAAGGTTCACTCTTCTTGTACTTAAGTCGTCATTGTTTTTTTTGTATTCAATCCCGATGTAATTTCTGTGTTTCATGGTCAATGTGATGGTCCAAGGGACACAGGAAACCGGCACTGGTGCATCGGATTCAAAAACCGGTCTCCCGGGAGGCGCTCAAAGCACAAACTCTAAGAAGATTTACTCTTCTTGAACTTAAATCAGCATTGTGCCTTTTGTATTCAGTCTCGATGCAAATTCTGTGTTTCATGGTCAATGTGAAGGTACAAGGGCTACAGGAAACCTGAACAGGAACATCGGAATTTAATACTGGTCTCTCAGGAGCCGCTCAAAGCACAAACACTTATAAGATTCACTCTTCTTCTCCTTAAGTCAGCATTTAGCCTTTTGTATTCAATCGCGATGATATTTCTGTGTTTCACGGTCAATGTGAAGGTCCAAGGGATACGGCAAACCTGCACTGGTGCATCGGAATCTAATACTGGTCCCCCCGGAGCCGCTCAAATCACAAATTCTTAGGAGATCCTTTCTTCTTGTACTTAAGTCTGCATTGTGCCTTTTGTATTCAATCCCGATGCAATTTCTGTGATTCATGGTCAATGTGAAGGTCCAAGAGATACAGTAAACCTGCACTGGTGCATCGGAATCTAATACTGGTCTCCCAGGAGCCGCCGAAAGCACAAACCTTTAGAAGATTCATTCTTCTAGTACTTAAGTCGGCGTAGTGTCTTTTGTATTCAATCCCGATGCAATTTCTGTGTTTCATGGTCAATGTGAAGGTCCAAGGGATACGGTAAACCTACACTGGTGCATCGGAATCTAATACCGGTCCCCCAGGAGCCGATCAATTCACTAACACTTAGAAGATTCATTCTTCTTGAACTTAGGTCGGCATTCTGCCATTTGTATTCAATCCAGAAGCAATTTCTGTGACTCATGGTCAATGTGAAGGTCCAAGGGATACAGTAAACCTGCACTGGTGCATCGGAATCTAATACTGGTCTCCCAAGAGCCGCTCAAATCACAAACTCTTAGAAGATTCATTCATCCTGTACTTAAGTCGGCATTGTGCTTTTGTATTCAAACCCGATGCAATCTCTGTGTTTCATTGTCAATGTGAAGGTCCAAAGGATACAGTAAACCTGCACTGGTGCATCAGAAGGTAATACTGGTCTCCCAGGAGGCGCTCAATGCACATACTCTTAGAAGATTCATTCTTCTTGTACTTAAGTCGGTATTGTGACATTAGTAATCAGACCCGATGCAATTTCTGTGTTTCATGGTCAATGTGTAGGTCCAAGGAATACAGTAAACCTGAACTGGAGCATCAGAATCTAATACTGGTCTCCCAGGTGCCGTTAAAATCACAAACTCTCAGGAGATTCACTCTTCTTGTACCTAAGTCGGCATTTTGCCTTTTGTATTCAATCCCGATGCTTTCTCTGTGTTCATAGTCAATGTGAAGGTCCAAGGGATACAGTAAACCTGCACTGGTGCATCGAATTCTAAAACCGGTTTCCCAAGAGCCGCTCAAAGCACAAACTGTTAGAAGATGCACTCTTCTTGTACTTAAGATGGCATTTAGCCCATTGCATTCAATCCCGATGTAATTTCTGTGATTCATCGTCAATGTGAAAGTCGAAGGGTTGCAGTAAACCTGCACTGGTGCATCGGAATCTAATACTGGTCTCCCAGGAGGCGCTCAAAGCACAAACTCTTAGACGATTCACACATCTTGACCTTAAGTCTGCATTGTGCCTTTTGTATTCAATCCAGATGCAATTTCATGTTTCATGGTCAATTTGAAGGTCCAAGGGTTACAGTAAACCTGCACTGGTGCATCGGAATGTAATACTGGTCTGCCAGGAGGCGCTCAAGGCACAAACTCATAGAAGATTCACTCTTCTTGAACTTAAGTCGGCATTTAGCCTATTGCATTCACTTCCGATGCAATTTCTGTGATTCATGGTCAATGTGACGGTCCAAGGGATACAGGAAACCTGCAATGGTGCATCGGAATCTAATACTAGTCTCCCAGGAGCCGCCCAAAGCACAAACTCTTAGAAGATTCAATCTTCTTGTACTTAAGTCGGCGTAGTGTCTTTTGTATTAAATCCCGATACAATTTCTGTGTCTCATGGTGATTGTTAAGGTCCAAGGAATACGGTAAACCTACACTGGTGAATCGGAATCTAATACTGGTCCCCCAGGAGCCGATCAAATCACTAACTCCTAGAAGATTCATTCTTCTTGTACCTAGGTCGGCATTGTGCCATTTGTATTCAATCCAGATGCAATCTCTGTATTTCATGGCCAATGTGAAGGTCCAAGGGATACAGTTAACCTGCACTAAAGCATCAGAACGTAATATTGGTATCCCAGGAGGTGCTGAATACACAAATTCTTAAAAGGTTCATTCTTCTTGTACTTAAGTCGGTATTGTGCCCTTTGCATTCAATCCCGATGTAATTTCTGTGATTCATCGTCAATGTGAAAGTCGAAGGGTTGCAGTAAACCTGCACTGGTGCATCGGAATCTAATACTGGTCTCCCAGGAGGCGCTCAAAGCACAAACTCTTAGACGATTCACCCATCTTGACCTTAAGTCAGCATTGTGCCTTATGTATTCAATCCAGATGCAATTTCATGTTTCATGGTCAATTTGAAGGTCCAAGGGATACAGTAAACCTGCACTGGTGCATCGGATTAAAGTACCGGTCTCCCGGGAGCCGCTCAAACCCAAACTCTAAGAAGATTCACTCTTCTTGTACTTAAGTCGGCATTTAGCCTATTGCATTCATATCCGATGCAATCTCTGTGAAACTGGTCGACTAGGAGCCGCTCAAAGCACAAACTCTTAGAAGATTCACTCTTCTTGTATTTAAGTAGGCATTTTGACATTTCTATTCAATCCCGATACAATATCTGTGTTTATTGGTCAATGTGAAGGTCCAAGGGATACGGTAAATCTGCACTTGTGCACTGGTCTCCCAGGAGCCGCTCAAATCACAAACTATTACAAGATTCATTTATCTTGTACTTAAGTCGGCATTGTGCCTTTTGTATTCAATCCCGATGCAATCTCTGTGTTTCATGGTCAATGTGAAGGTCCAAGGGATACAGTAAACCTGCACTGGTGCATCGGAATTTAATACTGGTCTCCCAGGAGGCGCTTAATGCACATACTCTTAGAAGATTCATTCTTCTTATACTTAGGTCGGTATTGTGACTTTAGTAATCAGTCCCGATGCAATTTCTTTGTTTCATGGTCAATGTGAATTGCCAAGGGATACAGTAAAAATGAACTGGTGCATCGGAATCTAATACGGTCTCCCAGGAGACGCTTAAAGCACAAACTCTTAGAAGGTTCACTCTTCTTGTACTTAAGATGGCATTTAGCCCATTGCATTCAATCCCGATGCAATTTCTGTGATTCATCGTCAATGTGAAGGTCCAAGGGAGACAGTAAACCTGCACTGGTGCATCGGATTCTAATACTGGTCTCCCAGGAGACGCTCAAAGCACAAATTCTTAGAAGATTCACCCTTCTTGACCTTAAGTCTGCATTGTGCATTTTGTATTCAATCCCGATGCAATTTCTGTGTTTCATGGTCAATGTGAAGGTCCAAGGGATACGGCAAACCTGCACTCGTGCATCGGAATCTAATACTGGTCTCCCCGGAGCCGCTTAAATCACAAATTCTTAGAAGATTATTTCTTCTTGTACTGAAGGCGGCATTGTGCCGTTTATATTCAATCGCGATGCAATTTCTGTGATTCATTGTCAATGTGAAGGTCCAAGGGATACAGTAAACCTGCACTAGTGCATCGGAATCTAATACTGGTCTGTTAGGAGGCGCTCAAAGCACAAACTCATAGAAGATTCACTTTTCTTGAACTTAAGTCAGAATTGTGCCTTTTGTATTCAGTCCCGATGCAATTTCTGTGTTTCATGGTAAATGTGATGGTACATGGGATACAGTAAACCTGAACACGAACAACGGAATATAATACTGGTCACGCAGGAACCGCTCAAATCACAAACTCTTAGAAGATTCACTCATCTTGTACTTAAGTCGGCATTGTGCCGTTTGTATTCAATCCCGATACAATCTCTGTGTTTCATGGTCAATGTGAAGGTCCAAGGGATACAGTACACCTGCACTGGTGCATCGGAGTGAAATACTGGTCTCCCAGGAGGCGCTCAATGCACAAACTCTTAGAAGATTCATTCCTCTTGTACTTCGGTCGGTATTGTGACTTTAGTAATCAGTCCCGATGAAATTTCTGCATTTCATGGTCAATGTGAAGGGCCAAGGGATACAATAAAAACGAACTGGTGCATCGGAATCTAATGCAGGTCTCCCAGGAGCCACTGAAATCACAAACTCTTAGAAGATTCACGCTTCTTGCACTTAAGTAGCCATTGTGCCTTTTGTATTCAAACCCCATGTAATTTCTGGGCTTCATGGTCAATGTGGAGGTCCAAGGGACACTGTAAACCTGAACTGGTGCATCGGAATCTAATACTGCTCTCCTATTAGCCGCTCAAATCACAAACTCATAGAAGATTCACTCTTCTTGTACTTAAGACGGCACTGTGCCTTTTGTATTCAATCCCGATGCAATTTCTGTGTTGTATGGTCATTGTGAAGGTACAGGGGATACAGTAAACCTGAACAGGAACATCGGAATTTAATACTGGTCTCTCAGGTGCCGCTCACAACACATACACATAATAGATTCACTCTTCTTGTACTTAAGTCGGCATTTAGCCTTTTGTATTCAATGCCTATGCAATTTCTGTGATTCATGGTCAATGTGAAGGTCCAGGGGATACAGTAAAACTGCACTGGTGCATCGGAATTTAATATCGGTCGACCAGGAGCCGTTCAAAGCACAGATATTTAAAAGATTCACTCTTCGTGTATTTAAGTCGGCATTGTGACATTTGTATTCAATCCCGATGCAATTTCTGTGTTTAATAGTCATTGTGAAGGTCCAAGGGATACGGTTAATCTGTACTGGTGCATCGGAATCTAATACTGGTCTCCCAGGAGCCGCCCAAATCACAAACTCTTAGAAGATTCATTCTTCTTGTACTTAAGTCGGCATTGTGCCATTTGTATTCAATCCTGATGCAATCTCTGTGTTTCATGGTCAATGTGAAGGTCCGAGGCATACAGTAAACCTGCTCTGGTGCATCGGAATGTAATACTGGTCTCCCAGGAGGCGCTCAAAGCACAAACCCTTAGAAGATTCATACTTCTTGTACTTAAGTTAATATTGTGTCTTTTGTATTAAGTCCCGATGCAATTTCTGTGTTTCATGGTCAATGTGAAGGTCCGAGGGATACAGTAGACCTGAACAGGAACATCGGAATATAGTACTGGTCTCCCAGGAGCCGCTCAAAGCACAAACTCTTATAAGATTCACAGTTCTTGTATTTAAGTCGGCATTTAGCCTATTGTATTCAATCCCGATGCAATTTCTGTGATTCATGGTCGATATGAAGGTCCAAGGGATACAGTAAACCTGCACTGGTGCATCGGAATCTAATACTGGTCTCCTGGAGCCGCTCGAACAACATACTCTTAGAAGGTTCACTCGTCTTTTACTTAAGTCGGCATTTAGCCTATTGCATTCAATCCCGATGCCATATCTGTGATTCATCGTCAATGTGAAAGTCCAGGGGATACACTAAACCTGCACTGGTGCATCGGAATCTCATACTGGTCTCCCAGGAGGCGCTCAAAGCACAAACTCTTAGAAGATTCACCCTTCTTGAACTTAAGTCAGCATTGTTATTTTTGTATTCAATCCTGATGCAATTTCTGTTGTATATGGTCAAAGTGAAGGTCCAAGGGATACGCCAAACCTGCACTGGTGCATCGGAATCTAATACTGGTCTCCCAGGAGCCGCTCAAATCACAAATTCTTAGAAGATTCTTTCTTCCTGTACTTAAATAGGCATTGTGCCGTTTGTATTCAATCCCGATGCAATTTCTGTGATTCATGGTCAATGTGAAGGTACAAGGAATACAGTAAACCTGAACAGGAACATCGGAATTTAATACTGGCCTCTCAGGAGCCGCTCAAAGCACAAACACTTAATAGATTCACTCTTCTTGTACTTAAGTCGGCATTTAGCCTTTTGTATTCAATGCTGTGCAATATCTCTGATTCGTGGTCAATGTGAAGGTCCAAGGAATACAGTAAACCTGCACTGGTGCATCGGAATCTAATACTGGTCGACCAGGAGCCGCTCAAAGCACAAATTTTTAGAAAATTCACATTTCGTGTATTTAAGTCGGCATTGTGCCATTTGTATTCAATCCTGATGCAATCTCTGTAGTACTTAAGTTAATATTGTGTCTTTTGTATTAAGTCCCGATGCAATTTCTGTGTTTCATGGTCAATGTGAAGGTCCGAGGGATACAGTAGACCTGAACAGGAACATCGGAAGATAGTACTGGTCTCCCAGGAGCCGCTCAAAGCACAAACTCTTATAAGATTCACAGTTCTTGTATTTAAGTCGGCATTTAGCCTATTGTATTCAATCCCGATGCAATTTCTGTGATTCATGGTCAATGTGAAGGTCCAAGGGATACAGTAAACCTGCACTGGTGCATCGGAATCTAATACTGGTCTCCTGGAGCCGCTCGAACAACATACTCTTAGAAGGTTCACTCGTCTTGTACTTAAGTCGGCATTTAGCCTATTGCATTCAATCCCGATGCCATATCTGTGATTCATCGTCAATGTGAAAGTCCAAGGGATACACTAAACCTGCACTGGTGCATCGGAATCTCATACTGGTCTCCCAGGAGCCGCTCAAATCACAAACTCTTAGAAGATTCATTCTTCTTGTACTTAAGTCGGCATTGTGCCATTTGTATTCAATCCTGATGCAATCTCTGTGTTTCATGGTCAATGTGTAGGTCCGAGGCATACAGTAAACCTGCTCTGGTGCATCAGAATGTAATACTGGTCTCCCAGGAGGCGCTCAAAGCACAAACTCTTAGAAGATTCACCCTTCTTGAACTTAAGTCAGCATTGTTATTTTTGTATTCAATCCTGATGCAATTTCTGCTGTACATGGTCAATGTGAAGGTCCAAGGGATACGCCAAACCTGCACTGGTGCATCGGAATCTAATACTGGTCTCCCAGGAGCCGCTCAAATCACAATTTCTTAGAAGATTCTTTCTTCCTCTACTTAAATAGGCATTGTGCAGTTTGTATTCAATCCCGATGCAATTTCTGTGATTCATGGTCAATGTGAAGGTACAAGGAATACAGTAAACCTGAACAGGAACATCGGAATTTAATACTGGCCTCTCAGGAACCGCTCAAAGCACAAACACTTAATAGATTCACTCTTCTTGTACTTAAGTAGGCATTTAGCCTTTTGTATTCAATGCTGTGCAATATCTGTGATTCGTGGTCAATGTGAAGGTCCAAGGAATACAGTAAACCTGCACTGGTGCATCGGAATCTAATACTGGTGGACCAGGAGCCGCTCAAAGCACAAATTTTTAGAAATTTCACATTTCGTGTATTTAAGTCGGCATTGTGACATTTGTATTCAATCCCGAGGCAATTTCTGTGTTTAATGGTCAATGTGAAGGTCCGAGGGATACAGTAAACCTGCACTGGTGCATCGGAATGTAATACTGGTCTCCCAGGAGCCGCTCAAATCACAAACTCTTATAAGATTAACAGTTCTTGTACTTAAGTCGGCATTTAGCCTATTGAATTCAGTCCCGATGCAATTTCTGTGTTTCATGGTCAATGTGAAGGTCGAGGGGTTACGGTAAACATGCACTGGTGCATCAGAATCTAATACTGGTCTCCCAGGAGCCGCTCAAATCAGAAACTCTTAAAAGATTCACTCTTCTATTACTTAAGTCGGCATTGAGCCTTTTGTCTTCAATCCCGATGCAATGTCTGTGTTTCATGGTCAATGTGAAATTCCAAAGGATACACTAAACCTGCACTGGAGCATCGGAAAGTAATACTGGTCTCCCAGGAGGTGCTCAATGCACAAACTCTTATAAGGTTCATTCTTCTTGTACTTAAGTCGGTTTTGTGCCCTTTGTATTCAGTCCCGATGCAATATCTGTGGTTCATGGTCAATGTGAAGGTCCAAGGGATACGGTAAACCTGCACTGGTGCACCGGAATATAATACTGGTCTCCCAGGAGCCGCTCAAATAACAAACTCTTAGAAGATTCACTCTTCTTTTACTTAAGTCGGCATTGTGCGTTTTGTGTTCAATCCCGATGCAATTTCTGTGTTTCATGGTCAATGCGAAGGTCCAGGGATTACAGTAAACGTGCACTGGTGCATCGGAATCTAATTCTGGTCTCCTGGAGCCGCTCAAAGCACAAACTCTTAGAAGATTCACTTTACTAGTACTTAAGTCGGCATTGTACCTTTTGTATTCAATCCCGATGCAATTTCTGTGTTTCATGGTCAAAATGAAGGTCCAAGGGATACAGTAAAAATGAACTGGTGCATCGGAATCTAATACAAGTCTCCTAGGAACCGCTCAAATCACAAACCCTTAGAAGACTCATTCTTCTTGTACTTATGTTTGCATTGTGCCTTTTGTATTCAACCCCGATGCAATTTCCGTGTTTCATGGTCAATGTGAAGGTCTAAGGAATACAGTAAACCTCACTGTGCATCGGAATCTAATACTGGTATCCCAGGAGCCGCTCAAATCACAAACTCTTAGAAGATTCCCTCTTCTTGTACTTAAGTCGGCATTTAGCCTATTGTATCCAATACCGAAGCAATTTAAGTGATTCATGGTCAATGTGAAGATCCAAGGAATACAGTAAACCTGCACTGGTGCATCACACTCTAATACTTGTCTCCCAGGAGCCGCTCAAAGCACAAACTCTAAGAAGATTCACTCTACTTGAACTTATGTCTTCATTGTGACTTTTCTATTCAATTGCGATGCAGTTTCTGTGTTTCATGGTCGATGTGAAGGTCCAAGGGATACTGTAAACCTGCACTGATTCATTGGAATCTAATAGTAGTCTCCCAGGAGCCGCTCAAAGCACAAATTCTTAGAAGATTCACTCTTCTTGTACTTAAGTTGGCATTGTGCCTTTTGTATTCAATCCCGATGCAATTTGCGCCTTTCATGGTCAATGTGAAAGTCCAAGGGACACGGTAACCCTGCATTGGTGCATCGGAATCTAATACTGGTCTCCCAGGAACCTATCATAACACAAACTCTAAGAAGATTCACTCTTCTTGTACCTAAGTCGGCATTGTGCCTTTTGTATTCAATCCCGATGCAATTTGCGCCTTTCATGGTCAATGTGAAAGTCCAAGGGACACGGTAACCCTGCATTGGTGCATCGGAATCTAATACTGGTCTCCCAGGAGGCGCTCAAAGCACAAACTCTGGGAAGATTTATTATTTTTGTACATAAGTCGGTATTGTGACTTTAGTAATCAGTCCCGATGCAATTTCTGTGTTTCATGGTCAATGTGAAAATCCAAGCGATACAGTGAACCTGAACTGGAGCATCGGAATTTAATACTGGTCTCCCAGTGGCCGTTCAAGGCACAAACTCTTAGAAGATTGACTCCTCTTGTACTAAGGAATGCATTGTGCTTTTTGTATTCAATCCCGATGCAATTTCTGTGTTTCATGGTAAATGTGAAGGTCCAAGGGAACGGTAGACGTGCACTGGTGCATCGAAATCTATTACTGGTCTCCCAGGAGCCGCTCAAAGCACAAACTCTTCTAAGATACACTCTTTTTGTACTGAAGTCGTCATTGTGCCTTTTGTATTCACCTGATGCAATTTCTGTGTTTTATGGTCAATTTGAAGGTCCAAGGGATACAGTAAAAGTGCGCTATTGCATCGGAATCTATATACAGGACTCCCAAAAGCCGCTCAAAGCACTAACTCTTGGAAGATCCACTCTTCTTGTACTTAAGTCGGCATTGTACATTTTGTATTCTATCCCGATGCAATTGCTGGTTTCATGGTCAATGTCAAGGTTCAAGGGATAGAGTAAATGTGCACTGGTGCATCAGAATCTAATACTGGTCTCCCAGGAACCGCTCAAAGCACAAACTCTTAGAAGATTCACTCTTCTTTTACCTACGTCGGCATTGTGCTTTTTGTATTCAATCCCGATGCAATTTCTATGTTTCATGGTCAATTTGAATGTCCAATGTATACAGTAAACCTGCGCTGATGCATCGTAATGTAATACTGGTCTCCCAGGAGCCGCTCAGACCACAAACTCGTAGAAGATACACTCTTCTTGTACTTAAGTCAGCATTGAGCCTTTTGTATTCAATCCCGATACAATTTCTGTCTTTCATGAACTATGTGAATTTGCAAGGGATACCGTAAACCTGCACTGGTGCATCGGAATCTAATACTGGTCTCCCAGGAGCCGCGGAAATCACAAACTCTTGGAAGGCTCATTCTTCTTGTACTTAAGTCGGCATTGTGCCATTTATATTCAATCCCGATGCAATTTCTGTATTTCAGGGTCATTGTGAAGGTCCAAGGGATACAGCAAACCAGCACTGGTGCATCGAAATCTAATACTTGTCTCCCAGGAGCCGCCCAATGCACAACCTCTTAGAAGGTTCACTCTTCTTGTACTTAAGTCGGCATTGTGCATTTTGTATCCTCTCCCGATTCAATTTCTCTGTTGCATGGTCCATCTGAAGGTCCAAGGGATACAGTAAACCTCCACTGATGAATCCAAATCTAATACTGGTCTTCCAGAAGCCGCTGAAAGCACGAAATTATATAAGATTCACTCTTCTTGTACTTAAGTCGGCATTATGCCTTTTGTATTCAATCCCGATGCTCTTTCTGTGTTTCATGGTCTATGTGAAGGTCCAAGGAATAGAGTAAACCTGCACTGGTGCATCGGAATCTAATACTGGTCTCCCAGGAGACGCTCATAGCGCAAACTCTTAGAAGGTTCATTTTTCTTGTACTGAAGTCGGCATTCTGCCTTTTGTATTCAATCCCGATGCAATTTCTGTATGTCATGGTCAATGTGCAGGTCCAAGGGATACAGTAAACATGCACTGGTTCATCGGAATCTAATACTGGTCTCCCAGGAGCCGCTCGAAGCACAAACTCCCAGAAGGTTCTGTCTTCCTGTACTTAAGTCGGCATTGTGCATTTTGTATTCAATCCCGATGCAATTTCTATGTTTCTTGGTCAATGTGAAGGTCCAAGGGATACAGTAAACATGCACTGGTGCATCGGAATCAAATACTGGTCTCCGAGGAGGCGTTCAATGCACAAACTCTGTAAGACCCACTCATCTTGTATTTAAGTCGGCTATGACCCTTTTGTATTCAGTCCCGATGCAATTAATGTGTTTCATGTGCACTTTTAAGGTTCAAGGGATACAGAAAACCTGTACAGGTGCATCGGAATCGAATAGAGGTCTCCCAGGAGCCGTTCAAAGCAAAAACTCTTAGAACATTCACTCTTTTTGTACTTAAGTTTCATTGTGCCTTTTGTATTCAATCCCGATGCAATTTCTGAGTTTCATGGGCAATGTGAAAGTCCAGGGGATACACTAACCCTACACTGGTGCATCGGAATCTAGTACTGGTCTCCCAGGAGCTTTTCGAACACAAATTCTTAGAAGATTCCCTCTTATTGTACTTAAGTCGGCATTGTGCTTTTTGTATTCAATCCCGATGCAATTTCTGTGTTTCATGGTCAATGTGAAGGTCCAAGGGATACAGTAAACCTGCACTGGCGCATCGAAATCTACTACTGGTATCCTAGGAACCGCTCAAAGCACTAACCCTTAGAAGATTCTCTCTTCTTTTACTTAAGTCGGCATTGTGCCTTTTGTATCCACTCCCGATGCAATTATTGTGTTGCATGGCCAATGTGAAGGTCCAAGGGATACAGTAAACCTCCACTGATTCCTCAGAATATAATTCTGGTCTCCCAGGAGCCGCTCAAAGCACAAATTCGTAGAGGATTCACTCTTCTAGTACTTAAGTCGGCATTGTGCCTTTTGTATTCAATCCCGATGCAACTTCTGTGTCTCATGGTCAATCTGGAGGTCCAAGAGATACAGTAAACCGGCACTGGTGCATTGGAATTTAATACTGGTCTCCCAGGAGCCGTTCAAAGCACAAATTCTTAGAAGATTCAATCTTCTTGCACTTATGTCGGCATTCTGCATTTTGTATTCAATACCGAAGCAATTTCGTTGTCTCATGGTCAATTTGAAGGTCCAAGGGATAAAGTAAAGCAGCACTGGTGCATTGGAATCTAATACTGTTCTCCCAGGAGCCGTTCAAAGCACAAACTCTTAGAAGATTCAATCTTCTTGCACTTAAGTCGCCATTGTGCATTTTGTATTCAATACCGAAGCAATTTCTGTGTGTCATGGTCAATTTGAAGGTCAAAGTGATAGAGAAAACCTGCACTGGTGCATCGGAATGTAATACTGGTCTCCCAGGAGACGCTCGAAGCGCAAACTCTTAGAAGGTTCATTCCTCTTGTCTTAAGTCGGCATTGTGCCTTTTGTATTCAATCCCGATACAATGTCTGTATTTTATGGTCAATGTGAAGGTCCGAGGGATACAGTAAACCTGCACTGGTGGATCGGAATCTAATACTGGTCTCCCAGGAGCCGCTCAAAGCACAAACTCTTAGAAGGTTCACTCTTCCTGTACTTAAGTCGGCATTGTGCATTTTGTATTCAATCCCGATTCAATTTCTATGTTTCTTGGTCAATGTTTAGGCCCGAGGGAATCAGTAAACCTGCATTGATGCATCGGAATTAAATACTGGTCTCCGAGGAGCCGTTCAAAGCACAAACTCTTGAAGACTCACTCATCTTGTATTTAAGTCGGCATTGAGCCTTTTGTATACAGTCCCGATGCAATTTATGTGTTTCATGTGCTCTTTTATGGTCCAAGGGATACAGATAACCTGTACTAGAGCATCGGAATCTAATAGAGGTCTCCCAGGAGCCTTTCAAAGCACAAACTCTTAGAACATTCACTCTTCTTGTATTTAAGTCTTCATTGTGCCTTTTGTATTAAACCTGATGCATCTTCTGTGTTTTATGGTCAATGTGAAGGCCCAGGGGAAACAGTAAACCTAAACTGATGCATCGTAATATAGTACTGGTCTCGCAGGTGCCGTTCAAAGCAAAAACTCTTAGAAGAATCACTCTTCTTGTACCTGAGTCGGCATTGTGCCTTTTGTGTTCAATCCCGTTGAAATTTCTGTGTTTCATGGTCAATTTGAACGTCCAAGGGATAATTAAACCTGCACTGATGCATCTGAATCTAATACAGGTCTCCCAGGAGCCACTCAAATCACAAACTGGTAGAAGATTCACTCTTCTTGTACTTAAGTCGGCATTATGCATTTTGTATTCAATCCCGATGCAATTTCTGTGTTTCATGGCCAATGTGAAGGTCCAAGGGTTACAGTAAAGCTGCACTGGTGCATCGGAATCCAATACCGGTGTCCCAGGAGCTGCTCAAAGCACTAACTCTTAGAAGATTCACTCTTCTTGTACTTAAGTCAGCATTGTGCCTTTTGTATTCAATCCCGATGCAATTTCTGTGTTTCATGGTCAATGTGAAGGTCCAAGGGATCCAGTAAATCTGAACTGATGTATCGGAATGTTATACTGGTCTCCCATAAGCCGCTCAAAGCACAAACTCTTGGAAGATTTACTCTTCTTGTACTTAAGTCGGCATTGTGCCTTTTGTATTCAATCCCGATGCAATTTTTGAGTTTCATGGGCAATGTAAAAGTCCAGGGGATACAGTGAACCTGCACTGGTGCATCGGAATCTAGTACTGGTCTCCCAGGAGCCGTTCAAAACAAAAACCCTAGAAGATTCACTCTTCTTGTACTTGAGTCGGCATTGTGCCTTTTGTATCCACTCCCGATGCAAATACTGTGTTGCATGGTCAATGTGAAGATCCAAGGGTTACAGTAAACCTGCACAGGTGCATCGGAATTTAATACCGGACTCCTAGGAGCCGCTCAAAGCACAAACTCTTAAAAGTTTCACTCTTCTTGTTCTTAAGTCGGTATTGTTGCCTTTTGTATTCTATCCCTAAGCAATTTCTATGTTACAGGGTCAATGTTTGGCCCAAGGGATACAGTAAACCTGCATTGGTGCATCGGAATCAAATACTGGCCTCCCAGGAGCCGTTCAAAACCAAAACTCTTGAAGATTCACTCTTCTTGTACTTAAGTTGGCATTGTGCCTGTTGTATTCAATCCCGATGCAATATCTGTGTTTCATGTGCACTTTTAAGGTCCAAGGAATACAATTAACTTGCACTGGTGCATCGGAATCTAATAGAGGTCTCCCAGGAGGCCTTCAATGCACAAACTCTTAGAAGACTCACTCTTCTTCTACTTAAGTCGGCATTTTGCCCTTTGTATTCAATCCCGATGCAATTTCTGTGTTTCATGGTCAATGTGAAGGTCCAGGGGAAACGGCAAATCTGAACTGATGCATCGGAATGTGATACTGGTCTCCCGAGAGCCGCTCAAAACCCAAACTATTAGAAGATTCACTCTTCTTGTACTTAAGTCGGCATTATGCAGTTTGTATTGAATTCTGGTGCACTTTCTGTGTTTCATGGTCAATGTGAAGGTCCAAGAGATACAGTAAACCGGCACTGGTGCATAGGAATCTAATACTGGTCCCCCAGGAGCCGTTCAAAGCACAAATTCTTAGAAGATTCAATCATCTTGCACTTAAGTCGGCATTCTGCATTTTGTATTCAATACCGAAGAAATTTCGTTGTCTCATGGTCAATTTGAAGGTCCAAGGGATAAAGTAAAGCTGCACTGGTGCATTGGAATCTAATACTGGTCTCCCAGGAGCCGTTCAAAGCACAAACTCTTAGAAGATTCAATCGTCTTGCACTTAAGTCGACATTGTGCAATTTGTATTCAATCCCGATGCAATTTCTGTGTTTCATGGTCAAAGTGAAGGTCCAAGGGATACAGTAAACCTGCACTGATACATCTGAATCTAACACCGGTCTCCCAGGAGCCGCTCACAGTACAAACTCTTAGAATATTCACTCTTCTTGTACTTAAGTCGACAATGTCATCGTGTATTCCATTGCGATGCAATTTCTATGTTTCATGGTCAATGTGACGGTCTCAGAGATAAAGTAAACGTGCAATGGTGCATCGGAATCTAATACTGGTCTCCCAGGAGCCGCTCAAAGCACTAACATTTTGAAAATTCGCTCTTCTTGTAATTAAAACCGCATTGTGAGTTTTGTTTTCAATCCTGATGCAATATCTGTGTTTCATGGTCAATTTGAAGGTCCAAGGGATACAGTAAACCTACACTGAAGCATCTGAGACTAATACAGGTCGTTTAGGAGCCACTTCAAACACAAACTCTTAGAAGATTTATTCTTCTTATACTTAAGTCGGCTTGGTGTCTTTTGTATTCAATCCCGATGCAATTTCTGTGTTTCATGGTCAATGAGAAAGACCAAGGGTTACAGTAAACCTGCACTGGTGCATCGGAAACTAATACAGGTCTCCCATGAGCCACTCAAAGCACTAACTCATGGAAGATTCACTCTTCTTGTACTTAAGTCGGCATTGTGCCTATTGTATTCAATTCCGATGCAAATTCTGTGTTCCATGGTCATTGTGAAGGTCCAAGGGTTACAGTTAACCTGCACTGGTGCAGCGGAATCTAATACTGGACTCCCAGGAGCCGCTCAAAGCACTAACTCTTAGAAGAGTCACTCTTCTAGTACTTATGACGGCATTGTGCTTTTTGTATTCAATCCAGATGCAATTTCTGTGTTTCATGGTGAATGTGAAGGTCAAAGAGATCCAGTAAACTTGCACTGGTGCATCGGAATGTATTACTGGTCTCCCAGGAGCCGTTCAAATGACAAACACTTAGAAAATTTACTCTTCTTGTACTTAAGTCGGCATTGTGCCTTTTGTATTCGATCCCGATGCAATTTCTGTGTTTCATGGTCAATGTGAAGGTCCAAGGGTTACAGTATACCTGCACGGGTACATCTGAATCTAATACTGGTCTCCCAGGAGCCGCTCAAAGCACAAACTCTTACAAGATTCACTCCTCTAGTACTTAAGTCGGCATTTAGACTCTTGTATTCAAACCCGATGCACTTTCTGTGTTTCATGGTCGATGTAAAGGTCCAAGGGATACAGTAAACCAACATTAGTGCATTGGAACCTAATACTGGTCTCCCAGGAGCCGCTCAACGCACAAACTCTTAGAAGATTCACTCATCTTGCACTTAAGTCGGCATTGTCCTCGTGTATTCAATTCCGATGCAATATCTATGTTTCATGGTCAATGTGAAGGTCTAAGAGGTACAGTAAACCAGCACTGGTGCATCGCAATCTAATACTGGTCTCCCAGGAGGCGCTCAAAGCACTAACTCTTAGAAGATTCACTTTTCTTATACTTAAATCGGCATTGTGCCTTTTGTATTCTATCCCGATGTCATTTGTGTGCTTCATGGTCAATGTGAAGGTCCAACAGATACAGGAATCCTGCACTGATGCATCGGAATCTAATACTGGTTTCCCAGGATGCGTTCAAATCACAAACTATGAGAAGATTCTCTCTTCTTGTACTTCATTCGGCAGTGTGCCTTTTGTATTCAATCCCGATGCCATATCTGTGTTTCATGTGCAATATGAAGGTGCTAGCGATACAGCAAACCTGCACAGGTGCATCGCAATCTAATACTGCTCTGCCAGGAGACGTTCAAAGCACAAACTCATAGAAGATTCACTCCTCTTGTACTTCAATCGGCATTGTGCTTTTTGTATTATATCCCGATGCAATTTCAGTGTTTCATTGTCAATTTGAAGTTCCAAGGGATACAGTAAACCTGCACTGGTACATCGGATTCTAATTCTGGTCTCCCAGGAGTCGCTCAAAGCACAAACTCTTAGAAGATTTACTCGTCTTCTACTTAAGTCGGCATTGTGCCTTTTGTATTCAATCCCGATGCAATGTCTGTGTTTCATGGTCATTATGAAGTTCCAAAGGATACAGTAAACCAGCACTGGTGCATCGCAATCTAATACTGGTCTCCCAGGAGGCGCGCAAAGCACTAACTCTTAGAAGATTCACTCCTCTTATACTTAAATTGGCATTGTGCCTTTTGTATTCAATCCCGATGCCATATCTGTGTTTCATGTGCAATATGAAGGTCCTAGCGATACAGCAAACCTGCACAGGTGCATCGCAATCTAATACTGCTCTGCCAGGAGCCGTTCAAAGCACAAACTCTTTGAAGATTCACTCTTCTTGTACTTAAGTCGCCATTGTGCTTATTGTATTCATTCCCGATGAAATTTCTATGTCTCATGATCAATGTGAATGTCCAAGGGTTACTGTAAACCTGCACCGGTGCATCGGAATCTAATTCTGGTCCCCCAGCAGCCGTTCAAAGCACAAACTCTTAGAAGATTCACTCTTCTTGTACTTAAATCGGCATTGTGATTTTTGTATTATATCCCGATGCAATTTCAGTGTTTCATTGTCAATTTGAAGGTCCAAGGGATGCAGTAAACCTGCACTGGTACATCGGATTCTAATTCTGGTCTCCCAGGAGCCGCTCAAAGCACAAACTCTTAGAAGTTTTACTCTTCTTCTACTTAAGTCGGCATTGTGCCTTTTGTATTCAATCCCGATGCAATGTCTGTTTCTCATGGTCAATGCGAAGGTGCAAGGGTTACAGTAAACCTCCACTGAAGCATCGGAATCTAATACTGGTCTCCCAGGATCCGTTCAAAGTACAAACTCTTAGGAGATATACTCTTCTTGCACTTAAGTCGGCATTGTGCTTTTGTATTCAATCCCGATGGAATTTCTGTGTTTCATGTGCATTATGAAGGTCCAAGGGATACAGCAACCCTGCACTGGTGCATCGGAATCTAATATTGGTCTGCCACGAGCCGTTCAAAGCACAAACTCGTAGAAGATTCACTTTTCTTGTACTTAAATCGGCATTGTGCCTTTTGTATTCAGTCCCGATGCAATTTCTGAGTATCATGGCCAATTTGAAGGTCCAAGGGATACAGTAAACCTGCACTGATACATCTGAATCTAACACCGGTCTCCCAGGAGCCGCTCACAATACAAACTCTTAGAATATTCACTCTTCTTGTACTTAAGTCGACAATGTCATCGTGTATTCCATTGCGATGCAATTTCTGTGTTTCATGGTCAATGTGACGGTCTAAGAGATAAAGTAAACGTGCAATGGTGCATCGGAATCTAATACTGGTCTCCCAGGAGCCGCTCAAAGCACTAACATTTTGAAAATTCGCTCTTCTTGTAATTAAAACGGCATTGTGAGATTTGTTTTCAATCCTGATGCAATATCTGTGTATCATGGTCAATTTGAAGGTCCAAGGTATACAGTAAACCTGCACTGAAGCATCTGATACTAATACAGGTCGTTTAGGAGCCACTTCAAACACAAACTCTTAGAAGATTTATTCTTCTTATACTTAAGTCGGCTTGGTGTCTTTTGTATTCAATCCCGATGCAATTTCTGTGTTTCATGGTCAATGAGAAAGACCAAGGGTTACAGTAAACCTGCACTGGTGCATCGGAAACTAATACAGGTCTCCCATGAGCCACTCAAAGCACTAACTCTTGGAAGATTCACTCTTCTTGTACTTAAGTCGGCATTGTGCCTATTGTATTCAATTCCGATGCAAATTCTGTGTTCCATGGTCATTGTGAAGGTCCAAGGGTTACAGTTAACCTGCACTGGTGCAGCGGAATCTAATACCGGACTCCCAGGAGCCGCTCAAAGCACTAACTCTTAGAAGAGTCACTCTTCTAGTACTTATGACGGCATTGTGCTTTTTGTATTCAATCCAGATGCAATTTCTGTGTTTCATGGTGAATGTGAAGGTCAAAGAGATACAGTAAACTTGCACTGGTGCATTGGAAGGTATTACAGGTCTCCCAGGAGCCGTTCAAATGACAAACACTTAGAAAATTCACTCTTCTTGTACTTAAGTCGGCATTGTGCCTTTTGTATTCGATCCCGATGCAATTTCTGTGTTTCATGGTCAATGTGAAGGTCCAAGGGTTACAGTATACCTGCACGGGTACATCTGAATCTAATACTGGTCTCCCAGGAGCCGCTCAAAGCACAAACTCTTACAAGATTCACTCCTCTAGTACTTAAGTCGGCATTTAGACTCTTGTATTCAAACCCGATGCAATTTCTGTGTTTCATGGTCGATGTAAAGGTCCAAGGCATACAGTAAACCAACATTAGTGCATTGAACCTAATACTGGTCTCCCAGGAGCCGCTCAACGCACAAACTCTTAGAAGATTCACTCATCTTGCACTTAAGTCGGCATTGTCCTCGTGTATTCAATTCCGATGCAATATCTATGTTTCATGGTCAATGTGAAGGTCTAAGAGGTACAGTAAACCAGCACTGGTGCATCGCAATCTAATACTGGTCTCCCAGGAGGCGCTCAAAGCACTAACTCTTAGAAGATTCACTTTTCTTATACTTAAATCGGCATTGTGCCTTTTGTATTCTATCCCGATGTCATTTGTGTGCTTCATGGTCAATGTGAAGGTCCAACAGTTACAGGAATCCTGCACTGATGCATCGGAATCTAATACTGGTTTCCCAGGATGCGTTCAAATCACAAACTATGAGAAGATTCTCTCTTCTTGTACTTCATTCGGCAGTGTGCCTTTTGTATTCAATCCCGATGCCATATCTGTGTTTCATGTGCAATATGAAGGTCCTAGCGATACAGCAAACCTGCACAGGTGCATCGCAATCTAATACTACTCTGCCAGGAGCCGTTCAAAGCACAAACTCTTTGAAGATTCACTCTTCTTGTACTTAAGTCGCCATTGTGCTTATTGTATTCATTCCCGATGAAATTTCTATGTCTCATGATCAATGTGAATGTCCAAGGGTTACTGTAAACCTGCACCTGTGCATCGGAATCTAATTCTGGTCCCCCAGCAGTCGTTCAAAGCACAAACTCTTAGAAGATTCACTCTTCTTGTACTTAGATCGGCATTGTGATTTTTGTATTAAATCCCGATGCAATTTCAGTGTTTCATTGTCAATTTGAAGGTCCAAGGGATGCAGTAAACCTGCACTGGTACATCGGATTCTAATTCTGGTCTCCCAGGAGCCGCTCAAAGCACAAACTCTTAGAAGTTTTACTCTTCTTCTACTTAAGTCGGCATTGTGCCTTTTGTATTCAATCCCGATGCAATGTCTGTGTTTCATGGTCATTATGAAGGTCCTAGGGTTACAGTGAAGCTGCACTGGTGCATCCGAATCTAATACTGGTCTCACAGGAGCCGCTCAAAGCACAAACTCTTAGAAGATTCAGTCCTCTTGTACTAAAGTCGGCATTGTGCATTTTGTATTCAATCCCGATACATGTTCTGTGTTTCATTGTCAATGTGAAGGTCAAAGGGATACAGTAAACCTGCACTGGTGCATCGGAATCTATCACTGGTCTCCTAGGAGCCGCTCAAAATACTAACCCTTAGAAGATTCACTCTCCTTTTAATTAAGTCAGCATTGTGCCTTTTGTTTCCACTCCCGAAGCAATTTCTGTGTTGCATGGTCAATGTGAAGTTCCAAGGGATACAGTAAACCTCCACTGATGCATCCGAATCTGTCACTGGTATCCGAGGAGCAGCTCAAAGCACAAACGCTTAGACGATTCACTCTTCTTTTGCATAAGTCGGCATTGGGCCTTTTGTATTGAATCCCGATGCAATTTCTTTGTTTCATGGTCTATGTGAAGGTCCAAGGTATAGAATAACCCTGCACTGGTGCATCGGTATCTAATACTGGGCTCCCAGGAGCCGCTCAAAGCGCAAACTCTTTGTAGCATCATTCTTCTTGTGCTTAAGTCGGCATTGTGCCTTTTGTATTCAATTCCGATGCAATTTCTGTCCTTCTTGGTCAATGTGTAGGTCCAAGGGATACAGTAAACCTGCACTGGTGCACCGGAATCTATTACTGATCTCCCAGGAGCCGTTCAACTGGCAAACACTTAGAAGATTCACTCTTCTCGTACTTAAGTCGGTATTGTGCCGTTTGTATTCGATCCCGATGCAATATCTTTGTTACATGGTCAATGTGAAGGTCCAGGGGTTACAGTATACCAGCATGGGTGCATCTGAATCTAATACAGGTCTCCCAGGAGCCGCTCAATGCACAAACTCTTAGTAGATTCAGTCCTCTCGTACTAAAGTCGGCATTGTGCTTTTTGTATTCAATCTCGTTGCAATTTCTGTGTTTCATGTGCAATATGAAGGTCAATGGGATACAGCAAACCTGCACTGGTGCATTTCAATCTAATACAGGTCTCCCAGGAGCCGCTCAAAGCACAAACTCTTGGAAGGTTCACTCTTCTTGTACTTAAGTCGGCATTGTGTCTTTTGTATTCAATCCCGATGCAATTTCTCTGTTACATGGTCAATGTGAAGGTCCAAGGGTTACAGTATACCTGCATGGGTGCATCTGAATGTAATACTAGTCTCCCAGAAGCCACTCAAAACACTACTCTCGGAAGATTCACTCCTATTGTACTTAAGTCGGCATTGTGCCTATTGTATTCATTCCCGATGAAATTACTATGTCTCATTGTCATTGTGAATGTCCAAGGGTTGCAGTACACCTGCACTGGTGCATCGGAATCTATTTCTGGTCTCCCAGAAGCCGTTCAAAGCACTAACATTTAGAAGATTCACTCTTCTTATACATAATCGGCATTATGCCTTTTGTATTCAATCCCGATGACATTTGTGTGCTTCATGGTCAATGTGAAGGTCCAACAGATACAGGAATCCTGCACTGATGCATCAGAATCTAATACTGGTCTCCCAGGAGGCGTTCAAATCACAAACAATGAGAAGATTCACTCTTCTTGTACTTAAGTCGGCAGTGTGCCTTTTGTATTCAATCCCGATGCAATATCTGTGTTTCATGTGCAATTTGAATGTCCAAGGGGTACAGTAAAACTGCACTGGCGCATCGGAATCTAATTCTGGTCTCCCGGGAGCTGTTCATAGCACAAACTCTTAGAAGATTTACTCTTCTTGTACTTAAATCGGCATTGTGCTTTTTGTATTATTTCCCGATGCAATTGCCGTGTGTCATGGTCAATTTGAAGGTAAAAGATATACAGTAATCCTTCACTGGTGCATCGGATTCTAATTCTGGTCTCCCAGGAGCCGCTCAAAACACAAACACTTAGAAGATTCACTCTGCTCGTACATAAGTCGGCTTTGTGCCTTTTGTATTTAATCGCGATGCCATTTCTGTGTTTCATGGTTAATGTGAAGGTCCAAGGGATACAGTAAAAATGCACTGATTCATCGGAGTATAATACCGGTCTCCCAGGAGCCGCTCGAAGCACAAACTCTTAGAAGATTCACTCCTCTTGTACTTAAGCCGGCATTGTGCATTTAGTAATCAATCCCGATGCATGTTCTGTGTTTCATTGTCAATGTGAAGGTCCAAGGGATACAGTAAACCTGCACTGGCGCATCGGAATCTATTACTGGTCTCCTAGGAGCCGCTCAAAGTACTGACCCTTAGAAGATTCACTCTTCTTTTACTTAAGTCGGCATTGTGCCTTTTGATTCCACTCCCGATGCAATTTCTGTGTTGCATGGTCAATGTAAAGGTCCAAGGGATACAGTAAACCTCCACTGATGCATCCGAATCTATCACTGGTATCCGAGGAGCCGCTCAAAGCACAAACTCTTAGAAGATTCACTCTTCTTTTGCTTTTTGTATTCAATCCCAATGCCATTTCTGTGTTTCATTGTCTATGTGAAGGTCCAAGGTATAGAATAATCCTGCACTGGTGCATCGGAATCTAATACTGGGCTCCCAGGAGCCGCACAAAGCGCAAACTCTTTGCAGGTTCATTCTTCTTGTACTTATATTGGCTTTGTGCCTTTTGTATTCCATTCCGATGCAATTTCTGTCCTTCTTGGTTAATGTGAATGTCCAAGGGTTACAGTAAACCTGCACTGGTGCACCGGAATCTATTACTGGTCTCCCAGGAGCCGTTCAAATGGCAAACACTTAGAAGATTCACTTTTCTTGTACTTTAGTCGGCATTGTGCCGTTTGTATTCGATCCCGATGCAATATCTTTGTTACATGGTCAATGTGAAGGTCGAGGGGAGACAGTAAACCTGAATTGATGCATCGCAAAGTAATACTGGTCTCCCAGGAGCCGCTCAAATCACAAACTCTTAGAAGATCACTCTTCTTGTACTTAAGTCGGCATTGTGCTTTTTGCATCAATCCCGATGCAATATCTCTGTTTCATGGTAAATGTGAAGGTCCAAGAGATACAGTAAACTGGCACTGGTGCAGCGGAATCTAATACTGGTCTCCCAGGAGCCGTTCCAAAGAAGAACTCTTAGAAGATTTACTCTTCTTGTACTTAAGTCGGCATTGTGCATTTTGTATTCATTACCGATGCAATTTCTGTGTTTCATGGTCAATGTGAAGGTCCAGGGGATACAGTAAACCTGAACTGATGTATCAGAATGTAATACTGCTCTCCCAAGAGCCGCTCAAAGCACAAACGCTTAGAAGATTCACTCTTCTTGTACTTATGTCGGAATTAGTTCTTTTGTATTCAATCCCGATGCTATTTCTGTGTTTCATGGTCAATCTGAAGGTCCAAGAGATACAGTAAACATGCACTGGTGCATCGGAATCTAAAACTGGTCTCCCAGGAGCCGTTCAAAAACACAAACTCTGAGAAGATTCTCTCTTCATGTACATAATTCGGCATTGTGAGTTTTGTATTCAATCTCGTTGCAATCTCTGTGTTTCATGTGCAATATGAAGGTCCAAGGGATACAGCAAACATGCACTGGTGCATCGAAATCTAATACTGGTCTGCCAGGAGCCGTTCACAGCACAAATTCTTAGAACATTCACTCTTCTTGTACTTAAGTCGACATTGTGCCCATTGTATTCATTCCCGATGAAATTTCTATGTCTCATGGTCAATGTGAATGTCCAAGGGTTACTGTAAACTTGCACTGGTGCATCGGAATCTAATTCTGGTCTCCCAGGAGCCGTTGAAAGCTCATACTCTTAGAAAATTCACTCTTCTTGTACTTAAATCGGCATTGTGCTTTTTGTATTATATCCCGATGCAATTTCCGTGTTTCATGGTCAATTTAAAGGTCCAAGGGATACAGTTAATCAGCACTGGTGCATCGGATTCTAATTCTGGTCTCCCAGGAGCCGCTCAAAGCACAAACTCTTAGAAGATTTACTCTTCATCTACTTAAGTCGGCATTGTGTCTTTTGTATTCAATCCCGAAGCAATGTCTGTGTTTCATGGTCATTATGAAGGCCAAGGGTTACAGTAAACCTGCACTGGTTCATCGGAATCTAATACTGGTCTCCCAGGCACCGCTCAAATCACAAACTCTTAGAAGATTCAGTACCCTTGTACTTAAGTCGGCATTGTGCATTTTGTATTCAATCCCGATGCATGTTCTGTGTTTCATTGTTAATGTGAAGGTCCAAGGGATACAGTAAACCTGCACTGGCGCATCGAAATCTATTGCTGGTCTCGTAGGAGCCGCTCAAAGTACTAACCCTTAGAAGATTCACTCTTCTTTTACTTAAGTCGGCATTGTGCCTTTTGTTTCCAATCCCGATGCAATTTCTATGTTGCATGGTCAATGTGAAGGTCCAAGGGATACAGTAAACCTCCACTGATGCATCCGATTCTATCACTGGTATCCGAGGAGCCGCTCAAAGCACAAAGTCTTAGAAGATTCACTCTTCATTTGCCTAAGTCGGCATTGGGCCTTTTGTATTCAATCCCGATGCAATTTCTGTGTTTCATGGTCTATGTGAAGGTCCAAGGTATACAATAATCCTGCACTGGTGCATCGGAATCTAATACTGGGCTCCCAGGAACCGCTCAAAGCGCAAACTTTTTGAAGGTTCATTCTTCTTTTACTTAAGTTGGCTTTGTGCCTTTTGTATTCACTCAAGAAGCAATTTCTGTGTTTCATGTGGAATGCGAAGGTCCCAGGGACACAGTAATCCAGTACTGGTGCATCAGAATCTAATTCTGGTCTCACAGGAGCCGCTCAAATCTCAAACTCATTGAAGATTCTCTCTTCTTGCACTTAAGTCGGGATTGTGCCGTTTGTAATCAATCCCGATGCTATTTCTGTATTTCATGGTCAATGTTAAGGTCCAAGGGGTACAGTAAACCTGCATTGGTGCATCGGGATCTAATACTGGTCTCCCAGGAGCCGCTCAAAGCACTAAATCTTAGAAGAGTCACTCTTCTTGTACTTAAGTCGGGATTGTGCATTTTCTATTCAATCCCGATGCAATTTCTGTGTTTCATGGTCAATATGAAGGTCCAAGGGACACATTAAACCTGCACTGGTGTTTTGGAATAAAATTCTGGTCTCCCAGGAATCGCTCAAGGCACTAACCTTTAAAAGATTCTCTCTTCTTGTACTTAAGTCTGCATTGTGCCATTTGTATTCAATCCGATGCAATGTCTATCTTTCTTGGTCAATGTGAAAGTCCAAGGGATACAGTAAGCTTGCACTGGTGCACCGGAATCTACTACTGGTCTCCCAGGAGCCGTTCAAATGGCAAACACTTAGAAGATTCGCTCTTCTTGTACTTAAGTCGGCATTGTGCCGTTTGTATTCGATCCCGATGCAATATCTTTGTAACATGGTCAATGTGAAGGTCCAGGGGATACAGTAAACCTGAACTGATGCATCGGAATGTAATACTGCTCTCCCAAGAGCCGCTCAAAGCACAAACTCTTAGAACATTCACTCTTCATGTACATAATTTGGCATTGTGCCCTTTGTATTCAATCTCGTTGCAATTCCTGTGTTTCATGGTCAATTTGAAGGTCCAACGGATACAGTAAACCAGCACTGATGCATCTCAATCTAACATTGGTCTCCCAGGAGCCAGTCAAAGCAGAAATTCGTAGAAGATTCACTCATCTTGTACTTAAGTCGGCATTGTGCCTTTTGTATTCAATCCCGATGCAATTTCTGTGTTTCATGGTCAATGTGTAGGTCCAAGGGATACAGTAAACCTGCATTAGTGCCTCGGAAACTAATACTGGTCTCCCAGGAGCCCCTCAAAGCACAAATTCTTAGAAGATTCACTCTTCTTGTACCTAAATCGGCTTTGTGCCTTTGTATTCAATCCCGATGCAATATCTGTATTTCACGGTCAAGGTGAAGGTCCAAGCGATAAAGTGAACCGGCAATTTTTCATCGGATTCTGTTACCAGTCTCCCAGGAGCTGTTCAAAGCACAAACTCTTGAAGATTCACCCTTCTTGTACTTAAGTCGGCATTGTGCAATTTGTATTCAGTTCCGAAGCAATTTCTGTGTTTCATGTGCAATGTGAAGGCCCAAGGGATTCAGTAAACCTGTACTGGTGCTTCAGAATCTTAGTCTGGACTCCCAGCAGCCGCACAATTCACATATTCTTGGAAGACTCACTCTTCTTGTACTTAAGTCGGGATTGTGCATTTTGTATTCAATCCCGATGCAATTTCTGTGTTTCGTGTGCAATGTGAAGGTCCACGGGATACAATAAAGCAGCACTGGTGCACCGGAATCTAATACTGGTCTCCCAGTAGCCGTACAAAGCACAAACTCTTATAAGATTCACTCATCTTGTAAACGGCATTGTGCCTTGTGTATTTAGTCCCGATGCAATACCCCCCTGCGGGTTTTGGGGTAAGAATAGGCCCGCGGTATTCCTGCCTGTCGTAAGAGGCGACTAAAAGGAGTCTCAAACGTTTCGGCCTTATGTGATGGTCCCCTGTCGGGTTTGACCTCCATATCTCAAAATTTTTCCGAAGAGCGAGCCGATTGGGGAAGGGCGCCTTACTTGGTGCATTGTGTCCGTGTTGTGTTGAGAACTTTCGCCATCTTATTCGTCGTTGCATTGCAGTCTTGCCCGCTCTCCATCTCTTGGGCATCGATGCGCCCCTGCGTGCACTTTCTGCCAAGCACTGTGCAGGGCCATTTTCTGCACTGACGACGCCCATGGACCACATGTCACCTAACATCCAGCACGGTAGCCAGTCCGTTGTGGTGGGGCCGCCATGTACCCTCTCGGTTGTAGCCCCCTGACAACACAGGGATCGCTCTACTGATGCCTGCGCCGTTCACTCCCCACGTATGCCAAGGAGTAGATGCCCATCTCCCTGGGGCATCAGGACTCCCGGCAATGGCCATCCTGCCAGGTGGCTATTGCTGTGGCTGGGTGGCGCCCGTGGGGAGGGCCCTTGGTCGAAGTAGGTGGCATCAGGGCGGATGACCCGCAATGAAGCGTGGTACATCATCTCTCGCTGGCGGCCAGCCGCCAGCAGTCTCTAAGCATTCTCGGGCTCAATTTAATGCTCAGAAGTACGATCCGAAAACGTTCCCCTCCCTGGCCACGCCGTGGGAAGAGCGTAAGTCTCAGGATGGAGGTAACAGTTATTCGCCCCGATTCTTAGTTTGCACGAGAGCTGATGGGGAGTCTTTTCTCTCCACAAAGCCTCAGTTCTTCGTCGAGCATTTAGAGGACAAGTTTGGGGAGGTGGAGGGCTTGTCTAAAATGCGCTCTGGGTCAGTACTGATACAAACGGCATCCTCCGCCCAGTCCCGCAGGTTACTTGCTTGTGACAAGTTGGGGGATGTTAACGTTTCTATTACACCACATAAGAGTTTAAATATGGTCCAGGGTGTTATTTTCCATAGGGATCTCCTTTTGCAGTCTGATGACGAGCTGCGCGCCAACTTAGAACGTAGAGGTGTTCATTTCGTCCGGCGCGTTCATCGGGGTCCGAGGGACAATCAGGTTGCTACCGGTGTCTTCATCTTGGCCTTCGAGGGTGATACGTTACCGGAAAAGGTCAAGGTGATGGTCTACTGATGTGACGTCAAGCCCTATATCCCTCCCCCGATGCGGTGCTTCAAGTGCTGGAAGTTCGGTCATATGTCTTCCCGCTGCACTTCCAGCCTCACATGTCGCGATTGCGGACGCCCATCTCATCCCGATACTCCATGTGCCCCGCCTCCCATCTGCGTCAACTGCGGGGAGCACCATTCACCTTGCTCGCCTGACTGCAAAGTCTTTCAGATAGAGCGCAAAATCATGGAATATAAGACCCTGGACCGGCTGACCTATACTGAGGCCAAACGGAAATATGACAGACTCCATCCTGTGAGAATGACATCTTCTTATGCAGCTGCTGCAACAACTGTGCTAGCTCCATCAGTTTCGAGACTTCCAGCCAGCTCGATAAGCAGTAAGACTCCTCCTGCCCCCTTGCCCGTGGGGGGCTCTACCCAACAGGTTGCTCCTGCACCACGTACCTCAGGAGCAACCTCCTCCCACCCGTCGGGGACGTCCGTCCCCGCTTCTCAGCCAGAGAAGCGTCTAACTTCTTCGGCTCCTCTCGCCCGTAAGAGTTCCCTTGGGACCCTCCCTTCCCAGGGTTCCACCAGCGGGAAGGATGACGGCCACCAGTGGCATAAGTCCTCACCAGCGGCCGGGCGTCGGGCTTCACGATCCTCCTCTGTCCCGGAGACTGAATCGGTGAAGCCTTCCCAGCCGGTGAAACCCAAGGTTCAGCGAGAGAAGTCCAAGAGAAAGACCTGTAAGGCCAAAGAACTTGCGGTGGCACCAGCCCCACCGCACCTTTCGCGCTCTGCGTCTGAGGATGAAGTCGAGATTCTAGCGTCCGCTGAGGACCTTGATCTCGCTGGTCCCTCAGACGCCATGGATGCCTCTCGTACGGGTACTGAATCGGTGGCAGTGAGTTAACAAGCGGCGTAAATTGCCTTCCCAGTACTTTCACGCCTTTCTCAGCCATGGACAATACCATCCTCCAGTGGAACTGCGGCGGTTTTTTCCACCATTTACCTGAGCTCCGCGAACTTCTCAGCCTTCGCCCTTTCTTCTGCATTGCTCTCCAGGAAACTTGGTTTCCAGCGATGCGAACCCCCGCCCTCCGTGGCTATCGGGGTTATTACAAGAACCGAGCAGCTTATGAAAGGGTGTCTGGTGGCGTCTGCATATATGTCCTTCACACTCTGCACAGCGAGTCTGTCCCTCTCCAGACGCCTTTAGAGGCTGTCGCTGTACGCGTATGGACGCTACAGGCTGTTACCGTCTGCAGTCTTTACATTCCACCGGATGGTGATGTCTCGCAGCATGTCCTGGCTGCACTGGTCGCCCAATTGCCGCCACCTTTCTTGCTATTGGGCGACTTCAACGCCCATAACCCTCTGTGGGGTGGGTCAGTGGCCACAGGTCGAGGCGCCATCGTTGAACATTTGTTGTCGCAGCTCGATCTCTCGCTGTTAAATGATGGCGCCTTCACACACTTCAGTGTGGCGCATGGCACCTACTCCGCCATTGACCTTTCCATCTGTAGCCATAGCCTCTTGCCGTCTGTCCAATGGAGTGTGCATGACGACCTGTGTGGTAGTGACCACTTTCCGCTCTTTTTGTCACTACCACAGCGTCACTCTTCTGGGCGCCCTAGCAGATGGGCTATGAGTAAGGCTGACTGGGATTTGTTCTCCTCCACTGCCGCTTTTGAGCCTCTCTCTACTGATGACATTGATGCGGTGGCTCAATCTGTCACCACCGGCATCGTTACTGCCGCCGAATCTGCCATTCCCCGTTCTTCTGGGTCCGCTCGGCGGAAGGCTGTGCCTTGGTGGTCGCCTGAGATCGCTGAAGCGATTAAAGATCGCCGGCGGGCGCTCCAGCGTCACAAGCGACATCCCTCCTTAGCCCACCTTATCGCCTTCAAACGGCTGCGTGCACGGGCTCGCCTCCTTATCCGCCAAGGCAAGAAGGAGTGCTGGGAGCGGTATGTGTCCACCATTGGCCTCCATGTCACTCCCTCGCAGGTCTGGGCCAAGATTCGACGCGTCTACGGCTATCGGACCCCTGCCAGCGTCCCTGCGCTCTCACTGAATGGAGCCGTTTGTACCGACTCCGACGTCATTGCAAATCGCTTAGCAGAGCATTTTGCTATGAGTTCCGCTTCTGCGAATTACCCCCAGGCCTTCCGCTCCATTAAAGAGCGGCTGGAACGTCGGAGCCTTTCGTTTCGCATCACCCACCCGGAATCTTACAATGCTCCATTCAGTGAGTGGGAATTTCGCAGTGCCCTAGCTGCTTGCCCTGATACTGCTCCTGGGCCAGATGGCATCCACTGTCAGATGCTGATACACCTTTCAGTGGACTGCCAGCGGCGCCTTCTCGATCTTTACAACCGCCTTTGGGTCGAGGGGGAGTTTCCGTCGCAATGGCGGGAAGGCATTGTCATCCCCGTTTTGAAACCTGGGAAGATCCCTCTGGAGGTGGACAGCTACCGTCCCATTAGCCTCACCAACGTTCTTTGTAAGTTGCTTGAACGGATGGTGAGCCGGCGCTTGCATTGGGTACTGGAGTCTCGGGGCCTTCTGGCTCCGTCTCAGGGTGGGTTTCGTAAAGGCCGCTCCGCCACCGACAATCTGGTGAGTCTGGAGTCGGCCATCCGTACTGCTTTTGCCCGCCGTCAGCTCCTGGTCGCTGTCTTTTTCGACATGCGGAAGGCGTACGATACGACATGGCGTCATCACATTCTTTCTACGCTTCATGGATGGGGTCTTCGGGGTCCTCTGCCGATTTTTATCCGCAATTTTCTGTCGTGTCGTACCTTCCGCGTGCAAGTCGCGGCCTCGTATAGTTCCTCCCACGTCCAGGAGAACGGTGTGCCACAGGGCTCTGTTTTATGTGTCTGTCTGTTTTTAATAGCCATTAACGGGCTTGCTGCGGCCGTGGGAAATTCTGTCTCCGCTTCCCTGTATGCTGACGACTTCTGCCTTTATTACAGCTCTACTGGCATTGCAGCTGTTGAACGTCAGCTACAGGGCGCTATCCGTAAGGCGCAGTCTTGGGCTGTAGCGCATGGGTTTCAGTTTTCGGCAGCCAAGACCTGCGTTATGCATTTCTGCCGGCGCCGAACAGTCCATCCTGAGCCGCGGCTTTATCTTGCCGACGAACTCCTTGCTGTGGTGGAGACCCACAGGTTTTTGGGGGTGGTTTTCGATGCCCGGTTGACTTGGCTGCCTCATATCCGGCAGCTGAAACAGACTTGTTGGCGGCATCTAAACGCTCTGAGATGCTTGAGCAACACCCGCTGGGGCGCCGACCGCTCTACACTTTTGCGGCTCTACCAGGCGTTAATCCAGTCCCGTCTGGATTATGGGAGCCTGGCTTATGGCTCAGCATCCCAATCTGCATTACAGGTGCTGGACCCAATTCTCCACAGCGGGATACGCCTTGCCACTGGTGCTTTCCGCACCAGCCCTGTGGACAGCGTACTAGTGGAGGCAGGTGTACCTCCACTGCGGTTCCGACGCCAACGTTTGCTGGCCGCTTATGCTGCCCATGTTCTAGGCTCGCCCGGGCATCCAAACTATCGCCTCCTGTTCCCGCGGTCGGTCGTCCGTATGCCAGAACGTCGGCCCCGGTCTGGTTGTACAATAGCGGTCCGCGTCAAAGAGCTTCTCTCTGGGCTCCAGGGTTTCACTGTTCCACCTCCTTTCCGGGCTACTTTGCATACACCCCCATGGTGTGTTCGTCGCCCTAGCCTTCGGCTCGACTTGGCACAGGGCCCTAAGGACTCAGTCCCTCCAGAGGCCTTCCACCGCCGCTTTTATTCCATCCTGGCCACGTATCAGGGCTCTGGTGTTGTTTACACTGACGGTTCGATGGTTGCTGGTCGTGTCGGATATGCGCTCACTCTAGGGGACCTTTCCGAACAACGTTCCTTGCCGGATGGCTGCAGCGTTTACACTGCTGAACTGGTCGCCATCTTTCGTGCCCTAGAGTATATCCGCTCCTGCTCAGGTGAGTCCTTCGTTATCTGTAGCGATTCCCTGAGCGGTTTACGAGCTCTCGACCAGTGTTTCCCTCGTTCTCGTTTGGTGATGGCTATCCACGAGTCTCTGCATACTCTCGCCTGTTGCGGCCGCCCTGTGGTCTTTGTGTGGACCCCCGGTCATGTCGGTATCCCGGGTAACGAACATGTTGACCGCCTGGCGAAAGAGGCCACCAGTAAGCCATCTCTGGACGTTGGCCTCCCAGAGACTGATTTGCGGGCAGTCTTCCGCCGCAAAATCTTGGCGCTATGGGACGATGAATGGCGCGAACTGACAATGCACAATAAACTCCGTGCTGTCAAGGAGACGACGGCTGTGTGGCGGTCATCCCTGCGAGCCACTCGCAGGGACTCAGTAGTTGTTTGCCGGCTCCGCATTGGCCACTCCCAGCTGACACACAGTTATTTACTGCGCCGGGAGGACCCTCCTCTATGTCGCTGTGGGGCAGCTTTGACAGTGGCCCACATTTTGCTGGCCTGCCCCCTTTTAGCTGTGGTCAGGCAGACATTTGCGCTGCCTGCTACGCTCCCTGCCCTGTTAACAGACGACTCCACTATGGCTGACTTAGTTTTACGTTTTATTAGGGCAGGGGGATTTTATCATTTACTCTGAGTGTTTCTGTTTTATTTTATTGTTTTGTGTTGCTTCTGGCCTTTGGCCTATGGTTTTACACTGATTTTTTAATGTGTCTCTAAGTGGTTGGCCTTTCCTTTTTTATGTCTATGGTCGGCCAACCACCGTCACACTCTGTGTGGTTTTAGTTTGTTTTGTCTTGTCTTTGTCTCAGTATCTCTTGTTCTGTATCGTCTGTGTTCTCTTCTGTTCCTTGTTGTTATTCTCTGTGGGTGTTCTTTGTCTTTGGACAAAGGGACCGATGACCATGGCAGTCTGGTCCCTTTAATCCCCCAAACCAACCAACCAACCCGATGCAATATCTGTGTCTCATGGTCAATGTGACAGTCCAAGGGTTACAGTAGACCTGTACTGGTGCATCGGCATCTAATTCTGCTTTCCCAGGAAACTCTCGAAGAACAAAATCTTAGGAGATACACTCTTCTTGTACTAAAGTTGGGATTGTGCATTTTCAATTCAATCCCGATGCAATTTCTGTGTTTCATGATCGATTTGAAGGTCCACGGTATACAGGAACCCTACGATTGTGCTTCGGAATCTAATACTGGTCTCCCAGGAGCCGCTCAAAGCACAAACTCTTAGAAGATTCTCTCTTCTTGTACTTAAGTCTGCATTGTGCCTTTTGTATTATATCCCGATGCGGTTTCTGTGTCTCATGGTTAATGTGAAGATCCAAGGGATACGGTAAACCAGCACTGGTGCATAAGAAATTAATACTGGCCTCCCAGGAGCCGTTCAAAGCACAAACCCTTATAAGATTCACTCTTCTTGTACTTAAAACGACATTGTGCTTTTTGTATTCTATCCCGATGCAATTTCTGCGTTTCATGTGCAATTTGAAGGTCCAAGGGATACAGTAAACCTGCACTGTTGCAATGGAGTCTAATACTGGTCTCACATCAGCTGTTCAAAGCACAAACTCTTAGAAGATTCAATCTTCTTGTACTTAAGTCGGCATTGTGTCCTTTCTATTCAATCCCGATGCAATTTCTGTGCTTTCTGTGCAATGTGAAGGTCCAAGGGATACAGTAAACCTGCACTGGTGCATCGGAATCTGATTCTAGCCTCCCAGGAGCCGATCAAAGATCAAACTCATAGAAGATTCAATCTTCTTGCATTTAAGTCGGCATTGTGCATTTTGTACTCAATCCCGAAGCATTTTCTGTGTTTCATGGTCTATGTGACGGTCCAAGGGCTACAGTAAACCGTCACTGGTACATCGGAATCCAATACTGGTCTCCCAGCAACCGCTCAAAGCACTAACTCTTACAAGATTCTCTCTTCTTTACTTAAGTCAGCATTGTGCTTTTTGTTTTCAATCTCGATGCAATTTCTGTGTTTCATGGTTAATTTGAAGGTATATGGGATAGAGAAAACCTGCACTGGTCCATCAGAATCTAATACAGGTCTCCCAGCATCCTCTCAATACACAAACTCTTACAATATTTACTCTCCTTGTACTTAAGTCGGCAATGTGCGTTTTGTATTCAATCCCGAAGCAATTGCTGTGAATCATGGTCAATGTGTAGGTCCAAGGGATACAGTAAACCAGCACTGGTGCATCGGAATCTAATTCTGGTCCCCCTGGAGCCGCTCAAAGCACAAAATCTTAGAAGATTCCCTCTTCTTGTACTTAAGTCGAGATTGTGCATTTTGTATTCAATCCCGATGCAATTTCTGTGTTTCATGGTCAATGTGAAGATCCAAGGTATACAGTAAACCTACGCTGGTCCATCGGAATCGAATACCGGTCTCCCAGGAGCCGGTCAAAACACAAACTCTTAGAAGATTCACTCTTCTTGTACTTATGCCGGCATTCTGCCTTTTCTATTCAATCCGATGCAATTTCTGTGTTTCATTGTCAATGTGAACGTCCAAGGGATAGAGTAAACCTGCACTGGTGCATCGGAATCTAATACTGGTCTCCCAGGAGCCGCTCAAAACACTAACTCTTAGAAGATTCTCTCTTCTTGTACTTAAGTCTGCATTGTGCCTTTTGTATTATATCCCGATGCGGTTTCTGTGTCTCATGGTTAATGTGAAGATCCAAGGGATACAGTAAACCAGCACTGGTGCATAGGAAATTTATACTGGCCTCCCAGGAGCCGTTCAAAGCACAAACCCTTAGAAGATTCACTCTTCTTGTACTTAAATCGGCATTGTGCTTTTTGTATTCGATCCCAATGAAATTTCTGCGTTTCATGTGCAATTTGAAGTCCTAGGGTTACAGTAAACCTGCACTGGTGCATTGGAATCTAATACTGGTCTCACAGGAGCTGTTCAAAGCACAAACTCTTAGCAAATTCAATCTTCTTGTACTTAAGTCGGCATTGTGCCTTTTCAATTCAATCCCGATGCAATTTCTGTGTTTTCTGTGCAATGTGAAGGTCCAAGGGATACAGTAAACCCGCACTGGTGCATCGGAATCTAATTCAAGTCTCCCAGGAGCCGATCAAAGATCAAACTCGTAGAAGATTCAATCTTCTTGCATATAAGTCGGCATTGTGCATTTTGTACTCAATCCCAAAGCATTTTCTGTGTTTCATGGTCTATGTGATGGTCCAAGGGCTACAGTAAACCATCACTGGTACATCGGAATTTAATACTGGTCTCCCAGCAACCGCTCAAAGTACTAACTCTTAGAAGATTCTCTCTTATTGTACTTAAGTCTGCATTGTGCCTTTTGTTTTCAATCTCGATGCAATTTCTGTGTTTCATGGTTAATTTGAAGGTATATGGGATAGAGAATACCTGCACTGGTCCATCAGAATCTAATACAGGTCTCCCAGCTTCCTCTCAATACACAAACTCTTACAAGATTCACTCTCCTTGTACTTAAGTCGGCAATGTGCCTTTTGTATTCAATCACGAAACAATTTCTGTGATTCATGGTCAATGTGAGGATCCAAGGGATACAGTAAACCAGCACTGGTGCATCGGAGTCTAATTCCGGTCTCCCAGGAGCCGCTCAAAGCACAAACTTTTAGAAGATTCGCTCCTCTTGTACTTAAAACCTCATTGTGCCTTTTGTATTCAATCCCGATTCAATATCTGTGTTTCATGGTCACTGTGGAGCACCAAAAAATACAGTAAACCTCCACTGCTGGATCAGAATCTAATACTGGTCTCCCAGGAGCCGCTCAAAGCACAAACTCTTAGAAGATTCTCTCTGCTTGTATTTAAGTCTGCATTCTGCGTTTTGTATTCAATCCAGAAGCAATTTCTGTGTATCATGGTCAATGTGTAGGTCCAAGAGAAACAGTTAACATGCATTGGTGCATCGGAATCTAATACCGGTCTCCCAGGAGCCGCTCATGGCAAAAACTCTTAGAAAATAAACTCTTCCTGTACTTAAGTCGGCATTGTGCATCTTGTATTCAATCCCGAAGCAATTTCTGTGTTTCATGGTCAACGTCACGGTCCAAGGGATACAGTAAACCTGCACTGGTACATCGGAATCTTATACTGGTCTCCCAGGAGACGTTCAAACATAAACTCTTAGAAGATTCACTCTTCTTGTACTTAAGTCGGCATTGTGCCTTTTGTATTTTCTCCCGATGCACTTTCTGTGTATCACGTGCAATTTGAAAGTCCAAGGGATACAGTAAACCTGCACTGGTGCATCGCAAACTAATACTTGTCTCCCAAGAGCCGCTCAAAGCACAGACGCTAATAAGTTTCACTCTTCTTGTACTTAAGTCAACATTGTCTTCTTTTATTCAATCCCAATGCTATTTCTATGTTTCATGGTCAATGTGAAGGTCCAATTGATACAGCAATGCTGCACTGGTGCATCGGAATATAACACTGGTCCCCAAGGAGCCGATCAAAGAACTAACTTTTAGAAGAATAACTCCTCTTATACTTAAGTCGGCATTGAGCATTTTGCATTCAATCCCAATGCAATTTCTGTATTTCATGGTCAATGTGAAGGTCCAATGGATACAGTAAACGTCCACTGATGGATCGCAATCTAATACAGGTCTCCCAGGAGCCGCTCAAAACACAAACTCTAAGAAGATTCACTCTTCTTGTGCTTAAGCCGGCATTGTGCCTTTTGTATTCAATCCCGATGCAATTTCTGTGTTTCATGGTCAATGTGAATTTCAAAGGGCTAGATTAAACCTCCACTGGTGCATCGGAATCTAATACTGGTCTCCCAGGAGCCTCTCTAATCACGAACTCTTAGAAGATTCACTATTCTTGTACTTTAGTCGGCATTGTGCCTTTTGTATTCAATCCGGATGCAATTTCTGTGTCTCATTGTCAATGTGAAGGTCCAAGGGTTAGAGTAAATCCGCACTGGTGCAGCGGAGTCTAATACTGGCATCCCAGGAGCCGTTCAAATCACAAACTCTAAGAAGATTCACTCTTCTTGTACTTATGTCGGCATTGTTCTTTTGAATTCAATCCCGATGCAATTTCTGTGTTACATGTGCAATATGAAGGTCCAAGGGTTACAGTAAACCTGCACTGGTGCATCGGAATCTAATTCTGGTCTCCCAGGAGCCGCTCTTAGAAGATTCACTCTTCATGTACTTAAGTGGCATTGTGCCTTTTGTATTCATTCCCGATGCAATTTCTGTGTTTCATGGTCAATCTGAAGGACCAAGGGATACAGCAAACCTGCACTGGTGCATTGGAATCTAATACTCTTCTCCTAGGAGCCGCTCAAAGCACTAACCCTTAGAAGATTCACTCTTCTTGTACGTAAGTCGGTAGTGTGCCTTTTGTATTAAATCCCGATGAGATATCTGTGTTTCATGGTCAATGTGAAGGCCCAAGGGATACAGTAAACCCACAGTGATGCATCAGTAACTAATACTGGTCTCCAAGGAGCCGCTCAAATCACAAACTCTTAGAAGACTCACTCTTCTTGTACTTAAGTCGGCATTGTGCTTTTTGTATTCAATCACGAAGCAATATCTGTGTATCTTGGTCAATGTGTAGGTCCAAGAGATACAGTAAAACTTCATTGGTGCATCGGAATCTAATACTGGTCTCCCAGGAGCCTCTCTAATCACAAACTCTAAGAAGATTCAGTATTCTTGTACTGTAGTCGGCATTGTGCTTTTGTATTCAATCCCGATGCAACTTTTGTGTCACATGGTCAATGTAAATGTCCAAGGGTTACAGTGAACCTGCACAGGTGCATGGGAATCTAGTTCTGGTCTCCAAGGAGACGCTAAAACACATACTCTTAGAAGAATCACTCTTCTTGTACTTAAGTCGGCATAGTGACTTTTGTATTCAATCTCGATGCAATTTCTATGTTTCATGGTCAATGTGTAGGTCCAAGGGATACAGATATACTGCATAGGTGCATCAGAATACAATACTGGTCTCCCAGGAACCGTTCAAAGCACAAACAATTAGAAGAGACACTCTTCTTGTACTTACGTCAATATTGCGCATTTTGTATTCAATCCCGATGCAATTTCTGTGTTTCTTGTGCAATGTTAAGGTCCAAGGGATACAGTCAACATGCACTGGTCCATCGGAATCTAATACTGGTCTCCCAGTAGCCGTTCAAAGCACAAAATCTTAGAAGATTCACTGTTTTTGTACTTAGGTCAGCTTTGTGCCTTTTGTATTCAATCCCGATGCAATTTCTGTGTTTGTTGGTGAGTGTGAAGGTCCAAGGGTTACAGTTAACCTGCACTGGTGCAGTGGAATCTAATACTGGACTGCCAGGAGCCGCTCAAAGCACTAACTCTTAGAAGATTCAATCTTCTTGTACTTATGTCGGCATAGTTCCTTTTGTATCCAATCCCGTTTCAACTTCTCTGTTTCATGGTCAATGTGAAGCTTCAAGGGATACAGTAAACCCACATTGGTGCATCGGAATCTAATACTAGTCTCCCAGGAGCCGTTCAAAGCACAAACAGACGGAAGATTCACTCTTCTTGTACTTAAGTCGGCATTGTGCCTGTTGTATTCAATCCCGATGCAATTTCTGTGTTTCATGTGCAATGTGAAGGTTCAAGCGATACAGTAAACCTATACTGGTGCATCGGAATATAACTCTGCTCTCCCAGGAACCGCTCAAAGCACAAACACTTAGAAGATTCACTCTTCTTGTACTTAAGTCAGGATTGTGCCTTTTGTATTCAATCCCGATGCAATTACTGTGTTTTATGGTCAAAGTGAAGGTCCAAGGTATACAGTTAACCTTCACTGGTGCATCGGAATCTAATACTGATCTCCCAGGTATCGCTCAAAGCACAAACTCTTAGATGATTCACTCACCTTGTACTTCAGTCGGCACTGCGCATTTTGCATTCATTCCCGATGCAATTTCTGACTTTAATGTGCAATATGAAGTGCCAAGGGATACAGATAACCTGCACTGGTGCATCGGAATCTAATACTGGTCTCCCAGGAGCCATTCAAAGCTCAATCTCTTAGAAGATTAACTCTTCTTGTACTTAAGTCGGCAAACTGCCTTTTGCATTCAATCCCGATGCAATTTCTATGTGTCATGGTCAATGTGAAGGTACAAGGGTGACAGTAAATCTGCTCTGGTGCATCGGAATCTATATCTGGTCACCCAGGAGCCGCTCAAATCATAAACTCTTAGAAGATTCACTCTTCTTGTATTTAAGTCGGCATTGTGCATTTTGTAATCAATCCCGTTGCAATTTCTGTGTTTCATGTTCAATGTGAAGGTCTAAGCGTTACAGTAAACCTGGACTGGTGCATCGGAACCTAATACTGGTCTCCCAGGAGCCGCTCAAAGCACTAACTCTTAGAAGATTCAATCTTCTTGTATGTAAGACGACATTGTGCCATTTGTATTCAGTCCCGATTAAATATCTGTGTATCATGGTCAATGTGAAGGTCCAAGGGATACAGTTAACCTCCACTGATGGATCAGAATCAATTATTGGTCTTCCAGAATCCGCTGCAAGACAAACTCTAAGGAGATTCACTCTTCTTGTACTTAACTCAGCTTTGTGGCTTTTCTTGTACTTAAGTCGGCAAACTGCCTTTTGTATTCAATCCCGATGCAATTTCTATGTGTCATGGTCAATGTGAAGGTACAAGGGTGACAGTAAATCTGCTCTGGTGCATCGGAATCTATATCTGGTCACCCAGGAGCCGCTCAAATCATAAACTCTTAGAAGATTCACTCTTCTTGTATTTAAGTCGGCAGTGTGCATTTTGTAATCAATCCCGTTGCAATTTCTGTGTTTCATGTTCAATGTGAAGGTCTAAGCGTTACAGTAAACCTGGACTGGTGCATCGGAACCTAATACTGGTCTCCCAGGAGCCGCTCAAAGCACTAACTCTTAGAAGATTCAATCTTCTTGTATGTAAGTCGACATTGTGCCATTTGTATTCAGTCCCGATTAAATATCTGTGTATCATGGTCAATGTGAAGGTCCAAGGGATACAGTAAACCTCCACTGATGGATCAGAATCAATTATTGGTCTTCCAGAAGCCGCTCAAAGACAAACTCTAAGGAGATTCACTCTTCTTGTACTTAACTCGGCTTTGTGCCTTTTCTTGTTCTTAAGTCGGCAAACTGCCTTTTGTATTCAATCCCAATGCAATTTCTATGTGTCATGGTCGATGTGAAGGTCCAAGGGTGACAGTAAATCTGCTCTGGTGCATCGGAATCTATATCTGGTCACCCAGGAGCCGCTCAAATCATAAACTCTTAGAAGATTCACTCTTCTTGTATTTAAGTCGGCATTGTGCATTTTGTAATCAATCCCGTTGCAATTTCTGTGTTTCATGTTCAATGTGAAGGTCTAAGCGTTACAGTAAAGCTGGACTGGTGCATCAGAACCTAATACTGGTCTCCCAGGAGCCGCTCAAAGCACTAACCCTTAGAAGATTCACTCTTCTTGTACGTAAGTCGGTAGTGTGCCTTTTGTATTAAATCCCGATGAGATATCTGTGTTTCATGGTCAATGTGAAGGCCCAAGGGATACAGTAAACCCACAGTGATGCATCAGTAACTAATACTGGTCTCCAAGGAGCCGCTCAAATCACAAACTCTTAGAAGACTCACTCTTCTTGTACTTAAGTCGGCATTGTGCTTTTTGTATTCAATCACGAAGCAATATCTGTGTTTCTTGGTCAATGTGTAGGTCCAAGAGATACAGTAAAACTTCATTGGTGCATCGGAATCTAATACTGGTCTCCCAGGAGCCTCTCTAATCACAAACTCTAAGAAGATTCAGTACTCTTGTACTGTAGTCGGCATTGTGCTTTTGTATTCAATCCCGATGCAACTTTTGTGTCACATGGTCAATGTAAATGTCCAAGGGTTACAGTGAACCTGCACAGGTGCATGGGAATCTAGTTCTGGTCTCCAAGGAGACGCTAAAACACATACTCTTAGAAGAATCACTCTTCTTGTACTTAAGTCGGCATAGTGACTTTTGTATTCAATCTCGATGCAATTTCTATGTTTCATGGTCAATGTGTAGGTCCAAGGGATACAGATATACTGCATAGGTGCATCAGAATACAATACTGGTCTCCCAGGAACCGTTCAAAGCACAAACAATTAGAAGAGACACTCTTCTTGTACTTACGTCAATATTGCGCATTTTGTATTCAATCCCGATGCAATTTCTGTGTTTCTTGTGCAATGTTAAGGTCCAAGGGATACAGTCAACATGCACTGGTCCATCGGAATCTAATACTGGTCTCCCAGTAGCCGTTCAAAGCACAAAATCTTAGAAGATTCACTGTTTTTGTACTTAGGTCAGCTTTGTGCCTTTTGTATTCAATCCCGATGCAATTTCTGTGTTTGTTGGTGAGTGTGAAGGTCCAAGGGTTACAGTTAACCTGCACTGGTGCAGTGGAATCTAATACTGGACTGCCAGGAGCCGCTCAAAGCACTAACTCTTAGAAGATTCAATCTTCTTGTACTTATGTCGGCATAGTTCCTTTTGTATCCAATCCCGTTTCAACTTCTCTGTTTCATGGTCAATGTGAAGGTTCAAGGGATACAGTAAACCCACATTGGTGCATCGGAATCTAATACTAGTCTCCCAGGAGCCGTTCAAAGCACAAACAGACGGAAGATTCACTCTTCTTGTACTTAAGTCGGCATTGTGCCTGTTGTATTCAATCCCGATGCAATTTCTGTGTTTCATGTGCAATGTGAAGGTTCAAGCGATACAGTAAACCTATACTGGTGCATCGGAATATAACTCTGCTCTCCCAGGAACCGCTCAAAGCACAAACACTTAGAAGATTCACTCTTCTTGTACTTAAGTCAGGATTGTGCCTTTTGTATTCAATCCCGATGCAATTACTGTGTTTTATGGTCAAAGTGAAGGTCCAAGGTATACAGTTAACCTTCACTGGTGCATCGGAATCTAATACTGATCTCCCAGGTATCGTTCAAAGCACAAACTCTTAGATGATTCACTCATCTTGTACTTCAGTCGGCACTGCGCATTTTGCATTCATTCCCGATGCAATTTCTGACTTTAATGTGCAATATGAAGTGCCAAGGGATACAGATAACCTGCACTGGTGCATCGGAATCTAATACTGGTCTCCCAGGAGCCATTCAAAGCTCAATCTCTTAGAAGATTAACTCTTCTTGTACTTAAGTCGGCAAACTGCCTTTTGTATTCAATCCCGATGCAATTTCTATGTGTCATGGTCAATGTGAAGGTACAAGGGTGACAGTAAATCTGCTCTGGTGCATCGGAATCTATATCTGGTCACCCAGGAGCCGCTCAAATCATAAACTCTTAGAAGATTCACTCTTCTTGTATTTAAGTCGGCAGTGTGCATTTTGTAATCAATCCCGTTGCAATTTCTGTGTTTCATGTTCAATGTGAAGGTCTAAGCGTTACAGTAAACCTGGACTGGTGCATCGGAACCTAATACTGGTCTCCCAGGAGCCGCTCAAAGCACTAACTCTTAGAAGATTCAATCTTCTTGTATGTAAGTCGACATTGTGCCATTTGTATTCAGTCCCGATTAAATATCTGTGTATCATGGTCAATGTGAAGGTCCAAGGGATACAGTAAACCTCCACTGATGGATCAGAATCAATTATTGGTCTTCCAGAAGCCGCTCAAAGACAAACTCTAAGGAGATTCACTCTTCTTGTACTTAACTCGGCTTTGTGCCTTTTCTTGTTCTTAAGTCGGCAAACTGCCTTTTGTATTCAATCCCGATGCAATTTCTATGTGTCATGGTCGATGTGAAGGTCCAAGGGTGACAGTAAATCTGCTCTGGTGCATCGGAATCTATATCTGGTCACCCAGGAGCCGCTCAAATCATAAACTCTTAGAAGATTCACTCTTCTTGTATTTAAGTCGGCATTGTGCATTTTGTAATCAATCCCGTTGCAATTTCTGTGTTTCATGTTCAATGTGAAGGTCTAAGCGTTACAGTAAACCTGGACTGGTGCATCGGAACCTAATACTGGTCTCCCAGGAGCCGCTCAAAGCACTAACTCTTAGAAGATTCAATCTTCTTGTATGTAAGTCGACATTGTGAAATTTGTATTCAGTCCCGATTAAATATCTGTGTATCATGGTCAATGTGAAGGTCCAAGGGATACAGTAAACCTCCACTGATGGATCAGAATCAATTATTGGTCTTCCAGAAGCCGCTCAAAGACAAACTCTAAGGAGATTCACCCTTCTTGTACTTAACTCGGCTTTGTGCCTTTTGTATTAAATCCCGATGCAATTTCTGTGTTTCATGGTCAATGTGAATGTCTAAGGTATACAGTAATTCTACGCTGGTGCATCGGCATATAATACTGGTCTCTCAGGAGCCGCTCAAAGCACAAACTCTTAGAAGATTGACCCTTCTTGTACTTAAGTCGGCATTGAGCCATTTGTATTCAATCCCAGTGCAATTTCTGTGTTTTATGGTCAAAGTGAAGGTCCAAGGTATACTGTAAACCTTCGCTGGTGCATCGGAATCTAATACTCGTCTCCCAGGTATCGCTCAAAGCACAAACTCTTAGATGATTCACTCTTCTTGTACTGAAATCAGCACTGCGCCTTTTGTATTTAATCCCGATGCAATTTCTGTCTTTCATGTGCAATATGAAGTTCCAAGGGATACCTAAAACCTGCACTGGTGCATCGGAATCTAATACTGGTCTGCCAGGAGCCATTCAAAGCACAATCTCTTAGAAGATTAACTCTTCTTGTACTTAAGTCTGCATTATGCCTTTTGTATTCAATCATGTCTCATGGTCAATGTGAAGGTCCAAGGGTTACAGTAAATCTGCTCTGGAGCATCGGAATCTATATCTGGTCACCCACGAGCCGCTCAAATCATAAACTCTTAGAAGATTCACTCTTCTTGTAATTAAGTCGGTATTGTGCATTTTGTAATCAATCCCGTTGCCATTTCTGTGTTTCGTGGTCAATGTGTAGGTCCACGGGATGCAGTAAAGCTGCATTGGTGCATCGGAATCTAATACTGGTCTTCCATTAGCCGTTCAAAGCATAAACTCTAAGAAGAATCACTCGTCTTGTACTTAAGTCATCATTCTGCCTTTTCTATTCAATCCCGTAACAATTTCTGTGTATCACGTGCAATTTGAAGGTCCAAGGGATACAGTAAACCAGCAGTGCTGCATAGGAATCTAACACAGGTCTCCCTGGAGCTGCTCAAAGCATTAACACCTTGAAGATTCTCTCTTCGTATACTTCAGTCGGCATTGCCACCTTGTTTTCAATCCCGATGCAATTTTTATGTTTCATGGTCAATGTGAAGGTCCAAGGGATACAGTAAACCTGTACTGGTGCATCGGAATATAATTATGCTCTCCCAGGAGCCGCTCAAAGCACAAACTCTTAGAAGATTCACTCTTCTTGTACTTAAGTCGGGATTGTGCCTTTTGTATTCAATCATTATGCAATTTCTGTGTTTCATGGTCAATGTGAATGTCCAAGGGATACAGTAAACGTTCACTGGTGCATTGGAATCTAATACTGGTCTTCCAGGAGCCGTTCAAAGCACAAACTCGTAGATGATTCTCTCTTCTTTTACTTAAGTCGGCACTGCGCTTTTGTATTCAATCCCGATGCCATTTCTTTCTTTCATGTGCAATATGAAGTTCCAAGGGATACAGAAAAGCTGCAATGGTGCATCGGAATCTAAAACTGATCTCCCAGGAGCCGTTCAAAGCACAAACACTTAGAAGATACACTCTTCTTGTACTTAAATCGGCATTGTGCATTTTGTAGTCAATCCCGATGCAATTTCTGTGTTTCATGGGAAATTTGAAGGTCCAAGGGAACAGTAAACCTGCACTGATACATCTGAACCTAAAACTGGTCTCCTAGGAGCCGCTCAAAGCACAAACTCTTAGAAGATTCACTTGTCTTGTAATTAAGTCGGCATTGTGCTTTTGTATCCAATCCCGATCCAATTTCTTTGTTTCATGGTCAAAGTGAAGGTCCAAGGGATAAAGTAAACTTGCACTGATGCATCGGAATGTAATACTGGTCTCCCAGGACCCATTCAAAGCAAAATCTCTTAGAAGATTAACTCTTCTTGTCCTTAAGTCGGCATTGTGCCTTTTGTATTCAATCCCGATGCAATTTCTATGTCTCATGGTCAATGTGAAGGTCCAGGAGTTACAGTAAACCTGCACTGGTGCACCGGAACCTAATACTGGTCTCCCAGGAGCCGCTCAAAGCACTAACTCTTAGGTGATTCATTCTTCTTGTACGTAAGTCGGCATTGTGCCATTTGTATTCAATCCCGATCCGATATCTGTGTCTCATGGTCAATGTGAAGGTCCAAGGGATACAGGAAACCTCCACTGTTGGATCGGAAATCATTATTGGTCTTCCTGGAGCCGCTCAAAAGACAAACTCTAAGAAGATTCACTCTTCTTGTACTTAACACGGCATTGTGTGTTTTGTATTCAATCCCGAGGCAATTTCCGTGTTTCATGGTCAATGTGAATGTACACGGCATACAGTAAACCTGCACTGATGCATCTGAATCTAATACTGGTCTCCCAGGAGCCGCTCAAAGCACAAACTCTTAGAAGATTCACTCTTCTTGTACTTCAGTCGGGATTGTGCCTTTTGTATTCAATCCCGATGCAATTCCTGTGTTTCATGGTCAAAGTGAAGGTCTAAGGTATACAGTAAACCTACGCTGGTGCATCGGAATCTAATACTTGTTTCCCAGGAGCCGTTCAAATCACAAACTCTTAGAAGTTTCACTCTTCTTGTACTTAAGTCGGCATTGTGCCTTTTGTATTCAATCCCGATGATATTTCTATGATTCATGGTCAGCGTGAAGGTCCAAGGGATACAGTAAACCTGAGCTGATGCATCGGAATGTAATACTGGTCTCCCAGGAGCCGCTCCAAGCACAAACTCTTAAAAGTTTCACTCTTCTTCTACTTAAGTTGGCATTGTGAACTTTGTATTCAATCCCGATGGAAAATCCGTGTTTCATGACCATTAGGAAAGTCCAAGGGTTACAGTTAACCTGCACTGGTGCAGCGGAATCTAATACTGGACTCCCAGGAGCCGCTCTTAGAAGATTCACTCTTCTTGTACTGAAAACGGCATTGTGCATTTTGCATTCAATCCCGATGCAATTTCTGTGTTTCATGGTCAATGTGAAGGTCCAGGGGATACAGCAACCTTGAATTAATGCATCAGATAGTAATACTGGTCTCCCAGGAGCCGCTAAAACTCAAACTCTTTGAAGATTCACTCATCTTGTACTTAAGTCGGCATTATGCTCTTTGTATTCATTCCCGATGCAATTTCTGTGTTTCATGGTCCAAGACATACAGTAAAGCAGCACTGGTACATCGGAATCTTATACTGGCCTCGTAAGAGCCGTTCAAAGCACAAACTCTTAGAAGAATCATTCTTCTTGTAGTAAAGTTGGCATTGTGGATTTTGTATTCAATCCCGTTGCAATTTCTGTTATTCATGGTCAATTTGAAGGTCCATGGAACACTGTAAATCTGCACTAATTCATCTGAATCTAATACAGGCCTCCCAGGAGATGCTCAAAGTACTAACACTTAGAAGATTCACTCTTCTTGTACTTAAGTCATCATTTTGTCTTTTCTATTCAATTCCGATGCAATTTCTGTGTTTAATGGTCAATATGAATGTCCAAGGGATACAGTAATCCTGCACTGGTGCATCGGAATCCAATACCGGTCTCCCACGAGTCGCTCAAAGCACAAACTCTTAGAAGATCACTCTTCTTCTACTTAAGTCATCATTCTGTCTATTGTATTCAATACCGATGCAATTTCTGTGTTTCATATTCAATGTGAAGGTGCAAGGGATACAGCAAACCTGCATTGGTGCATCGGAATCAAATACCGGTCTCCCAGGAGCCGTTCAAAGCACAAAGTCTTAGAAGATTCACTCTTCGTGCACTTAAGTCAGCATTGTGCATTTAGTATTCAATCCTGATGCATTAACAGTGTTTCTTCTGCAATGTTAAGGTCCAAGCGATACAGTAAACTTGCACAGCTGCATCGGAATCTAATACTGGCCTCCCATAAGGCGTTCAAAACACAAACTCTTAGAAGATTCACTGTTCTTGTACTTAAGTCAGCATTGAGCCTTTTTTATTCGATCTCGATGCAAGTTATGTATTTCATGCACAATGTGAAGGTCCAAGGGTTGCAGTTAACCTGAAATGGTGCAGCGGAATCTAATACTGGACTCCCAGGTGCCGCACAAAGCACTAAGTCTTAAAAGATTCATTCTTCTTGTACTTATGTCGGCAGTGTGCCTTTAGTATTCAATACCAATACAATTTCTGAGTTTCATGGTCAATGTGGAGGTCCTAGGGATAGAGTAAACCTGCACTGGTGCTTCGGAATCTAATTCTGGTCTACAAGTAGCCTCTCAAAGCACAAAATCTCAGAAGATCCACTTTTCTGGAACTCAAGTCGGGATTGTGCCTTTTGTATTCAATCTCGATGCAATTTCTGTGTTTCGTGGTCACTGTGAAGGTCCAAGGTATACAGTATACCAGCACTGGTGCATCGGTATGTAATACTGGTCTCTCAGGAGCCACTCAAAGCACTAACTCTTAGAAGATTCTCTCTTCTTGTACTTAAGACAGCATTGTGCCTTTAGTATTCATTCCCGATGCAATTACAGTGTTTCATGGTTAATGTGAAAGTCCAAGGTATAGAGTAAACCTGCACTGGTGAATCGGGATCTAATACTGGTATCGCAGGAGCCACTCAAAGCACAAACTCTTAGACCATTCACTCTTCTTGTACTTAAGCCGGCATTGTGCCTTTGGTATTCAATCCCGATGCAATTTCTGTGTTTCATGTGCAATTTGAAGGTCCAAGGGATACAGTAAACCTGCACTGGTACATCGGAAAGTAATACTGGTCTCCCAGGAGCCGTTCAAAGCACAAACTCCTAGAAGATTAAATCTTCTTGTACTTAAGTCAGCATTGTGCCTTTTGTATTCAATCCCGATGCTCTTCCTGTGCTTCATGGTCAATGTGAAGGTCCAAGGGATAGAGTAAACATGCACTGATGCATCGTAATCTAATACAGATCTCCCAGGAGCCGCTCAAAGCAGAAACTCTTAGAAGATCCACTCTTCTTGTACTTAAGTCGGCATTATGCTCTTTGTATTCAATCCCGTTGCAATTTCTGTTATTCATGGTCAATTCGAAAGTCCAAGGAACACTATAAATCTGCACTGACTCATCTGAATCTAATACTGGTCTCCCAGGAGCAGCTCAAATCACAAAATCTTAGAAGATTCACTCCACTCGTACTTAACTCGGCATTGTCCCTCTTGTATTCAATCCCGATGCAATTTGTGTGTTTCATGGTCAATGTGAAGGTCCAAGGCTTACTGTAAACCTACGCTGGAGCATCGGAAACTAATACTGGTCTCCAGGAGCCGGCTTAAAGTACAAAAACCAAGAAAATTCACTCATCTTGTACTTAAGTCGTCATTGTGCGTTTTGTATTCAATCCCGATGCAAATTCTGTGTTACATGGTCAATGTGAAGGTCCATGGGAGACAGTAAACCTGCACTGGCGCATCGGAATCTAATACTGGTCTCCCAGGAGCCACTCAAAGCACAAACTCTTAGAAGATTCACTCCTCTTGTACTTAAATCTGCATTGTGCATTTTGCATTCAATCCAGAAGCAGTTTCTGTGTTTCATGGTCAATGTGTAGGTCCAATTGATACAGTAAACCTGCATTGGTGCATCGGAATCTAATACTGGTCTCCCAGGATCCTTTCAAAGCACAAACTCTTAGACCATTCACTCTTCTTGTACTTAAACCGGCTTTCTGCATTTGGTATTCAATTCCGATGCAATTTCTGTGTTTCATGTGCAATTTGGAGGACCAAGGGATACAGTAAACCGGCACAGGTGCATCGGAAATTAATTCTGGTCTCCAAGGGGCCGCTCAAAGCACAAACTCCTAGATTATTCATTCTACTAGTACTTAAGTCGGCATTGCGACTTTTGTATTCACTCCCGATGCAATTTCTGGGTTTCATCCTTAATGTGTTGGTCCAAGGGATACAGTAATACTGCACTGGTACATCGGAATCTAATACTGCTCTCCCAGGGCCGTTCAAAGCGTAATACACTTGGATGATTCACTCTTCCTGTACTTAAGTAGGCATTGTGCTTTTTGTCTTCAATCCCGATGCAATTTCTGAGTTTCTTGTGCAATGTTAAGGTCCAAGGGATAGAGTAAACCGGCACTTTTGCATCGGAATCTAATACTGGTCTCCCAGGAGCCGTTCAAAACACAACTCTTAGAAGATCCACTGTTCTTGTCCTTCAGTCGACATTGTGCATTATCTATTCAATCCCATTGCAATATCTGTGTTTCGTTGTCAATGTTTAGGTCCAAGGTATAGAGTAAACCTGCATTGGTGCATCGGAATCTAATACAGGTCTCCCATTAGCCGTTCAAAGCGCAAACTCTTAGAAGATTCACTCTTCTTGTCCTTAAGTCTGCATTGTGCCTTTCGTATTCAATCCCGATGCAATTTGTGTGTTTCATGGTCAATGTGAAGGTCCAAGGTATACAGTAAACCTACGCTGGTACTTCGGAATCTGATACTGGTCTCCCAGGAGCCGCTCAAAGCACAAACTCATAGAAGATTCACTCTTCTTGTACTTAAGTCGGCAATGTGCATTTTATATTCAATCCCGATGCAACATCTGTTTTTCATGGTTAATGTGAAGGTCCAAGGGATACAGTAAACCTGCACTGCTGCATCGGAATCTAATACTGGTCTCCCAGGAGCCGCTCTAATCTCTAACGCTAAGAAGATTCTCTCTTCATGTACTTAAGTCGGCATTGTGCCTTTTGTATTCAATCCCGATTCAATTTCTGTGGCTCATGGTCAATGTGAAGGTCCAAGGATTACACTAAACCAGGACTGGTGCATCGGAATCTAATACTGGAATCCCCGGAGCCGCTCAAAGCACAAACCCTTAGAGGATTCTCTCTTCTTGTACTTAAGTCGGGATTATGCCCTTTGTATCCAATCCCGATACAATTTCTCTGTTTCATGGTCAATGTGAAGGACCAAGGGATACAGTAAACCTGCACTGGTGCATCGGAATCTAATACTGGTCTCCCAGGAGCCGCTCAAAGCACAAACTGTTGGAAGATTCACTCATCTTGTACTTAAGCCGGCATTGTGCCTTTTGTATTCAATCCCGATGCAATTTCTGTGTTGCATGGTCAAGGTGAAGGTCAAAGGGATACAGCAAACCTGCACTAGTGCATCGAAATCTAATACTGGTCTCCCAGGAGCCGCTCAAAGCACTAAAACTTACAAGATTCTCTCTTCTTGTACTTAAGTCGGCCTTGTGGCATTTGTATTCAATCCCGATCTAATTTCCGTGTTTCATGGTTAATGTGAAGGTCCAAGGGATAGAGTAAAACTGCACTGGTGCATTAGAATCTAATACTGGTCTCCCTGGAGTCGCTCAAAGTACAAACTCTTAGAAGATTCACTCTTCTTGTACTTAAGTCGGCATTGTGCCTTTTGTAATCAATCCCGATACAATTCCTGTGTCTCATGGTGAATGTGAAAGACCAAGGGATACAGTAAACCTGTATTGGTGCATCAGAATGTAATTCTGGTCTCCCAGGAGCCGTTCAAAGCACAAACTCTAGGAAGATTCACTCTTCTTGTACTTAAGTCACCATTGTGCCTTTTGTATTCAATCCCGATGTAACTTCTGTGTTTCATGTGCAATGTGAAAGTCCAAGAGATACAATAAACCTGCAGTTCTGCATCGGATTCTAATACTGGTCTCCCAGGAGCCGTTCATAGCGCAAACTCTTAGAAGATTCACTGTTCTTGTACTTAAATCAGCATTGTGCCGTTTGTATTCAATCCCTATGCATGTTCTGTGTTTCATGGTCAATGTGAAGGTATTAGAGATACAGTTAACCTGCACAGGTCCAGCGGAATCTAATACTGGACTCCCAGGAGCCGCTCAAAGCACAAACCCTTAGAGGATTCACTCGTCTTGTACTTAAGTCGGGATTATGCACTTTGTATCCAATCCCGATACAATTTATCTGTTTCATGGTCAATGTGAAGGACCAAGGGATACCATAAACCTGCACTCGTGCATCGGAATCTAATACTGGTCTCCCAGGAGCCGCACAAATCACAAATTCTTAGAAGATTCACTCCTCTCGTACTTAACTCGGCATTGTGCCTTTTGTATTCAATCCCTATGCATATTCCTTGTTTCATGTGCAATGTTAACGTCCAAAGCATACAGTAAACCTGCACTGGTGCATCGGATTCAAATACTGGTCTCCCAGGAGCCGTTCAAAGCTCAAACTCTTAGAAGATTCACTGTTCTTGTACTTATGTCGGCATTGTGCCTTCTGTATTCAATCGCGATGCGATTTGTGTCTTTCATGGTCAATGAGAAGGTCCTAGGGATACAGTAAACCTGCACTTTTGCATCGGAATCCAATACTGGTCTCCCAGGAGCCGTTCAAATACAAACTCTTAGAAGATTCACTCTTCTTGTACTTATGTCGGCATTGTGTTTTTGTATCCAATCCCTATGCAATTTCTTTGTTTCATGGTCAATGTGAAGTTGGAAGGTATATAGTAAATCTACACTGGTGCATCGGAATCTAATACTGGTCTCCCAGGAGCCGTACAAAGCACAAACTCTTAGATGATTCATTCTTCTTGTACTTAAGTCGGCATTGTGCCTTTTGTATTCAATCCCGATGCAATTTCCGTTTCTCATCGTCAATGTGAAGGTCCAAGGGTTGCAGTAACCCTGCAATGGTGCATCGGAATCTAATTCTGGTCTCCCAGGGGCCGCTCAAGCAAGAGCTTGTAGAATATTCCCTCTTCTTGTACTTAAGACGGGTTTGTGCCTTTTGTATTCAAACCCGATTCAATTTCTGTGTTTCATGGTCAATGTGAAGCTCCAAGGTATACAGTAAACCTACGCTGGTGCATCGGAATCTAATACTGGTCTCCTAGGAGACGCTAAAAGCACAAACTCTTAGATGACTCAATCTTCTGGGACTTAAGTCGGCATTGTGCCTTTTGTATTCAATCCCGATGTAAATTCTGTGTTTCATGGTCAAGGTAAAGCTCCAAGGTATACAGTAAACCTACGCTGGTGCATCGGAATCTAATACTGGTCTCCCAGGAGCCGCTCAAATCACAAAACCTTATAAGATTCACTCCCCTTGTATTTAAGCCGGCATTGTGCTTTTGTATTACATCCCGATGCAACTTCTGTGTTTCTTGGTTAATGTGAAGTTCCAACGGATAGAATAAACCTGCACTGGTGCATCGGACACTAATACTAGTCTCCCAGGAGTCGCTCAAAGCACAAACTCTTAGAAGATTCAATCTTCTTCTACATAAGTCGCATTCTGTCTTTTGTATTCAATCCCGATGCATTTCCTGTGTTTAACGGTCAATGTGAAGGTCCAAGGGATCGAGTAAACTTGCACTGATACACCGGAATCTAATACTGATCTCCCAGGAGGCGCTCAAAGCACAAACTCTAACAAGATTCACTCATATTGTACTTAAATGGGCATTGTGCATTTTGTATTCAACCCCGATGTAATTACTGCGTTTCATGTGCAATGTGAAGGTCCAAAGTATACTGTAAACCTACGCTGGTGCATCTGACCGAATACTGGTCTCCAGGAGCCGGCTTTTAGCACAAACACTTAGAAGATTCACTGTTCTAGTACTTAAGTCGGCATTTGCCTTTTGTGTTCAATCCCGATGCAATTTCTGTGTTTCATGTCAATGTGAAGGTCCACGCGATACAGTAAACCTGCACTGGCGCATCGGAATCTAATACTGCCCTCCCAGGAGCCGACCAAAGTACAAACTCTAGGAAGATTCTCTCTTCTGGTACTTAATTCGGCATTGTGCCTTTTGTATTCAATCGCGATTCAATTTCTGTGTTTCATTTGCAATGTGAAGGTCCAAGGGATACAGTAAACCTGCACTGGTGCACCAGCATCTATTACTGGTCTCCCAGGAGCCGTACAAAGTACAAACTCTTGGAAGATTCACTCTTCTTGTACTTAAGTCGGCATTGTGCCTTTTGTATTCAATCCCGATGCAATTTCAGTGTTTCATGGTTAATGTGGAGGTCGAAGCATTACAGTAAACCTGCACTGGCGCAACGGAATCTAATTCTGGTATCCCAGGAGCCGCTCAAAGCACAAACTCTTAGATGATTCACTCATCTTGTACTTAAGTCGGGATTGTGCCTTTTGTATTCAATCCCGATGCAATTTGTATGTTTCATGGTCAATGTGAAGGTCCAAGGTATATAGTAAACCTACGCTGGTGCTTCGGAATCTAATACTGAACTCCCAGGAGCCGCTCAAAGCACAAACTCTTAGAAGATTCACTCTCCTTATACTTAAGTCGGGATTGTGCCTTTTGTACTCAATCCCGATGTATTTTCTGAGTTTCATGGACAATGTGATGGACCAAGGGATACAGTAAACCTGCACTGGTGCATCGGAAATTAATTCTGGTCTCCAAGGGGCCGCTCAAAGCACAAACCCTTAGAGGATTCACTCTTGTAGTACTTCAGACGGCATTGCGTTATTGTATTCATTCCCGATGCAATTTCTGTGTATCATGCTCAATGTGTAGGTCCAAGGGATACAGTAAACCTGTATTGGTGCATCAGAATCTAATACCCGTCTCCGAGGAGCCGTTCAAAGCGTAATACACTTGGATAATTCACTCTTCTTGTACTTAAGTAGTCTTTGTGCTTTTTGTCTTCAATCCCGATACAATTTCTGTGTTTCTTGTGCAATGTTAAGGTCCAACGTATACAGTAAACCTGCACTGGTGCATCGGATTCTAATACTGGTCTCCCAGGAGCCGTTCAAAACACATACTCTTAGAAGGTCCACTCTTCTTGTCCTTCAGTCGGCATTGTGCCTTATCTATTCAATCCCGATGCAATTTCTGTGTTTCGTTGTCAATGTGAAGGTCCAAGGTATGGAGTTATCCTGCATTGGTGCATCGGAATCTAATGCAGGTCACTCAGGAGCCGTTCAAAGCACAAGCTCTTGGAAGATTCACTCTTCTTGTACTTAACTCGGCATTGTGCCTTTTGTATTCAATCCCGATGCAATTCCTGTGTTTCATTGTCAATGTGAAGATCCAAGGTATACAGTAAACCTACGCTGGCGCATCGGAATCCAATACTGGACTCCCAGGAGCCGCTCAAAACACAAACTGTTAGAAGATTCACTCATCTTGTACTTAAGTCGGCATTGTGCCTTTTGTATTCAATCCCGATGCAATTTCTTTGTTACATGGTCAATGTGATGGTCAAAGGGATACAGTAAACCTCCACTAGTGCATCGGAATCTAATACTGGTCTCCCAGGAGACGCTCAAAGCACTAACACTTACAAGATTCTTTCTTCTTGTACTTAAGTCGGCATTGTGGCTTTTGTATTCAATCCCGATGTAATTTTCGTGTTTCATGGTTAATGTTAAGGTCGAAGGGATAGAGTAAACCAGCACTGGTGTATCGGATTCTAATACTGGTCTCCCTGGAGTCGCTCAAAGTACAAACTCTTGGAAGATTAACTCTTCTTGTACGTAAGTCGGCATTCTGCCTTTTGTAATCAATCCCGATACAATTTCTGTGTTTCATGGTCAATATGAAAGTCCAAGGGATACAGTAAACCTGTATTGGTTCATCAGAATCTAATACTGGGCTCCCAGGAGCCGTTCAAAGCACAAACTCTTGGAAGATTCACACCTTCTTGTACTTGAGTCGGGAGTGTGCCTTTTGTATTGAATCCCGATGCAATTTGTGTGATTCATGGTCAATGTGAAGGTCGAAGGTATACAGTAGACCTAACCTGGTGCTTCGGAATCTAATACTGATCTCCCAGGAGCCGCTCAAAGCACAAGCTCTTAGAAGAATCACTCTTCTTGTACTTAAGTCAGCATTGTGCCTTCTGTATTCAATCCCAATGCGATTTCTGTCTTTCATGGTCAATGTGAAGATCCAAGGGATACAGTAAACCTGCACTTTTGCATCGGAATCTAATACTGGTCTCCCAGGAGCCGTTCAAATACAAACTCTTAGAAGATTCACTCTTCTTGTACTTATGTCGGCATTGAGCTTTTGTATCCAATCCCGATGCAATTTCTGTGTTTCATGGTCAATGTGAATGTCCAACAGATACAGTAAACCTGCACTGGTGCATCGGAATCTAATACCGGTCTCCCAGGAGCCGCTCAAAGCACAAACTGTTAGAAGATCCACTCTTCTCCTACTTCAGTCGGCATTGTGCCTTTTCTATTCAATCTCGATGCAATTTCTGTGTATCATTGTCAATGTGAAGGTACACGGAATAGAGTATAATTGCACTGGTGTATCAGAATCTAATAGAGATATCCCAGGAGCCGCTCAAAGCACAAGATCTTAGAACATTCACTCTTCTTGTACTTAAGTCGGCATTGTGCCTTTTGTATTCAATCCCAATGCAATTTCTTTGTTTCATGGTCAATGTCAAGTTCCAAGGTATACAGTAAACCTACACTGGTGCATCGGAATCTCATACTGGTCTCCCAGGAGCTGTACAAAGCACAAACTCTTAGATGATTATACTCTTCTTGTACTTAAGTCGGCATTGTGCCTTTTGTATTCAATCCCGATGCAATTTCCGTTTCTCATCGTCAATGTGAAGGTCCAAGGGTTGCAGTAAACCTGTAATGGTGCATCGGAATCTAATTCTGGTCTCCCAGGAGCCGCTCAAGCAAGAGCTCGTAGAATATTCCCTCTTCTTGTACTTAAGACGGGATTGTGCCTTTTGTATTCAAACCCGATTCAATTTCTGTGTTTCATGGTCAATGTGAAGCTCCAAGGTATACAGTAAAACTATGCTGGTGCATCGGAATCTAATACTGGTCTCCTAGGAGACGCTCAAAGCACAAACTCTTAGATGACTCAATCTTCTGGGACTTAAGTTGGCATTGTGCCTTTTGTATTCAATCCCGATGCAAATTCTGTGTTTCATGGTCAAGGTAAAGCTCCAAGGTATACAGTAAACCTACGCTGGTGCATCGGAATCTAATACTGGTCTCCCAGGAGCCGCTCAAAGCACAAAACCTTTGAAGATTCACTCCCCTTGTATTTAAGCCGGCATTGTGCTTTTGTATTACATCCCGATGATATGTTAAATGGTTAATGTGAAGGTCCAACGGATAGAATAAACCTGCACTGGTGCATCGGACACTAATACTGGTCTCCCAGGAGTCGCTCAAAGCACAAACTCTTAGAAGATTCAATCTTCTTCTACTTAAGTCGCATTGTGTCTTTTGTATTCAATCCCGATGCATTTTCTGTGTTTCACGGTCAATGTGAAGGTCCAAGTGATCGAGTAAACTTGCACTGATGCACCGGAATCTAATACTGAACTCCGAGGAGGCGCTCAAAGCAAAAACTCTTAGAAGACTCACTCTTCTTGTACTTAAGTCGGCATTGTGCCTTTTGTATTCAATCCCGATGCAATTTGTGTGTTTCATGGTCAATGTGAAGGTCCAAGGTATGTAGTAAACCTACGCTGGTGCTTCGGAATCTAATACTGAACTCCCAGGAGCCGCTCAAAGCACAAACTCTTAGAAGATTCACTCTTCTTGTACTTAAGTCGGGATTCTGCCTTATCTATTCAATCCTGATGGAATTTCTGTGTTTCGTTTCAATGTGAAGGTCCAAGGTATGGAGTTATCCTGCATTGGTGCATCGGAATCTAATACAGGTCACTCAGGAGCCGTTCAAAGCACAAGCTCTTGGAAGATTCACTCTTCTTGTACTTAAGTCGGCATTGTGCCTTTTGTATTCAATCCCGATGCAATTAGTGTGTTTCATGGTCAATGTGAAGGTACAAGGTATACACTAAACCTACGATGGCACTTCAGAATCTAATTCTCGTCTCCCAGGAGCCGCTCAAAGCACAAACTCTTAGAAGATTCACTTTTCTTGTATTTAAGTCGGCAATGTGCGTTTTGTATTCAATCCCGATGCAATTTCTGTGTTTCATGGTTAATGTGACGGTCCAAGGGATAGAGTAAACCTGCACTGGTGCATCCGAATCTAATACTGGTCTCTCTGGAGTCGCTGAAAGTACAAACTCTTGGTAGATTTACTTTTCTTGTACTTAAGTCGGAATTGTGCCTTTTATAATCAATCCCGATAAAATTTATGTGTTTCATGGTCAATGTGAAAGTCCAAGGGATACAGTAAACCTGTATTGGTGCTTCAGAATCTAATACCCGTCTCCCAGGAGCCGTTCAAAGCTCAATCTCTTTGAAGAATCACACTTCTTGTACTTGAGTCGGGACTGTGCCTTTTGTATCCAATCCCGATGCAATTTCTGTGTTTCACGGTCAATGTGAAGGTCCAAGGGATAGAGTAAACTTACACTGATACATCGGAATCTAATAGTGATCTCCCAGGAGCCGCTCAAAGCACAAACTCTTTCAAGATTCACTCCACTTGTACTTAAGTGGGCATTGTGCATTTAGTATTCAATCCCGATGTAGTTTCGGCGTTTCATGTGCAATGTGAAGGTCCAAGGGATACAGCAAACCTGCACTGGTGCTTGGGATTCTAATACTGGTCTCCCAGGAGCCGTTCAAAGCTCAAACTCTTAGCAGATTCACTGTTCTAGTACTTAAGTCAGCTTTGTGACTTTTTGTATTCAATCCCGATGCAATTTCTGTGTTTCAAGCATAATGAGAAGGTCCAAGGGATTAAGTAAACGTGCACTTTTGCATCGGAATCTAATACTGGTCTCCCAGGAGCCGTTCAAAGCACAAACTCCTAGATGATCCACTCTTCTTGCACTTCAGTCGGCATTGAGCCTTTTCTATTCAATACCGATGCAATTTCTGTGTTTCATAGTCAATGTGAAGGTCCAAGGGATAGAGTAAACCTGCATTGGAGCATCGGAATCTAATTCAGGTCTCCCAGGAGCCGTTCAAAGCATAAACTCTTGGAAGATTCACTCTTCTTGTACTTAAGTCGGCATTGTGTCTTTTGCATTCAATACCGATGCATTTTCTGTGTTTCATGGTTAATGTGAAGGTCCAAGGGGTACAGTAAACCTGCACTGGTGCGTCGGAATCTGATACTTGTGTCCCAGGAATCGCTCAAAACATAAACTCTTAGAAGACTTACTCTTCTCGTACTTAAGTCGGGATTGTGCCTCTTGTATTCAATCCCAATGCAATTTGTCTGTTTCATGGTCAATGTGAAGGTCCAAGGTATACAGTAAGCCTACGCTGGCGCATCGGAATCTAATACTGATCTCCCAGGAGCCGCTCAAGCACTAACTCTTAGAAGATTCTCTCTTCTAGTACTTAAGTCAGCATTGCGGCTTTTGTATTCAATCCCGATGCAATTTCTGTGTTTCATGTACAATGTGAAGCTCCAAGGGATACCGAAACCCTGCACTTGGGCATTGGAATCTAATACTGGTCTCCCAATAGCCGTTCAAAGCACAAACTCTTAGAGGATTCTATCTTCTTGTACTTAAGTCGGCATTGTGCCTTTCGTATTTAATCCCGAAGTAATTTCTGAGTTTCATGGTCAAGTGAAGGTCCAAGGCATACAGAAAAACTACGATGGTTAATCGGAATCTGATAAAGGTCTCCCAGAAGCCGCTCAAAGCACAAACTCTTAGAAGATTCACACTTCTTGTACTTGAGTAGGAATTGTTCCTTTTGTACGCAATCGCAATGCAATTTCTGTGTTTCTTGGTCAATGCGAAAGTCCAAGGGAAACACTAAACCAGCACTGGTGCATTGGAATCTAATACTGGTCTCCCAGAAGCCGTTAAAAGCACAAACTCTTATAAGATTCTCTCTTCTTGTACTTAAGTCGGCATTGTGTCTTTTGCATTCAATACCGATGCATTTTCTGTGTTTCATGGTTAATGTGAAGATCCAAGGGGTACAGTAAACCTGCACTGGTGCGTCGGAATCTGATACTTGTGTCCCAAGGAATCGCTCAAAACATAAACTCTTAGAAGACTTACTCTTCTCGTACTTAAGTCGGGATTGTGCCTCTTGTATTCAATCCCAATGCAATTTGTCTGTTTCATGGTCAATGTGAAGGTCCAAGGTATACAGTAAACAAACGCTGGCGCTTCGGAATCTAATACTGGTCTCCCAGGAGCCGCTCAAAACACTAACTTTTAGAAGATTCTCTCTTCTAGTACTTATGTCGGCATTGCGGCTTTTGTATTCAATCCCGATGCAATTTCTGTGTTTCACGGTCAATGTGAAGGTCCAAGGGATAGAGTAAACTTGCACTGATGCATCGGAATCTAATACTGATCTCCCAGGAGCCGCTCAAAGCACAAACTCTTACAAGATTCACTAATCTTGTACTTAAGTGGGCATTGTGCATTTTGTATTCAATCCCTATGTAATTTCTGCGTTTCATGTGCAATGTGAAGGGCCAAGGTATACAGTAAACCTACGCTGGTGCATTGGAATCTAATACTGGTCTCCCAGGAGCCGGCTTAAAGGACAAACACTTAGAAGATTCACTCTTCTTTCACTTAAGTCGGCAATGTGCCTTTTGTATTGAATCCCGATGCAATTTCTGAGTTTCATGGTCAATGTGAATGTCAAAGGGATATAGTAAACTGGCACTAGTGCATCGGAATCTAATACTTTTCTCCCAGGAGCCGCTCAAAGCACTAACTCCTAGAAGATTCTCTCTTCTTGTACTTATGTCGGCATTGCGGCTTTTGTTTGCAGTCCCGATTCAATATCTGTGTTTCGTGGTCGATGTGAAGGTCCAAGGTATACAGTAAACCTACGCTGGTACATCGGAATCTAATTCTGATCTCCCAGGAGCCGCTCAAAACACAACTCTTAGAAGGTTAACACTTCTTGCCCTTAGGTCGGCATTGTGCTTTTTGTATTCTATCCCGATGCAATTTCTTTCTTTCATGGTCAATGTGAAGGTCCAAGGGATACAGTAAACCTGCACTAGTGCATGGGAATCTAATACTGGTCTCCCCGGAGCCGCTCAAATCACTAACTCTTAGAAGATTCTCTCTTCTTGTACTTCAGTCGACATTGTGCCTTTTCTATTCAATACCGATGCAATTTCTGCGTTTCATTGTCAATGTGAAGGTCCAAGATTAAAGTAAACCTGCATTGGAGCATCGGAATCTAATACAGGCCTCCCAGGAGCTGTTCAAAGCAAAAACTCTTGAAAGATTCACTCTTCTTGTACTTAAGTCAGCATTGTGTCTTTTGTATTCAATCCCGATGCAATTTCTGTGTTTGTGCAATGTGAAGATCCAAGGGATACAGTAAACCTGCACTGGTGCACCGGCATCTAAGACTGGTCTCCCAGGAGCCGTACAAACCACAAACTATTAGAAGATTAACTCTTCTTGTACTTAAGTCGGCATTGTGCCTTTTGTATTCTATTCCGATGCAATTTCTGTGTCTAATGGTCAATGTGAAGGTCCAAGGGTTACAGTAAACCTGCACTGGTGCATCGGAATCTAATTCTGGTCATCCAGGTACCGCTCAAAGCACACACTCTTAGAAGATTAACTCTTCTTTTACTTAAGACGGAAATGTGGCTTTTGTATTCTATCCCGATGCAATTTCTGTCTTTCATGGTCAATGTGAAGGTCCAAGGGATACAGTGGAACTGCACCGTTGCATCGGAATCTAATACTGGTCTCCCAGGGGCCACTCAAAGCACAAACTCTTAGAAGATTCACTTTTCTTTTACTTAAGTCGGGATTGTGCCTTTTGTATTCAATCCCTATGCAATTTGTCTGATTCATGGTTAATGTGAAGGTCCGAGGTATTCAGTAAACCTACGCTGGCGCTTCGGAATCTAATACTGGTCTCCCAGGAGCCGCTCAAAGCACAAACTCATAGAAGATTCACTCTTCTTGTACTTAAGTCGGCATTGTGCCTTTTGAATTCAATCCTGATGCAATTTCTGTGTCTCTGGTCAATGTGAATGTCCAAGGGTTAAGGTATACCTGGACTGGTGCATCGGAATCTAATTCTGATCTCCCAGGGGCCGCTCAAACACAAATGCTTAGAAATTCACTCTACTTGTACTTAAGTCGCGATTGTGTCTTTTGTATTCAATCCCGATGCAATTTCTATGTTTCATGGTCAATGTGAAGGTCCAAGGCATACAGTAAACATACAATGGTGCATCGGAATCTAATACTGGTCTCCCCGGCGCCGCTCAAAGCACAAACCCATAGAAGATTCACACATCCTGTACTTAAGTCGGCATTGTTCCTTTTGTATTCAATCCCGATGCAATTTCTGTGTTTCTTGGTCAATGTGAAAGTCCAAGGGATACAGTAAACCAGCACTCTTGCATTGGAATCTACTACTGGTCTCCAAGAAGCCGTTCAAAGCACAAACCCTTCGATGATTCAATCTTCTTGTACTTAAGCCGACATTGTGCCTTTTGTATTCAATCCCGATGCAATTTCTGTGTTTCATGGTCAATGTGAAGTTTCAAGGGATAGAGTAAACCTGCATTGGAGCACCGGAATGTAATACTCGTCTCCCAGGAACCGTACAGAGCACAAATTCTTAGAAGTTTCACTCTTCGTGTACTTAAGTAGGCATTGTGCCTTTTGTATTGAATCCCGATGGAATTTCTGTGTTTCGTGGTCAATGTGAAGGTCCAAGAGTTACAGTAACCCTGCACTAGTGCATCGGAATTTAATTCTGGTCTCCAAGGAGCCCCTCAAAGCTAAATCTCTTGGAAGATTCACTCTTCCAGTACTTAAGTCGGCATTGTGCTTTTGTATTACATCGCGATGAAATATCTGTGTTTCATGGTCAATGTGAAGTTCCAAAGGATACAGTAATTCTGCACTGGTGCATCGGAATCTAATACTGGTCTCCCTGGAAACGCTCAAAGCACTAACTCTTTGAACATTCTCTCTTCTTTTACTTAAGTCGGCATTGTGGATTATGTATTCAATCCCACTGCATTTTCTGCGTTTCCTGGTTAACGTGAAGGTCCAAGGGATAGAGAAAAGCACCACAGGTGCTTCGGAATGTAATACTGGTCTCCCAGGAGCCGCACAAAGCACAAACTCTTAGGGGATTCAATCGTCTTGTACTTAAGTCGGCATAGTGCCTTTTATACTCAATCCCATTGCAATTTCTGTCATTCATGTGCAATGTGAAGGCCCAAGGGTTACAGCAACCCTGCACTGGTGCATCGGAATCTAATTCTGGTCTCCCAGGAGCCGCTCAAAGCACTATCTCTTAAAAGATTCACTCTTCTTGTACTTAAGTCGGGATTGTGCTTTTGTATTCAATCCCAATGCAATTTCTAATTTTCATGGTCCATGTGAAGCTCCAAGGTATACAGTAAACCTACGCTGGTGGATCGGAATCTAACACTGGTCTCCCAGGATGCGCTCAAAACCCAAACTCTTCGAAGATTCACTGTTCTTGTACTTAAGTCGGCATTGTGCCTTTTGTATTCAATCACGATGCAATTTCTGTGTTTCACGGTCAATGTGAAGGTCCAAGGGATAGAGTAAACTTGCACTGATGCATCAGAATCTAATAGTGATCTCCCAGGAGCCGCTCAAAGCACAAACTCTTACAAGATTCACTCATCCTGTACTTAAGTGGGCATTGTGCATTTTGTATTCAATCCCGATGTAGTTTCTGCGTTTCATGTGCAATGTGAAGGTCCAAGGGATACAGTAAACCTGCACTGGTGCATGGGATTCTATTACTGGTCTCCCAGGAGCCGTTCAAAGCTCAAATTCTTAGAAGATTCACTGTTCTTGTACTTAAGTCAGCTTTGTGCCTTTTTGTATTCAATCCCGATGCAAGATCTGTGTTTCATGGTCAATGTGAAGGTCCAAAGGACACAGTTTCTCTGCACTGGCCCAGCGGAATCTAATACTGGACTCCTAGGAGCCGCTCGAATCACAAACCCTTAGAAGATTCACTCTTCTTGTACATAAGTCGGGATTGTGCACTTTGTATCCAATCCCGATGCAAATTCTCTGTTTCATGGTTAATGTGAAAGACGAAGGGATACAGTAAACCTGCACTGGTGCATCGGAATCTAATACTGGTCTCCCAGGAGCCGCTCAAAGCACAAATTATTAGAAGATTCACTCTTCTTGTACTTCATTCGGCATTGTGCCTTTTATATTCAATCCCGATGCAATTTCTGTGTTTCATGGTCAATGTGAAGGTCCAAGGTATACACTAAACCTACGCTGGTGCATCGGAATCTAATACTGGTCTCCAGGGGGCCGGCTTAGAAGACAAACACTTAGAATATTTACTCTTCTTTTACTTAAGTCGGCAATGTGCTTTTGTTTTCAATCCCGATGCAATTTCTGTGTTTCATGGTCAATGTGAAGGTCCAAATGATACTGTAAACCTGCGCTAGTGTATCGGAATCTAATACTGGTCTAACAGGAGCCGCTCAAAGCACTAACTCTTAGAAGATTCTCTCTTCTTGTACTTATGTTGGCATTGTGGCTTTAGTTTGCAATCCCGATGCTATATCTGTGTTTCGTGGTCAATGTGAAGGTGCAAGTTATACAGTAAACCTACGCTGGTGCATCGGAATCTAATACTGATCTCCCAGGAGCCGCTCAAAGCACAAACTCTTAGAAGTTTAACTCTGCTTGCACTTAAGTCGACATTGTGCTTTTTGTATTCTTTCCCGATGCAATTTCTTTCTTTCATGGTCAATGTGAATGTCCAAGGGATACAGTAAACCTGCACTGGAGTATCAGAATCTAATACTGGTCTCCCATGAGCCGCTCAAAGCACTTCCTCTTAGAAAATTCTCTTTTCTAGTACTTAAGTCTGCATTTTGCATTTAGTATTCAATCCCGATGCAATTTCTGTGTTTCAAGGATAATGAGAAGATGAAAGGGATAGAGTAAACTTGCACTTTTGCGTCGGAATCTAATACTGGTCTCCCAGGAGCCGTTCAAATCACAAACTCCTAGATGATCCACTCTTCTTGTACTTCAGTCGGCATTGTGATTTTTCTATTCAGTACCGATGCAATTTCTGTGTTTCATTGTCAACGTGAAGGTCCAAGGGATAGAGTAAACCTGCATTGGATCATCGGAATCTAATACAGGTTTCCCAGGAGCCGTTCAAAGCAAAAACTCTTGGGAGATTCACTCTTTTTGTACCTAAGTCGGCATTGTGCCTTTTGTATTCTATCCCGATGCAATGTCTGTGTGTCATTGTCAATGTGAAGGTCCATGGGTTACAGTAAACCTGCACTGCTGCATCGGAATCTAAATCTGGTCACCCAGGAGCCGCTCAAAGCACAAACTCTTAGAAGATTCACTCTTCTTGTACTAAAGTCGGACATGTGCCTTTTGTATTCAATCCCGATGCAATTTCTGTCTTTCATGGTCAATGTGAAGGTCCAAGAGATACAGTGGGCCTGCACTGTGCATCGGAATCTAATACTGGTCTCCCAGGAGCCGCTCAAAGCACTAACTCTTAGAAGATTCTCTCTTCTAGTACTTAAGTCGGCATTGCGGCTTTTGTAATCAGTCCCCAAGCATTTTCTGTGTTTCTTGGTTAATGGGTTCAAGGGATAGAGTAAACATGCACTGGTGCATCGGAATGTGATACTGGTCTCCCTGGAGTCGCTCAAGCCACAAACTCTTAGAAGATTCAATCTTCTTCTACTTAAGTCGCATTGTGCCCTTTGTATTCAATCCCAATGCAGTTTCTGTGTTTTACGGTCAATGTGAAGTTCCAAGGGATAGAGTAAACTTGCACTGATGCATCGAAATCTAATACTGATCTCCCAGGAGCCGCTCAAAGCACAAACTCTTACAAGAGTCACTCATCTTTTACTTAAGTGGGCATTGTGCATTTTGTATTCAATCCCGATGTAATTTCTGCGTTTCATGTGCAATGTGAAAGTCCAAGGGATACAGTAAACCTGCACTGGTGCATCGGATTCTAATACTGGTCTCCCAAGAGCCGTTCAAAGCTCAAACTCTTAGAAGATTCACTGTTCTTGTACTTAATTCACCATTGTGCCTTTTATATTCAATCCCGATGCAAGTTCTGTGTTTCATGGTCAATGTGAAGATCCAAGGGACACAGTTTAATCTGCACGGGAACAGCAGAATCTAATACTGGACTCCCAGGAGAAGCTCAAATCACAAACCTTTAGAAGATTCACTCTTCTTGTACTTAAGTAGGGATTTTGCCCTTTGTATCCAATGCCGATGCAATTTCTCTGTTTCATTGTTAATGTGAAAGACCAAGGGATGCAGGAAAACTGCACTGGTGCATCGGAATCTAAAACTGGTCTCCCAGGAGCCGCTCAAAGCACAAATTATTAGAAGATTCACTCTTCTTGTACTTAATTCGGAATTGTGCCTTTTAGATTCATTCCCGATGCAATTTCTGTGTTTCATGGTCAATGTGAAGGTCCAAGGGATACAGTAAACCTGCACTAGTGCATCGGAAGCTAATACTGGTCTCCCAGGAGCCGCTCAAATCACTAACTTTTAGAAGATTCTCTCTACTTGTACTTATGTCGGCATAGTGGCTTTTGTTTGCAATCCCGATGCAATATCTGTGTTTCGTGGTCGATGTGAAGTTCCAAGGTATACAGTAAACCTACGCTGGTGCATCGGAATCAAATACTGATCTCCCAGGAGCCGCTCAAAGCACGAACTCTTAGAAGGTTAAATCTACTTCAACTTAAGTCGGCATTGTGCTTTTTGTATTCTATCCCGATGCAATTTCTTTCTTTCATGGTCAATGTGAAGGTCCAAGGGATACAGTAAACCTGCACTAGTGCATCGGAATCTAATACTGGTCTCCCAGGAGCCGCTAAAAAACACTAACTCTTAGAAGTTTCTCTCTTCTTGTACTTCAGTCGACATTGTGCTTTTTCTATGCAATACCGATGCATTTTCTGTGTTTCATGGTTAATGTGAATGTCCAAGGGTTACAGTATACCTGGACTGGTGCATCGGAATCTAATTCTGATCTCCCAGGGGCCGTTCAAAGCACAAATGCTTAGAAGATTCACTCTACTTGTACTTAAGTCGGGATTGTGCCTTTTGTATTCAATCCCGATGCAATTTCTGTGTTTCATAGTCAATGTGAAGGTCCAAGGCATACAGTAAACCTACGATGGTGCATCGGAATCTAATACTGGTCTCCCCGCCGCCGCTCAAAACACAAACTCATAGAAGATTCACACATCTTGTACTTAAGTCGGCATTGTACCTTTTGTATTCAATCCCGATGCAATTTCTGGATTTCATGGTCAATGTGAAGGTCCAAGAGATGCAGTAAACTGGCACTGGTGCATTGGAAACTAATACTGGTCTCCCAGGAGCCGCACAAAGCACAAACCATTAGAAGATTCAATCCTTTTGTACTTAAGTCGGCATTGTGCCTTTTGTATTTACTCCCGATGCAATTTCTGTGTTTCATGGTCAATGTGAAGGTCCAAGGCATACAGAAAAACTACGATGGTTAATCGGAAAATGATACTTATCTCCCAGAAGCCGCTCAAAGCACCAACTCTTAGAAGATTCACACTTCTTGTACTTGAGTCGGCATTGTTCCTTTTGTATTCAATCGCAATGTAATTTTTGTGTTTCTTGGTCAATGTGAAAGTCCAAGGGATACAGTAAAACACCACTGGTGCATTGGAATTTAATACAGGTCTCCCAGGAGCCGCTCAAAGCACAAACTCTCACAAGATTCAATCTTCTTGTACTTAATTCGGCACTGTACCTTTTGTATTCAATCCCAAAGCACATTCTGTGCTTCATGGTCGAGGTAAAACTCCAAGGTATACAGTAATCCTACGCTGGTGCATCGGTATCTAATACAGGTCTCCCAGGAGCCGCTCAAAGCACATACCCTCAGAAGATTCACTCTCCTTGTACTTAAGTCGGCATTGTTCCTTTTGTATTCAAACCCGATTCAAATTCTGTGCTTCATGGTCAAAGTGAAGGTCCAAGGGATAGAGTAAACCTGCACTGGTGCAACGGAATCTAATTCTGGTCTCCCAGAAGTCGCTCAAAGCACAAACTCTTAGATGATTCACCCTTCTTATACTTAAGTCGGCATTGTGATTTTTGTATTCAATCCCGATGCAATTTCTGTGTTTCATGGTCAATGTGAAGGTCCAAGAGATACAGTAAACCACCACCGGTGCATCGAAATGTAATACTGGTCTCCCAGGAGCCGCTCAAAGCACTGTATCTTAGAAGATTCACTCTTCTTGTACTTAAGCCGTGATTGTGCTTTTGTATTCAATCCCAATGCAATTTCTAATTTTCATGGTCCATGTGAAGGTCCAAGGTATACAGTAAACCTACGCTGGTGGATCGGAATCTAACACTGGTCTCCCAGGATGCGCTCAAAACACAAACTCTTAGAAGATTCACTCTTCTTGTACTTAAGTCGGCAGTGTGCCTTTTGTATTCAATCCCAATGCTATTTCTGTGTCTCATGGTCAATGTGAAGGTCCAAGGGTTACAGTAAACTGGCACTGGTGCATGAGAATCTAGTTCCGGTCTCCCAGGAACCGCTCAAAGCACAAAACCTTAGAAGAATCACTCTACTTGTACTTATGTCGTGATTGTGCATTTTGCATTCAATCCTGATGTAATTTCTGTGTTTCATGGTCAATGTGAAGGTCCAAGGTATACAGTAAACCTACGATGGTGAATCGGAAACTAATACTGGTCTCCCAGGAGCCGTTAAATCACAAACCCTTGGAAGATTCACTCTTCTTGTACTTAAGTCGTCATTGTGCCTTTTATATTCAATCGCGATGCAATTTCTGTGTTTCATATGCAATGTGAAGGTCCAAGGGATACACCAGCACTGGTGTATCGGAATCTACTACTGGTCTCCCAGGAGCCATACAAAGCACAAACTCCTACAATATTCACTCTTCTTGTAGTTAAGTGGGCATTGTGCCTTTAGTATTCAATCCCGATGCAATTTCGGTGTTTTATGGTCAATGTGAAGGTCCGAGGGTTACAGTAAACCGGCACTGGTGCATCGGAATCTAATTCTGGTCTACCAGCAGCCGCTCAGAGCACAAACTCGTAGAAAATTCACTCATCTTGTACTGAAGTCGGCATTGTGCCTTTTGTATTCAATCCCGATTCAAATTCTGTTTTTCATGGTCAATGTGAAGGTCCAAGGGTTACAGTTAACCTGCACTGGAGCTGCTGAACCTAATACTGGTCTCCCATTAGCCGCTCAAAGCACAAACTCTTAGAAGATTCACTCTTCTTGTCCTTATGTCGGCATTGTGACTTTTGTATCACATCGCGATGCCATTTCTCTGTTTCATGGGTTATGCGAAAGTCCACGCGTTACAGTAAACCTGCAAGGGTGCATCGGAATGTAATTCTGGCCTCCCAGGTGCCGCTCACAGCACTAACTCTTAGAAGATTCCTCCTTCTTGTACTACAGTCTGCATTGTGAATTTTTTATTCAATCCCGATGCAATTTCTGTGTTTCATGGTTAATGTGAAGGTCCAAGGGATAGAGTAAACCGGCACTGGTGCATCGGAATCAAATACTGGTCTCCCAGGAACCGTTCAAATCACCAACTCCGGGTAGATTCACTCTTCTTGTACTTAAGTCGGCATTGTGCTTTTGCATTCCATAGCGATGCAATTTCTGTGTTTCATGTGCAATCTGAAGGTCCAAGGTATACAGTAAACCTACGCTGGTGCATAGGAATCTAATACTGGTCTCCCAGGAGCCGCTCAAATCACAAACTCTTACAACATTCACTCTTCTTGTACTTAAGTCGGCATTGTGCCATTTGTAATAAATTCCGATGAACTTTCTGTGTTTCATGATCAATGTGAAGGTCCAAGGGATACAATAAACCTGCACTGGTGCATCGGAATCTAATACTGGTCTCCCAGGAGACGTTCAAATCACAAACTCTTAGAAGATTCACTCTTCTCGTACTTCAGTCGGCATTGTGCCTTTTCTATTCAATGTCGATGCAATTTCTGTGTTTCATTGTCAATGTGCCGGTCCACGGAACAGAGTAAACCTGCACTGGTCATCGGAATCAAATACTGAACTCCCAGGAGCCGCTCGAGCACTAACTCTTAGATCATTCAGTCTTCTAGTACTTAAGTCGATATTGTGCCATTTGTATTCAATCCCGATGCAATTTCTGTGTTTTATAATCAATGTGAGGATCCAAGGGTTACAGTAAACCGGCACCGGTGCATCGGAATCTAATTCTGGTCTCCCAGGGGCCACTCAGAGCACAAACCTGTAGAAGATTCACTCTTCTTGTACTTAAGTCGGCATTGGGCCTTTTGTACTAAATCCCGAACAATTTCTGTGTCTCATGGTCAATGTGATCTTCCAAGGGTTACAGTAAACCTGCAATGGGCAATGGAATCCAATTCTGGTCTCCCAGGAGCCGCTCAGGCATGAGCTCTTAGGAGATTCCCTCTTCTTGTTCTTAATTGGGATTGTGCCTCTTGTATTCAATTCCGATTCAATTTCTGTGTTTCATGGTCAGTGTGAAGGTCCAAGGGATTCTGAAATTCTGCACTGGTGCATCTGAATCTAATACTGGTCTCCCAGGAGCCGCTCAAAGCACTAACTCTTAGAAGATTCTCTCTTCATGTACTTAAGTCGGCATTGTTGCTTTTGTATTCTATTCCGATGCATTTTCTGTGTTTCATGGTTAATGTGAAGGTCCAAGGGTTACAGTAAACCTGACTGGTGCATAACAATCTAATTCTGGTCTCCCACGACCCGCTCAAAGCTCAAAATCTTATAAGATTCACCCTACTTGTACTTAAGTCGGGATTGTGCCTTTTGTATTCAATCCCGATGCTATTTCTGTGTTTCATGGTCAACGTGAAGGTCCAAGGTATACAGTAACCCTACAGTGGTGCATCAGAATCTAATTCTGGCCTCCCAGAAGGCCCTCTAAGCACTATCTTTTAGAAGATTGACTCTTCTTGTACCTAAGTCGGGATTGTGCTTTTTGTATTCAATCCCGATGCAATTTCTGTTTTTCATGGACTACTTGAAGCTCCAAGGTATACAGTAAATCGACGCTGTTGTATCGGAAACTAACACTGGTCTCCCAGGAGCCGCTCAAACACAAACTCTTAGAAGATTCACTCTTCTTGTCCTGAACACGGCATTGTGCCTTTTGCATCCATTCCCGACGCAGTAAAGCTGCACTGGTGCATCGGAATTTAATACTGGGTCCCAGAAACCGTTCAAAGAACAAACTCTTAGAAGATCCACTCGTCTTGTACTTCAGTTGTTATAGTGCCTTTTCTATTCAATGTCGATGTAATTTCTGTGTATCATTGTCAATGTGAAGGTCCATGGGATACAGTAAACCAGCACTGGTTTATCAAAATCTAATACTGGTCTCCCACGAGCCGTTCAAAGCACAAACTCTTGGAAGATTCACTCGTCTTGTACTTAAGTCGGCATTGTGCCATTTGTATTCTATCGCGAGGCAATTTCTGTGTTTCATGTGCAATGTGAAGGTCCAAGGGATACAGTTAACCGGCACTTGTGCACCGGAATCTATTACTGGACTCCCAAGAGCCGCTCAAACACTAAGTCTTAAAAGATTCACTCTTCTTGTACTTAAGTCGGCATTGTGCCATTTGAATTCAATCCTGATGCTATTTCTGTGATTCATGGTCATTGTGAAGGTCCAAGGTATACAGTAAAGCCGCACTGGTGCATCTGAATCTAATTCTTGTCTCCCAGGAGCCGCTCAAAGCACTATCTTCTAGAAGATTCATTCTTCTTGTACCTAAGCCGGGACTGAGTTTTTTGTATTCAATCCCGACGCAATTTCTGTTTTTCATGGTCATTGCGAACCTCCAAGGTATACAGTAAATCGACGCTGGTGCATCGGAATCTAACACTGGTCTCCCAGGAGCCGTTCAACGCACAAACTTCAGAAGAGTCACTCTTCTTGTACTTAAGTCGGCTTTGTGCCTTTTGTATTCAATCCCAAAGCAATATCTGTGATTCATGATCAACGTGAAGGTCCAGGGGATACAGTAAACCTGCATTGGTGCATCGGAATCTAATACTGGTCTCCCAGGAGCCGTTCAAAGCACCAACTCTGTGAAGATTCAATCTTCTTGTACTTTCGTCGGCATTGTGCCTTTTGCATTCCATAGCGATGCAATCTCTGTGTTTCATGTGCAATCTGAATGTCCAAGGTATACAGTAAACCAACGCCGGTGCTTCAGAATCTAATACTGGTCTCCCAGGATCCGTTCAACGCACAAACTTTTGAAGAGTCACTCTTCTTGTACTTAAGTCGGCATTGTGCCTTTTGTATTCCATCTCGATGCAATTTTTGATTTTTATGGTCAATGTGAAGGTCCAAGGGAAACAGTAAACCAGCACTGGTGCATCGGATTCTAATCCTGGTCTCCCAGGAGCCGCTCAAACACAAACTCTTTGAAGATTCAATCTTCTTGTACTTAGGTCGTCATTGTGCCGTTTGTATACAATCCCGATGCAATTTCTGCCATTCATGTGCAATGTGAAGCTCCAAGGGTTACAGTAAACCTGCTCTGGTGCATCAGAATCTAATTCTGGTCTCCCAGGAGCCGCACTAAGCACTATCTTTTAGAAGATTCACTCTCCTTGTGCTTAAGTCGGCATTGTGCTTTTGTATTACATCCCGATGAAATTTCAGTGTTTCATGGTCAATGTGAAGGTCCAAGGGACACAGTAATTCTGCACTGGTGCATCGGAATCTGATTTTGGTCTCCCAGGAGCCGCTAAAAACACCAACTCTTAGATGATTCTATCTTCTTTTACTTAAGTCGGCATTGTGGCTTTCGTATACAATCCCGATGCATTTTCTGTGTTTCATGGTTAATGTGAAGGTCGAAGGGATACAGTAAACCTGCACTGGTGCATCGGAATCTAATACTGGTCTCCCAGGAGCCGCTCTAAACACAAACTCTTAGAAGATTCACTCTTCTTGAACTTAAGTAGGCATTGTGCCTTTTGTATTCAATCCCGATGCAATTACTGTGTTTCATGGTCAAAGTTTAGGTCCAAGGATTACAGTAAACCTGCACTGGAGCATCGGAATCGAATTCTGGTCTCCCAGGAGCCGCTCAGAACACAAACTCGTAGAAGATTCAACTTCTAGAACTTAAGTCCGCATCGTGCCTTTTGTATTCAATCCCGAAGCAATTTCTGTGTCTCTTGGTCAATGTGAAATTCCAAGGGTTACAGTAAACCTGCAATGGTGCATCGGAATCTAATTCTGGTCTCCCAGGAGGCGCTCAAGCACGAGCTCTTAGAAGATTCCCTCTTCTTGTCCTTAAGTCAGGATTGTACCTTTTGTATTCAATCCCGATTCGATTTCTGCGTTTCATGGTCAATGTGAAGCTCCAAGGTATACAGTAAACCTACGCTGGTGCATCGGAATCTAATACTGGTCTCCCAGGAGCCGCTCAAAGCACCAACTCTTAGAAGACTCACTCTTCTTGTACTTAAGTCGACATAGTGCCTTTTGTATTCAATCCCGATGCAATTTTTGTGTTTCATGGGCAAGGCAAATCTCCTAGGTATACAGTAAACCTGCACTGGTGCATAAGAATCTAATTCTGCTTTCCCAGGAACCGCTCAAAGCACAAAATCTTAGAAGATTCACTCTTCTTGTACTTATGTCGGGATTGTTCCTTTTGTATTCAATCCCGATGCAATAACTGTGTTTCTTGGTCAATGTGAAGGTCCAAGGTATACAGTAAATGAACGATGGTGCATCGGAATCTAATAGTGGTATCCCAGGAGCCGCTCAAAGCACCAACTCTCAGAAGATTCACGCTTCATGTACTTAAGTCGGCATTGAGACTTTTGTATTCTGTCCCGATGCAATTTCTGTGTTTCATGGTCAATGTGAAAGTCCAAGGGATTCAGTAACCCTGCACTGATTCATCGCAATCTAATACTGGTCTCCCAGGAGCCGCTCAAAGCACAGACTCTTAGAAGATTCAATCTTGTTGTATTTAAGTCGGCATTGAGCCTTTTGTATTCAATCCCGATTAAATTTCTGTCATTCATGTGCAATGTGAAGGTCCAAGGGTTACAGTAAACCTGCACTGGCGCATCAGAATCTAATCCAGGTTTCCCAGGAGCCGCTCGAAGCACTATCTCTTAGAAGATTCAATCTTCTTATACTTAAGTCGGGATTGTGCTTTTATATTCAATTCCGATGCAATTTCTGTTTTTCATAGTCAATGTGAAGCTCCAAGGTATACAGTAAACCTACGCTGATGCATCGGAATCTAACACTGGTCTCCCTGGAGCCGCTCAAAACACAAACTCTTAGAAGATTCACTCTTCTTGTACTTAAGTCGGCATTGTGCTATTGTATTCAATCCCGATGCAATATCTGTGTTTCATGGTCAATTTTTAGGTGTAAGGGTTACAGTAACCCTGCACTGGCGCATCGGAATCTAATTCTGGTCTCCCAGGAGCCGCTCAGAGCACAAACTCGTAGAAGATTCACACTTCTTGAACTTAAGTCGGCATCGTGCCATTTGTATTCAATCCCAATGCAGTTTCTGTGTCTCTTGATCAATGTGAAGGTGCAAGGTATATAGTAAACCTACGCTGGTGCATCGGAATCTAATACTGGTCTCCCAGGAGACGCTCAAAGCACAAACTCTTAGAAGATTCACTCTTCTTGTCCTTAAGTCGGCATTGTGACTTATGTATCGCATCCCGATGCAATGTCTCTATTTCATGGGTAATGTGAAGGTCCACGTGTTACAGTAAACCTGCAAGGGGGCTTCGGAATGTACTTCTGGCCTCCCAGGAGCCGCTCACAGCACAAACTATTAGAGGATTCACTCTTCTTGTACTTATGTCGGCATTGTGCCTTTTGTATTAAATCCCGAAGCAATTTCTGTGCTTCATGGTCAATGAGAAGGTCCAGGTGATACCGTAAACCTGCAGCGGTGAATCGGAATCTAATACTGGTCTCACAGGAGCCGCTCAAACACTAAGTCTTAAAAGATTCACTCTTCTTGTACTTAAGTCGGCATTGTGCCTTTTGTATTCAATCCCGATGCAATTACTGTGTTTCATGGTCAAAGTTTAGGTCCAAGGATTACAGTAAACCTGCACTGGAGCATCGGAATCGAATTCTGGTCTCCCAGGAGCCGCTCAGAACACAAACTCGTAGAAGATTCAACTTCTAGAACTTAAGTCCGCATCGTGCCTTTTGTATTCAATCCCGAAGCAATTTCTGTGTTTCTTGGTCAATGTGAAATTCCAAGGGTTACAGTAAACCTGCAATGGTGCATCGGAATCTAATTCTGGTCTCCCAGGAGGCGCTCAAGCACGAGCTCTTAGAAGATTCCCTCTTCTTGTCCTTAAATCAGGATTGTACCTTTTGTATTCAATCCCGATTCGATTTCTGCGTTTCATGGTCAATGTGAAGCTCCAAGGTATACAGTAAACCTACGCTGGTGCATCGGAATCTAATACTGGTCTCCCAGGAGCCGCTCAAAGCACCAACTCTTAGAAGACTCACTCTTCTTGTACTTAAGTCGACATAGTGCCTTTTGTATTCAATCCCGATGCAATTTCTGTGTTTCATGGGCAAGGCAAATCTCCTAGGTATACAGTAAACCTGCACTGGTGCATAAGAATCTAATTCTGCTTTCCCAGGAACCGCTCAAAGCACAAAATCTTAGAAGATTCACTCTTCTTGTACTTATGTCGGGATTGTTCCTTTTGTATTCAATCCCAATGCAATAACTGTGTTTCTTGGTCAATGTGAAGGTCCAAGGTATACAGTAAATGAACGATGGTGCATCGGAATCTAATACTGGTATCCCAGGAGCCGCTCAAAGCACCCACTCTCAGAAGATTCACGCTTCATGTACTTTAGTCGGCATTGTGGCTTCTGTATTCAATCCCGATGCATTCACTGTATTTCATGGTTAATGTGAAGGTCCAAGGGTTACAGTAAGCCTGCACTGGTGCATAGGAATCCAATTCTGGTCTCCCAGGAACCGCTCAAACCACAAAATCTTAGAAGATTCACTCTACTTGTACTTAAATCGGGATTGTGCAATTTGTATTCAATCCCGATGCAATTTCTGTGTTTCATGGTTAATGTAAAGGTCGAAGGGATAGAGTAAACCTGCACTGGTGCATCGGAATGTAATACTGGTCTCCCAGGAGCCGCTCAAAGCACAAACTCTTAGATGATTCACTCTTCTTGTACTTAAGTCGGCATTGTGCCTTTTGTATTCAATCCCGATGCAATTTCTGTCACTGATGTGCAATGTGAAGTTCCAAGGGTTACAGTAAACATGCACTGACGCATCAGAATCTAATTCTGGTTTCCCAGGAGCCGCTCAAAGCACTATCTCTTGGAAGATTCACTCTTCTTTTTCTTAAGTCGGGATTGTGCCTTTTGTATTCAATCCCGATGCAATTTCTGTTCTTCATGGTCAATGTGAAGCCCCAAGGTATACAGTAAACCTACGCTGGTGAATCGGAATCTAATACTGGTCTCCCAGGAGCCGCTCAAAGCACCAACTCTCAGAAGATTCACGCTTCATTTACTTTAGTCGGCATTGTGGCTTCTGTATTCAATCCCGATGCATTTTCTGTGTTTCATTGTTAATGTGAAGGACCAAGGGTTACAGTAAGCCTGCACTGGTGCATAAGAATCTAATGCTGGTCTCCCAGGAACCGCTCAAAGCACAAAATCTTAGAAGATTCCCTCTTCTTGTCCTTAAGTCAGGATTGTACCTTTTGTATTCAATCCCGATTCGATTTCTGCGTTTCATGGTCAATGTGAAGCTCCAAGGTATACAGTAAACCTACGCTGGTGCATCGGAATCTAATACTGGTCTCCCAGGAGCCGCTCAAAGCACCAACTCTTAGAAGACTCACTCTTCTTGTACTTAAGTCGACATAGTGCCTTTTGTATTCAATCCCGATGCAATTTCTGTGTTTCATGGGCAAGGCAAATCTCCTAGGTATACAGTAAACCTGCACTGGTGCATAAGAATCTAATTCTGCTTTCCCAGGAACCGCTCAAAGCACAAAATCTTAGAAGATTCACTCTTCTTGTACTTATGTCGGGATTGTTCCTTTTGTATTCAATCCCGATGCAATAACTGTGTTTCTTGGTCAATGTGAAGGTCCAAGGTATACAGTAAATGAACGATGGTGCATCGGAATCTAATACTGGTATCCCAGGAGCCGCTCAAAGCACCCACTCTCAGAAGATTCACGCTTCATGTACTTTAGTCGGCATTGTGGCTTCTGTATTCAATCCCGATGCATTTACTGTGTTTCATGGTTAATGTGAAGGTCCAAGGGTTACAGTAAGCCTGCACTGGTGCATAGGAATCCAATTCTGGTCTCCCAGGAACCGCTCAAACCACAAAATCTTAGAAGATTCACTCTACTTGTACTTAAATCGGGATTGTGCAATTTGTATTCAATCCCGATGCAATTTCTGTGATTCATGGTTAATGTAAAGGTCGAAGGGATAGAGTAAACCTGCACTGGTGCATCGGAATGTAATACTGGTCTCCCAGGAGCCGCTCAAAGCACAAACTCTTAGATGATTCACTCTTCTTGTACTTAAGTCGGCATTGTGCCTTTTGTATTCAATCCCGATGCAATTTCTGTCACTCATGTGCAATGTGAAGTTCCAAGGGTTACAGTAAACATGCACTGACGCATCAGAATCTAATTCTGGTTTCCCAGGAGCCGCTCAAAGCACTATCTCTTGGAAGATTCACTCTTCTTTTTCTTAAGTCGGGATTGTGCCTTTTGTATTCAATCCCGATGCAATTTCTGTTCTTCATGGTCAATGTGAAGCCCCAAGGTATACAGTAAACCTACGCTGGTGAATCGGAATGTAATACTGGTCTCCCAGGAGCCGCTCAAAGCACCAACTCTCAGAAGATTCACGCTTCATGTACTTTAGTCGGCATTGTGGCTTCTGTATTCAATCCCGATGCATTTTCTGTGTTTCATTGTTAATGTGAAGGTCCAAGGGTTACAGTAAGCCTGCACTGGTGCATAAGAATCTAATGCTGGTCTCCCAGGAACCGCTCAAAGCACAAAATCTTAGAAGATTCACTCTACTTGTACTTAAATAAGGATTGTGCAATTTGTATTCAATCCCGATGCAATTTCAGTGTTTCACGGTCAATGTGAAGGTCCAAGGTATTAAGTAAACCTACGATTTTGCATCGGAATCTAATGCTGGCCACCCAGGAGCCGCTCAAAGCATAAACTCACATAAGATTCACCCTTCTTGTACTTAAGTCGGCATTGTGCCTTTTGTATTCTGTCCCGATGCAATTTCTGTGTTTCATGGTCAGTGTGAAAGTCCAAGGGATTCAGTAACCCTGCACTGATTCATCGCAATCTAATACTGGTCTCCCAGGAGCCGCTCAAAGCACAGACTCTTAGAAGATTCAATCTTGTTGTATTTAAGTCGGCATTGAGCCTTTTGTATTCAATCCCGATTAAATTTCTGTCATTCATGTGCAATGTGAAGGTCCAAGGGTTACAGTAAACCTGCACTGGCGCATCAGAATCTAATCCAGGTTTCCCAGGAGCCGCTCGAAGCACTATCTCTTAGAAGATTCAATCTTCTTATACTTAAGTCGGGATTGTGCTTTTATATTCAATTCCGATGCAATTTCTGTTTTTCATAGTCAATGTGAAGCTCCAAGGTATACAGTAAACCTACGCTGATGCATCGGAATCTAACACTGGTCTACCTGGAGCCGCTCAAAACACAAACTCTTAGAAGATTCACTCTTCTTGAACTTAAGTAGGCATTGTGCTATTGTATTCAATCCCGATGCAATATCTGTGTTTCATGGTCAATGTTTAGGTGTAAGGGTTACAGTAACCCTGCACTGGCGCATCGGAATCTAATTCTGGTCTCCCAGGAGCCGCTCAGAGCACAAACTCGTAGAAGATTCACACTTCTTGAACTTAAGTCGGCATCGTGCCATTTGTATTCAATCCCAATGCAGTTTCTGTGTCTCTTGATCAATGTGAAGGTGCAAGGTATACAGTAAACCTACGCTGGTGCATCGGAATCTAATACTGGTCTCCCAGGAGACGCTCAAAGCACAAACTCTTAGAAGATTCACTCTGCTTGTCCTTAAGTCGGCATTGTGACTTATGTATCGCATCCCGATGCAATGTCTCTGTTTCATGGGTAATGTGCAGGTCCACGTGTTACAGTAAACCTGCAAGGGGGCTTCGGAATGTACTTCTGGCCTCCCAGGAGCCGCTCACAGCACAAACTCTTAGAGGATTCACTCTTCTTGTACTTATGTCGGCATTGTGCCTTTTGTATTAAATCCCGAAGCAATATCTGTGTTTCATGGTCAATGAGAAGGTCCAGGTGATACCGTAAACCTGCAGCGGTGAATCGGAATCTAATACTGGTCTCACAGGAGCCGCTCAAACACTAAGTCTTAAAAGATTCACTCTTCTTGTACTTAAGTCGGCATTGTGCCTTTTGAATTCAATCCCGATGCAATTTCTGTGTTTCATTGTCAATGTGAAGGTCCAAGGGATACTGTAAACCAGCACTGGTGCATCGGAATCTATTACTGGTCTTCTACAAGCCGCTCAAAGCACTAACCCTTAGAAGATTCACTCATTTTGTACTTAGGTCGGCATTGTGCATTTTGTATCCACTCCCAATTCAATTTCAGTGTTGCATGGTCAATTTGAAGAACCAAGGTATACAATAAACGTCCACTGATGCATCGGAATCTAATACTGGTATCCCAGGAGCCGCTCACACCATAAACTCTTAGAAGATTCACTCATCTTGCTTTTAAGTCGGCATTGTGACTTTTGTATTCATTCCCGATGCAATTTCTGTGTTTCTTGGTCAATGTGATGGTCCAAGGGATAGAGTAAAACTGCACTGGTGCTTCGGAATCTGATACTGGTCTCCCAGGAACCGCTCAAAACGCAAATTCTTAGAAGGTTCACTCTTCTTGCACTTAAGTCGGCATTCTGCATTTTGTTTCCAATCCCGATGCAATTTCTGTGTTTCATGGTCAATGTGAAGAACCAAGGGATACAGTAATCCTGCACTGATGCATCGGAATGTGTTACTGGTCTCCCAGGATCCGCTCAATGCACACACTCTTGGAGGATTCACTCTTCTTGTACTTAAGTCGTCATTGTGCCTTTTGTATTCAATCTCGTTGCAATTTCTTTAGTTCATGGTCAATGTGAAGGTCCAAGAGATACAGTAAACGTGCACTGGTGCTTCGGAATCTTGTACTGGTCTACCAGGAGCTGCTCAAAGCACAAGCTCTTAGAAGGTTAATTATTTTTGTACTTAAGTCGGCATTGTGCATTTTGAATTCCATCCCGATGCAATTTCTATGTTTCATGGTCAATGTGGAGGTCCAAGGGATACAGTAAACCTGCATTGGTGCATCAGAATCAAATACTGGTCTCCCAGGAGCCGTTCAAAGCACAAACTCTTGAAGATTCACTATTCTTGTAAATAAGTCGGCATTGTGCCTTTTGTATTCAATAGCGATGCAATTTCTACGTTTCATGTGCAATGTGAAGGTCCAAGGTATACAGTAAACCTACGCTGGTGCATCGGAATCTAATACTGGGCTCCCAGGAGCCGCTCAAACACAAACTCCTACAACATTCACTCTTCTTGTACTTAAGTTGGCATTGTGCCTTTTGTATTAAATCCCGATGCAATTTCATGTGTTTCATGATCAATGTGAGGGTCCAAGGGATACAATAAACCTGCATTGGTGAATCGGAATCGAATACTGGTCTCCCAGCAGCCGCTCAAAGCACTAACCCTAGAAAATTCTCTCTTCTTGTCCTTAGGTCTGCATTGTGCCTTTTGTATTAATTCCAGATGCAATTTGTGTGTTTCATGGTTAATGTGAAGGTCCAAGGGGTAGAGTAAACCAACACTTTTGCATCGGAATCTAATACTGGTCTCCCAGGAGCCGTTCAAATCAAAAGCTCTTAGAAGATCCACTCTTCTCGTACTTCAGTCGGCATTGTGCCTTTTCTATTCAATCTCAATGCAATATCTGTGTTTCATTGTCAATGTGAAGGTCCACGGAATAGAGTAAACCTGCGCTTGTGCATCGGAATCTCATACTGATCTCCAAGAAGACGCTTAAACCACAAACTCTTAAAACATTCACTCTTCTTGTACTTAAGGCGGCTTTGTGCCTTTTGTATTCAATCCCGATGCAATTTCTGTGTCTCATCGTCAGTGTGAATGTCCAAGGGTTACAGTAAACCGGTAATGGTGCATCATAATCTAATTCTGGTCTCCCTGAAGCCGCTCAAGCACGAGCTCTTAGAAGATTCCCTCTTCTTGCCCTTAAGTCGGGATTATGCCCTTTGCATTCAATCCCGATTCGATTTCTGTGTTTCATGGTCAATGTGAAGCTCCAAGGTATACAGTAAATCTACGCTGGTGCATCGGAATCTAATACTGGTCTCCCAGGAGCCGCTCAAAGCACAAACTCTTATAAGACTCACTATTCTTGTACTTAAGTCGGCATTGTGGCTTTCGTATACAATCCCGATGCATTTTCTGTGTTTCATGGTTAATGTGATGGTCCAAGGGTTACAGTAAACCTGCACTGGTGCATAAGAATCTTATTCTGGTCTCCCAGGAACCGCTCAAAGCACAAAATCTTAGACGATTCACTCTACTTGTACTTAAATCGGGATTGTGCATTTTGTATTCAATCCCGATGCAATTTCTGTGTTTCTTGGTCAATGTGAAGGTCCAAGGTATACAGTAAACCTACGATGTTGCATCGGAATCTAATACTGGTCACCCAGGAGCCGCTCAATGCACAAACTCTCATAAGATTCACCCTTCTTGTACTTAAGTCTGCATTGTGCCTTTTGTATTCTATCCTGATGTAATTTCTGTGTTTCATGGTCAATGTGAATGTCCAAGGGATACAGTAATCTAGCACTGGTGCATCGGAATCTTATACTGGTCTCCCAGGAGCCGCTCAAAGCACTAAATCTTCGAAGATTCTCTCTTCTTATACTTACATCTCCGTTGTGCCTTTTGTATTCAATCCCCATGCAATTACTGTGTTATATAATTAGTTTGAAGGACCAAGGGATAGAGTAAGCATGCACTGAGGCATCGGAATCTAATACAGGTTTCCCAGGAGCCGCTCAAATCACAAACTCTTAGAAGATTAAATCTTCTTGTACTTAAGTCGGCATTGTGCCTTTTGTTTTCAATCCCGATGCAATTTCTGTGTTTCATGGTCAATGTGAAGTTCCAAGGGATTCAGTAACCCTGCACAGATTCATCGCAATCTAATACTGGTCTCCCAGGAGCCGTTCAAAGCACAGACTCTTAGAAGATTCAATCTTGTTGTTTTTAAGACGGCATTGAGCCTTGTGTATTCAATCCCGTTTAAAATTTCTGTCATTCATGTGCAATGTGAAGGTCCGAGGGTTACAGTAAACCTGCACTGGCGCATCAGAATCTAATTCTGGTTTCACAGGAGCCGCTCGAAGCACTATCTCTTAGAAGTTTCAGTCTTCTTATAGTTAAGTCGGGATGGTGGTTTTGTATTCAATTCCGATGCAATCTCTGTTTTTCATAGTCAATGTGAAGCTCCAAGGGATACAGTAAACCTACGCTGATGCATCGGAATCTAACACTGGTCTCCCTGGAGCCGCTCAAAACACAAACTCTTAGAAGATTCACTCTTCTTGAACTTAAGTAGGCATTGTGCTTTTGTATTCAATCCCGATGCAATATCTGTGTTTCATGGTCAATGCTTAGGTCCAAGGGTTACAGTAACCTTGCACTGGCGCATCGGAATCTAATTCTTATCTCCCACGAGCCGCTCAGAACGCAAACTCGTAGAAGATTCAGACTTCTTGAACTTAAGTCGGCATCGTGCCATTTGTATTCAATCCCGATGCAGTTTCTGTGTCTCTTGGTCAATGTGAAGGTCCAAGGGTTACAGTAAACCTGCACGGTGCATCGAATTCTAATTCTGGTCTCCCAGGAGGCGCTCAAGCACGAGCACTTAGAAGATTCCCTCTTCTTGTTCGTAAGTCGGGATTGTACCTTTTGTATTCAATCCCGTTTCGATATCTGTGTTTCATGGTCAATGTGAAGCTCCAAGGTATACAGAAAACCTACGCTGGTCCATCGGAATCTAATACTGGTCTCCCAGGAGCCGCTCAAAGCACAAACTCTTAGAAGACTCACTCTTCTTGTACTTAAGTTCGCATTGTACGTTTTGTATTCTATCCCGATGCAATTACTGTGTTTCATGGTCAATGTGAAGGTCCAAGGGATACATTAAACCAGCACTGGTGCATCGGAATCTAATACTGGTCTCACAGGAGTCGCTCAAAACACAAACTCTTAGAAGATTCATTATTCTTGTACTAAAGTTGGCATTGTGCCTTTTGTATTCAATCTGGAAGATATTTCTGTGTTAAATGGTCAATGTGTAGGTCCAATTGATACAGTAAACCTGCATTGGTGCATCGAAATCTAATACAGGTCTCCCAGGAGCCTTTCAAAGCACAAACCATTAGAAGATTAAGTCTTCTTGTACTAAAGTCGGGATTGTGCCTTTTGTATTCAATCCAGATGCAATTTGTGTGTTTCATGGTTAATGTGAAGGTCCAAGGGATAGAGTAAACCTACACTTTTGCATCGGAATCTAATACTGGTCTCCCAGGAGCCGTTCAAATCAAAAGCTCTTAGAAGATCCACTCTTCTCGTACTTCAGTCGTCATTGTGCCTTTTCTATTCAATCTCAATGCAATATCTGTGTTTCATTGTCAATGTGAAGGTCAACGGAATAGAGTAAACCTGCGCTTGTTCATCGGAATCTCATACTGATCTCCAAGAGGACGCTTAAACCACAAACTCTTAAAACATTCACTTTTCTTGTACTTAAGTCGGCTTTGTGCCTTTTGTATTCAATCCCGATGCAATTTATATGTCTCATCGTCGGTGTGAATGTCCAAGGGTTACAGTAAACCGGTAATGGTGCATCGGAATCTAATTCTGGTCTCCCTGGAGCCGCTCAAGCACGAGCTCTTAGAAGATTCCCTCTTCTTGCCCTTAAGTCGGGATTATGCCTTTTGCATTCAATCCGGATTCGATTTTTGTGTTTCATGGTCAATGTGAAGCTCCAAGGTATACAGTAAATCTACGCTGGTGCTTCGGAATCTAATACTGGTCTCCCAAGAGCCGCTTAAAGCACAAACTCTTTTAAGACTCACTATTCTTGTACTTAAGTCGGCATTGTGCCTTTTGTATTCAATCCCGATGCAATTTCTGTGTATCATGGGCAAGGTAAAGCTCCAAGGTATACAGTAAACCTACGCTGTCGATTCAGAATCTAATACTGGTTTCCCAGGAGCCGCTCAAAGCACAAACTCTTAGAAGATTCACTCCCCTTGTGCTTAAGATGGCATTGTGCTTTTGTATTACATCCCGATGAAATTTGAGTGTTTCATGGTCAATGTGAAGGTCCAAGGGATCCAGTAAACCTGCACTGGTGCATCGGAATGTAATACTGGTCTCCCAGGAAACGCCCAACGCACAGATCCTTAGAAGGTTAAACCTTCTTGTACTTAAGTCAAAATTGTGCATTTTGAATTCAATCCCGATGCAATATCTGTGTATCATGGGCAATGTGAAGGTCCAAGGTATACAGTAAACCTACGCTGGTGCATCGGAATCTAATACTGGGCTCCCAGGAGCCGCTCAAACACAAACTCCTACAATATTCACTCTTCTTGTACTTAAGTTGGCATTGTGCCTTTTTTATTAAATCCCAATGCAATTTCTGTGTTTCATGATCAATGTGAGGGTCCAAGGGATACAATAAACCTGCACTGGTGAATCGGAATCGAATACTGGTCTCCCAGGAGCCGCTCAAAGCACTAACCCTAGAAAATTCTCTCTTCTTGTACTTAAGTCTGCATTGTGCCTTTTGTATTCAATCCAGATGCAATTTGTGTGTTTCATGGTTAATGTGAAGGTCCAAGGGATAGAGTAAACCTACACTTTTGCATCGGAATCTAATACTGGTCTCCCAGGAGACGTTCAAATCAAAAGCTCTTAGAAGATCCACTCTTCTCGTACTTCAGTCGTCATTGTGCCTTTTCTAGTCAATCTCAATGCAATATCTGTGTTTCATTGTCAATGTGAAGGTCAACGGAATAGAGTAAACCTGCGCTTGTTCATCGGAATCTCATACTGATCTCCAAGAGGACGCTTAAACCACAAACTCTTAAAACATTCACTCTTCTTGTACTTAAGTCCGCTTTGTGCCTTTTGTATTCAATCCCGATGCAATTTATATGTCTCATCGTCAGTGTGAATGTCCAAGGGTTACAGTAAACCGGTAATGGTGCATCGGAATCTAATTCTGGTCTCCCTGGAGCCGCTCAAGCACGAGCTCTTAGAAGATTCCCTCTTCTTGGCCTTAAGTCGGGATTATGCCTTTTGCATTCAATCCGGATTCGATTTTTGTGTTTCATGGTCAATGTGAAGCTCCAAGGTATACAGTAAATCTACGCTGGTGCTTCGGAATCTAATACTGGTCTCCCAGGAGCCGCTCAAAGCACAAACTCTTTTAAGACTCACTATTCTTGTACTTAAGTCGGCATTGTGCCTTTTGTATTCAATCCCGATGCAATTTCTGTGTATCATGGGCAAGGTAAAGCTCCAAGGTATACAGTAAACCTACGCTGTCGATTCAGAATCTAATACTGGTCTCCCAGGAGCCGCTCAAAGCACAAACTCTTAGAAGATTCACTCCCCTTGTGCTTAAGACGGCATTGTGCTTTTGTATTACATCCCGATGAAATTTCAGTGTTTCATGGTCAATGTGAAGGTCCAAGGGATCCAGTAAACCTGCACTGGTGCATCGGAATGTAATACAGGTCTCCCAGGAAACGCCCAACGCACACATCCTTAGAAGGTTAAACCTTCTTGTACTTAAGTCAAAATTGTGCATTTTAAATTCAATCCCGATGCAATATCTGTGTATCATGGGCAATGTGAAGGTCCAAGGGATACAGTAAACGTGCATTGGTGCATCGGAATCTAATACTGGTCTCCCAGGAGCCGTTCAAAACACATACTCTTGGAAGATTCACTCTTCTTGTACTTAAGTCGGCATTGTGCTTTTTTATTCAATAGCGATGCAATTTCTGTGTTTCATGTGCAATGTCAAGGTCAAAGGGATACAGTAAACCTGCACTGATGCACCGGAATTTAATTCTGGTCTACCAGGAGCCTCTCAGAGCACAAACTTTTAGAAGATTCACTCTTCTAGTACTTAAGTCGGGATTGTGACTTTTGTATTCAATCCCGATGCAATTTCTGTGTTTCATGGTCAATGTGAAGGTCCAAGGTATACAGTAAACCTACGCTGGTGCATCGGAATCTAATACTAATCTCCCAGGTGACGCTCAAAACAGAAACTCTTTGAAGTTTCACTCTTCTTGTACTTAGGTCGGCATTGTGCCTTTTGCATCCACTCCCGATGCAATTTCTGTGTTTCATGATCAATGTGAAGATCCAAGGGGTACAGTTAAGCTCCAGTGGTGCATCAGAATTTAATACTGGTCCCCCAGGAGCCGTTCAAAGCACAAATTCTTGGAAGATTCACTTTTCTTGTAACTAAGTCTACATTGTGACTATTGTATTCATTCGCGATGCAATTTCTGTGTTTCATGTACAATGTGAAGGTCCAAGGGATACAGTAAACCTGCACTGGTGCAACGGAATCTAATACTGGTCTCCCAGGAGCCGTTCAAAGCACAAACTCTTACAAGATTCACAGTTCTAGTACTTCAGTTGGAATTGTGCCTTTTGTATTCAATCCCGATGCAATTTCTGTGTCTCATGGTCAATGTGAAGGTCCGAGGGGTACAGTAAACCTGCACTGGTCCATCGGAATCTAAATCTGGTCCACCAGGAGCCACTCAGAGAACAAACTGTTAGAAGATTCACTCTTCTTGTACTTAAGTCGGGATTGTGCCTTTTGTATTCAATCCCGATGCAATTTCTGCGATTCATGGTCAATGCGAAGGTCCAAGGTATACAGTAAAAATACACTGGTGGATCGGAATTAAACACTGGACTCCCAGGACCCGCTCAAAGCACAAACTCGTAGAAGATTCACTCATCTTGTACTAAAGTCGGCATTGTAACATATGTTTTCAATCCTGATTCAAAGTCTGTGTTTCATGGTCAGTGTGAAGGCCGAAGGGATACAGTAAACTTGTACTGGTTCATCGGATTCTAATACTGGTCTCCCAGGAGCTGCTCAAAGTACTAACTTTTAGAAGATTTCATCTTCTTGTACTTAAGTCTGAATTGTGCCTTTTGTATTCAATCCCGATGCAATTTCTGTGATCCATGGTTAATGTGAGGGTCCAAGGGTTAGAGTAAACCTGCACTGGTGCATCGGAATCTAATACTGGTCTCCCTGGAGACGCCCAAGGAACAAACCCTTAAAAAAATAGCTTTTCTTGTACTTAAGTCGGCATTGTGCCTTTGGTAATCACTCCCGATACAATATCTGTGTTTGATGTACAATTAGAAGGTCCAAGGGATACAGTAAACCTGCACTTATGCATCGGAATGTAATACAGGTCTCCCAGAAGCCGCTCAAACTACAAAATCTTAGAAGAGTCACTCTGCTTGTACTTAAGTCGGCATTGCGTCTTTTGTATTCAATCCCGATACAATATCTGTGTTTGATGTACAATTAGAAGGTCCAAGGGATACAGTAAACCTGCACTGATGCATCGGAATGTAATACTGGTCTCCCAGGAGCCGCTCAAACTACAAACTCTTAGAAGCTTCACTCTTCTTGTACTTAAGTCGGCATTGTGCCTTTTGTATTAAATTCAGATGCTACTTCTGTGTTTCATGGTCAATGAGAAACACCAAGGGATACCGTAAACCTGTACTGGTGCATCGGAATCCAATACTGGCCTCCCAGGAGCCGCTCAAAGCACTAACCCTTAGAAGATTCACTCTTTTTGTACTTAAGTCGGCATTGTGCCTTTTGTATCCTCTCGCTATGCAATTTCTGCGTTACATCTTCAATGTGAAGTTCCAAGGGATACAGTAAACCTGCTCTGGTGCACCTGAATCCAATACTGGTCTCCCAGGAGCCGTACGAAGCACAAACTCTTAGAAGATTAACTCGTCTTTTACTTAAGTAGGCATTGTGCCTTTTGTATTCCATCCCGATGCTATTTCTATGTCTGATGGTCAATGAGAAGGTCCAACGGTTATAGTAAACCTCCACTGGTGCATCGGAATCTAATTCTGGTCTACCAGGACCCTCTCGGAGCACAATTTCTTAGAAGATTCACTCTTCTAGTACTTCAGTCGTTATTGTGCATTTTGTATTCAATACCGATGCAATTTCTGTGTTTCATGGTCAATATGAAGGTCCAAGTTATACAGTAAACCTACGCTGATGCGTCGGAATTTAATACTAATCTCCCAGGAGCCGCTCAAAGCACATACTCTTACACGATTTACTCTTCTTGTACTTCAGTCGGGATTGTGCTTTTGTATTCAATCGCGATGCAATTTCTGTGTTTCATGTGAAATGTGAAGGTCCATGGGATACAGTAAACCTCCACTGGTGCACCGGAATCTAATACTGGTCTCCCAGGAGCCGCTCTGAGCACAAACTCTTAGAAGATTCACTCTTCTTGTACTTAAGTCGGGATTGTGCCTTTTGTATTCAATCCCGATGCAATTTCTGTGTTCGATGGTCAATGCGATGGTACAAGGTATACTGTAAACATACGGTGGTGCATTGGAATCTAATACTGGTCTTTCAGGAGCAGTTCAAAGCACAAACTCTTAGAAGATTCAATCTTCTTGCACTTAAGTCTGCACTGTGCCTTTTGTATTCAATCCCGAAGCAATTTCTGTGTCTCATGGTCAATTTGAAGGTCCAAGTGTTACAGTAAACCAGCACTGGTGCATCGGAAACTAATTCTGGACTCCCAGGAGCCGCTCAAAACACGGACTCTTAGAAGATTCATTCTTCTAGTACTTAAGTCGCCATTGTGCCCCTTGTATTCAATCCCGATGCAATTTCTGTGTTTCATGGTCAATGTGAAGCTCCAAGGTATACAGTAAACCTACGCTGGTGCATCGGAATCTAACACTGGTCTCCCAGGATCCGCTCACAACACAAACTCCTAGAAGATTCACTCTTCTAGTACTTAAGTCGGCATTGTGCCTTTTGTATTCAATCCCGATGCAATTGCTGTGTTTCATGGTTAATGTGAAGGTCCAAGGGATAGAGTAAACCTGCACTTTTGCATCGGAAGCTAATACTGGCCTCCCAGGAGCCGTTCAAAACACAAACTCTTAGAAGATTCACTCTTCTTGTTCTGAAGCCGGCATTGTGCTTTTTGCATCCACTCCCTATGCAATTTCTGTGTTTCATGGTCGATGTGAAGGTCCAAGGGATACAGTAAACCTGCACTGTTGCATCGGAATTAAATACTGGGTATCCCAGGAGCCGCCCAAAGCACAAACACTTTGAAGATTCACTCTTCTTGTCCTTAAGTCGGCATTGTGACTTTTGTATCCCATCCAGATGCAAGTTTTCTGTTTCATCGGTAATGTGAATGTCCATGTGTTACAGTAAACCTGCAAGGGTGCATCAGAATGTAATTCTGGCCTCTCAGGAGCCGCTCAGAGCACAAACTCTTAGAAGATGTACTCTTCTTGTACCTATGTCGACATTGTGCTATAGTATTCGATCACGATGCAATTACTGTGTATCATGGTTAATGTGAAGGTCAAAGGGATAGAGTAGACCTGCACTGATGCATCGGAATCTAATACTGGTCTCCCAGGAGTCGCTAAAATCACAAACTCTTTGATGATTCACTGTTCTCGTACTTAAGTCGGCATTGTGCATTTCGTATTAACTTCCGGTGCAATTTCTGTGTCTCATGGTCAATGTGAAGGTCCAGGGGATAGAGTAAACCTGCACTGATGCATCGGAATCTAATACTGGTCTCCCAGGAGTCGCTAAAATCTCAAAATCTTAGAAGATCCACTCTACTTGTACTTCAGTCGGGATTGTGCCTTTTTTATTCAATCCCGATGCAATTTCTGTTTATCATGGTCAATGTGAAGGTCCAACTGATACAGGAGAGCTGCACTGGAGCATCGGAATTTAATACTGGTCTCAAAGCAGCCGCTCAAATATCAAACTCTTAGAAGATCCACCCTTCTTGTATTTCAGTCGTCATTGCGCCTTTTCTATTCAATGTCGATACAATTTCTGTGTTTCATTGTCAATGTGAAGGTCCAAGGGATAGAGTAAACCTGCACTGGTGCATCGGAATCTAATACTGGTCTCCCAGGCGTCGCTCAAAGCACAAACTCTTAGATGACTCTCTCTTCTTGTACTTAAGTCGGCATTGTGTTTTTTGTATTCAAACCCGATGCAATTTCTGTGTGTCATGGTCAATGTGATGGTCCAACGGTTACAGTAAACCTGCACTGGTGCATAAGAATCTAATTCTCGTCTCCCAGGAACCGCTCAAAGCACAAAATCAGAGAAGATTCAATCTACTTGTACTTAAGCCGGGATTGGGCATTTTGTATTCAACCCCGATCCAATTTCTGTGTTTCATAGTCAATGTGAAGGTCCAAGGGATACTGTAACCCAACACAGGTGCATCGGAATCTAATACTGGTCTCCCAGGAGCCGCTCAAAGCACTAAATCTTCGAAGATTCTCTCTTCTAGTACTTACGTCTCCATTGTGCCTTCTGTATTCAATCCCGATGCAATTACTGTCTTTTATCGTTAATTTGAAGGACCAAAGGATAGAGTAAGCATGCACTGATGCATCGTAATCTAATACTGGTTTCCCAGGAGTCGCTCAAAGCACAAAATCATAGAAGATTCATTCTACTTGTACTTAAGTCGGAATTGTGCCTTTTGTATTTAATCCCGATGCAATATCTGTGTTTCATCGTCAATGTGAAGGTCCAAGGGATTGAGTAAACCTGCACGGATTCATTGGAATCTAATATTGGTCTCCCAGGAGCCGCTAAAGGCACAGACGTTTAGAAGATTCAATCTTGTTGTACTTAAGTCGGCATTGTGCATTTTGTATTTAATCCCGATTCAATTTCTATCATTCATGTGCAATGTGAAGGTCCAACTGTTACAGTAAACCTGCACTGGTGCATCAGAATCTAATTCTGGTTTCCCAGGAGCCGCTCAATGCACTATACCTTAGAAGTTGCACTCTTCTTGTCGGGATTGCGCCTTTTGTATTCATTCCCGATGCAATTTCTGTTTTTCATGTTCAATGTGAAGCTCCAAGGTATACAGTAAACCTACGCTGGTGCATCGCAATCTAACACTGGTCTCCCAGGAGCCGCTCTAAACACAAACTCTTAGGTGATTCACTCTTCTTGTACTTATGTCGGCATTGTGCCATTTGTATTCAATCCCGATGCAATTTATGTGTTTCATGGTTAATGTGACGGTCCAAGGGGTAGAGTAAACCTGCACTTTTGCATCAGAAGCTAATACTGGTCTCCCAGGAGCCGTTGAAAGCTCAAGCTCTTAGAAGATTCACTCTTCTTGTACTTAAGTCGGCATTGTGCCTTTTGCATCAAATCCGGATGCAATTTCTGTGTGTCATGGTCAATGTGACGGTTTAAGGGATACAGCAAACCTGCACTGGTGCATCGGAATCTAATAGTCGTCTCTCAGGAGCCGCTCAAAGAACTTACTCTTAGAAGATACACTCTTCTTGTACCTATGTCGGCATTGTGATATTTGTATTCATTCCCGATGCAACATCCTTGTCTCATTGTCAATGTGAAGGTCCAAGGGATACAGTAATTCTGCACCGGTGCATCGGAATCATATACTAGTCTCCCAGGAGTCCCTCTAAGCACAAACTCTTAGATGATTCACTCTTCATGTACTTAAGTCGGCATTGTGCCTTTGGTATTCAATCCCAATGCAATATCTGTGTTTCATGGTCAATGTGAAGGTCCAAGGTTTACAGTAAACCTCCACTGGTGCATATGAATCTAATTCTGGTCTCCAAGGAACCGCTCAAAACAGAAAATCTTAGAAGATTCTCTCTACTTGTACTTAAGTCGGGGTCGTGTCTTTTGTATTCAATCCCGATTCAATTTCTTTGTTTCATGGTCAATGTGAAGGTCCAAGGTAATCAGTAAACCTACGATGGAGCATCGGAATCAAATACTGGTCTCCCAGGAGCCGCTCAAAGCACAAACTCTCGGAAGATTCACACTTCTTGTACTTAAGCCGGCATTGAGATTTATGTATTCAATCCCGATGCAATTTCGGTGTTTCATAGTCAATGTGAAGGTCGAAGGGATACAGTAAACCAGTACTGGTGCATCGGAATCTAATACTGGTCTCTAAGGAGCCGCTCAAACACTACATCTTCGATGATTCTCTCTTCTTGTACTTACGTCTCCATTGTGCCTTTTGTATTCAATCCCGATGAAATTACTGTCTTTCATGGTCAATGTGAAAGTCCAAGGGATTGAGTGAACCTGCACTGATTCATCAGAATCTAATACTGGTCTCCCAGGAGCCACTCAAAGCACAAACTCTTAGAAGATTCCATCTTCTTGTACTTAAGTCGGCATTGTGCCTTTTGTATTCAATCCCGATGCAATTACTGTCTTTCATGTGCAATGTGAAGGTCCAAGGGTTACAGTAATCCAGCACTGGTGCATCGGAATCTAATACTGGTCTCCCAGGAGCCGCTCAAAGCACTATCTCCTAGGAGATTCACTCTTCTTGTACTTAAGTCGGCATTGTGCCTTTTGTATCCATTCCCGATGCAGTTTCTGTGTTTCATGGTCAATGTGAAGGTCCAAGGGATACAGTAAAGCTGCACTGGTGCATCTGAATCTAATTCTGGTCTCCCAGGAGCCGCTCAAATCAGAAAGTCTTAGAAGATACTCTCTTCTTATACTTACGCCGGCATTGCACCTTTTGTATTCAATCCCGATGCAATTTCTGTGTTTCATGGTCAATGTGAAGGCCTAAGGGATACAGTAAACCTGCACTGGTGCATCGGATTATAATACTGGTCTCCCAGGAGCTGCTCAAAGTACTAACTTTTAGAAGATTTCTTCTTCTAGTACTTAAGTCTGTATTGTGCCTTTTGTATTCAATCCCGATGTAATATCTGTGTTTCATGTGCAATTTTAACGTCCAAGTTATACAGTATACCTGCACTGGTGCATTGGAATCTAATACTGGTCACCCAGGACACGATCAAAGCTCAAACTCTTAAAAGATTCAATCTCCTTGCACTTAAGTCGGCATTGTGCAATTTGTAATCAATCCCGACGCAAGTTCTGTGTTTCAAGGTCAATGTGTAGGTCTAAGAGATACAGTACACCTGCATTGGTGCATCGAAATTTAATACTGGTCTCCCAGGAGCCGTTCAAAGCACAAACTATAATAAAGATTCACTCTTCTTGTACTTAAGTCGGCCTTGTGCCTTTTGTTTTAAATCCAGATGCAACTTCTGTGTTTCATGGTCAATGAGATACTCCAAGGGGTAACGTAAACCTGCACTGGTTCATCGGAATCCAATACTGGTCTCCCAGGAGCCGCTCAAACACTAAGTCTTAGAGGATTCACTCTTCTTGTACTTAAGATGGCATTGTGCATTTTGAATTCAATCCCGATTCAATTTCTGTGTTTCATTGTCAATGTGAATGTCGAAGGGATAGAGTGAACCTGCACTTTTGCATCGGAAGCTAATACTGGTCTCCCAGGAGCCGTTCAAAGCACAAACTCTTAGAAGATTCACTCTTCTTTTACTTAAGCCGGCATTGTGCCTTTTGCATCCACTCCCGATGCAATTTCTTGTTTCATGGTCAATGTGTAGGCCCAAGGGCTACGGTAAAGCTGCACTGGTGCATCTGAATCTAACTCTGGTCTCCCAGGAGCCGCTCAAAGCACAAACTCTTAGATGATTCACTCTTGTTGTACTTACGTCGGCATTGCGCCTTTTGTATTCAATCAAGATGCAATTTCTGTGTTTCATGGTCAATGTGAAGGCCGTAGGGATACAGTAAACCTGCACTGGTGCATCGGATTCTAATACTGGTCTCCCAGGAGCTACTGAAAGCACTAACTCTTGGAAGATTCCTTCTTCTTGTACGTAGGCCTGGATTGTGCTTTTTGTATTCAATCCCGATGCAATTTCTGTGTTTCATGGTTAATGTGAAGGTCCAAGGGATTGAGTAAACCTGCACTGGTGTATCGGAATCTAATACTGGACTCCCAGGAGAAGCCAATAGCACAAACTCTTAAAAAAAATCACTCCTCTTGTACTTAAGTCGGCATTGTGCCTGTTGTAATCAATCCCGCGGCAATTTCTGTGTTTCAAGGTCAATATGTAGGTCCAAGAGATACAGTAAACCTGCATTGGTGCATATAAATCTAATACTGGTCGCCGAGGAGCCGCTCAAAGCACAAACAATTACAGGATTCAATCTTCTTGTACTTAAGTCGGCATTGTGCCTTTTGTATTGAATGCCGATGTCATTTCTGTGTTTCATGGTCAATGTGAAGGTATAGAGGAAACAGTAAACCTGCACTGGTGCATCGGAATCAAATACTGGTCTCCCAGGAGCCATTCAAAGCGCAAACTGTTGAAGAGTCACTCTTCTTGTACTTAAGTCGGCATTGTGCCTTTTGTATTCATTCCCGATGCAATATCTGTGTTTCATGGGCAATGTAAAGGTCCGGGGGATACAGCAAACCTGCATTGGTGCATCGGAATCTAATACTGGTCTCCCAGGAGCCGTTTAAAACACAAATCTTACAAGATTCACTCGACTTGTACTTAAGTCGGCATTATTCCTCTTGTAATCAATCCCGATGCTATTTCTATGTCTCATGGTCAATGTGATGGTCCAAGGGTTACAGTAAAGTGGCACTGGTGCATCGGAATCTAATTCTGGTCCACCAGGAGCCGCTCAGCCCACAAATTCTTAGAAGATTCACTCTTCTAGTACATAAGTCGTGATTGTGCTTTTGTATTCAATACCGATGAAATTTCTGTGTTTCATGGTCAATTTGCTGTTCCAAGTTATACAGTAAACCTACGCTGGTGCATCGGAATCTAATACTAATCTCGCAGGAGCCGCTCAAAGAAGAAACTCTTAGAAGTTTCAATCTTCTTGTACTTAAGTCGGCAATGTGCATTTTGTATTCAATCCCGATGCTAATTCTGTGTGTCATGGTCAATGTGAAGGTCCAAGGGATACAGTAAACCTGCACTGGTGGATCAGAATCTAATACTGGTCTCCCAGGAGCCACTCAAAGCACCTACTCTGGGAAGATTCTCTCTTCCTGTACTTAAGTCCGCATTGTGAATTTTGTATTGAATACCGATGCAATTTCTGTGTTTCAAGGTTAATGTGAGGGTCCAAGGGATAGAGTAACCCACCACTGGTGCATCGGAATATAATACTGGTCTCCGAGGGGCCGCTCAAAGCACAAACTCTAGAAGATTCACTCTTCTTGTACTTAGGTCGGCATTGTGCCTTTTGTATTCAATCCCGATGCAATTTCTATGTTTCATGTTTAATTAGAAAGTCCAAGGGTTACAGTTAACCTGCACTGGAGCATCGGAATCTAATTCTGGTCTCCCAGGAGCCGCTCAAAGCACATACTCTTAGTAGATTCACTCTTATTGTACTTAAATCGGCATTGTACCTTTGGTATACAAACCCGTTGCTATTTCTTAGTTTCATGGTCTACTAGAAGGCACAAACTCTTATGAAAATTCACTCTTCTTAGACTTAAGTCGGCATTGTGCCTTTTGTAATCAATCCCGATGCTATTTCTATGTCTCATGGTCAATGTGATGGTCCAAGAGATACAGTAAACTTGCATTGGTGCATCGAAATTTAATACTGGTCTCCCAGGAGCCGTTCAAAGCACAAACTATTACAAGATTCACTCTTCTTGTAGTTAAGCCGGCATTGTGCCTTTTGTATTCAATCCCGATGCAATATCTGTGTCTCATGGTCAATGAGAAGGTCCGAGGGTTACAGTAAACCTGCACTGGTGCATCGGAATCTAATTCTGGTCTACCAGGAGACGCTCAAAGCACAAACTCTTAGAAGAGTCACTCTTCTTGTACTTAAGTTGGCATTGTGCGTTTTGTATTCAATTCCGATTCAAATTCTGTGTTTCATGTTCAATGTGAAGGTCCAAGGGTTACAGTTAACATGCACTGGAGCTGCTGAATCTAATACTGATCTCCCATTAGCCGCTCAAATATCAAACTCTTAGACGATTTACTCTTCTTGTTCTTAAGTCGGCATTGTGACTTTTGTATCGCATCCCGATGCAATTTCTATCTTTCATGGGTAATGTGAAGGTCCACGTGTTACAGTAAACCAGCAAGGGTGCATCGTAATGTAATTCTGGCCTCCCAGTAGCCGCTCACAGCACAAACCCTTAGAAGATTTTCTCTTCTTGTACCTAAGTCGGGATTGTGCTTTTGTATTCAATCACGATGCAAGTTCTGTGTTTCATGGTGAATGTGAAGGTCCAAGGGATACAGTATAGCTGCACTGGGGCATCTGAATCTATTTCTGGTCTCCCAGGAGCCGCTCAAAGCACAAACTCTTAGAAGATTCATATTTTCCTTAACTTACGTCCGCATTGTGCCTTTTGTATTTAATCCTGATGCAATTTGTGTGTTTCATGGTCAATGTGAAGGCCAAAGGGATACGGTAAATCTGCACTGGTGCATCGGATTCTAATACTGGTCTCCCAGGAGCTACTGAAAGCACTAACTCTTAGAAGATTCCTTCTTCTTGTATGTAGGCCTGGATTGTGCGTTTTGTATTCAATCCCGATGCTATTTCTGTGTATCATGGATAATGTGAAGGTCCAAGGGATTGAGTAAACCTGCACTGGTGTATCGGAATCTAATACTGCACTCCCAGGAGACGCCAAAACGAGAAACTCTTAAAAAAAATCACTCTTATTGTACTTAAGTCGGCATTGTGCCTGTTGTAATCAATCCCGAGTCAATTTCTGTGTTTCAAGGTCAACGTGTAGGTCCAAGAGATACAGTGATCCTGCATTGGTGCATAGAAATCTAATACTGGTCTCCGAGGAGCCGCTCAAAGCACAAACTATTACAGGATTCATTCTTCTTGTACTTAAGTCGGCATTGTGCCTTTTGTATTGAATGCCGATGCAATTTCTGTGTTTCATGGTCAATGTGAAGGTGCAAAGGATACAGTAAACCTGCACTGGTGCATCGGAATCTAATACTGGTCTGCCAGGAACAGCTCAAAGCACAAACACTAACAAGGTTAATTCTTCTTGTACTTAAGTTGGCATTGTGCATTTTGAATTCAATCCAGATGCAATTTCAATCTTTCATGGTCAATGAGGAGTTCCAAAAGATACAGTAAACTTGCATTGGTGCATCGCAATCAAATACTGGTCTCCCAGGAGCCGTTCAAAGCGCAAACTGTTGAAGAGTCACTCTTCTTGTACTTAAGTCGGCATTGTGCCTTTAGCATTCATTCCCGATGCAATAGCTGTGTTTCATGGTCAATGTAAAGGTCCAGGGGATACAGTTAGCCTGCATTGGTGCATCGGAATCTAATACTGGTCTCCCAGGAGCCGTTTAAAACACAAACTCTTAGAAAATTCACTCGTCTTGTACTTAAGTCGGCATTGTGCCTTTTGTAATCAATCCCGATGCTATTTCTATGTCTCATGGTCAATGTGATGGTCCAAGGGTTACATTAAACCTGCACTGGTGCATCGGAATCTAATTCTGGTCTACCAGGAGCCGCTCAGAGCACAAATTCTTAGAAGATTCACTCTTCCAGTACATAAGTCGTGATTGTGCCTTTTGTATTTAATACCGATGCAATTTCTGTGTTTCATAATCAATTTGCTGGTCCAAGTTATACAGTAAATCTACGCTGGTGAATCAGAATCTAATACTAATCTCGCAGGAGCCGCTCAAAGCAGAAACTCTTAGAAGATTCAATCTTCATGTACTTAAGTCGGCAATGTGCATTTTGTATTCAATCCCGATGCAATTTCTGTGTGTCATGCTCAATGTGAAGGTCCAAGGGATACAGTAAACCTGCACTGGTGGATCGCAATGTAATACTGGTCTCCCAGGAGTCGCTATAAGCACTTACTCTGGGAAGATTCTCTCTTACTGTACTTAAGTCCGCATTGTGAATTTTGTATTCAATACCGATGCAATTTCTGTGTTTCAAGGTGAATGTGAAGGTCCAAGGGATAGAGTAACCCAGCACTGGTGCATCGGAATATAATACTGGTCTCCGAGGGGCTGCTCAAAGCACAAACTCTAGAAGATTCACTCTTCTTGTAGTTAGGTCGGCATTGTGCCTTCTGTATTCAATCCAGATGCAATTTCTATGTTTCATGTTTAATTAGAAAGTCCAAGGGTTACAGTTAACCTGCACTGGAGCATCGGAATCTAATTCTGGTCTCCCAGGAGCCGCCCAAAGCACAATCTCTTAGAAGATTCACTATTCGTGTACTTAATTCGGAATTGTGCCTTTTGTATTAAATCCCGATGCAATTTCTGTGTTTCATGGTCAATGTGGAGGTCCAAGGGATCGAGTAAACCTTGCACTGATTCATCGGAATCTAATACTGGTATCCCAGGAGCCGCTCAAAGCACAAACTCTTAGAAGATTCAATCTTCTTGTACTTTAGTCGGCATTGTGCCCTTTGTATTCAATCCCGATGCAATTTCTGTGTTTCATGGTCAATGTGAAGGTCCTAGGGCTACAGTAAAACGGCAATGATGCATCGGAATGTAATACTGGTCTCCCAAGAGCCGCTCAAAACACAAACTCTTACAAGATTCACTCTTCGTGTACTTAATTCCGAATTGTTCCTTTTGTATTAAATCCCGATGCAATTTCTGTGTTTCATGATCAATGTGGAGGTCCAAGGGATTGAGTAAACTTGCACTGATTCATCGGAATCTAATACTGGTCTCCCAGTAGCCGCTCAAAGCACAAATCCTTAGATGATTCAATCTTCTTGTACTTAAGTCGGCATAGTGCCTTTTGTATTCAATCCCGATGCAATTTCTGTCTTTCATGTGCAATGTGAAGGTCCAAGGGTTACAGTAAACGTCCACTGATGCATCGGAATCTAATACTGGTCTCCCAGGAGCCGCTTAAACCATAAATTCTTAGTAGATTCACTCTTCTTTTATTTAAGCCTGGATTGTGCTTTTCGTATTCAATCCCGATGCCATTTCTGTGTTTCATGGTTTATGTGAAGGTCCAAGGGATAGAGTAAACCTGCACTGGTGTATCGGAATCTAAGACTGGACTCCCAGGAGACGCCGAAAGCACAAACTCTTAAAAAATAACACTTTTCTTGTACTTAAGTCGGCATTGTGCCTGTTGTTATCAATCCCACAGCAATTTCTGTGTTTCAAGGTCAATGTGTAAGTCCGAGAGATACAGTAAACCTGCATTGGTGCATCGAAATCTAATACTGGCAACCCAGGAGCCGCTCAAAGCACAAACTATTACAAGAATCACTCTTCTTGTACTTAAGTCGGCATTGTGCCTTTTATATTCAGTCCCGATGCAATTTCTGTGTTTCATGGTCAATGTGAAGATCTAAAGGATACAGTAAACCTACATTGGTGCATCGGAATCTAATACTGATCTCCCATTAACCGCTCAAAGCAGAAACTCTTAGAAGGTTAATTCTTCTTGTACTTAGGTCGGCATTGGGCATTTTGAATTCAATCCCGATGCAATATCTCTGTTTCATGGTCAATGTAAATGTCCGGGGGATACAGTAAACCTGCATTGGTGCATCGGAATCTAATACTGGTCTCCCAGGAGCCGTTCTAAACACAAACTCTTGGAAGATACACTTTTCTTTTACTTAAATCGGCATTGTGCCCTTTGTATTCAATAGCGATGCAATTTCTGTGTTTCATGTGCAATGTGAAGGTCCAAGGGATACAGTTGCCCTGCACTGGTGCCCCAGAAACTAATACTGGTCTCCCAGGAGCCGTACAAAGCACAATCTCTTACAAAATTCACTCTTCTTGTACTTCAGTGGGCATTGTGCCTTTTGTATTCAGTCCCGATGCTATTTCTGTGTCTCATGGTCAATGTGAAGGTCCGAGGGTTACAGTAAACCTGCACTGGTGCATCGGAATATAATTCTGGTCTACCAGGAGCCGCTCAGAGCACAAACTCGTACAAGATTCACTCTTCTTGTACGTAAGTCGGGATTGTGCTTTTTGTATTCAATCCCGATGCAATTTGTGTGTTTCATGGTCAATGTGAAGGCCGAAGGGATACAGTAAACCTGCACTGGTGCATCGGATTCTAATACTGGTCTCCCAGGAGCTACTGAAAGCACTAACTCTTAGAAGATTCCTTCTTCTTGTATTTAAGCCTGGATTGTGCTTCTTGTATTCAATCCCGATGCAATTTCTGTGTTTCATGGTTAATGTGAAGGTCCAAGGGATAGAGTAAACCTGCACTGGTGCATCGGAATCTAATACAGGTCTCCCAGGTGCCGCTCAAAGCACTAACTCTTAGAAGATTTATTCTTCTTGTACTTAAGTGGGCATTGTGCGTTTTGTATTCTATCTGGATGCAATTTCTGTGTTTCATTGTCAGTGTGAATTTCCAAAGGATACAGTAAACCGGCACTGGTGCATCGGAATCTAATACTGGTCTCCCAGGAGCCTCTCAAACAACTAACTTATAGAAGATTTACTCCTCTTGTACTTAAGTCGGCATTGTGCCTTTTGTATTCAATCCCTATGCAATTTCTGTGTTTCATGGTTAATTTGAAGGTCCAAGGGTTACAGTAAACAAGCATTGGTGCATCGGATTCTAATTCTGGTCTCCCAGGAGCCGCTCAAAGAACATACTCTTCTTGTATTTAAGTCGGCTTTGTGCCTTTGGTATACAGTCCCGATGCAATTTCTTAGTTTCATGGTATATTAGATGGTCCAAGGGATACAGTAAACCTGCAATGATGCATCGGAATCTAATACTGGTCTCCCACTACCTGCTGAAGCACACCATCTTAGAAGAATCACTTTCCTTGTTCTTAGATCGGCATTTAGCCTATTGTACTCAATCCCGACGCTATTTCTGTGTTTCATGGACAATGTGAAGGTACAAGGGATACAGTAAAACTCCAATGGTGCATCGGAATCTGATACTGGTCTCCCAGGATCCGCTCAAAGCACTATCTCCTAGGAGATTCGCTCTTCTTGTACTTAAGTCGGCATTGTGCCTTTTGTATACAATCCCGATGTATTTTCTGTGTTTCATGGTTAATGTGAAGGTCAAAGGGATAGAGTAAACCTGCACTTTAGCATCGGAAGCTAATACTGGTCTCCCAGGTGCCGTTCAAAGCACAAACTCTTAGAAGATTCACTCTTCTTGTACTTAAGTCGGCATTGTGCCTTTTGTATCCATTCCCGATGCAGTTTCTGTGTTTCATGGTCAATGTGAAGGTCCAAGGGATACAGTAAAGCTGCACTGGTGCATCTGAATCTAATTCTGGTCTCCCAGGAGCCGCTCAAATCAGAAAGTCTTAGAAGATACTCTCTTCTTATACTTACGCCGGCATTGCGCCTTTTGTATTCAATCCCGATGCAATTTCTGTGTTTCATGGTCAATGTGAAGGCCGAACGGATACAGTAAACCTGCACTGGTGCATCGGATTCTAATACTGGTCTCCCAGGAGCTGCTCAAAGTACTAACTCTTAGAAGATTTCGTCTGCTAGTACTTAAGTCTGTATTGTGCCTTTTGTATTCAATCCCGATGTAATATCTGTGTTTCATGTGCAATTTTAACGTCCAAGTTATACAGTATACCTGCACTGGTGCATTGGAATCTAATACTGGTCTCCCAGGACACGTTCAAAGCTCAAACTCTTAAAAGATTCAATCTCCTTGCACTTAAGTCGGCATTGTGCATTTTGTAATCAATCCCGACGCAAGTTCTGTGTTTCAAGGTCAATGTGTAGGTCTAAGAGATACAGTACACCTGCATTGGTGCATCGAAATTTAATACTGGTCTCCCAGGAGCCGTTCAAAGCACAAACTATAATAAAGATTCACTCTTCTTGTACTTAAGTCGGCCTTGTGCCTTTTGTTTTAAATCCAGATGCAACTTCTGTGTTTCATGGTCAATGAGAAACTCCAAGGGGTACCGTAAACCTGCACTGGTTCATCGGAATCCAATACTGGTCTCCCAGGAGCCGCTCAAACACTAAGTCTTAGAAGATTCCCTCTTCTTGTACTTAAGATGGCATTGTGCATTTTGAATTCAATCCCGATTCAATTTCTGTGTTTCATTGTCAATGTGAATGTCGAAGGGATAGAGTGAACCTGCACTAATTGCATCGGAAGCTAATACTGGTCTCCCAGGAGCTGTTCAAAGCACAAACTCTTAGAAGATTCACTCTTCTTGTACTTAAGTCGGCATTCTGCCTTTTGCATCCACTCCCGATGCAATTTCTTGTTTCATGGTCAATGTGTAGGCCCAATGGCTACGGTAAAGCTGCACTGGTGCATCTGAATCTAACTCAGGTCTCCCAGGAGCCGCTCAAAGCACAAACTCTTAGATGATTCACTCTTGTTGTACTTACGTCGGCATTGCGCCTTTTGTATTCAATCAAGATGCAATTTCTGTGTTTCATGGTCAATGTGAAGGCCGAAGGGATACAGTAAACCTGCACTGGTGCATCGGATTCTAATACTGGTCTCCCAGGAGCTACTGAAAGCACTAACTATTGGAAGATTCCTTCTTCTTGTACGTAGGCCTGGATTGTGCTTTTTGTATTCAATCCCGATGCAATTTCTGTGTTTCATGGTTAATGTGAAGGTCCAAGGGATTGAGTAAACCTGCACTGGTGTATCGGAATCTAATACTGGAATCCCAGGAGAAGCCAATAGCAGAAACTCTTAAAAAAAATCACTCCTCTTGTACTTAAGTCGGCATTGTGCCTGTTGCAATCAATCCCGCGGCAATTACTGTGTTTCAAGGTCAATATGTAGGTCCAAGAGATACAGTAAACCTGCATTGGTGCATATAAATCTAATACTGGTCGCCGAGGAGCCGCTCAAAGCACAAACAATTACAGGATTCAATCTTCTTGTACTTAAGTCGGCATTGTGCCTTTTGTATTGAATGCCGATGCAATTTCTGTGTTTCATGGTGAATGTGAAGGTATAAAGGATACAGTAAACCTTCGCTGGTGCATCGGAATCAAATACTGGTCTCCCAGGAGCCATTCAAAGCGCAAACTGTTGAAGAGTCACTCTTCTTGTACTTAAGTCGGCATTGTGCCTTTTGTATTCATTCCCGATGCAATATCTGTGTTTCATGGTCAATGTAAAGGTCCGGGGGATACAGCAAACTTGCATTGGTGCATCGGAATCTGATACTGGTCTCCCAGGAGCCGTTTAAAACACAAATCTTAGAAGATTCACTCGACTTGTACTTAAGTCGGCATTGTTCCTTTTGTAATCAATCCCGATGCTATTTCTATGTCTCATGGTCAATGTGATGGTCCAAGGGTTACAGTAAAGTTGCACTGGTGCATCGGAATCTAATTCTGGGCCACCAGGAGCCGCTCTGCCCACAAATTCTTAGAAGATTCACTCTTCAAGTACATAAGTCGTGATTGTGCTTTTGTATTCAATACCGATGAAATTTCTGTGTTTCATGGTCAATTTGCTGGCCCAAGTTATACAGTAAACCTACGCTGGTGCATCGGAATCTAATACTAATCTCGCAGGAGCCGCTCAAAGAAGAAACTCTTAGAAGTTTCAATCTTCTTGTACTTAAGTCGGCAATGTGCATTTTGTATTCAATCCCGATGCTATTTCTGTGTGTCATGGTCAATGTGAAGGTCCAAGGGATACAGTAAACCTGCACTGGTGGATCGGAATCTAATACTGGTCTCCCAGGAGCCACTCAAAGCACTTACTCTGGGAAGATTCTCTCTTCCTGTACTTAAGTCCGCATTGTGAATTTTGTATTGAATACCGATGCAATTTCTGTGTTTCAAGGTTAATGTGAGGGTCCAAGGGATAGAGTAACCCACCACTGGTGCATCGGAATATAATACTGGTCTCCCAGGAGCCGCTCAAAGCACTAACTCTTAGAAGCATCACTCTTCTTGTACTTAAGTCAGCTTTGTGCCTTTTATATTCAATCCCGATGCTTTCTGTGCTTCATGGTCGATGTGAAGGTGCAAGGGGTACAGTAAACCTGCGCTGGTGCATCGGAATCTAATACTTGTCTCCCAGGCGACGCTCAAAGCACAAACTCTTTGATGATTCACTCTTCTGGTACTTAATTCGGCATTGTGCATTTATATTCAATCGCAATGCCGTTTCTATGTTTCATGGTCAATGTGAAGGTCCAAGGGATACAGTAAACCTGCACTGGTGCATCGGATTATAATACTGGTCTCCCAGGAGCCGTTCGAAGCACAAACTCTTAAAAGATTCACTTTTCTTGTACTTATGTCGGCAAATTGCCTTTGGCATTCAATCCCGATGTAATATCTGTGTTTCATGGTTAATGTGAATCTCAAGGGGTACAGGCAACCTGCACTGATGAATCGGAATGTATAACTGGTCGCCCAGGAGCCGCTAAAAGCACAAACTCTTAAAAGATTCACTCTTGTTGTACTTAAGTAGGCATTGTGCCTTTTGTATTCAATCCCGATGCAATTTCTGTGTTTCATGGTCAATGTGAAGGGTCAAGGGTTACAGTAAACCTGCACTGGTGCATCGAAATCTAATACTGGTCTCACAGGAGCCGCTCGAATCACAAACTCTTAGAAGATACACTATTCTTGTACTTATGTCGGCATTGTGCTTTCTGTATTCAACCCCGAAGAAATTTCTGTGTTTCATGGCCAATGTGAAGGTCCAATGGATACAGTAAAGCGGAACTGGTGCATCGGAAAATAATACTGGTCTCCCTGGATCCTCTAAAAGCACAAACCCATAAAAGTTTCACTCTTCTTCTACTTAGGTCGGGTTTGTGCTTTTGCATTCAATCCCGATGCAATATCTGCGTTTCATGGTCAATGTGAAGGTCCAAGGAATACAGTATACCTGTACCGTTCATCCTAATCTAATACTGGTCTCCCAGGAGCCGTTAAAAGCGAAAACTCTTAGAAAATTCACTCTTCTTGTACTGAAGTCGGCAATTTGCCTTTTCTATACAATCGCGATGCAATAACTGTGTTTCATGGTCAAAGTGCAGGCCCAAATGATACAGTAAACCTGCACAGGTGCATCGGAATCTACTACTGGCCTCCCAGGAGCCGTTCAAACCACAAACTCTTAGAAGATTCACTCTTCTTGTACTTAAGTCGGCATTGTGCTTTTTGTATTCTATCCCGATGCAATATCTGTGTTTCACGGTCAGTGTGAATGTCCAAGGGATACAGTAAACCAGCACTGGTGCATCGGAATCTAATACTGGTCTCCCAGGAGCCGCTCAAAGAACTAACTTTTAGAAGATTGACTCTTCTTGTACTTAAGCCGGCATTGTGCCTTTTGTATACAATCCCGATGCAAATTCTGTGTTTCATGTTTAATTTGAAGATCCAAGGTATACAGTAAACCTGCACAGGTGCATCGGAATCTAAATTTGGTCTCCCAGGAGCCGCTTAGAGCACATATTCTAATTAGATTCACTCTCCTTGTAGCTAAGTCGGCATTGTGCCGTTTGTATTCAATCCCGACGCAATCTCTGTGTTTTATGGTCAATGTGAATGTCCAACAGATACAGTAAACCTCTACTGATGGATCGGAATCTAATACTGATCACCTAGGAGCTGCTCAAAGCACAAACTCTAAGAAGATTTACTCTTCTTCTACTTCAGTTGGTATTGTTCTTTTGCATTCAATCCCGGTGCAATATCTGTGTTTCATGGTCAATGTGAATTTCCAAGGGATGGAGTAAACCTGCACTGGTGCATCAGAATTTAATACTGGTCTCCCAGGAGCCGCTCAAAGCACAAATTCTTAGAAGATTCACTCTTCTTGCACTTAAGTCGGCATTGTGAATTTTGTGTTCAATCCCGATGCAATCACTTTGTTTCATGGTCAATGAGAAGGTCCAAGGGATATAGTAAACCTACACTTGTGCATCGGAATGTAACACTAGTCTCTCAGGAGACGCTCAAAGCTCTAACTCTTAAAGGATACACTCTTCTTCTACATAAGTCTGCATTGTGCGATTTGTATTCAATCCTGCTGCAATATCTGGGTTTCATGGTCAATGTGAAGGTCCAACGGATACAGTTAACATCTACTGATGGATCGGAATCTAATACTGGCCTCCCAGGAGCCGCTCAAAGCACTAATTCTTAGAAGTTTCACTATTCTTGAACTTAAGTCGGCATTGTGCCTTTTGAATTCTATCCAGATTCAATTTCTGTTTCTCATTGTCAATGTGAAGGTCCAAGGGTTACAGTAAACTTGCACTGGTGCATCGGAATCTAATACTGGTCTCTAAGGAGCCGCTCAAAGCACAAACTCTTAGAAGATTCAATCTTCTTCAACTTAAGTCGATATTGTACCTTTTATATTCAATCCCGATGCAGTTTCTGTGCCTCATGGTCGATGTGAAGGTCCAAGGGTTACAGTAAACATGCACTAGTGCATCGGAATCTAATACTGGTCTCCCAGGAGCCGCTCATAGCAAAAACTCTTACAAGATTCAATCTTCTTGTACTTAAGTCGGCATTGAGATTTTTGTATTCAATCGCGCTGCAAACTCTGTGTTTCATGGTCAATGTGAAGGTAAAAGGGATCCGGTAAACCTGCACTGGTGCATCGGGATCTAATACTGGTCTCCCAGGAGCCACTCAAAGCACAAACTCATTGAAGATTCATTCTTTTTGTACTTAAGTCGGCATTGTGCATTTATATTCAATCGCGATCCAATTTCTATGTTTCATGGTCAATGTGAAGGTCCAAGGGATATAGTAAACCTACACTTGTGCATCGGAATCTAACACTAGTCTCCCAGGAGACGCTCAAAGCTCTAACTCTTAGCGGATACACTCTTCTTCTACATAAGTCTGCATTGTGCGATTTGTATTCAATCCTGCTGCAATATCTGGCTTTCATGGTCTATGTGAAGGTCCAAGGGATACAGGAAACGTGCACTGATGAATCGGAAAGTATAATTGGTCGCCCAGGAGCCGCTCAAAGCACAAACTCTTAGAAGATTCACTCTTGTTGTACTTAAGTAGGCATTGTGCCTTTTGTATTCAATCCCGATGCAATATCTCTGTTTCATGGTCAATGTGAAGGTCCACGGGTTACAGTAAACCTGCACTGGTGCATCGGAATCTAAAACAGGTCTCCCAGGAGCCACTCAAAGCAGACACTCTTCAAGATTCACTCTTCTTGTACTTAAGTAGGCATTGTGCTTTTGTATTCAGCCCCGATGAAATTTCTGTGTTTCATGACAAATGTGAAGGTCCAAGGAATACAGTAAACCGGCACTGGTGCATCGGAAAATATTACTGGTCTCCCTGGATCCGCTAAATACACAAGCTCACAGAAGATTCACTCTTCTGCTACTTAAGTTGGGTTTGTGCTTTTGCATTCAATCCCGATGCTATATCTGTTTTTCATGGTCAATGTGAAGGTCAAAGGGTTACAGTTAACCTGCACTGGTGCATCGGAACCTACTACTGGTCTCCCAGAAGCCGCTCAAAGCAGAAACTCTTAGATGATTCACTCTTCTTGTACTTAAGTAGGCATTGTGCTTTTTGTATTCAACCCCGATGTAATTTCTGTGTTTCATGGCCAATGTGAAGGTCCAAGGGATACAGTAAACCGGCACTGGTGCATCGGAAAATAATACTGGTCTCCCTGGATCCGCTAAAAGCACAAACTCATAGAAGATTCAATCTTCTTCAACTTAAGTCGGGTTTATGCTTTTGCATTCAATCCCGAAGCAATATCTGCGTTTCATGGTCAATGTGAAGGTCGAAGGGATACAGTATTCCTGCACTGTTCATCGGAATCTAGTACTGGTCTCCCAGGAGCCGTTAAAAGCAAAACCTCTTAGAAGATTCACTCTTCTTCTACTTAAGTGGGCATTGCGCCTTTTGTATTCTATCTGGATGCAATTTCTGTGTTTCATGGTCAGTGTGAATTTCCAACGGATACAGTAAACCTGCACTGGTGCATCGGAATCTAATACTGGTCTCCCAGGAGCCGCTCAAAGCACAAACTCTAAGAAGATTCACTCTACGTGTACTTACGTCGGCATTGTACCTTTTGTATTAAATCCCGATGCAATTTCTGTGTTTCATGGTCAATGTGAAGGTCCAAGGGTTACAGCAAACCTGCACTGGTGCATCGGAATCTAATACTGGTCTCCCAGGAGCCGTTCAAAGCACTAACTCTTAGAAGTTTCACTCTTCTTGTACTTAAGTCGGCATTGTGCCTTTTGTATACTATCCCGATGCAATTTCTGTGTTTCACGGTCAGTGTGAGTGTCCAAGGGATACAGTAAACCTGCACTGATGCATCGGAATCTAATACAGGCCTCCCTGGAGCCGCTCAAAGGACAAACTTTTAGAAGATTCACTCTTCTTGTACCTAAGTCGGCATTGTTTCTTTTGTATTAAATCCCGATGCAGTTTCTGTGTTTCATGGTCAATGTGAATGTCCAACGGATACAGTAAACCTCTACTGATGGATCAGAGTCTAATACTGGTCACCCAGGAGCCGCTCAAAGCACAAAATCTTAGAAGACTCACTCTTCTAGTACTGAAGTCGGCAATGTGCCTTTTGTATTCAATCCCTATGCAATATTTGTGTCTCATGGTCAATGTGAAGATCCAAGTGTTACTGTAAACCTGCATTGGTGCGTCGGAATCTAATTCTTTTCTCCCAGGAGCCGCTCTAAGCACAAACACTTAGAAGATTCACTCTTCATGTACTTAAGTCGGCATTGTGAATTTTGTATCGAATCCCGAAGCAATTTCTGTGTTTCATGGACAATGTGAAGGTGCTAGGGATACAGTAAAACTGCAATGATGCATCGGAATGTAATACTGGTTTCCCAGGAGCCGCTCAAAGCACAAACTCTTAGAAGCTTCAATCTTCGTGTTCTTAGTTCGGAATTGTGCTTTTTGTATTAAATCCCGATGCAATTTCTGTGGTTCATGGTCAATGTGAAGGTCCAAGGGATACAGTAAACCTGCACTGGTGCATCGGAATCTAATACTGGTCTCCCAGGAGCCGATCAAAGAAGTAACTCTTAGAAGATTCACTCTTCTTCTACTTAAGTGGGCATTGTGCCTTTTGTATTCTATCTGGATGCAATTTCTGTGTTTCATGGTCAGTGTGAATTTCCGAGGGATACAGTAAACCTGCACTGGTGCATCGGAATCTAATACTGGTCTCCCAGGAGCCGCTCAAAGAACTAACTTATAGAAAATTTACTCTTCTTGTACTTAAGTCGGCATTGTGCCTTTTGCATTCAATCCCTATGCAATTTCTGTGTCTCATGGTTAATTTGAAGGTCCAAGGGTTACAGTAAACCAGCACTGGTGGATCGGAATGTAATTCTCGTCTCCCAGGAGCCGCTCAAAAAACATACTCTTAGTACATTCACCCTTCTTGAACTTAAGTCGGCTTTGTGGCTTTGGTATACAGTCCCGATGCAATTTCTTAGTTTCATGGTATATTAGAAGGTCCAAGGGATACAGTACACATGGACAGATGCATCTGAATCTAATACTGGTCTACCAGCAGCTGCTCAAGCACAAACTCTTAGAAGAACCACTCTTCTTGTACTTAAGTCGGCATTTAGGCTATTGAATTAAATCCCGATGTAATTTCTGTGTTTCATGGGTAATGTGAAGGTCCAAAAAATACAGTAAACCTGCACTGGTGCATCGGAATCTAATACTGGTTTCCCAGGATCCGTTCAAAGCACAAACACTTAGAAGATTCACTCTTCTTGTACTTAAGTCGGAGTTGTGCATTTTGTATTGAATTCAGATGCAATTTCTGTGTTTCATGGTCAGTGTGAAGGTCCAAGGGATACAGTAAAACTGCAATGATGGATCGGAATGTAATACTGGTCTCCCAGGAGCCGCTCAAAGCTTAAACTCATAGAAGAATGACTCCTCGTGTACTTAAGTCGGCATTGTGCCTTTTGTATTAAATCCCGATGCAATTTCTGTGTTTCATGGTCAATGTGAACGTCCAAGGGATACGGTAAACCTGCACTGGTGCATCGGAATCAAATACTGGTCTCCCAGGAGCCGCTCAAAGCTCAAACTCTTAGAAGTTTCTCTCTTCTTCTACTTAAGTCGGCATAGTGCCTTTTATATTCAATCGCTATGCAAGACCTTTGTTTCATGGTAAATGTGAATGCCCAAGGTATATAGTAAACCTGCCTGGTGCATCGGAATCTAATACAGGTCTCCCAGGAGCCGCTCTAAGCACAAACTCTTAGAAGATTCTGTCCTCTTGTAATTATGTCGGCATTGTGCCTTTTGTATTCAGTCCCGATGCAATTTCTGCGTATCATTGTCAATGCGAAGGTCCAAGGGTTACAGTAAACCTGCACTGGTGCATCGGATAATACTACTGTTTTCACAGGAGCCACTCGAATCACAAACTCTTAGAAGATTCACTCTTCTTGTACCTATGTCGGCATTGTGCCTTTCGTATTCAATCCCGATGGAATATCTGTGTTTCATGGTCAGTGTGAATCTCCAAGGGATACAGTTAACCTGCACTGATGAATCGGAATGTAAAACAAGTCTCCCAGGAGCCACTCAAAGAACTAACTTTTAGAAGATTCACTCTTCTTGTTCTTAAGTTGGGATTGTGCGTTGTGTATTCAATCCCGATGCAATTTCTGTGTTTCATGGTCAATGTGAAGGTCCAAGGGTTACAGTAAACCTGCACTGGTGCATCGTGATCTAATTCTGGTCTCCCAGGGGCCACTCAGAGCACAATCTCGTAGAAGATTCACTCTTCTTGTACTTAAGTAGGCATTGGGCCTTTTGTATTCAATCCCGAACTATTTCTGTGTCTCATGGTCAATGTGAAGGTCCAAGGGTTACAGTAAACCTGCAATGGTGAATCGGAATCTAATTCTGGTCTCCCAGGAGTAGCTCAAGCACGAGCTCTTAGAAGATTCCCTCTTCTTGTTCTTAAGTCGGCATTGTTGCTTTTGTATTCTATCCCGATGCATTTTCTGTGTTTCATGGTTAATGTGAAGGTCCAAGGGATAGAGTAAACCTGCACTGATGCATCGGAATCTAATACTGGTCTCCCAGGAGTCGCTAAAATCTCAAAATCTTAGAAGATCCACTCTACTTGTACTTCAGTCGGGATTGTGCCTTTTTTATTCAATCCCGATGCAATTTCTGTTTTTCATGGTCAATGTGAAGGTCCAAGGGATACAGGAAAGCTGCACTGGAGCATCGGAATTTAATACTGGTCTCAAAGCAGCCGCTCAAAGAACTAACTCTTAGAAGATCCACTCTTCGTGTACTTCAGTCGTCATTGCGCCTCTTCTATTCAATGTCGATGCAATTTCTGTGTTTCATTGTCAATGTGAAGGTCCAAGGGATAGAGTAAACCTGCACTGATGCATCGGAATCTAATACTGGTCTACCAGGCGTCGCTCAAAGCACAAACTCTTAGATGATTCTCTCTTCTTGTACTTAAGTCGGCATTGTGCCTTTTGTATTCAAACCCGATGCAATTTCTGTGTCTCATTGTCAATGTGATGGTCCAACGGTTACAGTAAACCTGCACTGGTGCATAAAAATCTAATTCTGGTCTCCCAGTAACCGCTCAAAGCACAAAACCTTAGAAGATTCAGTCTACTTGTACTTAAGTCGGGATTGGGCATTATGTATTCAATCCCGATGCAATTTCTATGTTTCATGGTCAATGTGAAGGTCCAAGGTATACAGTAAACCTACGATGGTGCATCGGAATCTTATACTGGTCTCCCAGGAGCCGCTCAAAGCACAAACTCTCAGAAGATTCACACTTCTTCTACTTAAGTCGGCATTGTGCCTTTTGTATTCCACCCCGATGCAATTTCTGTGTTTCATGGTCAATGTGAAGGTCCAAGGGATACAGTAAACCAGCACAGGTGCATCGGAATCTAATACTGTTCCCCCAGGAGCCGCTCAAAGCACTAAATCTTCGAAGATTCTCTCTTCTAGTACTTACGTCTCCATTGTGCCTTTTGTATTCAATCCCGATGCAATTACTGTGTTTTATCGTTAATTTGAAGGACCAAAGGATAGAGTAAGCATGCACTGATGCATCGGAATCTAATACTGGTTTCCCAGGAGTCGCTCAAAGCACAAACTCTTAGAAGATTCACTCTTCTTGTACTTAAGTCGGCATTGTCCCTTTTGTATTCAATCCAGAAGAAATTTCTGTGTTTCATGGTCAATGTGTAGGTGCAATTGATACAGTAAACCTGCACTGGTGCATCGGAATCTAATACTGGTCTCCCTGGAGCCTTTCATAGCTAAACTCTTAGAAGATTCACTCTTCTTGTACTTAAGTCGGGATTTTGCCTTTTGTATTTAATCCCGATGCAATATCTGTGTTTCATGGTCAATGTGAAGGTCCAAGGGATTGCGTAAACCTGCAGGGATTCATTGGAATCTAATATTGGTCTCCCACGAGCCGCTCTAAGCACAAAAGCTTAGAAGATTCAATCTTGTTGTACTTAAGTCGGCATTGTGCATTTTGTATTTAATCCTGATTCAATTTATTTCATTCATGTGCAATGTGAAGGTCCAAGTGTTACAGTAAACCTGCACTGGTGCATCAGAATCCAATTCTGTTTTCCCAGGAGCCGCTCAAAGAACTAAATCTTAGAAGATGCATTGTTCTTGTCGTGATTGCGCCTTTTGTATTTATTCCCGATGCCATTTCTGTTTTTCATGTTCAATGTGAAGCTCCTAGGTATACAGTAAACCTACGCTGGTGCATCGCAATCTAACACTGGACTCCCAGGAGCCGCTCTAAACACAAACTCTTAGAAGATTCACTCTTCTTGTACTTATGTCGGCACTGTGCCTTTTGTATTCAATCCCGATGCAATTACTGTGTTTCATGGTTAATGTGACGGTCCAAGGGATAGAGTAAACCTGCACTTTTGCATCAGAAGCTAATACTGGTCTCCCAGGAGCCGTTGAAAGCACAAGCTCTTAGAAGATTCACTCTTCTTGTACTTAAGTCGGCATTGTGCATTTTGCATCAAATCCCGATGCAATTTCTGTGTTTCATGGTCAATGTGAAGGTTTAAGGGATACAGCAAACCTGCACTGGTGCATCGGAATCTAATAGTGGTCTCCCAGGAGCCTCTCAAAGCACTTACTCTTAGAAGATCCACTCTTCTTGTACTTATGTCGGCATTGTGCCTTTTGTATTCATTCCCGATGCAATATCTGTGTCTCATGGTCAATGTGAAGGTCCAAGGGATACAGTAATTCTGCACTTGTGCATCGGAATCTTATACTGGTCTCCCAGGAGTCCCTCAAAGCACAAACTCTTAGATGATTCACTCTTCATGTACTTAAGTCGGCATTGTGCCTTTTGTATTCAATCCCGATGCAATTACTGTGTTTTATCCTAAATTTGAAGGTCCAAGGGATAGAGTAAACATGCACTGTTGCATCGGAATCTAATATTGGTTTTCCAGGAGTCACTCAAAGCACTAACTCTTAGAAGATTCACTCTTCTTGTACTTAAGTTCGCATTGTGCCTTTTGTAAACAATCCAGAAGAAATTTCTGTGTTTCATGGTCAATGTGTAGGTCCAATTGATACACTAAACCTGCATTGGTGCATCGGAATCTAATACTGGTCTCCTACGAGCCGTTCAAAGCACATTCTCTTAGAAGATGCACTCCTCTTGTACTTAAGTCTGGATTGTGCCTTTTGTATTCAATCCCGATGTAGAATCTGTGTTTCATGTGCAATTTTAACGTCCAAGTTATACAGAATACCTGCACTGGTGCATTGGAATCTAATACTGGTCTCCCAGGACCCGTTCAAAGCTCAAACTCTTAGAAGAATCAATCTTTTTGTACTTAAGTCGGCATTGTGCCTTTTGTATTCAATCCCGATGCAATTTCTGTCTTTCATGTGCAATGTGAAGGTCCAAGGGTTACAGTAATCCAGCACTGGTGCATCGGAATCTAATTCAGGTCTCCCAGGAGCCGCTCAAAGCACTATCTCCTAGGAGATTCACTCTTCTTGTACCTACGTCGGTATTGTGCCTTTTGTATTCAATAGCGATGCCATATCTGTGTTTCATGTGCAATGTGAAGGTCCAAGGGATACAGTAAACCTGCACTGGTGCATCGGAATCTAATTCTGGTCTACCAGGAGCCGCTCAGAACACAAATTCTTAGAAGATTCGCTCTTCTAGTACTTAAGTCGGGATTGTGCCTTTTGTATTCAATCCCGATGCATTTTCTGTGTTTCATGGTCAATTTGAAGGTCCAAGTTATACAGTAAACCTCCGCTGGTGCATCGGAATCTAATACTGATCTCCCAGGATCCGCTCAAATCAGAAACTCTTAGAAGATTCACTCTTCTTGTACGTAAGTCGGCATTGTGCCTTTTGTATTCAATAGCGATGCAATTTCCGTGTTTCGTGTGCCATGCGAAGGTCCACGGGATAGAGTAAACCAGAATTGGTGCATCAGAAAGTGACACTGGTCTCCCAGGAGCCACTCAAACACAAACTCTTAGAAGATTCACCCTTCTTATACTTAGGTGGGCTTTGTGCTTTTTGGGTTCAATCCCGAAGCAATTTCTGTGTTTCATGGTCAATGTATAGGTCCAAGGGATACAGTAAACCTGCAAAGATGCATCGGAATCTAATACTGGTCTCCCAGGAGCTGCTGAAGCACAAAATCTTAGAAGAATTACTCTCCTTGTTCTTTGGTCGGCCTTTAGCCTATTGTATTCAATCCCGATGCAATTAATGTGTTTCATGGACAATGTGAAGGTACAAGGGATACAGTAAATCTGCACTGGTGCATCGGAATCTAATACTGGTCTCCCAGGAACTGCTCAAAGCACAAACACTTAGAAGATTCACTCTTCATGTACTTAAGTCGGCATTGTGCATTTTGTATCCAATCCCGATACAATTTCTGTGTTTCATGGTCAATGTGTAGGTCCAAAGGATACAGTAAACCTGCAAAGATGCATCGGAATCTAATACTGGTCTCCCAGGAGCTGCTGAAGCACAAAATCTTAGAAGAATCACTCTCCTTGTTCTTAGGTCGGCATTTAGCATTTTGTAATCAATCCCGATGCAATTTCTGTGTTTCATGGACAATGTGAAGGTACAAGGGATACAGTTAACCTGCACTGGTGCATCGCAATCTAATACTGGTCTCCCAGGAGCCGCTCAAAGAACTAACTTATTGAAGATTTACTCTTCTTGTACTTAAGTCGGCATTGTGCCTTTTATAATCAATTGCGATGTAATATCTTTGTTTCATAGTAAATGTGAAGGCCAAAGGGATACAGTAAACCTTCCTGGTGCATCGGAATCTAATACAGGTCTCCCAGGAGCCGCTCCAAGCACAAACTCTTAGAAGATTCTGTCCTCTTGTACTTATGTCGGCATTGTGCCTTTTGTATTAAATCCCGATGCAATTTCTGTGTTTCATGGTCACTGTGAAGGTCCTAGGGTTACAGTAAACCTGCACTGGTGCATCGGAATCTAACACTGGTCTCCTAGGCGCCGCTCAAAGCACTAACTCTTAGAAGATTCGCTCTTCTTGTACTTAAGTGGGCATTGTGCCTTTTGTATTCTATCTGGATGCAATTTCTGTGTTTCATGGTCAGTGTGAATTTCCAAGGGTTACTGTAAACCTGCAATGAAGCATCGGAATCTAATACTGGTCTCCCAGGAGCCGCTCAAAGAACTAACTTATAGAAGATTCACTCTTCTTGTACTTAAGTCTGCTTTGTGCCTTTGGTATACAGCCCCGATGCAATTTCTTAGTTTCATGGTATATCAGAAAGTCCAAGGCATACAGTAAACCTGCAATGATGCATCGAAATCTAATACTGGTCTCCCAGGAGCTGCTGAAGCACAAAAACTTAGAAGAATCACTCTCCTTGTTCTTAGGTCGGCATTTAGCCTATTGTATTCAATCCCGATGCAATTTCTGTGTTTCATGGACAATGTGAAGGTACAAGGGATACAGTAAACCTTCCTGGTGCATCGGAATCTAATACAGGTCTCCCAGGAGCCGCTCCAAGCACAAACTCTTAGAAGATTCTGTCCTCTTGTACTTATGTCGGCATTGTGCCTTTTGTATTCAATCCCGATACAATTTGTGTGTATCATTGTCAATGTGTAGGTCCAAGGGTTACGGTAAACCTGCACTGGTGCATCAGAATCTAATACAGTTCTCACAGGAGCCACTCGAATCACAAACTCTTAGAAGATTCACTCTTCTTGTAGCTATGTAGGCATTGTGCCTTTGGTATTCAATCCCGATGAAATTTCTGTGTCTCGTGGTTAGTGTGAATCTCCAAGGGATACAGTTAACCTGCACTGATGAATCGGAATGTAAAACAGGTCTTCCAGGAGCCACTCAAAGAACTAACTTTTAGAAGATTCAATCTTCTTGTAGTTAAGTCGGCATTGTGTATTTTGAATTCAATCCCGATGCAATTGCTATCTCTCATGGTCAGTGTGGTGGTCCAAGGGATACAGTAAACTTGCATTGGTGCATCGAAATCAAATACTGGTTTCCCAGGAGCCATTCTAAGCGCAAACTGTTGAAGAGTCACTCTTCTTGTACCTAAGTCGGCATTGTGCCTTTTGTATTCATTCCCAATATAATATTTGTGTTTCATGGTCAATGTAAATGTCCGGCGGATACAGTAAACCAGCATTGGTGCATCGGAATTTAATACTGGTCTCCCAGGAGCTGTTCTAAACACAAACTCTTGGAAGATTCACTCTTCTTGTACTTAAGTCGGCATTGTGCTTTTTGTATTCTATCCCGATGCAATTTCTGTGTTTCACGGTCAGTGTGAATGTCCAAGGGATACAGTAAACCTGCGCTGGTGCATCGGAATCTAAATCTGGTCTCCCAGGAGCCGCTTAGAGCACATATTCTTATTAGATTCACTCTTCTTGTACTTAAGTCGGCATTGTGCGTTTTGTATTCGATCCCGACGCAATCTCTGTGTTTCATGGTCAATGTGAATGTCCAACAGATACAGTAAACCTCTACTGATGGATCGGAATCTAATGCTGGTCACCCAGGAGGCGCTCAAAGCACGAACTCTAAGAAGATTTACTCTTCTTCTACTTAAGCTGGTATTGTTCCTTTTGCATTCAATCCGGGTGCAATTTCTGTGTTTCATGGTCAATGTGAATTTCCAAGGGATGGAGTAAACCTGCAGTGGTGCATCAGAATTTAATACTGGTCTCCCAGGAGCCGCTCAAAGCACAAATTCTTAGAAGATTCCCTATTCTTGAACTTAAGTCGGCATTGTGCCTTTTGTATTCAATCTAAATGCAATTTCTGTTTCTCATTGTCAATGTGAAGGTCCAAGGGTTACAGTAAACCCGCACTGGTGCATCGGAATACAATACTGGTCTCCGAGGAGCCCTCAAATCACTAACTCCTAGAAGATTCACTCTTCTTGCACCTAAGTCGGCATTGTGAATTTTGTATTGAATCCCGATGCTATTTCTTTGTTTCATGGTCAATGTGAAGGTCCGAGGGATACAGCAAACCAGCACTGGCCTATTGGAATCTAATACTGGTCTCCGAGGGCCGCTCAAAGCGCAAACTATAAGAATATTCACTCTTCTTTTACTTAAGTCAGCATTGTGCCTTTCCTATTCAATCCCAATGCAATTTCTGTGTGTTATGGTCAAAGTGAAGCTCCAAGGGATACAGTAAACATGAACTCATGAATCGGAATGTAATACTGGTCTCTCAGGAGCCGCGCAATGCACAAACTCTTGGAAAATTCACTCTTCATGTACCTATGTCGGCATTGTGCCTTTGGTATTCAATCCCGATGGAATTTCTGTGTTTCATGGCCAGTGTGAATCTCCAAGGGAGACAGTAAACCTGCACTGATGAATCGGAATGTAAAACCGGTCTCCCAGGAGCCACTCAAAGAAGTAACTTTTAGAAGATTCACTCTTCTTGTAATTAAGTCGGTATGGTGCCTTTTGTATTCAATCCCTATGAAATATCTGTGTTTCATGGTTAATGTGAATTTCCAAGGGATGGAGTAAACCTGCACTGGTGCATCGGAATCTATTACTGGTCTCCCAGGAGCCGCTCAAAGCACTAACTCTTAGAAGCTTCACTCTTCTTGTACTTAAGTCGGCATTGTGCATTTTGTATTGAATCCCGATGCAATTTCTGTGTTTCATTGCCAATGTGAAGGTCCGGGGAATACAGCAAACCAGCACTGTCGCATCGGAATGTAATACTGGTCTCCGAGGGTCGCTCGAAGCACTAACTATACGAAAATTCATTCTTCTTGTACTTAAGTCGGCATTGTGCCTTTCGTATTTAATCCCGATGCAATTTCTGTGTTTTATGGTCAATGTGAAGCTCCAAGGGATACAGTAAACATGCACTGATGAATCGGAATGTAATACTGGTCACCCAGGAGCCGCTCAAAGCACAAACTTTTAGATGATTCAATCTTCTTGTACTTAAGTCGGCATTGTGCCTTTTATATTCTTTCCCGATGCAATTTCTGTGCTTCATGGTCGATGTGAAGGTGCAAGGGGTACAGTAAAGCTGCCTGGTGCATCGGAATCTAATACTTGTCTTCCAGGAGCCGCTCAAAGCACAAACTAATTCATGTTTCACTCTTCTTGTACTTAATTCGGCATTGTGCATTTATATTCAATCGCGATGCAGTTTCTTTGTTTCATGGTCAATATGAAGGTCCAAGGGATACAGTAAACCTGCACTTGTGCATCGGAATCTAACACTAGTCTCCCAGTTGCCGCTCAAATCTCAAACTCTTAGAAGATACACTCTTCTTGTACTTAAGTCTGCATTGTGCGTTTTGTATTCAATCCTGATGAAATAGCAGCGTTTCATGGTCAATGTGAAGGTCCAAGGGATACAGTAAACCTGCACTGGTGAATCGGATAATAATACTGGTCTCCCAGGAGCCGTTCGAAGCACAAACTCGTAGAAGATTCACTCTTCTTGTACATATGTCGGCAAATTGCCTTTGGCATTCATTCCCGATGTAATATCTGTGTTTCACGGTCAATGTGAATCTCAAGGGGTACAGGCAACCTGCACTGATGAAACGGAATGTATAACTGGTCGCCCAGGAGCCGCTGAAAGCACAAACTCTTAAAAGATCACTCTAGTTGTACTTAAGTAGGCATTGTGCCTTTTGTATTCAATCCCGATGCAATATCTGTGTTTCATGGTCAATGTGAAGGTCCAAGGGATACAGTAAACATGCACTGTTCATCGGAATCTAATACTGTTCTCCCAGGAGCCGTTAAAAGCAAAAACTCTTTGAAGATTCACTCTTCTTGTACTTACGTCGGCAATTTGCCTTTTCTATTCAATCGCAATGCAATTTCTGTGTTTCATGGTCAATGTGAAGGTTCAAGGGTTACAGTAAACCTGCACTGGTGCATCGAAATCTAATACTGGTCTCACAGGAGCCGCTCGAATCACAAACTCTTAGAAGATACACTATTCTTGTACTTATGTCGGCATTGTGCTTTCTGTATTCAACCCCGATGAAATCTCTGTGTTTCATGGCCAATGTGAAGCTCCAAGGGATACAGTAAAGTGGAACTGGTGCATCGGAAAATAATACAGATCTCCCTGGATACGCTAAAAGCACAAACCCATATAAGATTCACTCTTCGTCTTCTTAAGTCGGGTTTGTGCTTTTGCATTCAATCCCGATGCAATATCTGCGTTTCATGTTCAATGTGAAGGTCCGAGGGATACAGTATACCTGTACCGTTCATCGGAATCTAATACTGGTCTCCAAGGAACCATTATAGCAAAAACTCTTAGAAAATTCACTCTTCTTGTACTGAAGTCGGCAATTTGCCTTTTCTATTCAATCGCGATGCAATAACTGTGTTTCATGGTCAAAGTGCAGGCCCAAGGGATACAGTAAACCTGCACAGGTGCATCGGAATCTATTATTGGCCTCCCTGGAGCCGTTCGAACCACAAACTCTTAGAAGATTCACTCTTCTTGTACTTAAGTCGACATTGTGCTTTTTGTATTCTATCCCGATGCAATTTCTGTGTTCCATGGTTAATGTGAATGTCCAACAGATACAGTAAACCTCTACTGATGGATCGGAATCTAATACTGGTCACCTAGGAGCTGCTCAAAGCACAAACTCTAAGAAGATTTACTCTTCTTCTACTTAAGTTGGTATTGTTCCTTTTGCATTCAATCCAGGTGCAATTTCTGTGTTTCATGGTCAATGTGAATTTCCAAGGGATGGAGTAAACCTGCACTGGTGCATCAGAATTTAATACTGGTCTCCCAGGGGCCGCTCAAAGCACAAATTCTTAGAAGATTCACTATTCTTGTACATAAGTCGGCATTGTGCCTTTTGTATTCAATGTAAATGCAATTTCTGTTTCTCATTGTCAATGTGAAGGTCCAAGGGTTACAGTAAACCTGCACTGGTGCATCGGAATATAATACTGGTCTCCCAGGAGCCCTCAAATCACTAACTCCTAGAAGATTCACTCTTCTCGCACTTAAGTCGGCATTGTGAATTTTGTATTCAATCCCGATGCAATTTCCTTGTCTCATGGTCAATGTGAAGGTCCGGGGGATACAGCAAACCAGCACTGGCCTATTGGAGTCTAATACTGGTTTCCGAGGGCCGCTCGAAGCACAAACTATAAGAATATTCACACATCTTTTACTTAAGTCGGCATTGTGCCTTTCCTATTCAATCCCGATGCAATTTCTGTGTGTTATGGTCAAAGTGAAGCTCCAAGGGATACTGTAAACATGAACTGATGAATCTGAATGTAATACTGGTCTCTCAGGAGCCGCTCAATGCACAAACTCTTAGAAAATTCACTCTTTTTGTACCTATGTCGGCATTGTGCCTTTGGTATTCAATCCCGATGGAATTTCTGTGTTTCATGGCCTGTGTGAATCTCCAAGGGAAACAGTAAACCTGCACTGATGAATCGGAATGTAAAACCGGTCTCCCAGGAGAAACTCAAAGAAGTAACTTTTAGAAGATTCACTCTTCTTGTAATTAAGTTGGCATTGTGCCTTTTGTATTCAATCCCGATGCAATTTCTGTGTTTCATGGTCAATGTGAATGTCCAACGGATACAAATAACATCTCCTGATGGATCGGAATCTAATACTGGTCTCCCAGGAGCCGCTCAAAGCCCTAATTCTCAGAAGTTTCACTATTCTTGTACTAAAGTCGGCATTGTGCCTTTTGTATTCAATTGAGATGCAATTTCTGTTTCTCATTGTCAATGTGAAGGACCAAGGGTTACAGTAAACTTGCACTGGTGCATCGGAATCTAATAGTTTTCTCTAAGAAGCCGCTCAAAGCACAAACTCTTAGAAGATTCAATCTTCTTCTACTTAAGTCAATATTGTACCTTTTATATTCAATCCCGATGCAATTTCTGTGCCTCTTGGTCGATGTGAAGGTCCAAGGGTTACAGTAAACTTGCACTAGTGTATCGGAATCTAACACTAGTTTCCCAGTAGCCGCTCAAAGCTCAAACTCTGAGAAGATACACTCTTCTTGTACTTAAGTCTGCATTGTGCGATTTGTATTCAATCCTGATGCAATATCTGTGTTTCATGGTCAATGTGAAGGTCCAAGGGATACATTAAACCTGCACTGGGGCATCGGATTATAATACTGGTCTCCCACAAGCTGTTCGAAGCACAAACTCTTAGAAGATTCAATCTTCTTGTACTTATGTCGGCAAATTGCCTTTGGCATTCAATCCCGATGTAATATCTGTGTTTCATGGTCAATGTGAATCTCCAAGGGGTACAGGCAACCTGCACTGATGAATCGGAATGTATAACTGGTCGCCCAGGAGCCGCTCAAAGCACAAACTCTGAAAAGATTCACTTTTGATGTACATAAGTAGGCATTGTGCCTTTTGTATTCAATCCCGATGCAATATCTGTGTTTCATGGTCAATGTGAGGGTCCAAGGGATACACTAAACCTGCACTGTTCATCGGAATCTAATACTGGTATCCCAGGAGCCGTTAAAAGCAAAAACTCTTAGAAGATTCATTCCTCTTGTACTTACGTCGGCAATTTGCCTTATCTATTCAATCCCAATGCATTTTCTGTGTTTCATGGTCAATGTGAAGGTTCAAGGGTTACAGTAAACCTGCACTGGTGCATCGAAATCTAATAGTGGTCTCACAGGGGTCGCTCGAATCACAAACTCTTAGAAGATTCACTCTTCTTGTACTTAAGTAGGCATTGTGCATTTTGTATTCATTCCCGATGCCATTTCTGTGTTTCATGGTCTATGTCAAGGTCCAAGGGATACAGTAAACCTGCACTGGTGCATCGGATTATAATACTGGTCTCCCAGGAGTCGTTCGAAGCACAAACTATTAGAAGGTTCACTCTTCTTGTACTTATCTCAGCATTGTGCCTTTGGCATTCAATCCCGATGTAATATCTGTGTTTCATGGTCAATGTGAATCTCCAAGGGATACAGGAAACGTGCACTGATGAATCGGAATGTATAACTGGTCTCCCACGAGCCGCTCAAAGCAGAAACTCTTCAAGATTCACTCTTCTTGTACATAAGTAGGCATTGTGCATTTTGGATTCAACCCCGATGAACTATCTGTGTTTCATGACCAATGTGAAGGTCCCAGGAATACAGTAAACCGGCAATGGTGCATCGGAAAATATTACAGGTCTCCCTGGATCCGCTAAGAGCACAAGCTCACAGAAGATTCACTCTTCTTCTACGTAAGTCGGGTTTGTGCATTTGCATTTAATCTGGATCCAATATCTGTGTTTCATGGTCAATGTGAAGGTCCAAGGGTTACGGTAAACCTGCATTGGTGCATCGGAATCTAATACTGTTCTCCCAGGAGCCGCTCAAAGCAGTAACTCTTAGAAGATCCACTCTTCTTGTACCTACTTCGGCATTGTGCATTTTGTATTCATTCCCGATGCCATTTCTGTGTTTCATGGTCTATGTCAAGGTCCAAGGGATACAGTAAAACTGCAATGATGCATCAGAATGTAATACTGGTCTCCCAGGAGCCGCTCAAAGCACAAACTCTAAGAAGATTCACTCTACGTGTCCTTAAGTCGGCATTGTGCCTTTTGTATCCTATCCCGATGCTATTTCTGTGTTTCACGGTCAGTGTGAATGTCCAAGGGATAAAGTAAACCCGCACTGGTGCATCGGATTCTAATACTGGTCTAACAGGAGCCGCTCATAGGACTAACCTTTAGAAGATTCACTCTTCTTGTACCTAAGTCGGCATTGTGCCATTTGTATTAAATCCCGATGCAATTTCTGTGTTTCATGGTCAATGTGAATGTCCAACGGATACAGTAAACCTCTACTGATGAATCGGAGTCAGATACTGGTCACCCTGGACCCGCTCAAAGCACAAATTCTTAGAAGATTCACTATTCTTGTACTTAAGTCGGCATTGTACCTTTTGTATTAAATCCAGATGCAATTTCAGTTTCTCATTGTCAATGTGAAGGTCCAAGGTTCAAAAATGGTTAAAATGGCTCTGAGCACTATGGGACTTAACTACTGTGGGCATCAGTCCCCTAGAACATGGAACTACTTAAACCTAACTAACCTAAGGACATCACACACATCCATGCCCGAGGCAGGATTCGAACCTGCGACCGTAGTAGTCGCGCGGTTCCGGACTGCGCGCCTAGAACCGCTAGACCACCGCGGCCGGCGGAAGGTCCAAGGGATACAGTAAACCTGCACTGGAGCATCAGATTATAATACTGGTCTCGCAGGAGCCGTTCGGAACACAAACGCTTAGAAGATTCACTTATCTTGTACTCATGTCGGCATTGTGCCTTTCGTATTCAATCCCGATGCAATATCTGTGTTGCATGGTCAATGTGAAGGTCCAAGGGTTACAGTAAACCTGCAGTGGTGCATCGGAATCTAATACTGGTCTCCCAGGAGCCGCTCAAACAGAAACTCTTAGAAGATTCACTCTTCTTGTACTTAAGTAGGCATTGTGCCCTTTGTATTCAACCCCGATGAAATTTCTGTATTTCATGGCCAATGCGATGGTGGAAGGGATACAGTAAACCTGCACTGGTGCATCGGAATCTAATACAGGTCTCCCAGGAGCCGCTCCAAAGACAAACTCTTAGAAGATTCACTCTTCTTGTACTTATGTCGGCATTGTGCCTTTGATATTCAATCCCAATGCAATTTCTGTGTTTCACGTTCAATGTGAAACTCCAAGGGATACAGCAGACCTGAACTGATGAATCGTAATCTAATACTGGTCGCCCAGGAGCCACTCAACGCACAAAGTCATAGAAAATTCACCCTTCTTGTACTTATGTCAGCGTTGTGCCTTTTGTATTCAATCCCGATGCATTTTCTGTGCATCAAGGTCAATGTGAAGGTCCAAGGGTTACAGTAAACCTGCACTTGTGCATCGTAATCTAATATTGGTCTCACAGGAGCCGCTCGAATCACAAACTCTTAGAAGATTCACTCTTCTTGTACTTACGTCGGCATTGTGCCCTTGGTATTCAATCCTGAAGGAATTTCTGCGTTTCATGATCAATGTGAATCTCCAAGGAATACAGCATATATGCACTGCTGAATCGGAATGTAATACTGGTCGCCCAGGAGCTGCTCAAAGCACAAAGTCATAGAAGATTCACTCTTCTTGTTCTTATGTCAGCATTGAGCATTTTGTATTCAATCCTGATGCAATTTCTGTGCTTCATGGTCAATGTGAAGGTCCAAGGGATTCAGCAAACCTGCAGTGGTGCATCGTAATCTAATTCAGGTCTCCCAGGAGCCGCTCCAAGACAAACTCCTAGAAGATTCACTCCTTTTGTACTTATGTCGGCATTGTGCCTTTGATATTCAATCCCGATGCAATTTCTGTGTTTCATGTTCATTGTAAATCTCCAAGGGATACAGCAGACCTGCACTGATGAATCGGAATGTAATACTGGCCGCCCAGGAGCCGCTCAAAGCGCAAAGTCATAGAAGATTCACTCTTTTTGTACTTATGTCGTCATTGTGACTTTTTAATTCAATCCCGATGCAATATCTGTGCTTCATGGTCAATGTGAAAGTCCAAGGGTTAATGTAAACCTGCACTGGTGCATTGAAATCAAATACTGGTCTCACAGGAGACGCTCGAATCACAAACTCTTAGAAGATTCACTCTTCTTGTACCTATGTCGGCATTGTGCCTTTTGTATTCAATCCCGATTCAATATATGGGTTTCATGGTCAATGTGAAGTTCCAAGAGTTACAGTAAACCTGCACTGGTACAACGGAATCTAATACTGGTCTCCCAGGAGCCGCTCAAAGCAGAAACTCTTAGAAGATATACTCTTCTTGTACTTAAGTCTGCATTGTGCCATTTGTATTTAATCCTGATGCTATATCTGTGTTTCATGGTCAAAGTGAAGGTCCATGCGATACAGTAAACCTGCACTGGTGCATCGGATTATAATACTAAGCTCTCAGGAGCCGTTCGAGTCACAATGTCTTAGAAGATTCACTCTTCCTTTACTTATGTCGGCATTGTGCCTTTGGCATTCAATCCCAATGCAATATCTGTGTTTCATGGTCAGTGTGAATTTCCAAGGGATACAGGAAACCTGCACTCATGAATCGGAATGTCTAACTGGTTCGCCCAGGAGCCGTTAAAAGCAATAACTCTTTGAAGATTCACTCTTCTTCTACTGAAGTCGGCAATTTGCCTTTGATATTCAATCCCGATGCAATTTCTGTGTTTCATGTTCAATGTGAATCTCCTAGGGATACAGCAGACCTGCTCTGATGAATCGGAATTTAATACTGGCCGCCCAGGAGACGCTCAAAGAATAAAGTCAAAGAAGACTCCCTCTGCTTGTACTTAAGTCTGCATTGTCCTTTTGTATTCAATCCCGATGCAATATCTGCGTGTCATGGTCAATGTGAAGGTCCGAGCGATACATTAAACGTGCACTGGTGCATCGGAATATAATACTGGTCTCCCAGGAGCCGTTAAAAGCAAAAACACTTAGAAGATTCACTCTTCTTGTACTTAAGTCGCCATTATGCCTTTTATATTCAATCACAATGCAATTTCTGTGTTTCATGGTCAATGTGAAGGTCGAAGGGATACAGTCAACCTGAACCGGTGCAATGGAATCTAATACTGGTCTCCCAGGAGCCACTCAAAGCACCAACGCTTAGAAGATTCAATCTTCTTGAACATAAGTCGGCATTGTGCCTTTCATATTCAATCCCGATGCAATTTCTGTGCTTCATGGTCGATGTGAAGGTCCAAGGGTTACAGTAAACCTGCACTGGTGCATCGGAATCTAATACTGGTCTCTCAGGAGCCGCTCATAACAAAAATTCTTTGAAGATTCACTCTTCATGTACTTAAGTCGGCATTGTGAGTTTTGTATTCAATCCCGCTGCAATTTCTGTGTTTCATGGTCAATGTGAAGGTCCAACGGATACGGTAAACCTGCACTGGTGCATCGGAATCTAATACTGGTCTTCCAGGAGCCGCTCAAAGCACAAACTCGAAGAAGATTCAATCTTGTTGTACTTAAGTAGTTATTGTGCCTTTTGCATTCAATCCCGATGCATTATCTGTGCTTCATGGTCAATGTGAAGGTCCAAGGTATACAGTAAACCTGCACTGGTGCATCGGAATCTAATACTGGTCACCCAGAAGCCGCTCAAGGCAGAAACTCTTACAAGATTCACTCTTCTTGTACTTAAGTAGGCATTGTGCATGTTGTATTCAACCCCGATGAAATATCTGTGTTTCATGGCCAGTGTGACGGTCCAAGGAATACAGTAAACCGGCACTGATGTATCGGAATGTAATTCTGGTCTCCCAGGGGCAGCTCAAAGCACAATTTCTTAGGAGATTCCTCTTCTTTAACTTGAGTTGACATTGTGCTTTTTGTATTCAATCACGATGCAATTTCTGTGCGTCATGGTCGATGTGAAGGTCCAAGGGTTACAGTAAACATGCACTGGTGCATCGGAATCTAATACTGGTCTCCCAGGAGCCGCTCAAGGCAAAAACTCATATAAGATTCACACTTCTTGTACATAAGTCGGCATTGTGAGTTTTGTATTAAATCCCGCTGCAATTTCTGTGTTTCATGGTCAATGTGATGGGCCACGGGTACGGTAAACCAGCAATGGTGCATTCGAATCTAATACTGGTCTCTCAGGAGCCGCTTAAAGCAGACACTCTAACAAGATTCACTCTTCTTGTACTTAAGTAGGCATTGTTCCTTTTGTAATCAACCCCGATAAAATTTCGGTGTTTCATGGCCAATGTGAACGTCCAAGGGATACAGTAAACCGGCACTGGTGCAACGGAAAATAATACTGGTCTCCCTGGATCCGCTAAAAGCACAAACTCATAGAAGATTCACTCTTCTTCTACTTAAGTCGGGTTTGTGCTTTTGCATTCAATCCCGATGCAATATCTGCGTTTCATGGTCAATGAGAAGGTCTAAGGGATATAGTAAACCTGCACAATTGCATCGGAATCAATTACTGGCCTCCCAGGAGCCGCTCAAAGCACAAACTCTTAGAAGATTCACTCTTCTTGTATTTAAGTCGGCATTGTGCTTTTCGTATTCAATCCCGATGCAATTTCTGTGTTTCATGGGCAATGTGAAGGTCCAAGGGATACAGTAAACATGCAGTGGTGCATCGGAATCTAATACAGGTACCCAGGAGCCGCTCCAAGAACAAACTCTTAGATGATTCACTTTTCTTGTACTTATGTCTGCATTGTGCCTTTGATATTTAATCAGAATGCAATTTCTGTGTTTCATGTTTAATCTGAATCTCCAAGGGATACAGCAGACCTGCACTGATGAATCTGAATGTAATACTGGTCGCCCAGGAGCCGCTCAAAGCACAAAGTCTTAGAAGATTCACTCTTCTTGTACTTATGTCGTCATTGTGCCTTTTGTATTCAATCCCGATGCATTTTCTGTGCTTCATGGTCAATGTGAAGGTCCAAGGGTTACAGTTAACCTGCACTGGTGCATCAGAATCTAATACTGGTCTCACATGAGCCGCTCGAATCACAAACTCTTAGAAGATTCACTCATCTTGTACTTAAGTCGGCATTGTGCCTTTCGTATTATATCCCGATGCAATTTCTGTGTTTCATGGTCAATGTGAAGCTCCAAGGGATACAGTTAACCTGCACTGATGAAACGGAATGTAATACTGGTCTCCCAGGAGCCGCTGAAAGCACAAACTCTTATAAGATTCACTCTTCTAATACTTAAGTCCGCTTTGTGCATTTATATTCGATCGCGATGCAATTTCTATGTTTCATGGTCAATGTGTAGGTCCAAGGGATACAGTAAACCTGCACTGGTGCATCGAAATGTAATACTCGTCTCCCAGTAGCCGCTCAAATCTCAAACTCTTAGCAGATACACTCTTCTTGTACTTAAGTCTGCATTGTGCCATTGGTATTCAATCCTGATGCTATATCTGTGTTTCATGGTCAATGTGAAGGTCCAAGGGATACAGTAAACCTGCACTGGTGCATCGGATTATAATACTGGTCTCTCAGGAGCCGTTCGAACACAAACTCTTAGAAGATTCACTCTTCTTGTACTTATGTCGGCATTGTACCTTTGACATTCAATCCCGATGCAATATCTGTGTTTCATGGTCAATGTGAATCTCCAAGGGATACAGGAAACCTGCACTGATGAATCGGAATGTATAACTGGTTGCCCAGGAGCCGCTCATAGCACAATCTCCTAGAAGATTCACTCTTGTTGTACTTAAGTGGGCATTGTGCCGTTTGTATTCAACCCCGATGAAATTTCTGTGCTTCATAACCAATGTGAAGGTCCAAGGGATACAGTAAACCTGCACTGTTTATCGGAATCTAATACTGTTCTCCCAGGAGCCGTTAAAAGCAATAACTTTTGGAAGACTCACTCTCCTTGTACTTAAGAAGGCAATTTGCCTTTGATATTCAATCCCGATGAAATTTCTGTGTTTCATGTTCAATGTGAATCTCCAAGGGATACAGCAGACCTGCACTGATGAATCGGAATGTAATACTGGTCACCCAGGAGCCGCTCAAAGCACAAAGTCTTAGAAGATTCACTCTTCTTGTACTTATGTCGTCATTGTGCCTTTTGTATTCAATCCCGATGCATTTTCTGTGCTTCATGGTCAATGTGAAGGTCCAAGGGTTACAGTTAACCTGCACTGGTGCATCGGAATCTAATACTGGTCTCACATGAGCCGCTCGAATCACAAACTCTTAGAAGATTCACTCTTCTTGTACTTATGTCGGCATTGTGCCTTTGGTTTATAATCCCGATGCAATTTCTGCGTTTCATGGTCAATGTGAACCTCGAAGGGATGCAGAAAACCTGCACTGATGAATCGGAAAGTGAAACTGGTCGCCCCGGAGCTGCTCAAAGCACAAACTCCTAGCAGATTCACTCTCTTTATATTTAAGTCGGCATTGTGTGTTTTGTATTCAATGCCGATGCAATTTCTGTGTTTCATGATCAATGCGAAGGTCTGAGGGATACAGTAAACCTGCACTGGTGTTTCGGAGTCTAATACTGGTCTCCGAGGGCCGCTCAAAGCTCAAATTATTACAATATTCACTCTTCTTGTACTTAAGTCGGCATTGTGCCTTTCGTATTCAATCCCGATGCCATCTCTGTTTTTCATGGTCAATGTGAAGCTCCAATGGATACAGTAAACCTGCACTGATAAATCGGAATGTAATACTGGTCTCCCAGGAGCCGCTCTAAGCACAATTTCTTAGAAGATTCCTCTTCTTTAACTTGAGTTGACATTGTGCCTTTTGTATTCAATAACGATGCCATTTCTGTGTTTCATGGTCAATATGAAGGTCCAAGTGTCCTAATAAACACTTCAACGGAATCTTATACTGGTCTTTCAGGAGCCGCTCAAAGCACAAACTCTTAGAAGATTCACTCTTCTGGTACTTATGTTGGCTGTGTGCCTTTGGTATTCAATCCCGATGCAATATCTGTGTGTCACGGTCAATGTGAATCTCCAAGGGATACAGTAAACCTGCACTGATGATTTGGAATGTAATACTGGTCGTTCAGGAGCCGCTCAAATCACAATTTCCTAGAAGATTCACTCTTCTTGTACTTATGTCGGCATTGTGCTTTTTGTATTCAACCCCGATGATATTTCTGTGTTTCATGGCAAATGTGAAGGTCCAAGGAATACAATAAACCGGCACTGGGGCATCTGAAAATAATACTGGTCTCCCTGGATCCGCTAAAAGCACAAATTCATAGAAGATTCACTCTCCTTCTACTTAAGTCGGGTTTGTACTTTTGCATTCAATCCCGATGCAATATCTGCGTTTCATGGTCAATGTGAAGGTCCAAGGGACACAGTAAACCTGCACTGTTCGTCGGAATCTAATACTGGTCTGCAAGGAGCCGATAAAAGCAAAAACCCTTAAGAGATTCACTCTTCTTGTACTTAAGTCGGCAATTTGCCTATTCTATTCAATCGCGATGCAATTTCTGTGTTTCATGGTCAATGTGAATGTCCAAGGGATACAGTATACCTGCACAGGTGCATCGGAATCTAGATCTGGTCTCCCAGGAGCCGCTCAAAGCACTAATTCTTAGAAGATTCACTATTCTTGTACTTAAGTCGGCATTGTGCCTTTTGTATTCAATCCAGATGCAATTTCTGTTTCTCATTGTCAATGTGAAGGTCCAAGGGTTACAGTAAACCTGAACTGGTGCATCGGAATATAATACTGCTCTCCCAGGTGGCGCTCTAAGCACTAACTCTTAGAATAATCACTCTTCTTGTACTTAAGTCGGCATTGTGCCTTTCGTATTCAATCCTGATGCAATTTCTATGTTTCATGGTCAATGTGAAAGTCCAAGGGATACAGTAAACCTGCACTGGTGCATCTAAATCTAATACTCGTCTCCTAGTAGCCGCTCAAATCTCAAACTCTTAGAAGATACACTCTTCTTGTACTTATGTCTTCATTGTGCCTTTGGCATTCAATCCCGATGCAATATCTGTGTTTCATGGTCATTGTGAATCTCCAAGGGATACAGGAAACCTGCACTGATGAATCGGAATGTATAACTGGTTGCCCAGGAGACGCTCAAAGCACAAACTCCTAGAAGATTCACTCTTGTTGTACTTCAGTGGGCATTGTGCCTTTTGTATTCAACCCCGATGAATTTTCTGTGTTTCATAGCCAATGTGAAGGTCCAAGGGCTACAGTAAACCGGCACTGGTGCATCGGAAAATAATACTGTCTCCGTGGATCCGCTAAACGTACAAACTCATAAAAGATTCACTCTTCTTCTACTTAAGTAGGGTTTGTGCATTTGCATTCAATCCCGATGCAATATCTGCGTTTCACGGACAATGTGATGGTCCAGGGGATACAGTAAACCTGCATTGTTCATCGCAATCTAATACTGTTCTCCCAGGAGCCGTTAAATGCAATAACTTTTAGAAGACTCCCTCTTCTTGTACTTAAGTCATCAATTTGCCTTTGATATTCAATCCCGATGCAATTTCTGTGTTTCATGTTCAATGTGAATCTCCTAGGGATACAGCAGACCTGCACTGATGAATCGGAATTTAATACTGGTCGCCCAGGAGACGCTCAAAGCACAAAGTCAAAGAAGACTCCCTCTGCTTGTACTTAAGTCTCCATTGTCCTTTTGTATTCAATCCCGATGCAATATCTGCGTGTCATGGTCAATGTGAAGGTCCAAGCGATACATTAAACGTGCACTGGTGCATCGGAATATAATACTGGTCTCCCAGGAGCCGTTAAAAGCAAAATCTCTTGGAAGATTCACTCTTCTTGTACTTATGTCGGCATTATGCCTTTTATATTCAATCACAATGCAATTTCTGTGTTTCATGGTCAATGTGAATGTCGAAGGGATACAGTAAACCTGCACCGGTGCATCGCAATCTAATACTGGTCTCCCAGGAGCCACTCAAAGCACCAACGCTTAGAAGATTCAATCTTCTTGAACATAAGTCGGCATTGTGCCTTTCATATTCAATCCCGATGCAATTTCTGTGCTTGATGGTCGATGTGAAGGTCCAAGGGTTACAGTAAACCTGCACTGGTGCATCGGAATCTAATACTGGTCTCTCAGGAGCCGCTCATATCAAAAATTCTTTGAAGATTCACTCTTCATGTACTGAAGTCGGCATTGTGAGTTTTGTATTCAATCCCGCTGCAATTTCTGTGTTTCATGGTCAATGTGAAGGTCCAACGGATACGGTAAACCTGCACTGGTGCATCGGAATCTAATACTGGTCTCCCAGGAGCCGCTCAAGGCAAAAACTCTTATAAGATTCACACTTCTTGTACATAAGTCGGCATTGTGAGTTTTGTATTAAATCCCGCTGCAATTTCTGTGTTTCATGGTCAATGTGATGGGCCACGGGTACGGTAAACCAGCAATGGTGCATCGGAATCTAATACTGGTCTCTCAGGAGCTGCTCAAAGCAGACACTCTAACAAGATTCACTCTTCTTGTACTTAAGTAGGCATTGTTCCTTTTGTAATCAACCCCGATAAAATTTCGGTGTTTCATGGCCAATGTGAAGGTCCAAGGGATACAGTAAACCGGCACTGGTGCAACGGAAAATAATACTGGTCTCCCTGGATCCGCTAAAAGCACAAACTCATAGAATATTCACTCTTCTTCTACTTAAGTCGGGTTTGTGCTTTTGCATTCAATCCCGATGCAATATCTGCGTTTCATGGTCAATGAGAAGGTCTAAGGGATACAGTAAACCTGCACAGGTGCATCGGAATCAATTACTGGCCTCCCAGGAGCCGCTCAAAGCACAAACTCTTAGAAGATTCACTCTTCTTGTATTTAAGTCGGCATTGTGCTTTTCGTATTCAATCCCGATGCAATTTCTGTGTTTCATGGGCAATGTGAAGGTCCAAGGGATACAGTAAACATGCAGTGGTGCATCGGAATCTAATACAGGTTCCCAGGAGCCGCTCCAAGGACTAACTCTTAGATGATTCACTTTTCTTGTACTTATGTCGGCATTGTGCCTTTGATATTTAATCCCAATGCAATTTCTGTGTTTCATGTTTAATCTGAATCTCCAAGGGATACAGCAGACCTGCACTGATGAATCTGAATGTAATACTGGTCACCCAGGAGCCGCTCAAAGCACAAAGTCTTAGAAGATTCACTCTTCTTGTACTTATGTCGTCATTGTGCCTTTTGTATTCAATCCCGATGCATTTTCTGTGCTTCATGGTCAATGTGAAGGTCCAAGGGTTACAGTTAACCTGCACTGGTGCATCAGAATCTAATACTGGTCTCACATGAGCCGCTCGAATCACAAACACTTAGAAGATTCACTCTTCTTGTACTTATGTCGGCATTGTGCTTTTGGTTTATAATCCCGATGCAATTTCTGCGTTTCATGGTCAATGTGAATCTCGAAGGGATGCAAAAAACCTGCACTGATGAATCGGAAAGTGAAACTGGTCGCCCCGGAGCTGCTCAAAGCACAAACTCCTAGCAGATTCACTCTTCTTATATTTAAGTCGGCATTGTGTGTTTTGTATTCAATCCCGATGCAATTTCTGTGTTTCATGATCAATGCGAAGGTCTGAGGGATACAGTAAACCAGCACTGGTGTTTCGGAGTCTAATACTGGTCTCCGAGGGCCGCTCAAAGCACAAATTATTACAATATTCACTCTTCTTGTACTTAAGTCGGCATTGTGCCTTTCGTATTCAATCCCGATGCCATCTCTGTTTTTCATGGTCAATGTGAAGCTCCAATGGATACAGTAAACCTGCACTGATAAATCGGAATGTAATACTGGTCTCCCAGGAGCCGCTCTAAGCACAATTTCTTAGAAGATTTCTCTTCTTTAACTTGAGTTGACATTGTGCCTTTTGTATTCAATCACGATGCAAATTCTGTGTTTCATGGTCAATATGAAGGTCCAAGTGTTCCAATAAACACTTCAACGGAATCTTATACTGGTCTTTCAGGAGCCGCTCAAAGCACAAACTCTTAGAAGATTCACTCTTGTCGTACTTAAGAAGGCATTGTGCCTTTCATATTCAATCGCAATGCAATTTCTGTGTTTCATGGTCAATGTAAGGGTCCAAGGGATACAGTAAACCTTCACTGGTGCATCGGAATCGAATACTCGTCTCCCAGTAGCCGCTTAAAACTCAAACTCTTAGAAGATACATACTTATTGTACATAAGACGGCATTGTGCCTTTTATATTCAATCCTGATGCAATATCTGTATTTCATTGTCAATGTGAAGGTCCAAGGGACACAGTAAACATGCACTGTTGCATCGGAATATAATACTGGTCTCCCAGGAGCCGCTCGAAGCGCAAACTCTTAGAAGATTCACTCTTCTTGTACTTATGTTGGCTTTGTGCCTTTGGTATTCAATCCCGATGCAATATCTGTGTTTCACGGTCAATGTGAATCTCCAAGGGATACAGCAAACCTGCACTGATGAATTGGAATGTAATACTGGTCGCTCAGGAGCCGCTCAAATCACAATTTCTTAGAAGATTCACTCTTCTTGTACTTATGTCGGCATTGTGCTTTTTGTATTCAACCCCGATGATATTTCTGTGTTTCATTTTCAATGTGAAGGTCCAACGGATACGGTAAACCTGCACTGGTGCATCGGAATCTAATACTGGTCTCCCAGGAGCCGCTCAAAGCACAAACTCGTAGAAGATTCAATCTTGTTGTACTTAAGTAGTTATTGTGCCTTTTGCATTCAATCCCGATGCAATATCTGTGTTTCATGGTCAATGTGAAGGTCCAAGGTATACAGTAAACCTGCACTGGTGCATCTGAATCTAATACTGGTCACCCAGGAGCCGCTCAAGGCAGAAACTCTTACAAGATTCACTCTTCTTGTACTTAAGAAGGCATTGTGCATGTTGTATTCAACCCCGATGAAATATCTGTGTTTCATGGCCAGTGTGACGGTCCAAGGAATACAGTAAACTGGCACTGATGTATCGGAATGTAATTCTGGTCTCCCAGGGGCCTCTCAAAGCACAATTTCTTAGGAGATTCCTCTTCTTTAACTTGGGTTGACATTGTGCTTTTTGTATTCAATCACGATGCAATTTCTGTGCGTCATGGTCGATGTGAAGGTCCAAGGGTTACAGTAAACATGCACTGGTGCATCGGAATCTAATACTGGTCTCCCAGGAGCCGCTCAAGGCAAAAATTCTTATAAGATTCACACTTCTTGTACATAAGTCGGCATTGTGAGTTTTGTATTAAATCCCGCTGCAATTTCTGTGTTTCATGGTCAATGTTATGGGCCACGGGTACGGTAAACCAGCAATGGTGCATCGGAATCTAATACTGGTTTCTCAGGAGCTGCTCAAAGCAGACACTCTAACAAGATTCACTCTTCTTGTTCTTAAGTAGGCATTGTTCCTTTTGTAATCAACCCCGATAAAATTTCGGTGTTTCATGGCCAATGTGAAGGTCCAAGGGATACAGTAAACCGGCACTGGTGCAACGGAAAATAATACTGGTCTCCCTGGATCCGCTAAAAGCACAAACTCATAGAAGATTCACTCTTCTTCTACTTAAGTCGGGTTTGTGCTTTTGCATTCAATCCCGATGCAATATCTGCGTTTCATGGTCAATGAGAAGGTCTAAGGGATACAGTAAACCTGCACAGGTGCATCCGAATCAATTACTGGCCTCCCAGGAGCCGCTCAAAGCACAAACTCTTAGAAGATTCACTCTTCTTGTATTTAAGTCGGCATTGTGCTTTTCGTATTCAATCCCGATGCAATTTCTGTGTTTCATGGGCAATGTGAAGGTCCAAGGGATACAGTAAACATGCAGTGGTGCATCGGAATCTAATACAGGTTCCCAGGAGCAGCTCCAAGGACTAACTCTTAGATGATTCACTTTTCTTGTACTTATGTCGGCATTGTGCCTTTGATATTTAATCCCAATGCAATTTCTGTGTTTCATGTTTAATCTGAATCTCCAAGGGATACAGCAGACCTGCACTGATGAATCTGAATGTAATACTGGTCACCCAGGAGCCGCTCAAAGCACAAAGTCTTAGAAGATTCACTCTTCTTGTACTTAAGTCGGCATTGTGCCTTTCGTATTCAATCCCGATGCCATCTCTGTTTTTCATGGTCAATGTGAAGCTCCAATGGATACAGTAAACCTGCACTGATAAATCGGAATGTAATACTGGTCTCCCAGGAGCCGCTCTAAGCACAATTTCTTAGAAGATTCCTCTTCTTTAACTTGAGTTGACATTGTGCCTTTTGTATTCAATCACGATGCAATTTCTGTGTTTCATGGTCAATATGAAGGTCCAAGTGTTCCAATAAACACTTCAACGGAATCTTATACTGGTCTTTCAGGAGCCGCTCAAAGCACAAACTCTTAGAAGATTCACTCTTGTCGTACTTAAGTCGGCATTTTGCCTTTCATATTCAATCGCAATGCAATTTCTGTGTTTCATGGTCAATGTAAGGGTCCAAGGGACACAGTAAACATGCACTGTTGCATCGGAATATAATACTGGTCTCCCAGGAGCCGCTCGAAGCGCAAACTCTTAGAAGATTCACTCTTCTTGTACTTATGTTGGCTTTGTGCCTTTGGTATTCAATCGCGATGCAATATCTGTGTTTCATGGTCAATGTGAATCTCCAAGGGATACAGTAAACCTGCACTGATGAATTGGAATGTAATACTGGTCGCTCAGGAGCCGCTCAAATCACAATTTCTTAGAAGATTCACTCTTCTTGTACTTATGTCGGCATTGTGCTTTTTGTATTCAACCCCGATGATATTTCTGTGTTTCATGGCAAATGTGAAGGTCCAAGGAATACAGTAAACCGGCACTGGGGCATCGGAAAATAATACTGGTCTCCCTGGATCCGCTAAAAGCACAAATTCATAGAAGATTCACTCTCCTTCTACTTAAGTCGGGTTTGTACTTTTGCATTCAATCCCGATGCAATATCTGCGTTTCATGGTCAATGTGAAGGTCCAAGGGATACAGTAAACCTGCACTGTTCGTCGGAATCTAATACTGGTCTGCAAGGAGCCGATAAAAGCAAAAACCCTTAAGAGATTCACTCTTCTTGTACTTAAGTCGGCAATTTGCCTATTCTATTCAATCGCGATGCAATTTCTGTGTTTCATGGTCAATGTGAATGTCCAAGGGATACAGTAAACCTGCACAGGTGCATCGGAATCTAGATCTGGTCTCCCAGGAGCCGCTCAAAGCACTAATTCTTAGAAGATTCACTATTCTTGTACTTAAGTCGGCATTGTGCCTTTTGTATTCAATCCAGATGCAATTTCTGTTTCTCATTGTCAATGTGAAGGTCCAAGGGTTACAGTAAACCTGAACTGGTGCATCGGAATATAATACTGCTCTCCCAGGTGGCGCTCTAAGCACTAACTCTTAGAATAATCACTCTTCTTGTACTTAAGTCGGCATTGTGCATTTTATATTCAATCCCGATGCAATTTCTGTGTTTCATGGTCAATGTGCAGGTCCGGGGGATACAGCAAACCTGCACGGGCGCATCGGATTCTAATTCTGGTCTCCGAGGGCCTCTCGAAGCACATACTATACGAATGTTCACTCTTCTTGTACTTAAGTCGGCATTGTGCCTTTCGTATTCAATCCCGATGCAATTTCTATGTTTCATGGTCAATGTGAAAGTCCAAGGGATACAGTAAACCTGCACTGGTGCATCGAAATCTAATACTCGTCTCCTAGTAGCCGCACAAATTTCAAACTCTTAGAAGATACACTCTTCTTGTACTTATGTCTTCATTGTGCCTTTGGCATTCAATCCCGATGCAATATCTGTGTTTCATGGTCAATGTGAATCTCCAAGGGATACAGGAAACCTGCACTGATGAATCGGAATGTATAACTGGTTGCCCAGGAGACGCTCAAAGCACAAACTCCTAGAAGATTCACTCTTGTTGTACTTAAGTGGGCATTGTGCCTTTTGTATTCAACCCCGATGAATTTTCTGTGTTTCATAGCCAATGTGAAGGTCCAAGGGCTACAGTAAACCGGCACTGGTGCATCGGAAAATAATACTGTCTCCGTGGATCCGCTGAAAATACAAACTCATAGAAGATTCACTCTTCTTCTACTTAAGTAGGGTTTGTGCATTTGCATTCAATCCCGATGCAATATCTGCGTTTCACGGTCAATGTGAAGGTCCAGGGGATACAGTAAACCTGCACTGTTTATCGGAATCTAATACTGTTCTCCGAGGAGCCGTTAAATGAAATAACTTTTAGAAGACTCCCTCTTCTTGCACTTAAGTCATCAATTTGCCTTTGATATTCAATCCCGATGCAATTTCTGTGTTTCACGTTCAATGTGAATCTCCAAGGGATACAGCAGACGTGCACTGATGAATCGGAATGTAATACTGGTCGCCCAGGAGACGCTCAAAGCACAAAGTCAAAGAAGACTCACTCTTCTTGTACTTATGTCGGCATTGTGCCTTTTGTGTTATATCCCGATGCAATTTCTGTGCTTCATGGTCAATGTGAAGGTCCAAGCGATACATTAAACGTGCACTGGTGAATCGGAATTTAATACTGGTCTCCCAGGAGCCGTTAAAACAAAAACACTTAGAAGATTCACTCTCCTTGTACTTAAGTCGCCATTATGCCTTTTATATTCAATCACAATGTAATTTCTGTGTTTCATGGTCAATGTGAAGGTCGAAGGAATACAGTCAACCTGCACCGGTGCAATGGAATCTAATACTGGTCTCCCAGGAGCCACTCAAAGCACCAACGCTTAGAAGATTCAATCTTCTTGAACATAAGTCGGCATTGTGCCTTTCATATTCAATCCCGGTGCAATTTCTGTGCTTCATGGTCTTTGTGAAGGTCCAAGGGTTACAGTAAAACGCCACTGGTGCATCAGAATCTAATACTGGTCTCGCAGGAGCCGCCCATAGCAAAAACTCTTTGAAGATTCACTCTTCTTGTACTTAAGCCGGCATTGTGAGTTTTGTATTCAATCCCGCAGCAATTTCTGTGTTTCATGGTCAATGTGAAGTCCAACGAATACGGTAAACCAGCAATGGTGCATCGGAATCTAATACTGGTCTCCCAGGAGCTGCACATAGCTAAAACTCTTAGATTATTCACTCTTCAAGTACTTAAATCGGCATTGTAAGTAATGTATTCAATCCTGCTGCAATATCTGTGTTTCATGGTCAATGTGAAGGTCCAAGGGATATGGTAAACCTGCACTGGTGCATCGGAATCTAATACTGGTCTCTCAGGAGCCGCTCAAAGCACAAACTCTTAGAAGGTTCACTCTTGTTGTACTTAAGTGGGCATTGAGCCTTTTGTATTCAACCCCGATGAAATTTCTGTGTTTTATGGCCGATGTGAAGGTCCAAGGGATACAGTAAACCTGAACGGGAGCATCGAAAACTAATACTCGACTCGCAGTAGCCGCACAAATCTCAAACCCTTAGAAGATACACTCTTTTTGTACTTAAGTCTGCATTGTGCCATTTGTATTCACTCCTGATGCAATATCTGTGATTCATGGTCAAAGTGAAGGTCCAAGCGATACAATAAACCTGCACTGGTGCATCGGATTATAATACTGGGCTCTCAGGAGCCGTTGGAGGCACAATGTCTTAGAAGATTCACTCTTCCTTTACCTATGTCGGCATTGTGCCTTTGGCATTCAATCCCAATGCAATATCTGTGTTTCATGGTCAGTGTGATTTTCTAAGGGATACAGGAAACCGGCACTCAAGAATCGGAATGTATAACTGGTCGCCCAGGAGCCGTTAAAAGCAATAACTCTTAGAAGATTCACTCTTCTTCTACTGAAGTCGGCAATTTGTCTTTCATATTCAATCCCGATGCAATTTCTGTGTTTCATGTTCAATGTGAATCTCCTAGCGATACAGCAGACCTGCACTGATGAGTCGGAATGTAATACTGGTCGCCCAGGAGACACTCAAAGCACAAAGTCATAGAAGACTCACTCTTCTTGTACTTAAGTGTGCATTGTCCATTTGTATTCAATCCCGATGCAATATCTGCACGTCATGGTCAATGTGAAGGTCCAAGCGATACATTAAACGTGCACTGGTGCGTCGGAATATAATACTGGTCTCCCAGGAGCCGTTAAAAGCAATTTCATTTGGAAGAATCACTCTTCTCGTACTTAAGTCGGCATTATGCCTTTTATATTCAATCACAATGCAATTTCTGTGTTTCATGGTCAATGTGAATGTCGAAGGGATACAGTAAACCTGCACCGGTGCATCGCAATCTAATACTGGTCTCCCAGGAGCCACTCAAAGCACCAACGTGTAGAAGATTCAATCTTCTTGAACATAAGTCTGCATTGTGCCTTTCATATTCAATCCCGATGCAATTTCTGTGCTTCATGGTCGATGTGAAGGTCCAAGGGTTACAGTAAACCTGCACTGGTGCATCGGAATCTAATACTGGTCTCTCAGGAGCCGCTCATATCAAAAATTCTTTGAAGATTCACTCTTCATGTACTTAAGTCGGCATTGTGAGTTTTGTATTCAATCCCGCTGCAATTTCTGTGTTTCATGGTCAATGTGAAGGTCCAACGGATACGGTAAACCTGCACTGTGGCATCGGAATCTAATACTGGTCTCCCAGGAGCCGCTCAAAGCACAAACTCATAGAAGATTCACTCTTGTTGTACTTAAGTAGTTATTGTGCCTTTTGCATTCAATCCCGATGGAATATCAGTGTTTCATGGTCAATGTGAAGGTCCAAGGTATACAGTAAACCTGCACTGGTGCATCTGAATCTAATACTGGTCACCCAGGAGCCGCTCAAGGCAGAAACTCTTTCAAGATTCACTCTTCTTGTACTTAAGTAGGCATTGTGCATGTTGTATTCAACCCCGATGAAATATCTGTGTTTCATGGCCAATGTGAAGGTCCAAGGGATACAGTAAACCGGCACTGATTAATCGGAATGAAATTCTGGTCTCCCAGGGGCCGCTCAAAACACAATTTTCTTAGGAGCTTCCTCTTCTTTAACTTGAGTTGACATTGTGCTTTTTGTATTCAATCACGATGCAATTTCTGTGCGTCATGGTCGATGTGAAGGTCCAAGGGTTACAGTAAACCTGCACTGGTGCATCGGAATCTAATACTGGTCTCTCAGGAGCCGCTCATATCAAAAATTCTTTGAAGATTCACTCTTCATGTACTTAAGTCGGCATTGTGAGTTTTGTATTCAATCCCGCTGCAATTTCTGTGTTTCATGGTCAATGTGAAGGTCCAACGGATACGGTAAACCTGCACTGTGGCATCGGAATCTAATACTGGTCTCCCAGGAGCCGCTCAAAGCACAAACTCATAGAAGATTCACTCTTGTTGTACTTAAGTAGTTATTGTGCCTTTTGCATTCAATCCCGATGGAATATCAGTGTTTCATGGTCAATGTGAAGGTCCAAGGTATACAGTAAACCTGCACTGGTGCATCTGAATCTAATACTGGTCACCCAGGAGCCGCTCAAGGCAGAAACTCTTTCAAGATTCACTCTTCTTGTACTTAAGTAGGCATTGTGCATGTTGTATTCAACCCCGATGAAATATCTGTATTTCATGGTCAATGTGAAGGTCCAAGGGACACAGTAAACATGCACTGTTGCATCGGAATATAATACTGGTCTCCCAGGAGCCGCTCGAAGCGCAAACTCTTAGAAGATTCACTCTTCTTGTACTTATGTTGGCTTTGTGCCTTTGGTATTCAATCCCGATGCAATATCTGTGTTTCATGGTCAATGTGAATCTCTAAGGGATACAGTAAACCTGCACTGATGAATTGGAATGTAATACTGGTCGCTCAGGAGCCGCTCAAATCACAATTTCTTAGAAGATTCACTCTTCTTGTACTTATGTCGGCATTGTGCTTTTTGTATTCAACCCCGATGATATTTCTGTGTTTCATGGCAAATGTGAAGGTCCAAGGAATACAGTAAACCGGCACTGGGGCATCGGAAAATAATACTGGTCTCCCTGGATCCGCTAAAAGCACAAATTCATAGAAGATTCACTCTCCTTCTACTTAAGTCGGGTTTGTACTTTTGCATTCAATCCCGTTGCAATATCTGCGTTTCATGGTCAATGTGAAGGTCCAAGGGATACAGTAAACCTGCACTGTTCGTCGGAATCTAATACTGGTCTGCAAGGAGCCGATAAAAGCAAAAACCCTTAAGAGATTCACTCTTCTTGTACTTAAGTCGGCAATTTGCCTATTCTATTCAATCGCGATGCAATTTCTGTGTTTCATGGTCAATGTGAATGTCCAAGGGATACAGTAAACCTGCACAGGTGCATCGGAATCTAGATCTGGTCTCCCAGGAGCCGCTCAAAGCACTAATTCTTAGAAGATTCACTATTCTTGTACTTAAGTCGGCATTGTGCCTTTTGTATTCAATCCAGATGCAATTTCTGTTTCTCATTGTCAATGTGAAGGTCCAAGGGTTACAGTAAACCTGAACTGGTGCATCGGAATATAATACTGCTCTCCCAGGTGGCGCTCTAAGCACTAACTCTTAGAATAATCACTCTTCTTGTACTTAAGTCGGCATTGTGCATTTTATATTCAATCCAGATGCAATTTCTGTGTTTCATGGTCAATGTGCAGGTCCGGGGGATACAGCAAACCTGCACGGGCGCATCGGATTCTAATTCTGGTCTCCGAGGGCCTCTCGAAGCACATACTATACGAATGTTCACTCTTCTTGTACTTAAGTCGGCATTGTGCCTTTCGTATTCAATCCCGATGCAATTTCTATGTTTCATGGTCAATGTGAAAGTCCAAGGGATACAGTAAACCTGCACTGGTGCATCGAAATCTAATACTCGTCTCCTAGTAGCCGCACAAATTTCAAACTCTTAGAAGATACACTCTTCTTGTACTTATGTCTTCATTGTGCCTTTGGCATTCAATCCCGATGCAATATCTGTGTTTCATGGTCAATGTGAATCTCCAAGGGATACAGGAAACCTGCACTGATGAATCGGAATGTATAACTGGTTGCCCAGGAGACGCTCAAAGCACAAACTCCTAGAAGATTCACTCTTGTTGTACTTAAGTGGGCATTGTGCCTTTTGTATTCAACCCCGATGAATTTTCTGTGTTTCATAGCCAATGTGAAGGTCCAAGGGCTACAGTAAACCGGCACTGGTGCATCGGAAAATAATACTGTCTCCGTGGATCCGCTAAAAGTACAAACTCATAGAAGATTCACTCTTCTTCTACTTAAGTAGGGTTTGTGCATTTGCATTCAATCCCGATGCAATATCTGCGTTTCACGGTCAACGTGAAGGTCCAGGGGATACAGTAAACCTGCACTGTTTATCGGAATCTAATACTGTTCTCCGAGGAGCCGTTAAATGAAATAACTTTTAGAAGACTCCCTCTTCTTGCACTTAAGTCATCAATTTGCCTTTGATATTCAATCCCGATGCAATTTCTGTGTTTCACGTTCAATGTGAATCTCCAAGGGATACAGCAGACGTGCACTGATGAATCGGAATGTAATACTGGTCGCCCAGGAGACGCTCAAAGCACAAAGTCAAAGAAGACTCACTCTTCTAGTACTTATGTCGGCATTGTGCCTTTTGTGTTATATCCCGATGCAATTTCTGTGCTTCATGGTCAATGTGAAGGTCCAAGCGATACATTAAACGTGCACTGGTGAATCGGAATTTAATACTGGTCTCCCAGGAGCCGTTAAAACAAAAACACTTAGAAGATTCACTCTCCGTGTACTTAAGTCGCCATTATGCCTTTTATATTCAATCACAATGTAATTTCTGTGTTTCATGGTCAATGTGAAGGTCGAAGGAATACAGTCAACCTGCACCGGTGCAATGGAATCTAATACTGGTCTCCCAGGAGCCACTCAAAGCACCAACGCTTAGAAGATTCAATCTTCTTGAACATAAGTCGGCATTGTGCCTTTCATATTCAATCCCGGTGCAATTTCTGTGCTTCATGGTCTTTGTGAAGGTCCAAGGGTTACAGTAAAACGCCACTGGTGCATCAGAATCTAATACTGGTCTCGCAGGAGCCGCCCATAGCAAAAACTCTTTGAAGATTCACTCTTCTTGTACTTAAGCCGGCATTGTGAGTTTTGTATTCAATCCCGCAGCAATTTCTGTGTTTCATGGTCAATGTGAAGTCCAACGAATACGGTAAACCAGCAATGGTGCATCGGAATCTAATACTGGTCTCCCAGGAGCTGCACATAGCTAAAACTCTTAGATTATTCACTCTTCAAGTACTTAAATCGGCATTGTAAGTAATGTATTCAATCCTGCTGCAATATCTGTGTTTCATGGTCAATGTGAAGGTCCAAGGGATATGGTAAACCTGCACTGGTGCATCGGAATCTAATACTGGTCTCTCAGGAGCCGCTCAAAGCACAAACTCTTAGAAGATTCACTCTTGTTGTACTTAAGTGGGCATTGTGCCTTTTGTATTCAACCCCGATGAAATTTCTGTGTTTTATGGCCGATGTGAAGGTCCAAGGGATACAGTAAACCGGCACTGGTGCATCGGAGAATAATACTGTTCTCCCTGGATCCGCTAAAAGTACAAACTCATTGAAGATTCACTCTTCTTCTACTTCAGTTGGGTTTGTGCATTTGCATTCAATCCCTATGCAATATCTGCGTTTCATGGTCAATGTGAAGGTCCAAGGGATACAGTAAACCTGAACGGGAGCATCGAAAACTAATACTCGACTCGCAGTAGCCGCACAAATCTCAAACCCTTAGAAGATACACTCTTTTTGTACTTAAGTCTGCATTGTGCCATTTGTATTCACTCCTGATGCAATATCTGTGATTCATGGTCAAAGTGAAGGTCCAAGCGATACAATAAACCTGCACTGGTGCATCGGATTATAATACTGGGCTCTCAGGAGCCGTTGGAGGCACAATGTCTTAGAAGATTCACTCTTCCTTTACCTATGTCATCATTGTGCCTTTGGCATTCAATCCCAATGCAATATCTGTGTTTCATGGTCAGTGTGATTTTCTAAGGGATACAGGAAACCGGCACTCAAGAATCGGAATGTATAACTGGTCGCCCAGGAGCCGTTAAAAGCAATAACTCTTAGAAGATTCACTCTTCTTCTACTGAAGTCGGCAATTTGTCTTTCATATTCAATCCCGATGCAATTTCTGTGTTTCATGTTCAATGTGAATCTCCTAGCGATACAGCAGACCTGCACTGATGAGTCGGAATGTAATACTGGTCGCCCAGGAGACACTCAAAGCACAAAGTCATAGAAGACTCACTCTTCTTGTACTTAAGTGTGCATTGTCCATTTGTATTCAATCCCGATGCAATATCTGCGTGTCATGGTCAATGTGAAGGTCCAAGCGATACATTAAACGTGCACTGGTGCGTCGGAATATAATACTGGTCTCCCAGGAGCCGTTAAAAGCAATATCATTTGGAAGATTCACTCTTCTCGTACTTAAGTCGGCATTATGCCTTTTAAATTCAATCACAATGCAATTTCTGTGTTTCATGGTCAATGTGAATGTCGAAGGGATACAGTAAACCTGCACCGGTGCATCGCAATCTAATACTGGTCTCCCAGGAGCCACTCAAAGCACCAACGTGTAGAAGATTCAATCTTCTGGAACATAAGTCGGCATTGTGCCTTTCATATTCAATCCCGATGCAATTTCTGTGCTTCATGGTCGATGTGAAGGTCCAAGGGTTACAGTAAACCTGCACTGGTGCATCGGAATCTAATACTGGTCTCTCAGGAGCCGCTCATATCAAAAATTCTTTGAAGATTCACTCTTCATGTACTTAAGTCGGCATTGTGAGTTTTGTATTCAATCCCGCTGCAATTTCTGTGTTTCATGGTCAATGTGAAGGTCCAACGGATACGGTAAACCTGCACTGTGGCATCGGAATCTAATACTGGTCTCCTAGGAGCCGCTCAAAGCACAAACTCATAGAAGATTCACTCTTGTTGTACTTAAGTAGTTATTGTGCCTTTTGCATTCAATCCCGATGCAATATCAGTGTTTCATGGTCAATGTGAAGGTCCAAGGTATACAGTAAACCTGCACTGGTGCATCTGAATCTAATACTGGTCACCCAGGAGCCGCTCAAGGCAGAAACTCTTTCAAGATTCACTCTTCTTGTACTTAAGTAGGCATTGTGCATGTTGTATTCAACCCCGATGAAATATCTGTGTTTCATGGCCAATGTGAAGGTCCAAGGGATACAGTAAACCGGCACTGATTAATCGGAATGAAATTCTGGTCTCCCAGGGGCCGCTCAAAACACAATTTTCTTAGGAGTTTCCTCTTCTTTAACTTGAGTTGACATTGTGCTTTTTGTATTCAATCACGATGCAATTTCTGTGCGTCATGGTCGATGTGAAGGTCCAAGGGTTACAGTAAACATGCACTGGTGCATCGGAATCTAATACTGGTCTCCCAGGAGCCGCTCATAGCAAAAACTCTTATAAGATTCACACTTCTTGCACATAAGTCGGCATTGTGAGTTTTGTATTAAATCCCGCTGCAATTTCTGTGTTTCATGGTCAATTTGAAGGGCGACGGGTACGGTAAACCAGCAATGGTGCATCGGAATCTAATACTGGTCTCTCAGGAGCCGCTCAAAGCAGACACTCTAACATGATTCACTCTACTTGTACTTAAGTAGGCATTGTTCCTTTTGTAATCAACCCCGATAAAATTTCGGTGTTTCATGTCCAATGGGAAGGTCCAAGGGATACAGTAAACCGGCACTGGTGCAACGGAAAATAATACTGGTCTCCCTGCATCCGCTAAAAACACAGACTCATAGAAGATTCACTCTTCTTCTACTTAAGTCGGGTTTGTGCTTTTGCATTCAATCCCGATGCAATATCTGCGTTTCATGGTCAATGTGAAGGTCTAAGGGATCCAGTAAACCTGCACAGGTGCATCAGAATCAATTACTGGCCTCCCAGGAGCCGCTCAAAGCACAAACTCTAAGATGATTCACTCTTCTTGTACTTAAGTCGTCATTGTGCATTTTGTATTCAATCCCGATGCAATTTCTGTGTTTCATGGGCAATGTGAAGATCCAAGGGATACGGTAAACATGCAGTGGTGCATCGGAATCTAATACAGGATCCCAGGAGCCGCTCCAAGAAAAAATTCTTAGATGATTCACTTTTCTTGTACTTATGTCGGCATTGTGCCTTGATATTTAATCCCAATGTAATTTCTGTGTTTCATGTTTAATGTGAATCTCAAAGGGATACAGCAGACCTGCACTGATGAATCGGAATGTAATACTGGTCACCCAGGAGCCGCTCAAAGCACAAAGTCTTAGAAGATTCACTCTTCTTGTATTTATGTCGGCATTGTGCCTTTTGTATTCAACCCCGATGCATTTTCTGTGCTTCATGGTCAATGTGAAGGTCCAAGGGTTACAGTTAACCTGCACTGGTGCATCGGAATCTAATACTGGTCTCACATGAGCAGCTCGAATCACAAACTCTTAGAAGATTCACTCTTCTTGTACTTATGTCGGCATTGTGCCTTTGGTTTTTAATCCCGATGCAATTTCTGCGTTTCATGGTCAATATGAATCTCGAAGGTATGCAGAAAACCTGCACTGATGAATCGGAAAGTGAAACTAGTCGCCCCGGAGCCGCTCAAAGCACAAACTCTTAGAAGATTCACTCTTGTCGTACTTAAGTCGGCATTGTGACTTTTGTGTTCAATCCCGATGCAATATCTGTGTTTCATGGTCAATGTGAAAGTCCAAGGGATACAGTAAACCTGCACTGCTGCATCGGAATCTAATACAAGTCACCCAGGAGCCGCTCCAAACACCACCTCTTGGAAGATTCACTCTTCTTCTACTTATGTCGGCATTGTGCCTTTGGTATCAATCCTGATGCAATATCTGTGTTTCATGGTTAATGTGAATCTCCAAGGGATACAGTACACCTACACTGTTGAATCGGAATGTAATACTGGTCTCCCAGGAGCCGCTCAAATCACAAACTCTTAGAAGATTCACTCTTCTTGTACTTACGTCGGCATTGTGCCTTTTGTGTTCCATCTCGATGCAATTTCTGTGCTACATGGTCAATGTGAAGGTCCAGGGGTTACGGTAAACCTGCAGAGGTGCATCGGAAACTAATACTGGTCTCCCAGGATCCGCTCAAAGCATAAACTCTTAGGAGATTCACTCTTCTCGTACTTAAGTCGGCATTGTGCATTTAGTATTCAATCCAGAAGCAATTTCTGGGTTTCATTAGCAATGTGAAGTTCCAAGTGATACAGTAAACCCGCAATAGTGCATCGGAATTTAATAGAGGTCTCCCAGGAGACGCTCAAATCATAAAACCCTTTGAAAATTCACTCTTCTTGTACTTAAGTCGGCATTGTGCCTTTCGTATTATATCCCGATGCAATTTCTGTGTTTCATGGTCAATGTGAAGCCCCAAGGGATACAGTTAACCTGCACTGATGAAACGGAATGGAATACTGGTCTCCCAGGAGCCGCTCAAAGCACAAACTCTTATAATATTCACTTTTCTAGTACTTAAGTCCGCATTGTGCATTTATATTCGATCGCGATGCAATTTCTATGTTTCATGGTCAATGTGAAGGTCCAAGGGATACAGTAAACCTGCACTGGTGCATCGAAATTTAATACTCGTCTCCCAGTAGCCGCTCAAATCTCAAACTCGTAGAAGATACACTCTTCTTGTACTTAAGTCTGCATTGTGCCATTTGTATTCACTCCTGATGCTATATCTGTGTTTCATGGTCAATGTGAAGGTCCAAGGGATACAGTAAACCTGCACTGTTTATCGGAATCTAATACTGTTCTCCCAGAAGCCGTTAAAAGCAATAACTTTTAGAAGACTCACTCTTCTTGTACTTACGTCGGCAATTTGCCTTTGATATTCAATCCCGATGTAATTTCTGTGTTTCATGTTCAATGTGAATCTCCAAGGGATACAGCAGACCTGCACTGATGATTCGGAATGTAATACTGGACGCCCAGGAGCCGCTCAAAGCACAAAGTCTTAGAAGATTAACTCTCCTTATACTTATGTCGTCATTGTGCCTTTTGTATTCAATCCCGATGCATTTTCTGTGCTTCATGGTCAATGTGAAGGTCCAAGGGTTACAGTTAACCTGCACTGGTGCATCGGAATCTAATACTTGTCTCACATGAGCCGCTCGAGTCACAAACTCTTAGAAGATTCACTCTTCTTGTACTTATGTCGGCATTGTGCCTTTGGTTTATAATCCCGATGCAATTTCTGCGTTTCATGGTCAATGTGAATCTCGAAGGGATGCAGAAAACCTGCACTGATGAATCGGAAAGTGAAACTGGTCGCCCCGGAGCCGCTCAAAACACAAACTCCTAGCAGATTCACTCTTCTTATATTTAAGTCGGCATTGTGTCTTTGGTATTCAATCCCGATGCAATTTCTGTGATTCATGATCAATGCGAAGGTCCGAGGGATACAGTAAACCAGCACTGGTGTTTCGGAGTCTAATACTGGTCTCCGAGGGCCGCTCAAAGCACAGATTATTACAATATTCACTCTTCTTGTACTTCAGTCGGCATTGTGCCTTTTGTATTCAATCCCGAGGCCATTTCTGTACTTCATGGTCAATGGGAAGGTCCAAGGATTACTGTTAACCAGCACTGGTGCATCGAAATCTAATACTGGTCTCCCAGGAGCCGCTCAAAGCACTAACCCTTAGAAGATTCACTCATCTTGTACTAAAGTCGGCATTGTGCCTTTTGCGTTCAATCCCGATGCTATTTCTGTGTTTTATGGTCAATGTGGAGGTCCAAGGGATACAGTAAACTTGTACTGGTGCATCGGAATGTAATACCTGTCTCCCAGGAGCCGCTCAAGCACAAACTCTCAGAAGACTCACTCTTCTTGCACTTAAGTTGGTATTGTGCCTTTAGCATTCAATAGCGATGCCATTTCTGTGTTTCATGGTCATTGTGAAGCTCCAAGTGATACAGTAAACCTGCACTAATGAATCGGAATGTATTACTGGTCTCCCAGGAGCCGCTCAAAGCACAAACTCTTAGAAGATTCACTCTTCTTGTACTTAAGTCGTGATTGTGTCTTTTGTATTCAATCCTGATGCAATTTCTGTGTTTCATGGAGAATGTGAAAGTCCAAGGATTACAGTAAACTTGCAATGGTGCATCGGAATCTAATACCGGTTTCCCCGAAGTCGCTCAAATCACTAACCCTTACAAGACTCACTCTTCTTCTGCTTAAGTCGGCATTGTGATTTTTGTATTCAATCCCGATGCTATTTCTGTGTTTCATGGTCAATGTGAAGGTCCAAGGGATACAGCAACCCTGCACTGATGAATCGTAATGTAATACTGATCTCCCAGGAGCCGCTCAAAGCACAAACGCGTAAGAGATTCTCTCTTCTTGTACTTCAGTCGGCATTGTGCTTTTGGTATTCAATCCCGATGCAATTTCTGTGTTTCATTGTCAATGTGAAGCTCCTAGGGATACAGCAACCCTCCACTGATGAATCGTAATGTAATACAGGTCTCCCAGGAGCCGTTCAAAAAACAAACTCTTTGAAGATTCACTCTTCTTGTACTTATGTCGTCATTGTGCCTTTTGTATTCTATCCCGATGCAATTTCTGTGTTTCATGGCCAATGTGAAGATCCAAAGATTACAGTAAACATGCTATGGTGCGTCGGAGTCTAATACTGGACTCTCACGAGCCGCACAAAGCTCAAACTCTTAGAAGATTCACTCTTCTTGTACTTAAGTAGGTATTGTGCCTTTTATATTAAATCCTGATGCAATATCTGTGTTTCATGGTCAATGTGAAGGTCCAAGGGATACAGTAAACCTGCACTGATGCATCGGAATATAATACTGGTCTCCCAGGAGCCGCTCGTAGATCAAACTCTTAGAAGATTCACTCTTCAAGTACTTAAGTCGGCATTGTACTTTTGTATTCAATCCCGATGCAATTTCTGTGTTTCATGGTCAATGTGAAAGTCCAAGGGATATAGTAAACCTTCACTGGTGCATCGGAAACTAATACAAGTCTCCCAGGAGCCGCTCCAAACACAAACTCATAGAAGATTCCCTCTTCTTGTACTTATGTCGGCATTTTGCCCTTGATGCTCAATCCCGTTGCAATTTCAGTATTTCATGGTCAATGTGAATCTCCAAGGGATACAGTAGACCTGCACTGTGAATCGGAATGAAATACTGGTCTCCCAGGAGGCGCTAAAAGCACAAACTCTTAGCAGATTCACTCTTTTTGTACTTACGTCGGTAATGTGAATTTTGTATTCTATCTCGAAGCAATTTCTGTGCTACATGGTCAATGTGAAGGTCCAAGGGTTTCAGTAAACCTGAACTGGTGCATCGGAATCTAATACTTTTCTCCCAGGAGCCGCTCAAAACACTAACTCTTTGAAGAGTCACTCTTCTTGTACATATGTCGGCATTGTGCCTCTTGTATTCAATCCCAATGCTACTTCTGAGTTTCATGGCCAATGTAAAGGTCCAAGGGATACAGTAAGCTGGCACAGGTGCATCGGAATCTAATACTGGGATCCCTGGATCCGCTCAAAGCACAAACTCTTTGGAAATTCACTCTTTTCGTACTTAAGTCGGCATTGTGCATTTTGTATTCAATCCCGATGCAATTTCTGGCCTTCATAATCAATGTGAAGGGCCAAGTGATACAGTAAACCTGCAATGGTGCATCGGAATTTAATACTGGTCTCCCAGCAGACGCTCAAATCACAAACTCTTAGAAAATTCACACTTCTTGTACTTAAGTCGGCATTGTGCCTTTTACATTCAATCCCGATGCAATTTCTGTGTTTCATGGTCAATATGGAAGTCCAAGTGATCCAGTAAACCTGCACTGGTGCATCGGAATCTAATACTGGTCTCACAGGAACCGCTCAAAGCACAAACTCTTAGACGATTCACTCTTACGGTACTTACATCGGCATTGTGCCTTTTATATTCAATCCTGATGTAATTTCTGTGCTTCATGGTCAATGCGAATCTCCAAGGGATACAGTAAACCTGCACTGGTGCATCGGAAGCTAATACTGGTCTCCCAGGAGCCGCTCAAAGCACTAACTATTAGAGGATTCACTCTTCTTGTACTTAAGTCGGCATTGTGAATTTTGTATTCAATCGCGATGCTATTTCTGTGCTTCATGGTCAATGTGAAGGTCCAAGGGATACAGTAAACTTGCACTGGTGCATCGGAATGTAATACTGGTCTCCCAGGAGCCGCTCAAGCACAAACTCTTAGAAGACTCACTCTTCTTGTACTTAAGTCGGCATTGTTCCTTTAGTTTTCAATAGCGATGCAATTTCTGTGTTTCATGGTCATTGTGAAGCTCCAAGGGATACAGTAATCCTGCACTAATGAATCGGAATGTATTACTGGTCTCCAAGGAGCCGCTCAAAACACAAACTCTTAGATGATTCACTCCTCTTGTACATAAGTCGGCATTGTGGCTTTTGTATTCAATCCCGATGCAATTTCTGTGTTTCAAGGTCAATGTGAATGTCCGAGGTAAACAATAATCCTGCGCTGGTGCATCGGAATTTAATCCTGGTCTCCCACGAGCAACTCAAAGCTCACACTCTTAGAAGATTCACTCTTCTTGTACTTAAAGAGGCATTATGCCTTTTGTATTCAATCTCGATGCAATATCTGTGTTACTTGGTCAATGTGAAGGTCCGAGGGATACAGTAAGCCAGCACTGGTGCATCGAAATCTAGTACTGGTCTCAGAGGGCCGCTCGAAGCACAAATTATTACTATATTCACTCTTCTTGTACTTATGTCGGCATTGTGACTTTGATATTCAATCCCGATGCAATTTCTGCGTTTCATGGTCAATGTGATTCTCCAAGGGATCCAGTAAACCTGCACTGGTGCATCGGAATCTAATACTTCTCTCCCTGGACCCACTCTATGCACAAACTCTTAGAAGATTCACTCTTTATGTACTTAAGTTGGCATTGTGCCTTTAGTATTCAATAGCGATGCAATTTCTGTGTTTCATGGTTATTGAGAAACTCCAATGGATACAGTAAACCAGCACTAATGAATCGCAATGTATTACTGGTCTTCCAGGAGTCGCTCAAAGCACAAACTCTTAGAAGATTCACTCGTCTTGTGTTTAAGTCGGCATTGTGGCTTTGGTATTCAATCCCGATGCAATTTCTGTATTTCATGGTCAATGTGAATGTCCAAGGTTTACAGTAATCCTGCACTAGTGCATCGGAATTTAATACTGGCCGCCCAGGAGCCGCTCAAAGCACAAACTCTTAGAAGATTCATTGTTCTTGTACTTAAGTAGGCATTGTGCCTTTTGTATTCAATCCCGATGCAATTTCTGAGTTTCATGGTCAATGTGAAGGTCCAAGGGATACAGCAAACCGGCAATGGTGCATCAGAATCAAATACCGGTCTCCCAGGGTCCGCTCAAAGCACAAACTCTTATAAGATTCACTCCTCTTGTACTTAAGTCGGCATTGTGCCTTTTGTATTCAATCCTGATGCAATTTATGTGTTTCATGGTCAATGTGAAGGTCCACGGATTACTGTAAAGCTGCAATTGTGCATCGGAATCTAATACTGGTCTCCCAGAAGTCGCTCAAAAGACTTACCCTTACAAGATTCACTCTTCTTGTACTTAAGTAGGCATTGTGCCTTTTGTATTCAATCCCGATGCTATTTCTGTGTTTCATGGTCAATGTGAAGCTCCAAGGCGTAACGAAAACCTGCACTGATGAATCGGAATGTAATACTGATCTCCTAGGAGCCGCTCAAAGCACAAACTCATAGAAGATTCATCTTTCTTGTACTTGAGTCGGCATTGTGATTTTTGTATTCAACCACAATGCAATTTCTGTGTTTCATGGTCAATGTGAAGGTCCAAGGGTTACAGTAAACATGCACTGGTGCATCGGACTCTAATACTGGTCTCCCAGGAGCCGCCCAAAGCACTAACTTTTTGAAGAGTCACTCTTCATGTACTTAAGTCGGCATTGTGCCTTTTGTATTCAATCCCGATTTAACTTATGAAATTCATGGCCAATGTGAAGGTCCAAGGGATACAGTAAACCTGCACTGGTGCATCGGAATCTAATACTGGTCTCCCTGAATCCGCTCAAAGCACAAACTCTTAGGAGATTCATTCTTCGCGTACTTAAGTCGGAATTGTGCATTTTGTACTCAATCCCGATGCAATTTCTGTGTTTCATAATCAATGTGAAGGTCCAAGGCATACAGTAAACCTGCAATGGTGCATCGGAATGTAATATTGGTCTCCCAGGAGACGCTCAAATCACAAATCCTTAGAAAATTCACTCTTCTTGTACTTAAGTCGGCATTGTGCCTTTCGTATTATATCCTGATGCAATTTCTATGTTTCATGGTCAATGTTAAGCTCCAAGGGATACAGTTAAACTGCACTGATGAATCGGAATGTAATACTGGCCTCCCAGGACCCGCTCAAATCACAAAATCTTAGAAGATTCACTCTTCTTGTACTTAAGTCGGCATTGTGCCTTTTGTATTCAATCCCGATGCCATTTCTGTGCTTCATGGTCAATGTGAAAGTCCAAGGGTTACAGTATACCTGCACTGGTGCATCGGAATCTAATACTAGCCTCCCAGAAGCCGCTCATAGCACTAACTCTTAGAAGATTCAATCTTCTTGTACATAAGTCGGCATTGTGCCTTTTGCAATCTATGCCGATGCAATTTCTGTGTTTCATGGTCAATGTGAAATTCCGAGGGATACAATAAGCCAGCACTGGTGCATCGAAATCTAATACTGGCCTCCGAGGGCCGCTCGAAGCTGAAATTATTACTATATTCACTCTTCTTGTACTTATGTCGGCATTGTGCCATACGTATTCAATCCCGATGCAATTTCTGTGTTTCATGGTCAATGTGAAGCTCCAAGGGATATAGTAAACCTGCACAATTGAATCGGAATGTAATACTGGTCTCCCAGGGGCCGCTCAAAGCACAATTTCTTAGAAGAATCCTCTCCTTGTACTTGAGTTGGCATTGCGCCTTTTGTATTCAATCACGATGCAATTTCTGTGTTTCATGGTCAATATGGAAGTCCAAGTGTTGCAGTCAACCTGCACTGGTGCATCGGAATCTAATACTTGTCTCCCAGAAGCTGCTCAAAGCAGAAACTCTTAGAAGATTCACTCTTCATGTACTTATGTCGACATTGTGCCTTTGATATTCAATCCCGATGCAATTTCTGTGTTTCATGGTCAATGTGAATCTCCAAGGGATACAGTAAACCTGCACTGGTGCATCGGAATCTAATACTGGTCTCCCTGGACCGACTCAAAGTACAATCTCTTAGAAGATTCACTCTTCTTGTATTTAAGTCGGCATTGTGCATTTTGTTTTCAATTCCGATGCAATTTCTGTGTTTCATGGTCAATGTGAAGGTCCAAGGGATACAGTAAACTTTCACTGGTGCATCGGAGTCTAATACTCGTCTCCCAGTAGCCGCTCAAATTTCAAACTCTTAGAAGATACAATCTTCTTGTACTTAAGTCGGCATTGTGCCTTTTATATTCAATCCTGATGCAATATGTGTGTTTCATGGTCAATGTGAAGTTCCAAGGGTTACAGTAAACCTGTACTGGTGCATCTGAATCTAATACTGGTCTCCCAGGAGCCGCTCAAAGCAGGAACTCTTAGAAGATACACTCCTCATGTACTTATGTCGAAATTGTGCCTTTGATATTCAATCCCAATGCAATTTCTGTGTGTCATGGTCATTGTGAAGCTCCAAGGGATACAGTAAACCTGCACTAATGAATCGGAATGTGTTACTAATCTCTCAGGAGCCGCTCAAAGCACAAACTCTTAGAAGATTCACTCGTCTTGTACTTCAGTCGGCATTGTGGCTTTTGTATTCAATCCCAGTGCAATTTCTGTGTTTCATGGTCAATGTGAAAGTCAATGGTTTACAGTAACCCTGCAATGGTGCATCGGAATCTAATACTGGCCTCCCAAGAGTAGCTCAAACACTAAACCTTACAAGATTCAGTCTTCTTGCACTTAAGTCGGCATTGTAATATTTGTATTCAATCCCGATGCATTTTCTGTGTTTCATGGTCAATGTGAAGGTCCAAGGGATACAATAAACCAGCACTTGTGCATCGGAATCTAATACTGGTCTCAGAGGGCCGCTCGAAGCTAAAACTATTAGAATATTCACTCTTCTTGTACTTAAGTCGGCATTGTGCCGTTGGTATTGAATCCCGATGCTATTTCTGTGTTTCATGGTCAATGTTAAGCTACAAGGGATAAAGAAAATCTGCACTGATGAATCGGAATGTAATACTGATCTCCTAGGAGCCGCTCAAAACACAAACTCTTAGAAGATTCACCCTTCTTGTGCTTAAGTCGGCATTGTGCCTTTTGTATTCAATCACAGTGCAATTTCTGTGTTTCATGGTCAATGTGAATCTCCAAGGTATACAGTAAATATGCACTGATGAATCGGAATGTAAAACTGGTCGCCCAGGAGCCGCTCAAAGCACAAGCTCTTGGAAGATCCACTCTTCTTGTACTTAGTTCGGCATTGTGCATTTTGTATTCAATCGCGATGCATTTTCTGGGTTTCATTGTCAATGTGAAGATCCAAGGGATACAGTAAACCTGCACAGGTGCATCGGAATCTAATACTGGTCTCCCAGAAGCCACTCAAAGCACTAACTCTATGAAGATTCAATCTTCTTGTACTTAGGTCGGCATTGTGCCTTTTGCAATCTATCCCGATGCAATTTCTGTGTTTCATGGTCAATGTGAAGGTCCGAGGGATACAGTATGCCAGCACTGGTGCATCGAAATCTAATATTGGTCTCTGAGCGCCGCTCGAAGCAGAAATTATTACAATATTCACTCTTCTTGTAGTTATGTTGGCATTGTGCCATACGTATTCAATTCTGATGCAATTTCTGTGTTTCATGGGCAATGTCATGCTCCAAGGGATACAGTAAACCTGCACTATTGAATCGGAATGTAATACTGGTCTCCCAGGGGCCGCTCAAAACACAAATTCTTAGAAGATTCACTATTCTTGTACTTAAGTCGGCATTGTGCCTTTTGTATTCAATGTAAATGCAATTTCTGTTTCTCATTGTCAATGTGAAGGTCCAAGGGTTACAGTAAACATGCACTGGTGCATCGGAATATAATACTGGTCTCCCAGGAGCCCTCAAATCACTAACTCCTAGAAGATTCACTCTTCTCGCACTTAAGTCGGCATTGTGAATTTTGTATTCAATCCCGATGCAATTTCCTTGTCTCATGGTCAATGTGAAGGTCCGGGGGATACAGCAAACCAGCACTGGCCTATTGGAGTCTAATACTGGTTTCCGAGGGCCGCTCGAAGCACAAACTATAAGAATATTCACCCTTCTTTTACTTAAGTCGGCATTGTGCCTTTCCTATTCAATCCCGATGCAATTTCTGTGTGTTATGGTCAAAGTGAAGCTCCAAGGGATACTGTAAACATGCACTGATGAATCTGAATGTAATACTGGTCTCTCAGGAGCCGCTCAATGCGCAAACTCTTAGAAAATTCACTCTTTTTGTACCTATGTCGGCATTGTGCCTTTGGTATTCAATCCCGATGGAATTTCTGTGTTTCATGGCCTGTGTGAATCTCCAAGGGAGACAGTAAACCTGCACTGATGAATCGGAATGTAAAACCGGTCTCCCAGGAGAAACTCAAAGAAGTAACTTTTAGAAGATTCACTCTTCTTGTAATTAAGTTGGCATTGTGCCTTTTGTATTCAATCCCGATGCAATTTCTGTGTTTCATGGTCAATGTGAATGTCCAACGGATACAAATAACATCTACTGATGGATCGGAATCTAATACTGGTCTCCCAGGAGCCGCTCAAAGCCCTAATTCTCAGAAGTTTACTATTCTTGTACTAAAGTCGGTATTGTGCCTTTTGTATTCAATCGAGATGCAATTTCTGTTTCTCATTGTCAATGTGAAGGACCAAGGGTTACAGTAAACTTGCACTGGTGTATCGGAATCTAATAGTTTTCTCTAAGAAGCCGCTCAAAGCACAAATTCTTAGAAGATTCAATCTTCTACTACTTAAGTCAATATTGTACCTTTTATATTCAATCCCGATGCAATTTCTGTGCCTCTTGGTCGATGTGAAGGTCCAAGGGTTACAGTAAACATGCACTAGTGTATCGGAATCTAACACTAGTTTCCCAGTAGCCGCTCAAAGCTCAAACTCTGAGAAGATACACTCTTCTTGTACTTAAGTCTGCATTGTGCGATTTGTATTCAATCCTGATGCATATAGCACAACCGTTTAGAAGATTCACTCTTCTTGTACCTATGTCGGCATTGTGCCTTTGGTATTCAATCCCGATTGAATTTCTGTGTTTCATGGCCAGTGTGAATCTCCAAGGGATACAGTTAACCTGCACTGGTGAATCGGAATGTAAAACAGGTCTCCCAGGAGCCACTCAAAGAACTAACTTTAAGAAGATTCACTCTTCCTGTAGTAAAGTCGGTATGGTGCATTTTGTATTCAATCCCGATGATATTTCTGTGTTTCATGGTCAATGTGAAGGTCCAGGGAATACAGCAAACCAGCACTGGCGCATCGAAATCTAATACTGGTCTCCGAGGGTCGCTCGAATCACGAACTATACCGAAATTCAATCTTCTTGTACTTAAGTCGGCATTGTGCCTTTCGTATTCAATCCCGATGCAATTTCTGTGTTTTATGGTCAACGTGAAACTCCAAGGGATACAGTAATTATGCACTGATGAATCGGAATGTAATACTGGTGTCCCAGGAGCCCCTCAAACACTAACTCTTAGAAGATTCAATCTTCTTGTACTTAAGTCGGCTTTGTGCCTTTTATATTCAATCCCGATGCAATTTCTGTGTTTCATGGTCAATGTGAAGGTCCAAGGGATACAGTAAACCTGCTCTTGTGCATCGGAATCTAACACTAGTCTCCCAGTAGCCGCTCAAAACTCAAACTCTTAGAAGATGCACTCTTCTTGTACTTAAGACTGCATTGTGCGATTTGTATTCAATCCCGATGTAATATCTGTGTTTCATGGTCAATGTGAATCTCCAAGGGGTACAGGCAACCTGCACTGATGAATCGGAATGTATAACTGGTCGCCCAGGAGCCGCTCAAAGCACAAACTCTGAAAAGATTCACTTTTGATGTACATAAGTAGGCATTGTGCCTTTTGTATTCAATCCCGATGCAATATCTGCGTTTCATGGTCAATGTGAAGGTCCAAGGGATACACTAAACCTGCACTGTTCATCGGAATCTAATACTGGTCTCCCAGGAGCCGTTAAAAGCAAAAACTCTTAGAAGATTCATTCCACTTGTACTTACGTCGGCAATTTGCATTATCTATTCAATCCAAATGCATTTTCTGTGTTTCATGGTCAATGTGAAGGTTCAAGGGTTACAGTAAACCTGCACTGGTGCATCGAAATCTAATACTGGTCTCACAGGAGTCGCTCGAATCACAAACTCTTAGAAGATTCACTCTTCTTGTACTTAAGTAGGCATTGTGCGTTTTGTATTCAACCCCGATGAATTTCTTGTGTTTCATGGAAAAAGGGAAGGTCCAAGGGATACAGTAAACCGGCACTGGTGCATCGGAAAAGAATACTGGTCTCCCTGGATCCGCTAAAAGCACAAACCCATAGAAGATTCACTCTTCTTCTACTTAAGTCGGGTTTGTGCTTTTGCATTCGATCCCGATGCAATATCTGCGTTTCATGGTCAATGTGAAGGTCCAAGGGATACAGTATACCTGCACTGTTCATCGGAATCTAATACTGGTCTCCCAGGAGCCGTTAAAAGCAAAAACTCCTAGAAAATTGACTCCTCTTGTACTTAAGTAGGCAATTTGCCTTTTCTATTCAATCGCGATGCAATAACTGTGTTTCATGGTCAAAGTGAAGGTCCAAGGGATACAGTAAACCGGCACAGGTGCATCGGAAACTAGCACTGGGCTCCCAGGAGCCGTCCAAAGCACAAACTCTTAGAAGATTCACTCTACTCGTACTTAAGTCGGCATTGTGCCTTTTGTATTCTATCCCGATGCAATTTCTGTGTTTCACGGTCAGTGTGAATGTCCAAGGGATACAGTAAACCTGCACTGGTGCATCGGATTATAATACTGGTCTCCCAGGAGTCGTTCGAAGCACAAACTATTAGAAGGTTCACTCTTCTTGTACTTATCTCATCATTGTGCCTTTGGCATTCAATCCCGATGTAATATCTGTGTTTCATGGCCAATGTGAAGGTCCAAGGGTTACGGTAAACCTGCACTGGTGCATCGGAATCTAATACTGTTCTCCCAGGAGCCGCTCAAAGCAGTAACTCTTAGATGATTCAATCTTCTTCTACTTAAGTCGGGTTTGTGCTTTTGCAGTCAATCCTGATGCAATATCTGCGTTTCGTGGTCAATGTGAAGGTCGAAGGGATACAGTATACCTGCACTGTTCATCGGAATCTAATTCTGGTCTCCCAGGAGCCGTTAAAAGCAAAATTTCTTAGAAAATTGACTCTTCTTGTACTTAAGTCGGCAATTTGCCTTTTCTATTCAATCGCGATGCAATTACTGTGATTCATGGTCAATGTGAAGGTCCAAGGGATAAAGTAAACCTGCACAGGTGCATCGGAATCTATTACTGGCCTCCTAGGAGCCGCTCAAAGCACAAACTCTTAGAAGATCCACTCTTCTTGTACCTACTTCGGCATTGTGCATTTTGTATTCATTCCCGATGCCATTTCTGTGTTTCATGGTCTATGTCAAGGTCCAAGGGATACAGTAAAACTGCAATGATGCATCAGAATGTAATACTGGTCTCCCAGGAGCCGCTCAAAGCACAAACTCTAAGAAGAATCACTCTACGTGTCCTTAAGTCGGCATTGTGCCTTTTGTATCCTATCCCGATGCAATTTCTGTGTTTCACGGTCAGTGTGAATGTCCAAGGGATAAAGTAAACCTGCACTGGTGCATCGGATTCTAATACTGGTCTAACAGGAGCCGCTCATAGGACTAACCTTTAGAAGATTCACTCTTCTTGTACCTAAGTAGGCATTGTGCCTTTTGTATTCAATCCCGATGCAATTTCTGTGTTTCACGGTCAGTGTGAATGTCCAAGGGATACAGTAAACCTGCACTGGTGCATCGGAATCTAATATCGGTTTCCCCGGAGTCTCTCAAAAGACTAACTTTTAGAAGATTCACTCTTCTTGTACCTAAGTCGGCATTGTGCCATTTGTATTAAATCCCGATGCAATTTCTGTGTTTCATGGTCAATGTGAATGTCCAACGGATACAGTAAACCTCTACTGATGAATCGGAGTCAGATAGTGGTCACCCTGGACCCGCTCAAAGCACAAATTCTTAGAAGTTTCACTATTCTTGTACTTAAGTCGGCATTGTACCTTTGTATTAAATCCAGATGCAATTTCAGTTTCACATTGTCAATGTGAAGGTCCAAGGTTCTAAAATGGTTAAAATGGCTCTGAGCACTATGGGACTTAACTACTGTGGGCATCAGTCCCCTAGAACATGGAACTACTTAAACCTAACTAACCTAAGGACATCACACACATCCATGCCCGAGGCAGGATTCGAACCTGCGACCGTAGTAGTCGCGCGGTTCCGGACTGCGCGGCTAGAACCGCTAGACCACCGCGGCCGGCGGAAGGTCCAAGGGATACAGTAAACCTGCACTGGAGCATCAGATTATAATACTGGTCTCGCAGGAGCCGTTCGGAACACAAACGCTTAGAAGATTCACTTATCTTGTACTCATGTCGGCATTGTGCCTTTCGTATTCAATCCCGATGCAATATCAGTGTTGCATGGTCAATGTGAAGGTCCAAGGGTTACAGTAAACCTGCAGTGGTGCATCGGAATCTAATACTGGTCTCCCAGGAGCCGCTCAAACAGAAACTCTTAGAAGATTCACTCTTCTTGTACTTAAGTAGGCATTGTCCCCTTTGTATTCAACCCCGATGAAATTTCTGTATTTCATGGTCAATGCGATGGTGGAAGGGATACAGTAAACCTGCACTGGTGCATCGGAATCTAATACAGGTCTCCCAGGAGCCGCTCCAAAGACAAACTCTTAGAAGATTCACTCTTCTTGTACTTATGTCGGCATTGTGCCTTTGATATTCAATCCCAATGCAATATCTGTGTTTCATGTTCAATGTGATACTCCAAGGGATACAGCAAACCTGAACTGATGAATCGTAATCTAATACTGGTCACCCAGGAGCCACTCAACGCACAAAGTCATAGAAAATTCACTCTTCTTGTACTTATGTCAGCGTTGTGCCTTTTGTATTCAATCCCAATGCATTTTCTGTGCATCAAGGTCAATGTGAAGGTCCAAGGGTTACAGTAAACCTGCACTTGTGCATCGTAATCTAATATTGGTCTCACAGGAGCCGTTCGAATCACAAACTCTTAGAAGATTCACTCTTCTTGTACTTACGTCGGCATTGTGCCCTTGGTATTCAATCCCGAAGGAATTTCTGCGTTTCATGATCAATGTGAATCTCCAAGGAATACAGCATACATGCACTGCTGAATCGGAATGTAATACTGGTCGCCCAGGAGCTGCTCAAAGCACAAAGTCATAGAAGATTCACTCTTCTTGTTCTTATGTCAGCATTGAGCATTTTGTATTCAATCCCGATGCAATTTCTGTGCTTCATGGTCAATGTGAAGGTCCAAGGGATTCAGCAAACCTGCAGTGGTGCATCGTAATCTAATTCAGGTCTCCCCGGAGCCGCTCCAAGACAAACTCCTAGAAGATTCACTCCTTTTGTACTTATGTCGGCATTGTGCCTTTGATATTCAATCCCGATGCAATTTCTGTGTTTCATGTTCATTGTAAATCTCCAAGGGATACAGCAGACCTGCACTGATGAATCGGAATCTAATACTGGTCGCCCAGGAGCCGCTCAAAGCACAAAGTCATAGAAGATTCACTCTTTTTGTACTTATGTCGTCATTGTGACTTTTTAATTCAATCCCGATGCAATTTCTGTGCTTCATGGTCAATGTGAAAGTCCAAGGGTTAATGTAAACCTGCACTGGTGCATTGAAATCAAATACTGGTCTCACAGTAGACGCTCGAATCACAAACTCTTAGAAGATTCACTCTTCTTGTACCTATGTCGGCATTGTGCCTTTTGTATTCAATCCCGATTCAATATATGGGTTTCATGGTCAATGTGAAGGTCCAAGAGTTACAGTAAACCTGCACTGGTACAACGGAATCTAATACTGGTCTCCCAGGAGCCGCTCAAAGCAGAAACTCTTAGAAGATATACTCTTCTTGTACTTAAGTCTGCATTGTGCCATTTGTATTTAATCCTGATGCTATATCTGTGTTTCATGGTCAAAGTGAAGGTCCAAGCGATACAGTAAACCTGCACTGGTGCATCGGATTATAATACTAAGCTCTCAGGAGCCGTTCGAGTCACAATGTCTTAGAAGATTCACTCTTCCTTTACTTATGTCGGCAATGTGCCTTTGGCATTCAATCCCAATGCAATATCTGTGTTTCATGGTCAGTGTGAATTTCCAAGGGATACAGGTAACCTGCACTCATGAATCGGAATGTATAACTGGTCGCCCAGGGGCCGTTAAAAGCAATAACTCTTTGAAGATTCACTCTTCTTCTACTGAAGTCAGCAATTTGCCTTTGATATTCAATCCCGATGCAATTTCTGTGTTTCATGTTCAATGTGAATCTCCTAGGGATACAGCAGACCTGCTCTGATGAATCGGAATTTAATACTGGCCGCCCAGGAGACGCTCAAAGAATAAAGTCAAAGAAGACTCCCTCTGCTTGTACTTAAGTCTGCATTGTCCTTTTGTATTCAATCCCGATGCAATATCTGCGTGTCATGGTCAATGTGAAGGTCCGAGCGATACATTAAACGTGCACTTTTGCATCGGAATATAATACTTGTCTCACAGGAGCCGTTAAAAACAAAAACACTTAGAAGATTCACTCTTCTTGTACTTAAGTCGCCATTATGCCTTTTATATTCAATCACAATGCAATTTCTGTGTTTCATGGTCAATGTGAAGTTCGAAGGGATACAGTCAACCTGCACCGGTGCAATGGAATCTAATACTGGTCTCCCAGGAGCCACTCAAAGCACCAACGCTTAGAAGATTCAATCTTCTTGAACATAAGTCGGCATTGTGCCTTTCATATTCAATCCCGATGCAATTTCTGTGCTTCATGGTCGATGTGAAGGTCCAAGGGTTACAGTAAACCTGCACTGGTGCATCGGAATCTAATACTGGTCTCCCAGGAGCCGCTCAAGGCAAAAACTCTTATAAGATTCACACTTCTTGTACATAAGTCGGCATTGTGAGTTTTGTATTAAATCCCGCTGCAATTTCTGTGTTTCATGGTCAATGTGATGGGCCACGGGTACGGTAAACCAGCAATGGTGCATCGGAATCTAATACTGGTCTCTCAGGAGCCGCTTAAAGCAGACACTCTAACAAGATTCACTCTTCTTGTACTTAAGTAGGCATTGTTCCTTTTGTAATCAACCCCGATAAAATTTCGGTGTTTCATGGCCAATGTGAAGGTCCAAGGGATACAGTAAACCGGCACTGGGGCAACGTTAAATAATACTGGTCTCCCTGGATCCGCTAAAAGCACAAACTCATAGAAGATTCACTCTTCTTCTACTTAAGTCGGGTTTGTGCTTTTGCATTCAATCCCGATGCAATATCTGCGTTTCATGGTCAATGAGAAGGTCTAAGGGATATAGTAAACCTGCACAGGTGCATCGGAATCAATTACTGGCCTCCCAGGAGCCGCTCAAAGCACAAACTCTTAGAAGATTCACTCTTCTTGTATTTAAGTCGGCATTGTGCTTTTCGTATTCAATCCCGATGCAATTTCTGTGTTTCATGGGCAATGTGAAGGTCCAAGGGATACAGTAAACATGCAGTGGTGCATCGGAATCTAATACAGGTTCCCAGGAGCCGCTCCAAGGACAAACTCTTAGATGATTCACTTTTCTTGTACTTATGTCGGCATTGTGCCATTGATATTTAATCCCAATGCAATTTCTGTGTTTCATGTTTAATCTGAATCTCCAAGGGATACAGCAGACCTGCACTGATGAATCTGAATGTAATACTGGTCGCCCAGGAGCCGCTCAAAGCACAAAGTCTTAGAAGATTCACTCTTCTTGTACTTATGTCGGCATTGTGCTTTTGTATTCAATCCCGATGCATTTTCTGTGCTTCATGGTCAATGTGAAGGTCCAAGGGTTACAGTTATCCTGCACTGGTGCATCGGAATCTAATACTGGTCTCACATGAGCCGCTCGAATCACAAACTCTTAGAAGATTCACTCTTCTTGTACTTATGTCGGCATTGTGCCTTTGGTTTTTAATCCCGATGCAATTTCTGCGTATCATGGTCAATGTGAATCTCGAAGGGATGCAGAAAACCTGCACTGATGAATCGGAAAGTTAAACTAGTCGCCCCGGATCCGCTCAAAGCACAAACGCTTAGAAGATTCACTCTTGTCGTACTTAATTCGCCATTGTGCCTTTCATATTCAATCGCGATGCAATTTCTGTGTTTCATGGTCAATGTGATGGTCCAAGGGATACAGTAAACCTTCACTGGTGCATCGGAATCTAATACTCGTCTCCCAGTAGACGCTCAAAACTCAAACTCTTAGAAGATACATACTTATTGTACATAAGACGGCATTGTGCCTTTTATTTTCAATCCTGATGCAATATCTGTGTTTCATGGTCAATGTGAAAGTCCGAGGGATACAGTAAACCTGCACTGCTGCATCGGAATCTAATACAAGTCACCCAGGAGCCGCTCCAAACACAAACTCTTGGAAGATTCACTCTTGTTCTACTTATGTCGGCATTGTGCCTTTGGTATCAATCCTGATGGAATATCTGTGTTTCATGGTTAATGTGAATCTCCAAGGGATACAGTTAACCTGCACTGATGAAACGGAATGTAATACTGGTCTCCCAGGAGCCGCTCAAATCACAAACTCCTAGAAGATTCACTCTTCTTGTACTTACGTCAGCATTGTGCCTTTTGTGTTCCATATCGATGCAATTTCTGTGCTACATGGTCAATGTGAAGGTCCAGGGGTTACGGTAAACCTGCAGAGGTGCATCGGAATGTAATACTGGTCTCCCTGGATCCGCTCAAAGCATAAACTCTTAGGAGATTCACTCTTCTCGTACTTAAGTCGGCATTGTGCATTTTGTATTCACTCCAGATGCAATTTCTGGGTTTCTTTATCAATGTGAAGGTCCATGTGATACAGTAAACCCGCAGTAGTGCATCGGAATTTAATAGAGGTCTCCCAGGAGACGCTCGAATCACAAACCCTTAGAAAATTCACTCTTCTTGTACTTAAGTCGGCATTGTGCCTTTCGTATTATATCCCGATGCAATTACTGTGTTTCATGGTCAATGTGAAGCTCCAAGGGATACAGTTAACCTGCACTGATGAAACGGAATGTAATACTGGTCTCCCAGGAGCCGCTGAAAGCACAAACTCTTATAAGACTCACTCTTCTAATACTTAAGTCCGCTTTGTGCATTTATATTCGATCGCGATGCAATTTCTATGTTTCATGGTCAATGTGAAGGTCCAAGGGATACAGTAAACCTGCACTGGTGCATCGAAATCTAATACTCGTCTCCCAGTAGCCGCTCAAATCTCAAACTCTTAGAAGATACACTCTTCTTGTACTTAAGTCTGCATTGTGCCATTTGTATTCAATCCTGATGCTATATCTGTGCTTCATGGTCAATGTGAAGGTCCAAGGGATACAGTAAACCTGCACTGGTGCATGGGATTATAATACTGGTCTCTCAGGAGCCGTTCGAACACAAACTCTTAGAAGATTCACTCTTCTTGTACTTATGTCGGCATTGTACCTTTGACATTCAATCCCGATGCAATATCTGTGTTTCATGGTCAATGTGAATCTCCAAGGGATACAGGAAACCTGCACTGATGAATCGGAATGTATAACTGGTTGCCCAGGAGCCGCTCAAAGCACAATCTCCTAGAAGATTCACTCTTGTTGTACTTAAGTGGGCATTGTGCCTTTTGTATTCAACCACGATGAAATTTCTGTGCTTCATAACCAATGTGAAGGTCCAAGGGATACAGTAAACCTGCACTGTTTATCGGAATCTAATACTGTTCTCCCAGAAGCCGTTAAAAGCAATAACTTTTAGAAGACTCACTCTCCTTGTACTTAAGAAGGCAATTTGCCTTTGATATTCAATCCCGATGAAATTTCTGTGTTTCATGTTCAATGTGAATCTCCAAGGGATACAGCAGACCTGCACTGATGAATCGGAATGTAATACTGGTCACCCAGGAGCCGCTCAAAGCACAAAGTCTTAGAAGATTCACTCTTCTTGTACTTATGTCGTCATTGTGCCTTTTGTATTCAATCCCGATGCATTTTCTGTGCTTCATGGTCAATGTGAAGGTCCAAGGATTACAGTTAACCTGCACTGGTGCATCGGAATCTAATACTGGTCTCACATGAGCCGCTCGAATCACAAACTCTTAGAAGATTCACTCTTCTTGTTCTTATGTCGGCATTGTGCCTTTGGTTTATAATCCCGATGCAATTTCTGCGTTTCATGGTCAATGTGAATCTCGAAGGGATGCAGAAAACCTGCACTGATGAATCGGAAAGTGAAACTGGTCGCCCCGGAGCTGCTCAAAGCACAAACTCCTAGCAGATTCACTCTTCTTATATTTAAGTCGGCATTGTGTGTTTTGTATTCAATGCCGATGCAATTTCTGTGTTTCATGATCAATGCGAAGGTCTGAGGGATACAGTAAACCAGCACTGGTGTCTCGGAGTCTAATACTGGTCTCCGAGGAGCCGCTCTAAGCACAATTCCTTAGAAGATTCCTCTTCTTTAACTTGAGTTGACATTGTGCCTTTTGTATTCAATAACGATGCAATTTCTGTGTTTCATGGTCAATATGAAGGTCCAAGTGTTCCAATAAACACTTCAACGGAATCTTATACTGGTCTTTCAGGAGCCGCTCAAAGCACAAACTCTTAGAAGATTCACTCTTGTCGTACTTAAGTCGGCATTGTGCCTTTCATATTCAATCGCAATGCAATTTCTGTGTTTCATGGTCAATGTAAGGGTCCAAGGGATACAGTAAACCTTCACTGATGCATCGGAATCGAATACTCGTCTCCCAGTAGCCGCTCAAAACTCAAACTCTTAGAAGATACATACTTATTGTACATAAGACGGCATTGTGCCTTTTATATTCAATCCTGATGCAATATCTGTTTTTCATGGTCAATGTGAAGGTCCAAGGGATACAGTAAACATGCACTGTTGCATCGGAATATAATACTGGTCTCCCAGGAGCCGCTCGAAGCGCAAACTCTTAGAAGATTCACTCTTCTAGTACTTATGTTGGCTGTGTGCCTTTGGTATTCAATCCCGATGCAATATCTGTGTTTCACGGTCAATGTGAATCTCCAAGGGATACAGTAAACCTGCACTGATGATTTGGAATGTATTACTGGTCGCTCAGGAGCCGCTCAAATCACAATTTCTTAGAAGATTCACTCTTCTTGTACTTATGTCGGGATTGTGCTTTTTGTATTCAACCCCGATGATATTTCTGTGTTTCATGGCAAATGTGAAGGTCCAAGGAATACAGTAAACCGGCACTGGGGCATCTGAAAATAATACTGGTCTCCCTGGATCCGCTAAAAGCACAAATTCATAGAAGATTCACTCTCCTTCTACTTAAGTCGGGTTTGTACTTTTGCATTCAATCCCGATGCAATATCTGCGTTTCATGGTCAATGTGAAGGTCCAAGGGATACAGTAAACCTGCACTGTTCGTCGGAATCTAATACTGGTCTGCAAGGAGCCGATAAAAACAAAAACCCTTAAGAGATTCACTCTTCTTGTACTTAAGTCGGCAATTTGCCTATTCTATTCAATCGCGATGCAATTTCTGTGTTTCATGGTCAATGTGAATGTCCAAGGGATACAGTAATTCTGCACAGGTGCATCGGAATCTAGATCTGGTCTCCCAGGAGCCGCTCAAAGCACTAATTCTTAGAAGATTCACTATTCTTGTACTTAAGTCTGCATTGTCCTTTTGTATTCAATCCCGATGCAATATCTGCGTGTCATGGTCAATGTGAAGGTCCAAGCGATACATTAAACACGCATTGGTGCATCGTAATATAATACTGGTCTCCCAGGAGCCGTTAAAAGCAAAATCTCTTGGAAGATTCACTCTTCTTGTACTTATGTCGGCATTATGCCTTTTATATTCAATCACAATGCAATTTCTGTGTTTCATGGTCTATGTGAATGTCGAAGGGATACAGTAAACCTGCACCGGTGCATCGCAATCTAATACTGGTCTCCCAGGAGCCACTCAAAGCACCACACTTAGAAGATTCAATCTTCTTGAACATAAGTCGGCATTGTGCCTTATATATTCAATCCCGATGCAATTTCTGTGCTTCATGGTCGATGTGAAGGTCCAAGGGTTACAGTAAACCTGCACTGGTGCATCGGAATCTAATACTGGTCTCTCAGGAGCCGCTCATATCAAAAATTCTTTGAAGATTCACTCTTCATGTACTTAAGTCGGCATTGTGAGTTTTGTATTCTATCCCGCTGCAATTTCTGTGTTTCATGGTCAATGTGAAGGTCCAACGGATACGGTAAACCTGCACTGGTGCATCGGAATCTAATATTGGTCTCCCAGGAGCCGCTCAAAGCACAAACTCGTAGAAGATTCAATCTTGTTGTACTTAAGTAGTTATTGTGCCTTTTGCATTCAATCCCGATGCAATATCTGTGTTTCATGGTCAATGTGAAGGTCCAAGGTATACAGTAAATCTGCACTTATGCATCTGAATCTAATACTGGTCACCCAGGAGCCGCTCAAGGCAGAAACTCTTACAAGATTCACTCTTCTTGTACTTAAGAAGGCATTGTGCATGTTGTATTCAACCCCGATGAAATATCTGTGTTTCATGGCCAGTGTGACGGTCCAAGGAATACAGTAAACTGGCACTGATGTATCGGAATGTAATTCTGGTCTCCCAGGGGCCTCTCAAAGCACAATTTCTTAGGAGATTCCTCTTCTTTAACTTGGGTTGACATTGTGCTTTTTGTATTCAATCACGATGCAATTTCTGTGCGTCATGGTCGATGTGAAGGTCCAAGGGTTACAGTAAACATGCACTGGTGCATCGGAATCTAATACTGGTCTCCCAGGAGCCGCTCAAGGCAAAAACTCTTATAAGATTCACACTTCTTGTACATAAGTCGGCATTGTGAGTTTTGTATTAAATCCCGCTGCAATTTCTGTGTTTCATGGTCAATGTGATGGGCCACGGGTACGGTAAACCAGCAATGGTGCATCGGAATCTAATACTGGTCTCTCAGGAGCTGCTCAAAGCAGACACTCTAACAAGATTCACTCTTCTTGTACTTAAGTAGGCATTGTTCCTTTTGTAATCAACCCCGATAAAATTTCGGTGTTTCATGGCCAATGTGAAGGTCCAAGGGATACAGTAAACCGGCACTGGTGCAACGGAAAATAATACTGGTCTCCCTGGATCCGCTAAAAGCACAATCTCATAGAAGATTCACTCTTCTTCTACTTAAGTCGGGTTTGTGCTTTTGCATTCAATCCCGATGCAGTATCTGCGTTTCATGGTCAATGAGAAGGTCTAAGGGATACAGTAAACCTGCACAGGTGCATCCGAATCAATTACTGGCCTCCCAGGAGCCGCTCAAAGCACAAACTCTTAGAAGATTCACTCTTCTTGTATTTAAGTCGGCATTGTGCTTTTCGTATTCAATCCCGATGCAATTTCTGTGTTTCATGGGCAATGTGAAGGTCCAAGGTATACAGTAAACATGCAGTGGTGCATCGGAATCTAATACAGGTTCCCAGGAGCCGCTCCAAGGACTAACTCTTAGATGATTCACTTTTCTTGTACTTATGTCGGCATTGTGCCTTTGGTTTATAATCCCGATTAAATTTCTGCGTTTCATGGTCAATGTGAATCTCGAAGGGATGCAGAAAACCTGCACTGATGAATCGGAAAGTGAAACTGGTCGCCCCGGAGCTGCTCAAAGCACAAACTCCTAGCAGATTCACTCTTCTTATATTTAAGTCGTCATTGTGTGTTTTGTATTCAATCCCGATGCAATTTCTGTGTTTCATGATCAATGCGAAGGTCTGAGGGATACAGTAAACCAGCACTGGTGTTTCGGAGTCTAATAGTGGTCTCCGAGGGCCGCTCAAAGCACAAATTATTACAATATTCACTCTTCTTGTTCTTAAGTCGGCATTGTGCCTTTCGTATTCAATCCCGATGCCATCTCTGTTTTTCATGGTCAATGTGAAGCTCCAATGGATACAGTAAACCTGCACTGATAAATCGGAATGTAATACTGGTGTCCCAGGAGCCGCTCTAAGCACAATTTCTTAGAAGATTCCTCTTCTTTAACTTGAGTTGACATTGTGCCTTTTGTATTCAATCACGATGCAATTTCTGTGTTTCATGGTCAATATGAAGGTCCAAGAGTTCCAATAAACACTTCAACGGAATCTTATACTGGTCTTTCAGGAGCCGCTCAAAGCACAAACTCTTAGAAGATTCACTCTTGTCGTACTTAAGTCGGCATTGTGCCTTTCATATTCAATCGCAATGCAATTTCTGTGTTTCATGGTCAATGTAAGGGTCCAAGGGATACAGTAAACCTTCACTGGTGCATCGGAATCGAATACTCGTCTCCCAGTAGCCGCTCAAAACTCAAACTCTTAGAAGATACATACTTATTGTACATAAGACGGCATTGTGCCTTTTATATTCAATCCTGATGCAATATCTGTATTTCATGGTCAATGTGAAGGTCCAAGGGACACAGTAAACATGCACTGTTGCATCGGAATATAATACTGGTCTCCCAGGAGCCGCTCGAAGCGCAAACTCTTAGAAGATTCAATCATGTTGTACTTAAGTAGTTATTGTGCCTTTTGCATTCAATCCCGATGCAATATCTGTGTTTCATGGTCAATGTGAAGGTCCAAGGTATACAGTAAATCTACACTGGTGCATCTGAATCTAATACTGGTCACCCAGGAGCCGCTCAAGGCAGAAACTCTTACAAGATTCACTCTTCTTGTACTTAAGAAGGCATTGTGCATGTTGTATTCAACCCCTATGAAATATCTGTGTTTCATGGCCAGTGTGACGGTCCAAGGAATACAGTAAACTGGCACTGATGTATCGGAATGTAATTCTGGTCTCCCAGGGGCCTCTCAAAGCACAATTTCTTAGGAGATTCCTCTTCTTTAACTTGGGTTGATATTGTGCTTTTTGTATTCAATCACGATGCAACTTCTGTGCGTCATGGTCGATGTGAAGGTCCAAGGGTTACAGTAAACATGCACTGGTGCATCGAAATCTAATACTGGTCTCCCAGGAGCCGCTCAAGGCAAAAATTCTTATAAGATTCACACTTCTTGTACATAAGTCGGCATTGTGAGTTTTGTATTAAATCCCGCTGCAATTTCTGTGTTTCATGGTCAATGTGATGGGCCACGGGTACGGTAAACCAGCAATGGTGCATCGGAATCTAATACTGGTCTCTCAGGAGCTGCTCAAAGCAGACACTCTAACAAGATTCACTCTTCTTGTACTTAAGTAGGCATTGTTCCTTTTGTAATCAACCCCGATAAAATTTCGGTGTTTCATGGCCAATGTGAAGGTCCAAGGGATACAGTAAACCGGCACTGGTGCAACGGAAAATAATACTGGTCTCCCTGGATCCGCTAAAAGCACAAACTCATAGAAGATTCACTCTTCTTCTACTTAAGTCGGGTTTGTGCTTTTGCATTCAATCCCGATGCAATATCTGCGTTTCATGTTCAATGAGAAGGTCTAAGGGATACAGTAAACCTGCACAGGTGCATCCGAATCAATTACTGGCCTCCCAGGAGCCGCTCAAAGCACAAACTCTTAGAAGATTCACTCTTCTTGTATTTAAGTCGGCATTGTGCTTTTCGTATTCAATCCCGATGCAATTTCTGTGTTTCATGGGCAATGAGAATGTCCAAGGGATACAGTAAACATGCAGTGGTGCATCGGAATCTAATACAGGTTCCCAGGAGCCGCTCCAAGGACTAACTCTTAGATGATTCACTTTTCTTGTACTTATGTCGGCATTGTGCCTTTGATATTTAATCCCAATGCAATTTCTGTGTTTCATGTTTAATCTGAATCTCCAAGGGATACAGCAGACCTGCACTGATGAATCTGAATGTAATAATGGTCACCCAGGAGCCGCTCAAAGCACAAAGTCTTAGAAGATTCACTCTTCTTGTACTTATGTCGTCATTGTGCCTTTTGTATTCAATCCCGATGCATTTTCTGTGCTTCATGGTCAATGTGAAGGTCCAAGGGTTACAGTTAACCTGCACTGGTGCATCGGAATCTAATACAGGTCTCACATGAGCCGCTCGAATCACAAACTCTTAGAAGATTCACTCTTCTTGTACTCATGTCGGCATTGTGCCTTTGGTTTATAATCCCGATGCAATTTCTGCGTTTCATGGTCAATGTGAATCTCGAAGGGATGCAGAAAACCTGCACTGATGAATCGGAAAGTGAAACTGGTCGCCCCGGAGCTGCTCAAAGCACAAACTCCTAGCAGATTCACTCTTCTTATATTTAAGTCGGCATCGTGTGTTATGTATTCAATCACGATGCAATTTCTGTGTTTCATGGTCAATATGAAGGTCCAAGTGTTCCAATAAACACTTCAACGGATTCTTATACTGGTCTTTCAGGAGCCGCTCAAAGCACAAACTCTTAGAAGATTCACTCTTGTCGTACTTAAGTCGGCATTGTGCCTTTCATATTTAATCGCAATGCAATTTCTGTGTTTCATGGTCAATGTAAGGGTCCAAGGGATACAGTAAACCTTCACTGGTGCATCGGAATCGAATACTCGTCTCCCAGTAGCCGCTCAAAACTCAAACACTTAGAAGATACATACTTATTGTACATAAGACGGCATTGTGATTTTTATATTCAATCCTGATGTAATATCTGTATTTCATGGTCAATGTGAAGGTCCAAGGGACACAGTAAACATGCACTGTTGCATCGGAATATAATACTGGTCTCCCAGGAGCCGCTCGAAGCGCAAACTCTTAGAAGATTCACTCTTCTTGTACTTATGTTGGCTTTGTGCCTTTGGTATTCAATCCCGATGCAATATCTGTGTTTCACGGTCAATGTGAATCTCCAAGGGATACAGTAAACCTGCACTGATGAATTGGAATGTAATACTGGTCGCTCAGGAGCCGCTCAAATCACGATTTCTTTGAAGATTCACTCTTCTTGTACTTATGTCGGCATTGTGCTTTTTGTATTCAACCCCGATGATATTTCTGTGTTTCATGGCAAATGTGAAGGTCCAAGGAATACAGTAAACCGGCACTGGGGCATCGGATAATGATACTGGTCTCCCTGGATCCGCTAAAACACAAATTCATAGAAGATTCACTCTCCTTCTACTTAAGTCGGGGTTGTACATTTGCATTCAATCCCGATGCAATATCTGCGTTTCATGGTCAATGTGAAGGTCCAAGGGATACAGTAAACCTGCACTGTTCGTCGGAATCTAATACTGGTCTGCAAGGAGCCGATAGAAGCAAAAACCCTTAAGAGATTCACTCTTCTTGTACTTAAGTCGGCAATTTGCCTATTCTATTCAATCGCGATGCAATTTCTGTGTTTCATGGTTAATGTGAATGTCCAAGGGATACAGTAAACCTGCACAGGTGCATCGGAATCTAGATCTGATCTCCCAGGAGCCGCTCAAAGCACTAATTCTTAGAAGATTCACTATTCTTGTACTTAAGTCGGCATTGTGCCTTTTGTATTCAATCCAGATGCAATTTCTGTTTCTCATTGTCAATGTGAAGGTCCAAGGGTTACAGTAAACCTGAACTGGTGCATCGGAATATAATACTGCTCTCCCAGGTGGCGCTCTAAGCACTAACTCTTAGAATATTCACTCTTCTTGTACTTAAGTCGGCATTGTGCCTTTCATATTCAATCCCGGTGCAATTTCTGTGCTTCATGGTCTTTGTGAAGGTCCAAGGGTTACAGTAAAACGCCACTGGTGCATCGGAATCTAATACTGGTCTCGCAGGAGCCGCCCATAGCAAAATCTCTTTGAAGATTCACTCTTCTTGTACTTAAGCCGGCATTGTGAGTTTTGTATTCAATCCCGCAGCAATTTCTGTGTTTCATGGTCAATGTGAAGTCCAACGAATACGGTAAACCAGCAATGGTGCATCGGAATCTAATACTGGTCTCCCAGGAGCTGCACATAGCTAAAACTCTTAGATGATTCACTCTTCAAGTACTTAAATCGGCATTGTAAGTAATGTATTCAATCCTGCTGCAATATCTGTGTTTCATGGTCAATGTGAAGGTCCAAGGGATATGGTAAACCTGCACTGGTGCATCGGAATCTAATACTGGTCTCTCAGGAGCCGCTCAAAGCAGAAACTCTTAGAAGATTCACTCTTGTTGTACTTAAGTGGGCATTGTGCCTTTTGTATTCAACCCCGATGAAATTTCTGTGTTTTATGGCCGATGTGAAGGTCCAAGGGATACAGTAAACCGGCACTGGTGCATCGGAAAATAATACTGTTCTCCCTGGATCCGCTAAAAGTACAAACTCATTGAAGATTCACTCTTCTTCTACTTAAGTTGGGTTTGTGCATAAGCATTCAATCCCGATGCAATATCTGCGTTTCATGGTCAATGTGAAGGTCCAAGGGATACAGTAAACCTGCACGGGAGCATCGAAATCTAATACTCGACTCGTAGTAGCCGCACAAATCTCAAACCCTTAGAAGATACACTCTTTTTGTACTTAAGTCTGCATTGTGCCATTTGTATTCACTCCTGATGCAATATCTGTGATTCATGGTCAAAGTGAAGGTCCAAGCGATACAATAAACCTGCACTGGTGCATCGGATTATAATACTGGGCTCTCAGGAGCCGTTGGAGGCACAATGTCTTAGAAGATTCACTCTTCCTTTACCTATGTCGGCATTGTGCCTTTGGCATTCAATCCCAATGCAATATCTGTGTTTCATGGTCAGTGTGAATTTCTAAGGGATACAGGAAACCGGCACTCAAGAATCGGAATGTATAACTGGTCGCCCAGGAGCCGTTAAAAGCAATAACTCTTAGAAGATTCACTCTTCTTCTACTGAAGTCGGCAATTTGTCTTTCATATTCAATCCCGATGCAATTTCTGTGTTTCATGTTCAATGTGAATCTCCTAGCGATACAGCAGACCTGCACTGATGAGTCGGAATGTAATACTGGTCGCCCAGGAGACACTCAAAGCACAAAGTCATAGAAGACTCACTCTTCTTGTACTTAAGTGTGCATTGTCCATTTGTATTCAATCCCGATGCAATATCTGCGTGTCATGGTCAATGTGAAGGTCCAAGCGATACATTACACGTGCACTGGTGCGTCGGAATATAATACTGGTCTCCCAGGAGCCGTTAAAAGCAATATCTCTTGGAAGATTCACTCTTCTCGTACTTAAGTCGGCATTATGCCTTTTATATTCAATCACAATGCAATTTCTGTGTTTCATGGTCTATGTGAATGTCGAAGGGATACAGTAAACCTGCACCGGTGCATCGCAATCTAATACTGGTCTCCCAGGAGCCACTCAAAGCACCAACGTGTAGAAGATTCAATCTTCTTGAACATAAGTCGGCATTGTGCCTTTCATATTCAATCCCGATGCAATTTCTGTGCTTCATGGTCGATGTGAAGGTCCAAGGGTTACAGTAAACCTGCACTGGTGCATCGGAATCTAATACTGGTCTCTCAGGAGCCGCTCATATCAAAAATTCTTTGAAGATTCACTCTTCATGTACTTAAGTCGGCATTGTGAGTTTTGTATTCAATCCCACTGCAATTTTTGTGTTTCATGGTCAATGTGAAGGTCCAACGGATACGGTAAACCTGCACTGTGGCATCGGAATCTAATACTGGTCTCCCAGGAGCCGCTCAAAGCACAAACTCGTAGAAGATTCACTCTTGTTGTACTTAAGTAGTTATTGTGCCTTTTGCATTCAATCCCGATGCAATATCAGTGTTTCATGGTCAATGTGAAGGTCCAAGGTATACAGTAAACCTGCACTGGTGCATCTGAATCTAATACTGGTCACCCAGGAGCCGCTCAAGGCAGAAACTCTTTCAAGATTCACTCTTCTTGTACTTAAGTAGGCATTGTGCATGTTGTATTCAACCCCGATGAAATATCTGTGTTTCATGGCCAATGTGAAGGTCCAAGGGATACAGTAAACCGGCACTGATTAATCGGAAGGAAGTTCTGGTCTCCCAGGGGCAGCTCAAAACACAATTTTCTTAGGAGCTTCCTCTTCCTTAACTTGAGTTGACATAGTGCTTTTTGTATTCAATCACGATGCAATTTCTGTGCGTCATGGTCGATGTGAAGGTCCAAGGGTTACAGTAAACATGCACTGGTGCATCGGAATCTAATACTGGTCTCCCAGGAGCCGCTCATAGCAAAAACTCTTATAAGATTCACACTTCTTGTACATAAGTCGGCATTGTGAGTTTTGTATTAAATCCCGCTGCAATTTCTGTGTTTCATCGTCAATTTGAAGGGCGACGGGTACGGTAAACCAGCAATGGTGCATCGGAATCTAATACTGGTCTCTCAGGAGCCGCTCAAAGCAGACACTCTAACATGATTCACTCTACTTGTACTTAAGTAGGCATTGTTCCTTTTGTAATCAACCCCGATAAAATTTCGGTGTTTCATGGCCAATGTGAAGGTCCAAGGGATACAGTAAACCGGCACTGGTGTAACGGAAAATAATACTGGTCTCCCTGGATCCGCTAAAATCACAAACTCATAGAAGATTCACTCTTCTTCTACTTAAGTCGGGTTTGTGCATTTGCATTCAATCCCGATTCAATATCTGCGTTTCATGGTCAATGTGAAGGTCTAAGGGATCCAGTAAACCTGCACAGGTGCATCGGAAACAATTACTGGCCTCCCAGGAGCCGCTCAAAGCACAAACTCTAAGATGATGCACTCTTCTTGTACTTAAGTCGTCATTGTGCATTTTGTATTCAATCCCGATGCATTTTCTGTGCTTCATGGTCAATGTGAAGGTCCAAGGGTTACAGTTAACCAGCACTGGTGCATCGGAATCTAATACTGGTCTCACATGAGCCGCTCGAATCACAAACTCTTAGAAGATTCACTCTTCTTGTATATATGTCGGCATTGTGCCTTTGGTTTTTAATACCGATGCAATTTCTGCGTTTCATGGTCAATATGAATCTCGAAGGTATGCAGAAAACCTGCAGTGATGAATCGGAAAGTGAAACTAGTCTCCCCGGACCCGCTCAAAGCACAAACTCTTAGAAGATTCACTCTTGTCGTACTTAAGTCAGCATTGTGACTTTTGTGTTCAATCCCGATGCAATATCTGTGTTTCATGGTCAATGTGAAAGTCCAAGGGATACAGTAAACCTTTACTGCTGCATCGGAATCTAATACAAGTCACCCAGGAGCCGCTCCAAACACCACCTCTTGGAAGATTCACTCTTCTTCTACTTATGTCGGCATTGTGCCTTTGGTATCAATCCTGATGCAATATCTGTGTTTCATGGTTAATGTGAATCTCCAAGGGATACAGTACACCTACACTGTTGAATTGGAATGTAATACTGGTCTCCCAGGAGCCGCTCAAATCACAAACTCTTAGAAGATTCACTCTTCTTGTACTTACGTCGGCATTGTGCCTTTTGTGTTCCATCTCGATGCAATTTCTGTGCTACATGGTCAATGTGAAGGTCCAGGGGTTACGGTAAACCTGCAGAGGTGCATCGGAAACTAATACTGGTCTCCCTGGATCCGCTCAAAGCATAAACTCTTAGGAGATTCACTCTTCTCGTATTTAAGTCGGCATTGTGCATTTTGTATTAAATCCAGAAGCAATTTCTGGGTTTCATTAGCAATGTGAAGTTCCAAGTGATACAGTAAACCCGCAATAGTGCATCGGAATTTAATAGAGGTCTCCCAGGAGACGCTCAAATCATAAAACCCTTTGAAAATTCACTCTTCTTGTACTTAAGTCGGCATTGTGCCTTTCGTATTATATCCCGATGCAATTTCTGTGTCTCATGGTCAATGTGAAGCCCCAAGGGATACAGTTAACCTGCACTGATGAAACTGAATGGAATACTGGTCTCCCAGGAGCCGCTCAAAGAACAAACTCTGATAATATTCACTTTTCTTGTACTTAAGTTCGCATTGTGCATTTATATTCGATCGCGATGCAATTTCTATGTTTCATGGTCAATGTGAAGGTCCAAGGGATACAGTAAACCTGCACTGGTGCATCGAAATCTAATACTCGTCTCCCAGTAGCCGCTCAAATCTCAAACTCTTAGAAGATACACTCTTCTTGTACTTAAGTCTGCATTGTGCCATTTGTATTCACTCCTGATGCTATATCTGTGTTTCATGGTCAATGTGAACGTCCAAGGGATACAGTAAACCTGCACTGTTTATCGGAATCTAATACTGTTCTCCCAGAAGCCGTTAAAAGCAATAACTTTTAGAAGACTGACTCTTCTTGTACTTACGTCGGCAATTTGCCTTTGATATTCAATCCCGATGTAATTTCTGTGTTTCATGTTCAATGTGAATCTCCAAGGGATACAGCAGACCTGCACTGATGATTCGGAATGTAATACTGGACGCCCAGGAGCCGCTCAAAGCACAAAGTCTTAGAAGATTAACTCTCCTTGTACTTATGTCGTCATTGTGCCTTTTGTATTCAATCCCGATGCATTTTCTGTGCTTCATGGTCAATGAGAAGGTCCAAGGGTTACAGTTAACCTGCACTGGTGCATCGGAATCTAATACTGGTCTCACATGAGCCGCTCGAGTCACAAACTCTTAGAAGATTCACTCTTCTTGTACTTATGTCGGCATTGTGCCTTTGGTTTATAATCCCGATGCAATTTAGCGTTTCATGGTCAATGTGAACCTCGAAGGGATGCAGAAAACCTGCACTGATGAATCGGAAAGTGAAACTGGTCGCCCCGGATCCGCTCAAAACACAAACTCCTAGCAGATTCACTCTTCTTATATTTAAGTCGGCATTGTGTCTTTTGTATTCAATCCCGATGCAATTTCTGTGATTCATGATCAATGCGAAGGTCCGAGGGATACAGTGAACCAGCACTGGTGTTTCGGAGTCTAATACTGGTCTCCGAGGGCCGCTCAAAGCACAGATTATTACAATATTCACTCTTCTTGTACTTCAGTCGGCATTGTGCCTTTTGTATTCAATCCCGATGCCATTTCTGTACTTCATGGTCAATGGGAAGGTCCAAGGATTACTGTTAACCAGCACTGGTGCATCGAAATCTAATACTGGTCTCCCAGGAGCCGCTCAAAGCACTAAGCCTTAGAAGATTCACTCATCTTGTACTAAAGTCGGCATTGTGCCTTTTGCATTCAATCCCGATGCTATTTCTGTGTTTTATGGTCAATGTGGAGGTCCAAGGGATACAGTAAACTTGTACTGGTGCATCGGAATGTAATACCTGTCTCCCAGGAGCCGCTCAAGCACAAACTCTCAGAAGACTCGCTCTTCTTGCACTTAAGTTGGTATTGTGCCTTTAGCATTCAATAGCGATGCCATTTCTGTGTTTCATGGTCATTGTGAAGCTCCAAGTGATACAGTAAACCTGCACTAATGAATCGGAATGTATTACTGGTCTCCCAGGAGCCGCTCAAAGCACAAACTCTTAGAAGATTCACTCTTCTTGTACTTAAGTCGTCATTGTGTCTTTTGTATTCAATCCTGATGCAATTTCTGTGTTTCATGGAGAATGTGAAAGTCCAAGGATTACAGTAAACTTGCAATGGTGCATCGGAATCTAATACCGGTTTCCCCAAAGTCGCTCAAATCACTAACCCTTACAAGATTCACTCTTCTTCTGCTTAAGTCGGCATTGTGATTTTTGTATTCAATCCCGATGCTATTTCTGTGTTTCATGGTCAATGTGAAGGTCCAAAGGATACAGTAAACCAGCAGTGGTGCATCGGAATCTAATACTGGTCTCAGAGGGCCGCTCGAAGCACAATCTATTAGAATATTCACTCTACTTGTACTTAAGTCGGTATTGAGCCGTTGGTATTCAATCCCGATGCTATTTCTGTGTTTCATGGTCAATGTGAAGCTCCAAGGGATAAAGAAAACCTGCACTGATGAATCGGAATGTAATACTGATCTCCCAGACGCCGCTCAAAACACAAACGCATAAGAGATTCTCTCTTCTTATACTTCAGTCGGCATTGTGCTTTTGGTATTCAATCCCGATGCAATTTCTGTGTTTCATTGTCAATGTGAAGCTCCTAGGGATACAGCAACCCTGCACTGATGAATCGTAATGTAATACAGGTCTCCCAGGAGCCGTTCAAAAAACAATCTCTTTGAAGATTCACTCTTCTTGTACTTATGTCGTCATTTTGCCTTTTGTATTCTATCCCGATGCAATTTCTGTGTTTCATGGTCAATGTGAAGATCCAAAGATTACAGTAAACATGCTATGGTGCGTCGGAGTCTAATACTGGACTCTCACGAGCCGCACAAAGCACAAACTCTTAGAAGATTCACTCTTCTTGTACTTAAGTAGGTATTGTGCCTTTTATATTAAATCCTGATGCAATATCTGTGTTTCATGGTCAATGTGAAGGTCCAAGGGATACAGTAAACCTGCACTGATGCATCGGAATATAATACTGGTCTCCCAGGAGCCGCTCGTAGATCTAACTCTTAGAAGATTCACTCTTCTAGTACTTAAGTCGGCATTGTACTTTTGTATACAATCCCGATGCAATTTCTGTGTTTCATTGTCAATGTGAAAGTCCAAGGGATATAGTAAACCTTCACTGGTGCATCGGAAACTAATACAAGTCTCCCAGGAGCCGCTCCAAACACAAACTCATAGAAGATTCCCTCTTCTTGTACTTATGTCGGCATTTTGCCCTTGATACTCAATCCCGTTGCAATTTCAGTATTTCATGGTCAATGTGAATCTCCAAGGGATACAGTAGACCTGCACTGTGAATCGGAATGAAATACTGGTCTCCCAGGAGGCGCTAAAAACACAAACTCTTAGCAGATTCACTCTTTTTGTACTTACGTCGGTATTGTGAATTTTGTATTCTATCTCGAAGCAATTTCTGTGCTACATGGTCAATGTGAAGGTCCATGTGTTTCAGTAAACCTGAACTGGTACATCGGAATCTAATACTTTTCTCCCAGGAGCCGCTCAAAACACTAACTCTTTGAAGAGTCACTCTTCTTGTACATATGTCGGCATTGTGCCTCTTGTATTCAATCCCAATGCTACTTCTGAGTTTCATGGCCAATGTGAAGGTCCAAGGGATACAGTAAGCTGGCACAGGTGCATCGGAATCTAATACTGGGATCCCTGGATCCGCTCAAAGCACAAACTCTTGGGAAATTCACTCTTTTGGTACTTAAGTCGGCATTGTGCATTTTGTATTCAATCCCGATGCAATTTCTGGGTTTCATAATCAATGTGAAGGTCCAAGTGATACAGTAAACCTGCAATGGTGCATCGGAGTTTAATACTGGTCTTCCAGGAGACGCTCAAATCACAAACTCTTAGAAAAGTCACTCTTATTGTACTTAAGTCGGCATTGTACCTTTCGTATTATATCCCGATGCAATTTCTGTGTTTCATGGTCAATGTGAAGATCCAAGGGATACAGTAAACCTGCACTATTGATTCGGAATGTAATACTGGTCTCCCAGGGGCTGCTCAAAGCACAATTTCTTAGAAGATTCCTCTCCTCGTACTTGAGTTGGCATTGTGCCTTTTGTATTCATTCCCGATGAAATTTCTGTGTTTCATGGTCAATGTGAAGGTTCAAGTGATATAGTAAACATACACGGGTGCATCGGAATCTAATAAAAGTCTCCCAGGAGCCACTCCAAACACAAACTCATAGAAGATTCCCTCTTCTTGTACTTATGGCGGCATTTTAACTTTGATATTCAATCCCGGTGCAATTTCTGTATTTCATGGTCAACGTGAATCTCCAAGGGATACAGTAGACCTGCGCTGTGAATCGGAATGTAATACTGGTCGCCCAGGAGGCGCTAAAAGCACAAACTCTTAGAAGATTAACTCTTCTTGTACTTATGGCGGCATTGTGCCTTTTGTATTCATTCCTGATGCAATTTCTGTGTTTCATGGTCAATGTGAAGGTCCAAGGGTTACAGTAAACCTACACTGGTGCATCGGAATCTAATACTAATCTCACAGGAGCCACTCGAATCACAAACTCCTAGGAGATTCACTCTTCTTGTACTTATGTCGGCATTGTGCCTTTTGTATTAAATCCCGATGCCACTTCTGAGTTTCATGGCCAATGAGAAGGTCCAACGGATACCGTAAACCTGCACCAGTGCATCGGAATCTAATACTGGTCTCCCTGGATCCGCTCAAAGAACAAACTCTAAGGAAATTCACTCTTCTCGTACTTAAGTCGGCATTGTGCATTTTGTATTCAATCCCGATGCAATTTCTGGCCTTCATAATCAATGTGTAGGGCCAAGTGATACAGTAAACCTGCAATGGTGCATCGGAATTTAATACTGGTCTCCCAGCAGACGCTCAAATCACAAACTCTTAGAAAATTCACTCTTCTTGTACTTAAGTCGGCATTGTGCCTTTTACATTCAATCCCGATGCAATTTCTGTGTTTCATGGTCAATGTGAAGGTCCGAGGGATACGGTAAGCCAGAACTGGGGCATCGGAATCTATTACTGGTGTCCGAGGGTCGCTCGAAGCACAAATTATTACAATATTCAATCTTCTTTTACTTAAGTGTGCCATACGTATTCAATCCAGATACAATTTCTGTGTTTCATGGTCAATGGGATGCTCCAAGGGATACAGTAAACCTGTACTATTGAATCGGAATGTAATACTGGTCTCCCAGGGGCCGCTCAAAGCACAAGTTCTTAGAAGATTCCTCTTCTTGTACCTGAGTTGGTATTGTGCCTTTTGTATTCAATCACGATGCAATTTCTGTGTTTCATGGTCAATATGGAAGTCCAAGTGATCCAGTAAACCTGCTCTGGTGCATCGGAATCTAATACTGGTCTCACAGGAACCGCTCAAAGCACAAACTCTTAGACGATTCACTCTTACGGTACTTACATGGGCATTGTGCCTTTTATATTCAATCCTCATGTAATTTCTGTGCTTCATGGTCAATGTGAATCTCCAAGGGATACAGTTAACCTGCACTGGTGCATCGGAAGCTAATACTGGTCTCCCAGGAGCCGCTCAAAGCACTAACTATTAGAAGATTCACTCTTCTTGTACTTAAGTCGGCATTGTGAATTTTGTATTCAATCGCGATGCTATTTCTGTGCTTCATGGTCAATGTGAAGGTCCAAGGGATACAGTAAACTTGCACTGGTGCATCGGAATGTAATACTGGTCTCCCAGGAGCCGCTCAAGCACAAACTCTTAGAAGACTCACTCTTCTTGTACTTAAGTCGGCATTGTTCCTTTAGTTTTCAATAGCGATGCAATTTCTGTGTTTCATGGTCATTGTGAAGCTCCAAGGGATACAGTAATCCTGCACTAATGAATCGGAATGTATTACTGGTCTCCAAGGAGCCGCTCAAAACACAAACTCTTAGAAGATTCACTCCTCTTGTACATAAGTCGGCATTGTGGCTTTTGTATTCAATCCCGATGCAATTTCTGTGTTTCAAGGTCAATGTGAATGTCCGAGGTTAACAATAATCCTGCGCTGGTGCATCGGAATTTAATCCTTGTCTCCCACAAGCAACTCAAAGCTCACACTCTTAGAAGATTCACTCTTCTTGTACTTAAAGAGGCATTATGCCTTTTGTATTCAATCTCGATGCAATATCTGTGTTACTTGGTCAATGTGAAGGTCCGAGGGATACAGTAAGCCAGCACTGGTGCATCGAAATCTAGTACTGGTCTCAGAGGGCCGCTCGAAGCACAAATTATTACTATATTCACTCTTCTTGTACTTATGTCGGCATTGTGACTTTGATATTCAATCCCGATGCAATATCTGCGTTTCATGGTCAATGTGATTCTCCAAGGGATCCAGTAAACCTGCACTGGTGCATCGGAATCTAATACTTCTCTCCCTGGACCCACTCTATGCACAAACTCTTAGAAGATTCACTCTTTATGTACTTAAGTCGGCATTGTGCCTTTAGTATTCAATAGCGATGCAATTTCTGTGTTTCATGGTTATTGAGAAACTCCAAGGGATACAGTAAACCTGCACTAATGAATCGCAATGTATTACTGGTCTCCCAGGAGTCGCTCAAAGCACAAACTCTTAGAAGATTCACTCGTCTTGTGTTTAAGTCGGCATTGTGGCTTTGGTATTCAATCCCGATGCAATTTCTGTATTTCATGGTCAATGTGAATGTCCAAGGTTTACAGTAATCCTGCACTGGTGCATCGGAATTTAATACTGGCCGCCCAGGAGCCGCTCAAAGCACAAACTCTTAGAAGATTCACTCTTCTTGTACTTAAGTAGGCATTGTGCCTTTTGTATTCAATCCCGATGCAATTTCTGAGTTTCATGGTCAATGTGAAGGTCCAAGGGATACAACAAACCGGCAATGGTGCATCGGAATCAAATACCGGTCTCCCAGGGTCCGCTCAAAGCACAAACTCTTATAAGATTCACTCCTCTTGTACTTAAGTCGGCATTGTGCCTTTTGTATTCAATCCTGATGCAATTTATGTGTTTCATGGTCAATGTGAAGGTGCACGGATTACTGTAAACCTGCAATTGTGCATCGGAATCTAATACTGGTCTCCCAGGAGTCGCTCAAAAGACTTACCTTTACAAGATTCACTCTTCTTGTACTTCAGTCGGCATTGTGATTTTTGTATTTAATCCCTATGCAGTTTCTGTGTTTCATGGTCAATGTATAGGCCCAAGGCATACAGTGAACCAGCACTTGTGCAGCGGAATCTAATACTGCTCTCAGAGGGCTGCTCGAAGCAAAAACTATTAGAGTATTCATTCTTCTTGTACTTAGGCCGACATTGTGCCGTTGGTATTCAATCCCGATGCTATTTCTGTGTTTCATGGTCAATGTGAAGCTCCAAGGCATAAAGAAAACCTGCACTGATGAATCGGAATGTAATACTGATCTCCTAGGAGCCGCTCAAAGCACAAACTCACAGAAGATTCATCTTTCTTGTACTTGAGTCGGCATTGTGATTTTTGTATTCAACCACAATGCAATTTCTGTGTTTCATGGTCAATGTGAAGGTCCAAGGGTTACAGTAAACATGCACTGGTGCATCGGACTCTAATACTGGTCTCCCAGGAGCCGCCCAAAGCACTAACTTTTTGAAGAGTCACTCTTCATGTACTTAAGTCGGCATTGTGCCTTTTGTATTCAATCCCGATTTAACTTATGAAATTCATGGCCAATGTGAAGGTCCAAGGGATACAGTAAACCTGCACTGGTGCATCGGAATCTAATACTGGTCTCCCTGAATCCGCTCAAAGCACAAACTCTTAGGAGATTCATTCTTCCCGTACTTAAATCGGAATTGTGCATTTTGTATTCAATCCCGATGCAATTTCTGTGTTTCATAATCAATGTGAAGGTCCAAGGCATACAGTAAACCTGCAATGGTGCATCGGAATGTAATATTGGTCTCCCAGGAGACGCTCAAATCACAAATCCTTAGAAAATTCACTCTTCTTGTACTTAAGTCGGCATTGTGCCTTTCGTATTATATCCCGATGCAATTTCTATGTTTCATGGTCAATGTTAAGCTCCAGGGGATACAGTTAAACTGCACTGATGAATCGGAAGGTAATACTGGCTTCCCAGGACCCGCTCAAATCACAAAATCTTAGAAGATGCACTCTTCTTGTACTTAAGTCGGCATTGTGCCTTTTGTATTCAATCCCGATGCCATGTCTGTGCTTCATGGTCAATGCGAAAGTCCAAGGGTTACAGTATACCTGCACTGGTGCATCGGAATCTAATACTAGCCTCCCAGAAGCCGCTCATAGCACTAACTCTTAGAAGATTCAATGTTCTTGTACTTAAGTCGGCATTGTGCCTTTTGCAATCTATGCCGATGCAATTTCTGTGTTTCATGGTCAATGTGAAGCTCCAAGGGATATAGTAAACCTGCACAATTGAATCGGAATGTAATACTGGTCTTCCAGGGGCCGCTCAAAGCACAATTTCTTAGAAGATTCCTCTTCTTGTACTTGAGTTGGCATTGCGCCTTTTGTATTCAATCACGATGCAATTTCTGTGTTTCATGGTCAATATGGAAGTCCAAGTGTTGCAGTCAACCTGCACTAGTGCATCGGAATCTAATACTTGTCTCCCAGAAGCTGCTCAAAGTAGAAACTCTTAGAAGATTCACTCTTCATGTACTTATGTCGACATTGTGCCTTTGATATTCAATCCCGATGCAATTTCTGTGTTTCATGGTCAATGTGAATCTCCAAGAGATACAGTAAACCTGCACTGGTGCATCGGAATCTAATACTGGTCTCCCTGGACCGACTCAAAGTACAATCTCTTAGAAGATTCACTCTTCTTGTATTTAAGTCGGCATTGTGCATTTTGTTTTCAATTCCGATGCAATTTCTGTGTTTCATGGTCAATGTGAAGGTCCAAGGGATACAGTAAACTTTCACTGGTGCATCGGAGTCTAATACTCGTCTCCCAGTAGCCGCTCAAATTTCAAACTCTTAGAACATACAATCTTCTTGTACTTAAGTCAGCATTGTGCCTTTTATATTCAATCCTGATGCAATATGTGTGTTTCATGGTCAATGTGAAGTTCCAAGGGTTACAGTAAACCTGTACTGGTGCATCTGAATCTAATACTGGTCTCCCAGGAGCCGCTCAAAGCAGAAACTCTTAGAAGATACACTCCTCATGTACTTATGTCGAAATTGTGCCTTTGATATTCAATCCCAATGCAATTTCTGTGTGTCATGGTCATTGTGAAGCTCCAAGGGATACAGTAAACCTGCACTAATGAATCGGAATGTATTACTAATCTCTCAGGAGCCGCTCAAAGCACAAACTCTTAGAAGATTCACTCGTCTTGTACTTAAGTCGGCATTGTGGCATTTGTATTCAATCCCAGTGCAATTTCTGTGTTTCATGGTCAATGTGAAAGTCAATGGTTTACAGTAACCCTGCAATGGTGCATCGGAATCTAATACTGGCCTCCCAAGAGTAGCTCAAACACTAAACCTTACAAGATTCTGTCTTCTTGTACTTAAGTCGGCATTGTAATATTTGTATTCAATCCCGATGCATTTTCTGTGTTTCATGGTCAATGTGAAGGTCCAAGGGATACAATAAACCAGCACTTGTGCATCGGAATCTAATACTGGTCTCAGAGGGACGCTCGAAGCTAAAACTATTAGAATATTCACTCTTCTTGTACTTAAGTCGGCATTGTGCCGTTGGTATTCAATCCCGATGCTATTTCTGTGTTTCATGGTCAATGTTGAGCTACAAGGGATAAAGAAAATCTGCACTGATGAATCGGAATGTAATACTGATCTCCTAGGAGCCGCTCAAAGCACAAACTCTTAGAAGATTCACCCTTCTTGTGCTTAAGTCGGCATTGTGCCTTTTGTATTCAATCACAGGGCAATTTCTGTGTTTCATGGTCAATGTGAATCTCCAAGGTATACAGTAAATATGCACTGATGAATCGGAATGTAAAACTGGTCGCCCAGGAGTCGCTCAAAGCACAAGCTCTTGGAAGATCCACTCTTATTGTACTTAGTTCGGCATTGTGCATTTTGTATTCAATCGCGATGCATTTTCTGGGTTTCATTGTCAATGTGAAGATCCAAGGGATACAGTAAACCTGCACTGGTGCATCGGAATCTAATACTGGTCTCCCAGAAGCCACTCAAAGCACTAACTCTATGAAGATTCAATCTTCTTGTACTTAGGTCGGCATAGTGCCTTTTGCAATCTATCCCGATGCAATTTCTGTGTTTCATGGTCAATGCGAAGGTCCGAGGGATACAGTAAGCCAGCACTGGTGCATCGAAATCTAATATTGGTCTCTGAGGGCCGCTCGAAGCAGAAATTATTACAATATTCACTCTTCTTGTACTTATGTTGGAATTGTGCCATACGTATTCAATTCTGATGCAATTTCTGTGTTTCATGGGCAATGTCATGCTCCAAGGGATACAGTAAACCTGCACTATTGAATCGGAATGTAATACTGGTCTCCCAGGGGCCGCTCAAAACACAATTTCTTAGAAGATTCCTCCTCTTGTACTTGAGTTGGCATTGTGCCTTTTGTATTCAATCACGATGCAATTTCTGTGTTTCATGGTCAATATGGAAGTCCAAGTGGTACAGTCAACCTGCACTGGTGCATCGGAATCTAATATTGGTCTCCCAGAAGCCGGTCAAAGCAGAAACTCTTAGAAGATTCACTCTTCATGTACTTATGTCTACATTGTGCCTTTGATATTCAATCCCGATGCAATTTCTGTGTTTCATGGTCAATGGGAATCTCCAAGAGATACAGTAAACCTGCACTGGTGCATCGGAATCTAATACTGGTCTCCCAGGACCGACTCAAAGCACAAACTCTTAGAAGACTCACTCTTCTTGTATTTAAGTCGGCATTGTGCATTTTGAATTCAATCCCGATGCAATTTCAGTGTTTCATGGTCAATGTGAAGGTCCAAGGGATACAGTAAATTTTCACTGGTGCATCAGAATCTAATACTCGTCTCCCAGTAGCCGCTCAAAACCCAAACTCTTAGAAGATACAATCTTCTTGTACTTAAGTCGGCATTGTGCCTTTTATATTCAATCCTGATGCAATATGTGTGTTTCATGGTCAATGTGAAGTTCCAAGGGTTACAGTAAACCTGTACTGGTGCATCTGAATCTAATACTGGTCTCCCAGGAGCCGCTCATAGCAGAAACTCTTACTAGATTCACTCTTCATGTACTTGTGTCGACATTGTGCCTTTGATATTCAATCCCGATGCAATTTCTGTGTTTCATGGTCAATGTGAATCTCCAAGAGATACAGTAAACCTGCACTGGTGCATCGGAATCTAATACTGGTCTCCCTGGACCGACTCAAAGAACAAACTCTTAGAAGATTCACTCTTCTTGTATTTTAGTCGGCATTGTGCATTTTGTTTTCAATCCCGATGCAATTTCTGTGTTTCATGGTCATTGTGAAACTCCAAGGGATACAGTAAACCTGCACTAATGAATCGGAATGTGTTACTAATCTCCCAGGAGTCGCTCAAAGCACAAACTCTTAGAAGATTCACTCGTCTTGTACTTAAGTCGGCATTGTGGCTTTTGTATTCAATCCCAGTGCAATTTCTGTGTTTCATGGTCAATGTGAAAGTCAATGGTTTATAGTTATCCTGCAATGGTGCATCGGAATCTAATACTGGTCTCCCAAGAGTAGCTCAAACACTAAACCTTACAAGATTCAGTCTTCTTGTACTTAAGTCGGCATTGTAATATTTGTATTCAATCCCGATGCATTTTCTGTGTTTCATGGTCAATGTTAAGCTCCAAGGGATAAAGAAAACCTGCACTGATGAATCGGAATGTAATACTGATCTCCTAGGAGCCGCTCAAAGCACAAACTCTTAGAAGATTCACCCTTCTTGTGCCAAAGTCGGCATTGTGCCTTTTGTATTCAATCACAGTGCAATTGCTGTGTTTCATGGTCAATGTGAATCTCCAAGGGATACAGTAAATATGCACTGATGAATCGGAATGTAAAACTGATCGCCCAGGAGCCGCTCAAAGCACAAGCTCTTGGAAGATTCACTCTTCTTGTACTTAGTTCGGCATTGTGCATTTTGTATTCAATCACGATGCATTTTCTGGGTTTCTTTGTCAATGTGAAGGTCCAAGGGATACAGTAAACCTGCACTGGTGCATCGGAATCTAATACAGGTCTCCCAGGAGCCGCTCCAAGCACAGATTCTTAAAAGATTCACTCTACTTGTACTTAAGTCGGCATTGTGCCTATGGTATTCAATCCTGATGCAATATCTGTGTTTCATTCTCAATGTGAAGCTCCTAGGGATACAGTAACCCTGCACTGATGAATCGTAATCTAATACCGGTCTCCCAGGAACCGTTCAAAACACCAACTCTTAAAAAATTCACTCTTCTTGCTCTTATATCGGCATTGTGCCTTTGATATTCAATCCCGATACAACGTCTGTGTTTCATATACAATGTGAATCTCCAAGGATTACAGCAGACCTGCACTGATGAATCGGAATGTGAAACTGGTAGCCCAGGAGCCGCTCAAACAAAAACTCTTAGCAGGTTCACTCTTCTTATACTTAAGTCGGCATTGTGCATTTTGTATTCAATCCCGATGCAATTTCTGTGTATCATGGTCAATGTGAAGGTCCGACTGATACACTAAACCAGCACTGGTGCATCGGAATCTTTTACTGGACTCTCAGGAGCCGCTCAAATCTCAAACACTTAGAAGATTGACTCTTGTCGTACTTAAGTCGATTCTGTGCCTTTTAAATTCATTCGCGATGCAATTTCTGTTTCATGGTCAATGTGAGGGTCCAAGGGATACAGTAAACCCTCACTGGTGCATCGGAATCTAATACTCACCTCCCAGGAGCCGTTTGAAGCATAAACTCTTAGAAGATTCACTCTTCTTGTACCTATGTCGGCATTGTGGCATTTGTATTCAATCCCGATGCAATATCTGCGTTTCATGGTCAATGTGAAGGTCCAAAGGATACATTAAACGTGCACTGGTGCACCGTAATATAATACTGGTCTCCCAATAGCCGTTAAAACCAAAACCTCTTAGAAGATTCACTCTTCTTGTACTTAAGTCGGCATTATGCCTTTTATATTCAATCGCAATGCAATTTCTGTGTTTCATAGTCAATGTGAAGGTTGAAGGGCTACAGTAAACCTGCACAGGCGCATTGGAATCTAATACTGGTCTCCCAGGTGCCACTCAAAGCACCAACTCTTAGAAGATTCAATCATCTTGAACTTAAGTCGGCATTGTGCCTTTTATATTCAATCCCGATGCAATTTCTGTGCTTCATGGTCATTGTGAAGCTCCAAGGGATACAGTAAACCTGCACTAATGAATCGGAATGTATTACTGGTCTCCCAGGAGCCGCTCAAAGCACAAACTCTTAGAAGATTTACTCGTCTTGTACTTAAGTCGGCATTGTGCATTTTGTATTCAATCGCGATGCATTTTCTGGGTTTCATTGTCAATGTGAAGGTCGAAGGGATACAGTAAACCGTCACTGGTGCATCGGAATCTAATACAGGTCTCCCAGGATCCGCTCCAAGCACAGATTCTTAAAAGATTCACTCTACTTGTACTTAAGTCATCATTGTGCCTATGGTATTCAATCCCGATGCAATTTCTGTGTTTCATTCTCAATGTGAAGCCCCTAGGGATACAGTAACCCTGCACCGATGAATCGTAATCTAATACCGGTCTCCCAATAATCGTTCAAAACACAAACTCTAGAAGATTCACTCTTCTTGCTCTTATGTCGGCATTGTGCCTTTGATATTCAATCCCGATACAATTTCTGTGTTTGATGTTCAATGTGAATCTCCAGGGGTTACAGCAGACCTGCACTGATGAATTGGAATGTGAAAGTGGTCGCCCAGGAGCCGCTAAAACACAAACTCTTAGCAGATTCACTCATCTTATACCTAGTCCGCCCTGGTAGCTGAGTGGTCAGCGTGACAGACTGTCAATCCTAAGGGCCCGGGTTCGATTCCCGGCTGGGTCGGAAATTTTCTCCGCTCAGGGACTGGGTGTTGTGTTGTCCTAATCATCATCACTTCATCCCCATCGACGCGCAGGTCGCCGAGGTGGCGTCAAATCGAAAGACCTGCACCAGGCGAACGGTCTACCCAACGGGAGGCCCTAGCCACACGACATTTCCATTTATTTATCTTATACCTAAGTCGGCATTGTGCCTTTTGTATTCTATCCCGATGCAATTTCTGTGTTTCATGGTCAATGTGAAGGTCCGACTGATACAGTAAACCAGCACTGGTGCATCGGAATCTTATACTGGACTCTCAGGAGCCGCTCAAAGCACAAACACTTAGAGGATTCACTCTTATCGTACTAAAGTCGATTGTGTGCCTTTATATTCAATCGTGATGCAATTTCTGTGTATCATGGTCAATGTGAAGGTCCAAGAGATACAGTGCACCTTCACTGGTGCATCGGAATCTAATACTGGTCTCCCAGGTGCCACTCAAAGCACCAACTCTTAGAAGATTCAATCTTCTTGTACTTAAGTCGGCATTGTGCCTTTTATATTGAATCCCGATGCAATTTTTGTGCTTCATGGTCGATGTGAAGGTCCAAGGGTTACAGGAAACATGCACTGGTGTACCGGAATCTAATACCGGTCTCCCATTATGCGCTCATAGCAAAAACTCTTAGAGGATTCACTCTTCTTGTACTTAAGTCGGCATTGTGTCATTAGTATTCAATCCTGATGCAATATCTGTGTTTCATGGTCAATGTGAAGGTCCAAGGGATACAGTAAACCTGCACTGGTGCATCGGATTATATTACTGGTCTCCGAGGAGCCGTTCGAAGCACAACCTCTTAGAAGATTCACTCTTCTTGTACTTATGTTCGGCATTGTGCATTTGGCATTCTATCCCGATGCAATATCTGTGTTTCATGGTCAATGTGAATCTCCAAGGGATACAGGAAACCTGCAGTGATGAATCGGTATGTATAACTGGTCGCCCAGGAACCGCTCAAAGCACAAACTCTAAGGAGATTTACTCTTGTTGTACTTAAGAAGGCATTGTGCTTTTTGTAATCAATCCTAATGCAATATCTGTGTTTCATGGTTAATGTGAAGGTCCAAGGGTTACAGTAAACCTGCACTGGTGCATCGGAATCTAATACTGGTCTCCCAGGAGCCGCTCAAAGCTGAAACTCTTACAAGATTAACTGTTCTTGTACTCAAGTAGGCATTGTGCCTTTTGTATTCAACCCCGATGAAATTTCTGTTTTTCATGGCCAATGTGAAGGTCCAAGGGATACAGTAAACCGGCTTTGGTGCATCGGATAATGATACTGGTCTCCCTGGATCCGCTAAAAGCGCAAACTCATAGAAGATTCACTCTTCTTCTACTTTAGTCCGGATTCTGCTTTTGCTTTCAATCCCGCTGCAATATCTGCGTTTCATGGTCAATGTGAAGGTCCAAGGGTTACAGTAAACCTGCTCTGTTCATCGGAATCTGATACTGGTCTCCCAGGAGCCGTTAAAAGCAAAAACTCTCAGAAGATTCACTCTTCTTGTACTTAAGTCGGCAATTTGCATTTTCTATTCGATCGCGAAGCGATTTCTGTGCTTCATGTTCAATGTGAAGGTCCAAGGGATACAGAAAACTTGCACAGGTGCATCGCAATCTATTACTGGCCTCCCAGGAGCCGCTCAAAGCACGAACTCTTTGAAGATTCACTCTTCTTGTACTTAAGTCGGCATTGTGCATTTTGTTTTTAATCCTGATGCTATTTCTGTGTTTGATGGTCAATGTGAAGGTCCAAGGGATACAGTAAACCTGCACTCGTCTATCGGAATCTAATACAGGTTCCCAGGAGCCACTCAAACGGCAAATTCTTAGAAGATTAACTACTCTTGTACTTATGTCGACATTGTGTATTTGATATTCAATCCCGATGCAATTTTTGTGTTTCATGTTCAATGTTAATCTCCAAGGGATACAGCAGGCCCGCACTGATGAAACGGAATGTAATACTGGTCGCCCAGATGCCGGTCAAAGCACAAATTCTTTGAAGATTCAATCTTCTTGTACTTACGTCGGCATTGTGCCTTTTGTATTTAATCTCGATGCAATTTCTGTGCTTCATGGTCAATGTTAAAGTCCAAGGGTTACAGTTAACCTGCACTGGTGCATCGGAATCTAATACTATTCTCGAAGGCATCGCTCGAATCACAAACTCTTACATGATTCACTCTTCTTGTACTTATGTCGGCATTGTGCCTTTGGTATTCAATCCCGATGCAATATCTGCGTTTCATGGTCAATGTGAATCTGCAAGGGATGCAGTAAACCTACACTGATGAATTGGAATGTGAAACTGGTCGCCCAGGAGCCGCTCAAAGCACAAACTCTTAGCAGATTCACTCTACATATACTTAAGTCGGCATTGTGCCATTTGTATTCAATCCCGATGTAATTTCAGTGTTTCATGGTCAATGTGAAGGTCCGAGGGATACAGTAATCCAGCACTGGTGCATCGGAATCTAATACTGGTCTCCAAGGGCCGCTCGAAGCACAAATTATCACAATATTCACGCTTCTTGTACTTAAGTCGGCATTGTGCTTTTCGTATTCAATCCCGATGCAATATCTGCATTTCATGGTGAATGTGAAGGGCCAAGGGATACAGTAAACCCGCACTGGTGCATCGGAATCTAATACAGGTCTCCCAGGAGCCGCTCAAAGCACAGATTCTTAAAAGATTCACTCTACTAGTACTTAGGTCGGCATTGTGCCTAAGGTATTCAATCCGGATGCAATTTCTGTGTTTCATTCTCAATGTGAAGCTCCTAGGGATACAGTAACCCTGCACTGATGAATCGCAATCTAATACCGGTCTCCCAGGAGCCGTTCAAAACACAAACTCTTAGAAGATTCACTCTTCCTGTCCTTATGTCGGCATTGTGTCTTTTGTATTCTATCCCGATGCAATTTCTGTGTTTCATGGTCAATGTGAAGATCCAAAGATTACAGTAAACATGCAATGGTGCATCGGAATCTAATACTGGTGTCTCAGGAGCCGCTCAAAGCACAAAACACTTAGAAGATTCACTCTGCTTGTACTTAAGTAGGCATTGTTCTTCTTGTAATCAATCCTGATGCCATTTCTATGTTTCATGGTCAGTGTGAATCTCCAAGGGACACAGTAAGCCTGCAGTGTTCAATCGGAATGTGATACTGGTCGCCCAGGAGCCGCTCAAAACAGAAACTCTTAGAAGATTAACTCTTGTTGTACTTAAGTAGGCATTGTGCCTTTTGTATTAAACCCCAATGAGATTTTTGTGGTTCATGAAGAATGTGATGGTCCTAGGGATACAGTAAACCGGCACTGGTTCGTCGGAAAATAATACTGGTATCCCTGGATCCGCTAAAAGCACAAACTCATAGAAGATTCACTCTTCTTGTTTTAAAGTCGGAATTGTGCATTTTGTATTCAATCCTGATGCAATATCTGTGTTTCATGGTCAATGTGAAGGTCCAAAGGTTACAGTAAACCTGCACTGGTGCATCGGAATCAAATACTGGTCTATCAGGAGTCGCTCAAAGCAGAAACTCTTACAAGATTCACTGTTCTTGTACTTAAGTCGGCATTGTTTATTTTGTTTTCAATCCCGATGCAATTTCTGTGTTTCATGGTCAATGTGAAGGTCCAAGGGATACAGTAAAACTGCACTCGTGTATCGGAATCTAATACAGGTTCCCTGGAGCCCCTCCAACGACAAATTCTTAGAATATTCACTCTTCTTGTACTTATGTCGGCATTGTGTCTTTGATATTCAATCCCGATGCAATTTCTGTGTTTCATGGTCAATGTGAAGGTCAAAGGGATACAGTAAACCTTCACTGGTGCATCGGAATCTAAAACGCGTCTCCCAGTAGCCGCTAATAACTCAAACTCTTAGAAGATTCATTCTTCTTGTACTTATGTCGGCATTGTGTCTTTCGTTTTCATCCCCGATGCAATATCTGTGTTTCATGATCAATGTGAAGATCCAACGGTCACAATAAACCTGTACTGGTGTATCTGAATCAAATACTGGTCTCCCAGGAGCCGCTCAAAGCAGACACTCCTAGAAGATTCACTCTCCTTGTACTTAAGTCTGCATTGTGCTTTTGTATTCAATCCCGATGCAATATCTGCATTTCATTGTCGATGTGAAGGTCCAAGGGATACAGTAAACCTGCACTGGTGCATCGGAATCTAATACAGGTCTCCCAGGAGCCGCTCCAAGCACAGATTCTTAAAAGATTCACTCTACTAGTACTTAAGACGGCATTGTGCCTATGGTATTCAATCCCGATGCAATTTCTGTGTTTCATTCTCAATGTGAAGGTCCTAGGGATACAGTAACCCTGCACTGATGAATCACAATCTAATACCGGTCTCCCAGGAGCCGTTCTAAACACTAACTCTGAGAAGATTCACTCTTCTTGTTCTTATGTCGGCATTGTGCCTTTTGTATTCTATCCCGATGCAATATCTGTGTTTCATGGTCAATGTGAAGATTCAAAGATTACAGTAAACATGCAATGGTGCATCGGAATCTAATACTGGTCTCTCAGGAGCCGCTCAAAGCACAAAACACTTAGAAGATTCACTATTTTTGTACTTAAGTAGGCATTGTACCTCTTGAACTCAATCCTGATGATTTTTCTGTGTTTCATGGTCAATGTGAATCTCCAAGGGATACAGTAAACCTGCAGTGATCAATCGGAATGTGATACTGGTCGCCCAGGAGCCGCTCAAAACACAAACTCTTAGAAGATTCACTCTTGTTGTACTTAAGTAGGCATTGTGCATTTTGAATTAAACCCCAATGAAATTTCTGTGGTTCATGAAGAATGTGATGGTCCTAGGGATACAGTAAACCGGCACTGGTTCGTCGGAAAATAATACTGGTATCCCTGGATAAGCTAAAAGCACAAACTCATAGAAGATTCACTCTTCTTCTATTTAAGACGGGTTTGTGCTTTTGCATTCAATCCCGATGGAATATCTGCGTTTCGTGGTCAATGTGAAGGTCCTAGGCATACAGTAAACCTGCACTGTTCATCGGAATCTGATACTGGACTCCCAGGAGCCGTTTAAAGCAAAAACTCTATGAAGATTCACTCTTTTTGTACTTAAGTCGGGAATTTACTTTTTCTATGCAATCGCGACGCAATTTCTGGGTTTCATGGCCAATGTGAAGGTCCAAGGGATACAGTAAACCTGCACTGGTGCATCATAATCTAATACAGGTTCCCAGGAGCCGCTCCAAGAAAAAACTCTTAGAAGATTCACTCTTCTTTCACTTATGTCGGCATTGTGCCTAGGATATTCAAACCCGATACAATTTCTGTGTTTCATGTTCAATGTGATTCTCCAAGGGTTACAGGAGATCTGCACTGATAAATCGGAATGTGAAACTGGTCGCCCAGGAGCCGCTCAAAGCACAAACTCTTACCAGATTCACTCTTCTTATACTTAAGTCGGCATTTTGCCTTTTGTATTCAATCCCGATGCAATTTCTGTGATTCATGGTCAATATGAAAGTCCAAGTGTTTCAGTAAAGCTGCACTGGTGCATCGGAATCTTATACTGGTCTCTCAGGAGCCGATCAAAGCACAAACACTTAGAACATTCACTCTAGTCGTACTTAAGTCGGTTGTGTGCCTTTTATATTCAATTGCGATGTAATTTCTGTGTTTCATGGTCAATGTGAAGCTCCAATGGATACAGTAAACCTGCACTTATGAATCGGAAGTAATACTGGTCTCCCAGGTGCCGCTCAAAGCACTATTTCTTAGGAGATTCCTCTTCTTTAACTTGAGTTGAAATTGTGCCTTTAGTAATTAATCACGATGCAATTTCTGTGTTTCATGGTCAATATGAGAGTCCAAGTGTTTCAGTAAACCTGCACTGGTGCATCGGAATCTTATACTGGTCTCTCAGGAGCCGCTCAAAGCACAAACACTTAGAAGATTCACTCTTGTCGTACTTAAGTCGGTTGTGTGCATTTTATATTCAATCGCAATGCAATTTCTGTGTTTCATGGTCAATGTGAAGGTCCAAGGGATACAGTAAACCTGCACTGTTGCATCGGAATATAATACTGGTCTCCCAGGAGCCGCTCGAAGCATAAACTCTTAGAAGATTCACTCTTCTTGCACTTAAGTCTGCATTGTCCTTTTGTATTCAATCCCGATGCAATTTCTGTGTTTCATGGTCAATGTGAAGGTCGAAGGGATGCAATAAACGTCCACTGAAGCATCGGAATCTGATACTGGTCTCCCAGGAGCCGCTCAAACCATAAACTCTTAGAAGATTCACTCTTCTTGTTTTTAAGTCGGCATTGTGCTTTTTGTATTCAATCCTGATGCAATATCTGTGTTTCATGGTCAATGTGAAGGTCCAAAGGTTACAGTAAACCTGCACTGGTGCATCGGAATCAAATAGTGGTCCCCCAGGAGCAGCTCAAAGCAGAAACTCTTACAAGATTCACTGTTCTTGTACTTAAGTAGGCATTGTGCCTTTTGTATTCAACCCCGATGAAATTTATGTTATTCAAGGCCAATGTGAATCTCCAAGAGATACAGTAAACCTGCACTGGTGCATCGGAATCTAATACTGGTCTCCCTGGACCGAATCAAAGAACAAACTCTTAGAAGATTCACTCTTCTTGTATTTTAGTCGGCATTGTGCATTTTGTTTTCAATCCCGATGCAATTTCTGTGTTTCATGGTCATTGTGAAACTCCAAGGGATACAGTAAACCTGCACTAATGAATCGGAATGTGTTACTAATCTCCCAGGAGTCGCTCAAAGCACAAACTGTTAGAAGATTCACTCGTCTTGTACTTAAGTCGGCATTGTGGCTTTTGTATTCAATCCCAGTGCAATTTCTGTGTTTCATGGTCAATGTGAAAGTCAATGGTTTATAGTTATCCTGCAATGGTGCATCGGAATCTAATACTGGTCTCCCAGGAGCCGCTCGAAGCATAAACTCTTAGAAGATTCACTCTTCTTGCACTTAAGTCTGCATTGTCCTTTTGTATTCAATCCCGATGCAATTTCTGTGTTTCATGGTCAATGTGAAGGTCGAAGGGATGCAATAAACGTCCACTGAAGCATCGGAATCTGATACTGGTCTCCCAGGAGCCGCTCAAACCATAAACTCTTAGAAGATTCACTCTTCTTGTTTTTAAGTCGGCATTGTGCTTTTTGTATTCAATCCTGATGCAATATCTGTGTTTCATGGTCAATGTGAAGGTCCAAAGGTTACAGTAAACCTGCAATGGTGCATCGGAATCAAATAGTGGTCCCCCAGGAGCAGCTCAAAGCAGAAACTCTTACAAGATTCACTGTTCTGGTACTTAAGTAGGCATTGTGCATTTTGTATTCAACCCCGATGAAATTTATGTTATTCAAGGCCAATGTGAATATCTAAGGGATACAGTAAACCAGCACTGGTGCATCGGATAATAATACTGGTCTCCCTGGATCCGCTAAAAGCGCAAACTCAGAGAAGCTTCACTCTTCTTCTACTTAAGTCGGGATTGTGCTTTTGCATTCAATCCCGATGCAATATCTGCGTATCATGGTCAATGTGAAGGGACCAAGGGATACAGTAAACCTGCACTGTTCATCGGAATCTGATACTGGTCTCCCAGGAGCCGTTAAAAGCCTGAACTCTTAGATGATTCACTCTTCTTGTACTGAAGTCGGCAATTTGCCTTTTCTATTCAATCGCGATGCGATTTCTGTGTTTCATGGTAAATGTGAAGCTTCAAGGGATACAGTTAACCTGCACAGGTGCATCGCAATCTATTACTGGCCTCCCAGGAGCCGCTCAAAGCACGAACTCTTAGAAGATTAACTCTTCTTGTACTTATGTCTGCATTGTGCTTTTGATATTCAATCCCAATGCAATTTCTGTGTTTCATGTTCAATGTGAATCTCCAAGGGATACAGCAGACCTGCACTGATGAATCGGAATGTAATACTGGTTGCCCAACAGCCGCTCAAAGCACAAAGTCTTTGATGATTCACTCTTCTTGTACTTATGTCGGCATTGTACCTTTTGTATTCAATCCCTATGTAATTTCTGTGCTTTATGGTCAATGTGAAGGTCCTAGGGTTACAGTTAACCTGCACTGGCGCATCGGAATCTAATACTGGTCTCGAAGGATTCGCTCAAATCACAAACTCTTAGAAGATTCACTCTTCTTATACTTATGTCGGCATTGTGCCATTGGTATTCAATCCCGATGCAATTTCTGCGTTTCATGGTCAATGTGAATCTCCAAGGGATGCAGTAAACCTGCACTGATGAATCGGAATGTGAAACTGGTCGCCCAGGAGCCGCTCAAAGCACAAATTCTTAGCAGATTCACTCTTCCTATACTTAAGTCGGCATTGTGCCTTTTGTTTTCAATCCCGATGCAATTTCTGTGTTGCATGGTCAATGAGACAGTCTGAAGGATACAGTAATTCTTCACTGGTGCATCGGAATCTAATACTCGTCTCCCAGTAGCCGCTCAAAACTCAAACTCTTAGAAGATTCATTCATCTTGTACTTATGTCGGCATTGTGTCTTTCGTTTTGATACCCGATGCAATATCTGTGTTTCATGGTCGATGTGAAGTTCCGAGGGTTACAGTAAACCTGTACTGGTGCTTCTGAATCTAATACTGGTCTCCCAGAAGCCGCTCAAAGCAGAAACTCTTAGAAGATTCACTCTCCTTGTACTTAAGTCTGCATTGAGCATTTGTATTCAGTCCGGATGCAATATCTGCATTTCATGGTCAATGTGAAGATCCAAGGGAAACAGTAAACCTGCACTGGTGCATCGGAATCTAATACTCGTCTCCCAGGAGCCGCTCAAAGCACTAACTCTTAGAAGATTCACTCTTCTTGTACTTATGTCGGCATTGTGAATTTTGAATTCAAACGCGAAGCTATTTCTGTGCTTCATGGACAATCTGAAGGTCCAAGGGATACAGTAAACTAGCACTGGTGCATCGGCATGTAATACTGGTCTTCCAAGAGCGGCTCAAGCGCAAACTCTTAGAAGACTCACTCTTCTTGTACTTAAGTCGGCAGTGAGCCTTTAGTATTCAATAGCGATGCAATTGCTGTGTTCCTTGGTCATTGTGAAGCCCCAAGGGATACAGTAAACCTGCACTGAAGAATCGGAATTTATTACTGGTCTCCCAGGAGCCGCTCAAAGCAAAAACGCTTGGAAGATTCACTCTTCTTGTACTTAAGTCAGCATTGTGGCTTTTGTATTCAATCCCGATGCAATATCTGTGTTTCATGTTCAATGTGAATCTCCAAGGGATACATCAGACCTGCACTGATGAATCGGAATGTAATACTGGTTGCCCAACAGCCGCTCAAAGCACAAAATCTTAGAAGATTCACTCTTCTTGTACTTAAGTAGGCATTGTGCCTCTTGAATTCAATCCTGATGCCATTTCTGTGTTTCATAGTCAATGTCAATCTCCAAGGGATACAGTAAACGTGCACTGATGAATCGGAATGTAAAACTGATCGCCCAGGAGCCGCTCAATGGACAAACTCTTAGCAGATTCACTCTTCTTGTACTAAAGACGGCATTGTGCTTTTGTATTCAATCACGATGCAATTTCTATGTTTCATGGCCAATGTGAAGGTCCAAGGGATACAGTATACCCGCACTGGTGCATCGGAATCTAATACTGGTCTTCCTGGATCCGCTCAAATCACAAACTCTTAGAAGATTCACTATTCTTGTACATAAGTCGGAATTGTGCTTTGTATTCAATCCCGGTGCAATTTCTGTGTTTCATCGTCAATGTGAGGGTCCAAGGGATACAGTAAGCCTGCACTGGTGCATCGGAATCTAATACTGGTCACCCAGGAGCCGCTAAAAGCACAAATTCTTAGAAGATTCACTCTTTTTGTACTTAAGTCGGCATTGTGGCTCTTGTATTCAATCCCCATGCAATTTCTATGTTTCATGGTCAATGTAAAGGTCCGAGGGATACAGTAAACCAGCACTGGTGCATCGGAATCTAATACTGGTCTCGGAGGGCCGCTCGAAGCACAAACTATTAGAATTTTCACACTTCTTGTACTTAAGTCGTCATTATGCTTTTCGTATTCAATCCCGATGAAATATCTGTGTTTCGTGGTCAATGTGAAGCTCCAAGGGATACAGTTATCCTGCACTGATGAATCGGAATGTAATACTGGTCTCCCAGGAGCCGCTCAAACACAAACTCTTAGAAGATTCATTCTTCTTGTACTTAAGTCGTCATTGTGCCTTCAGTATCCAATCCCGATGCAATTTCTGTGTTTCATGGTCAATGTGAAGGTTAGAGGGATACAGTGAACCAGCACTGGTGCATCGGAATCTAATACTGGTCTCCCAGAAGCCCTCAAAGCACTTACACTTACAAGATCCACTCTTCTTGTACTTAAGTCGGTATTGTGCCTTTTGTATTCAATCCCGATGCAATTTTGAGTGTTTCATGGTCAATGTGAAGGTCCGAGAGATACAGTGAACCAGCAATGGTGCAATGGAATCTTATACTGGTATCCGAGGGCCGCTCGAAGCACAAACTATTAGTATGTTCACTCATTTTGTACTTAAGTTGGCATTGTGCCTTTGGTATTCAAACCCGATGCAATTTCTGTGTTTCATGGTAATTGTGAAGCTCCAGGGGATACAGTAAACCTGCACTGATGAATCGAAATGTAATACTGGTCTCCCAGCAGCCGCTCAAAGCCCAAACTCTTAGAAGATTCACTCTTCTTGTACTTTAGTCGGTTTTGTGCATTTTGCATTCAATACCAATGCAATTTCTGAGTTTTATGGTCAATGTGAATGTCCAAGGGTTACAGCATATCTGCGTTGGTGCATCGGAATCTAATACTGATCTCCCAGGAGCCGCTCAAAGCACAAACTCTTAGAAGATTCTCTCTTCACGTACTTAAGTAGGCATTGTGCCTTTTGTATTCAATCCCGAAGCAATTTCTGTGTTTCACGTTCAATGGAAAGGTCCAAGGGTTACAGTATACCTGCACTGGTGCATCGGAATCTAATAATAGTCTCGCAGGAGATGCTCAAAGCACAAATTCTTAGAAGGTTCACTCTTCTTGTACTGAAGTCGGCATTGTGCTTTTGTATTCAATCCCGTTGCAATTTCTGTGTTTCATGGTCAATGGGAAGGTCCGAGGGTTATGGTAAACCTGCTCTGGTGCATCGGAATCTAATACTGGCCTGCCAGGAACCGCACACAGCACAGACCCTAAGAGCATGTTGCCTTTGTATTCAGTCCCGATGCTATTTCAGTGTTTCATGGTCAATGTTAAGGTACAAGGGATACAGTAAACCTGCACTGGTGCATCGGAATCTAATACTGGTCTCCCAGAAGCCACTCAAAGCACTAACACTTAGAAGATTCACTCTTCTTGTACTTATGTAGGCATTGTGACTTTTGTATTCAACCCCGATGCTATTTCTGTGTCTCATGGCCAATGTGAAGGTCCAAGGGATACAGCAAAGCGGCACTGGTGCATCGGAATCTAATACTGATCTCAGTGGATCCGCTCAAAAGCACAAACTCTTAGAAGCTTTACTCTTCTCGTACTGCAGTCGGCATCGTGCATTTATATTCATTCCCGATGCAATTTCTGTGTATCATGGTCAATGGGAAGTTCCGAGGTTAATGGTAAACCTGCGCTGGTGTATCGAAATCTAATACTGGCCTCCCAGGAGCCGGACAAAGCACAAACTCTAAGGAGATTCACTCTTCTTGTACATAAGTCGGCATTGTGCTTTTGTATTCAATCCCGATTCAATTTCCGTGTTTCATGGTCAATGTGAGGGTACAAGGGATACAGTAAACCAGCACTGGTGCAATCGAATCTAATACCGGTCTCCCAGGAGCCCCTCAAAAGCACTAACTCTTAGAAGATTCACTCTTCTTGTACATATGTCGGCATTGTGCCTTTTGTGTGTAATCGCGATGCAATTTCTGAGCTTCACGGTCAATGTGAAGGTCCAAGGGATAGAGTAAACCAGCGCCGGTGCATCGGAATCTAATACGGGTCCCCCAGGAGCCGCCCAAAGCAGAAACTCTTAGAAGATTCACTGTTCCTGTACTTAAGTCGGCATTGTGCCGTAGGTGTTCAATCCTGATGCTATTTCTGTGTTTCATGGTGAATGTGAAGCTCCAAGGGATAAAGTAAACCTGCACTGATGAATCGGAATGTAATACTGATCTCCCAGGAGCCACTGAAAGCACAAACGCTTAGAAGATTCACTCTTCTTGTACTTGAGACGGCATTGTGCCATTTGTATTCAATCATCATGCAATTTCTGTGTTTCATGGTCAATGTGAATCACCAAGGGATACAGTATACATGCACTGATGAATCGGAGTGTAGAAATGGTTGCCCAGGAGCCGCTCAAAGCACAACTCTTAGCAGATTCACTCTTCTTGTACTTAAGTAGGCATTGTGCCTTTTGAATTCAATCGCGATGCAATTTCTGTGTTTCACGGTAAATGTGATGGTCCCAGGGATACAGTAAACCTGCACTCGTGTATCGTAATCTTATACAGGTTGCCAGGAGCCCCTGCAAGGACAAACTCTTAGAAGATTCACTCTTCTTGTACTTATGTCAGCATTGTGCCTTTGATATTCAATCCCGATGCAATTTCTGTGTTTCATGTTCGATGTGAATCTCCAAGGGATACATCAGACCTGCACTGATGAATCGGAATGTAATACTGTTTGCCCAACAGCCGCTCAAAGCACAAACTATTAGAATATTCACACTTCTTGTACTTAAGTCGTCATTATGCTTTTCGTATTCAATCCCGAAGAAATATCTGTGTTTCGTGGACAATGTGAAGCTCCAAGGGATACAGAAATCCAGCACTGATGAATCGGAATGTAATACTGGCCTCCCAGGAGCCGCTCAAACACAAACTCTTAAAAGATCACTCATCTTGTACTTAAGTCGTCATTGTGCCATCAGTATTCCATCACGATGCAATTTCTGTGTTTCATGGTCAATGTGAAGGTTAGAGGGATACAGTGAACCAGCACTGGTGCATCGGAATCTAATACTGGTCTCCCAGAAGCCACTCAAAGCACTTACACTTTGAAGATCCACTCTTCTTGTACTTAAGTCGGCATTGTGCCTTTTGTATTCAATCCCGATGCAATTTCTGTGTTTCATGGTCAATGTGAAACACCAAGGGATACAGTATACATGCACTGATGAATCGGAGTGTAAAAATGGTCGCCCAGGAGCCGCTCAAAGCACAACTCTTAGCAGACTCACTCTTCATGTACTTAAGTGGGCATTGTGCCTTTTGTATTCAATCCCAATGAAATATCTAAGTTTCATGACCAATGTGAAGGTCCGAGGGTACATTAAACCGGCACTGGTGCATAGGAATCTAGTACTGGTCTCCCTGGATCCGCTCAAATCACAAACTCGAAGAAGATTCACTCTTCTTGCACTTAATTCGGCATAGTGCCTGTGTATTCAATCCCGATGCAACTTCTGTGTTTCATGGTCAATGTGAAGGTCCAAGGGATACAGTTAACCTGCACTGGTGCATCATAATCTAATATTGGTCTCCCAGGAGCCGCTCAAAGCAAAACCTCTTTGAAGATTCATTCATCTTGTACTTAAGTCGGCATTGTGCATTTTGTATTCAATCGCGATGCCATTTCTGTGTTTCACGGTCAATGTGAAGGTCCAAGGGATACAGTAAACCAGCACTCGTGTATCGTAATCTAATAGAGGTTGCCAGGACCCCCTCCAAGGAAAAATTCTTAGAAGATTCACTCTTCTTGTACTTATGTCGGCATTGTGCCTTTGATATTCAATCCCGATGCAATTTCTGTGTTTCATGTTCAATGTGAATCTCCAAGGGATACATAAGACCTTCACTGATGAATCGGAATGTAATACTGGTTGCCCAACAGCCGCTTAAAGCACAAACTCTTAGAAGATTCACTCTTCTTGTACTTAAGTAGGCATTGTGCCTTCAGTATTCAATCCCGGTGCAATTTCAGTGTTTCATGGTCAACGTGAAGGTCCGAGAGATACAGTGAACCAGCTCTGGTGCATCGGAATCTTATACTTTTATCCGAGGGCCGCTCGAAGCACAAACTATTAGAAAATTCAGTCATTTTGAACTTAAGTTGGCTTTGAGCCTTTGGTATTCAAACCCGATGCAATTTCTGTGTTTCATGGTCATTGTGAAGCTCCAGGGGAGACAGTAAACCTGCACTGATGAATAGAAATGTAATACTGTTCTCCCAGCAGCCGCTCAAACCACAAACTCTTAGAAGAGTCACTCTTCTTGTACTTTAGTCGGTTTTGTGCATTTTGCATTGAATACCAATGCAATTTCTGAGTTTCATGGTCAATGAGAATGTCCAAGGGTTACAGCATATCTGCGCTGGTGCATCGGAATCTAATACTGATCTCCCAGAAGCCGCTCAAAGCACAAACCCTTAGAAGATTCTCTCTTCACGTACTTAAGTAGGCATTGTGCCTTTTGTATTCAATCCCGAAGCAATTTCTGTGTTTCACGTTCAATTGAAAGGTCCAAGGGTTACAGTATACCTGCACTGGTGCATCGGAATCTAATAACAGTCGCCCAGGAGATGCTCAAAGCACAAATTCTTAGAAGCTTCACTCTTCTTGTACTGAAATCGGCATTGTGCTTTTGTATTCAATCTCGTTGCAATTTCTGTGTTTCATGGTCAATGGGAAGGTCCAAGGGTTATAGAAAACCTGCTCTGGTGCATCTGAATCTAATACTGGCCTGCCAGGAACCGTACACAGCACAAACTCTAAGAGCATGGTGCTTTTGTATTCAGTCCCGATGCTATTTCAGTGTTTCATGGTCAATGTTAAGGTACAATAGATACAGTAAACCTGCACTGGTGCATCGGAATCTAATACTGGTTACCCACGAGCCGCTCGAAGCACAAACTCTTAAGAGATTCACTCTTCTTGTACTTAAGTAGACATTGTGCCTTTGGTATTCAATCCCGATGCAATTTCTGTGTGTCATGGTCATTGTGAAGCTCCAGGGGATACAGTAAACCTGCACTGATGAATCGGAATGTAATACTGGTATCATTGGATCCGCTCAAAGAACCAACTCTTAGAATCTTCACTCTTCTTGTACTGTAGTTGGCATTGTGCTTTTGTATTCAATCCCGATGCAATTTCTGTGTTTCATGGTTAATGTGAAAGTCCAAGGGATACAGCAAAGCGGCACTGGTGCATCGGAATCTAATACTGGTCTCAGTGGATCCGCTCAAAGCACAACCTCTTAGAAGCTTCACTCTTCTTGTACTGCAGTCGGCATTGTGCATTTATATTCGTTCCCGAAGCAATTTCTGTGTCTCACGGCCAATGGGAAGGTCCGAGGTTTATAGTAAACTTGCACTGGTGTATCGAAATCTAATACTGGCCTCCCAGGAGTCGCACAAAACACAAACTCTAAGAAGATTCACTCTTATTGTACATAAGTCGGCATTGATTTTTTGTATTCAATCCCGATTCAATTTCCGTGTTTCATGGTCAATGTGAGGGTACAACGGATACAGTAAACCAGCACTGGTGCAATCGAATCTAATACTGGTCTCCCAGGAGCCCCTCAAAAGCACTAACTCTTAGAAGATTCACTCTTCTTGTACATATGTCGGCATTGTACCTTTTGTGTTTAATCGCGATGCAATTTCCGTACTTCATGGGCAATGTGAAGGTCCAAGGGATAGAGTAAACCAGCGCTGGTGCATTGGAATCTAATACAGGTCTCCCAGGAGCCGCCCAAACCAGAAACTCTTAGAAGATTCACTCTCCTTGTACTTAAGTCGGCATTGTGCATTTTGTATTCACCCCCTATGCAATTTCTGAGTTTCATGGTTAATGTGAAGGTCCAAGGGATACAGTAAATCTGCACTGGTGCATTGTAATCTAATACGGGTCTCCCTGGGGTCGCTCAAACATACACTCTTAGAAGATTCACTCTTCTTGTACTTAAGTCGGCATTGCGCTTTTAGTATTCAATCCCGACGCAGTTTCTGTGATTCATGGTCATTGTGAAGCTCCATGAGATACAGTAAACCTCCACTGATGAAACCGAATGCAATACTGGTCTCCCAGGAGCCGCTCAAAGCACAAACTCTCACAAGATTCACTCTTTTTGTTCTTAAGTCGGCATTGTGCCATTTGTATTCAATCCCGTTGCAATTTCTGTGTTTCATGGTCAATTTGAATGTCCAAGGGTTACAGTAAACTTGCACTGGTGCATCGGAATCTAATATTGGTTTCCCAGAATCCGCTAAAAGCACAAGCTTGTAGAAAATTCACTCCTCTTGTACATAGGTAGTCATTGTGCCTATTGTATTCAATCCCGATCATATTTCTGTGTTTTATCGTCAATGTGAAGGTCCAAGCGATACAGTAAACCTGCACTGGTGAATCGGAAGCTAATGCTGGTCACCCAGGAGCTGTTCAAAGCACAAACTCTTAGAAGATTCACTCTTCTTGTACTTATGTCGGCCTTGTGTCCTTTTTATTCATTCCCGATGCAGTTCCTGTGTTTCATGGTCAATGGAAAGGACCAAGGGTTACAGTAAACCTGCACTGGTACATCGGAATCTAATACTGGTCTCACAAGACCCGCACAAGGCACAAATTCTGATAAGAATCACTCTTCTTGTACTTAAGTACGCATTGTGCCTTTTGTATTCAATCGCCATGCAATATCAGTGTTTCATGGCCAATGTGATGGTCCAAGGTTTACAGTAAACATGCACTGGTGCATCGGAATCTAATACTGCACTCAGTGTATCCGCTCAAAGCACAAACTCTTAGAAGATTGACTCTTCTTGTACTTAAGTCGGCAATGTGCTTTTGCATTCAATCCCAATGCAATATCTGTGTCTCTTGGACAATGCAAACGTCCAAGGGATACAGTAAACCGGCACTGGTGCATCGGAATCTAATACTGGTCTCAGTGGATCCGCTCAAAACACAAACTCTTAGAGGATTCACTCTTCTTGTACTTAAATCGGCATTGTACTTCTGTATTAAATCCCGATGCGATTTCTGTGTTTCATGGTCAATGTGAAGGTCCAAGGATACAGCAAAACTGCACTTGTGCATCGGAATCTAATCCTGGTCTCCTAGGGGCCGCTCAAAACACAAACTCTTAGAAGATTCACTCTTCTTGTACTTATGTCGGCATTGTGCCTTTTGTATGCATTCTCGATGCATTTTCTGTGTTAGATGGTCGATGGGAAGGACCAAGGGTTGCAGTAAACCTGCACTGGTGCATTGGAATCTAATAGTGGTCTCACAAGAGCCGCTCAAGGCACAAACTCTTAGAAGATTCACTCTTCTAGTACGGAAGTAGGCATTTTGCCTTTTGTATTCAATCCCGATGCAATATCTGTGTTTCATGGCCATTGTGAAAGTCTAATGTTTACAGTAAACATGCACTGGTGAATTGGAATCTAACACTGGTCTCCCAGGAGCCGCTTAAAGAACAAATCCTTAGAAGATTCACTCTTCTTGTACTTACGTAGGCATTGTACCTTTTGTAATCAATCTCGATGCAATTTCGGTGTCTCATGGCCAATGTGAAGTTCCAAGAAATACAGTAAACCGGCACTGGTACATCGGAATCTAAAACTGGTGTCATTGGTTCCGCTGAAAGCACAAACTCCTTGAAGATTCACTCTTCTTGTACTTAAGTCAGCATTGTGCTTTTGTATTCAATCCCGATGCACTTTCTGTGTTTCATGGTCAATGTGAAGGTCGAAGGGATACAGTTAAACGGCACTTGTGCATCGGAAACTAATACTGGTCTCAGTGGAAACGCTGCAAGCAGAAAATCTGAGATGCTTCACTCTTCTTGTACTGCAGTCGGCATTGTGCATTTATATTCATTCCCGATGCAATTTCTGTGTTTCATGGTCAATGGGAAGGTCCGAGGTTTATAGTAAACCTGCACTGGTGTATCGAAATCTAATACTGGCCTCCAGGGAGCCGCACAAAGCACAAAATCTAAGAAGATTCACTCTTCTTGTTCATAATTCGGCATTGTGCTTTTGTATTCAATCCTGATTCAATTTTCGTGTTTCATGGTCAATGTGAGGGTCCAAGGGATACAGTAAACCTGCACTGGTGCATTCTAATCAAATACTGGTCTCCCTGGAGCCGCACAAACACAAACTCTTAGAAGATCCATTCTTCTTGTAATGAAGTCGGCATTGTGCCTTTTGTATTCAATCGCCATGCATATCAGTGTTTCATGGTCAATGTGAAGGTCCAAGGGATACAGTAAACCTTCGCTGGTTTATCAGAATCTAATACTGGTCTACCAGGAGCCGCTCGAAGCACAAACACTTAAGAGATTCAATCATCTTGTACTTAAGTCGGGATTGTGCCTTTGGAATTCAATCCCGATGCAATTTCTGTGTTTCATGTTCAATGTGAATGTCCAAGGGTTACAGTTAACCTGCACTGGTGCTTCGGAATCTAATACTGGTCTCCCTGGAGCCCCTCAAAGCACAAACTCTTAGAAGATCCATTCTTCTTGTAATGAAGTCGGCATTGTGCCTTTTGTATTCAATCGCCATGCATATCAGTGTTTCATGGTCAATGTGAAGGTCCAAGGGATACAGTAAACCTTCGCTGGTTTTTCAGAATCTAATACTGGTCTACCAGGAGCCGCTCGAAGCACAAACACTTAAGAGATTCAATCATCTTGTACTTAAGTCGGGATTGTGCCTTTGGTATTCAATCCCGATGCAATTTCTGTGTTTCATGGTCAATGTGAACCTCCAAGGGATACAGTAAACCCCTGTGGATGAATCCTAATGTAATACCGGTTTCCCAGGAGCTGCTCAAAGCAAAAACTCAAAGGTGTTTCAATCTTTTTATACTTAAGTCGGCATTGTGCCATTTGTTTTCAATCCCATTGCAATTTCTGTGTTTCACGGTCATTGTGAAGGTCGAAGGGTTACAGTAAACCTGCACTGGTGCATCGGAATCTAATATTGGTCTCCCAGAATCCGCTAAAAGCACAAGCTCGTAGAATATTCACTCCTCTTGCACGTAAGTAGTCATTGTGCCTTTTGTATTCAATCCCGATCAAATTTCTGTGTTTAATCGTCAATGTGAAGGTCCAAGCGATACAGTAAACCTGCACTGGTGTATCGGAAGCTAATACTTGTCTCCCAGGAGCTGTTCAAAGCAAAAACTCTTAGAGGATTCACTCTTCTTTTACTTATGTCGGCCTTGTGCCCTTTTTATTCATTCCCGATGCAGTTCCTGTGTTTCATGGTCAATGGAAAGGACCAAGGGTTACAGTAAACCTGCACTGGTACATCGGAATCTAATACTGGACTCACAAGAGCCGCACAAAGCACAAATTCTTAGAATATTCACTCTTCTTGTACTTAAGTACGCATTGTGCCTTTTGTATTCAATCGCCATGCAATATCAGTGTTTCATGGCCAATGTGAAGGCCCAAGGTTTACAGTAAACATGCACTTGTGCATCGGAATCTAATACTGGTCTCAATGTATCCGCTCAAAGCACAAACTCTTAGAACATTCACTCTTCTTGTACTTACGTAGACATTGTGCCTTTTCTAACGAATCTCGATGCAATTTCTGTGTCTCATGGCCAATGTGAAGTTCCAAGGGAGACAGTAAACCGGCACTGGTGCATTGGAATCTAAAACTGGACTCATCGGATCAGCTCAGAGCACAAACTCTTAGAAGATTCACTCTCCTTGTACTAAAGTCGGCATTGAGCAATTTGTATTCATTCCCGATGCAATTTCTATGTTTCATGGTCAATGGAAAGTCCAAGCGTTACAGTAAACCTGCACTGGTGCATTCGAATCTAATACTGGTCTCCCAGGATCCGCTCATACACCTACTCATAGAAGATTCCCTCATCTTGTATTTAAGTCAGCATTGTGCCTTTTGTATTCAATCCCGATACAATTTCTGTGTTTCATGGTCAATGTGAAGGTCCGAGGGATACAGTTAACCTGCACTGCTGCATCGAAATCTAATACTGGTCTCCCAGGAGAGACTCAAAGCGCAAATTCTTAGAAGATCCACTGTTCTTGTACTTAAGTCGGCATTGTGTCTTTTGTATTCAATCGCGATCCAATATCTGTGTTTCGTGGTCAATGTGAAGGTCCAAGGGATACAGTGAACCTTCGCAGATGCATCGCAATCTAATACTGTCCTCCCAGGAGCCGCGCGAACCACAAACTCTTAGAAGATTTCATCTTCTTGTACTTAAGTCGGCATTGTGCCTTTAGTATTCAATCCTGATGCAATTTCTGTATTTCATGTTCAATGTGAAGGTCCAAGGGTTACAGTAAACCTGCACTGGTGAATCGGAATCTAATACTGGTCTCCCAGGAGCCGCTTAAAGCACAAACTCTTAGAAAATTCACTCGTCTTGTACTTAAATAGGCATTGTGCCTTTTGTACTCAATCCCGATGCAATTTCTGTGACTCATGGCCAATGTGAAGGTCCAAGGGATACAGTAAACCGGCACTGGTGCTACGGAATCTAAAACTGGTCTCCCAGGAGCCGCTCAAATCACAAACTCTTTGAAGATTCACTCTTCTTGTACTTAAGTCGGCATTGTGTGTCTTGTATTCAATGCCGATGCAATTTCTATGCTTCATGGTCGATGTGACGGTCTGAGGGATACTGTAAACCTGCACTGGTGCTTCGGAATCTAATACTGGTCTCCCAGGAGCCGCTCAAAGCACAAACCCTTCGATGATTCACTCTTCTTGTACTGTAGTCGGCATTGTGCTTTTGTATTCAATCGTGATGCAATATCTGTGTTTCATGGTCAATGTTAAGCTCAAAAGGATACAGTAAACCTTCACTGGCGCATTGGAATTTAATACTGGTCTCCGAGGAGCCGCTAGAAGCACAAACTCTTAGAACATTCAATCTTCTTGTCCTTAAGTCGGCATTGTGCCTTTGGTAATCAATCCCGATGTAATTTCTGTAAATCATGGTCAATGTGAATCTCCGAGGGATACAGTAAGACTCTTCTGATGAAACAGAATGTAATACTGGTCTCCCAGGAGACGCTCAAAGCTGAAACTCTTAGAAGATTCACTCTTCTTGTACTTAACTCGTCATTGTGCCTTTTGTATTCAATCCCGATGCAATTGCTGTGTTTCATAGTCAGTGTGAGTGTCCAAGGGTTACAGTAAACCTGCACTGGCGCATCAGAATCTAATACAAATCACCCAGGAGCCGCTCGAAGCACAAACTCTTAGAAGATTCACTCTTCTTGTACTTATGTCGGCGTTGTGCACTTTTTATTCATTCACGATTCAATTTCTGTGTTTCATTGTCAATGGAAAGGACCAAGGGTTACAGTAAACCTGCACTGGTACATCGCAATCTAATACTGGTCACACAAGAGCCGCACAAGGCACAAATTCTTAGAAGATTCATTCTTCTTGTACTTAAGTACGCATTGTGCCTTTTGTATTCAATCGCCATGCAATATCAGTGTTTCATGTCCAATGTGAAGTACAAGGATTACAGTAAACATGCACTGGTGCATCGGAAATTAATACTGGTCCCAGTGAATCCACTCATAGCACTAACTCTTAGAAGATTCACTCTTCTTGTACTTAAGTCGGCAATGTGCTTTTGTATTTTATCCCGATGCAATATCTGTGTCTCTTGGACAATGTGAATGTCCAACGGATACAGTAAACCGGCACTGGTGCATCGGAAACTAATACTGGTCCCAGTGGATCCGCTCCAAGCACAAATTCTTAGAAGATTCACTCTTCTTGTACTTAAGTCGGCATTGTACTTTTGTATTCAATCCCGATGCGATTTCTGTGTTTTATGGTCAATGTGAAGATCCAAAGGATAATGTAAACCGGCACTGGTGCATCGGAATCTAATACTGGTTTCCCAGGTGCCGCTCAAAACACAAACTCTTAGAAGATTCACTCTTCTTGTACTTATGTAGGCATTGTGACTTTTGTATTCATTCCCGATGCATTTTCTGTGTTACATGGTCGATGGGTAGGTCCAAGGATTACAGTAAACCTGCACTGGTGCCTCGGAATCTAATAGTGGTCTCACAAGAGCCGCTTAAGTCGCAAACTCTTAGAAGATTCATTCTCCTTGTACGTAAGTAGGCATTTTGCATTTCGTATTCAATCCCGATGCAATATCTGTGTTTCATGGCCATTGTGAAGGTCTAAGGTTTACAGTAAACATGCACTGGTGAATCGGAATTAACCACTGGTCTCCCAGCAACCGCTTAAAGCACAAATTCTGAGAAGATTCACTCTTCTTGTACTTACGTAGGCCCTGTGCGTTTTGTAATTAATCCCGATGCTATCTCTGTGTCTCATGGCCAATGTGAAGGTCCAAGGGATGCAGTAAACCGGCACTGGTGCATCGGAGTCTAAAACTAGTCTCATTGGATCCGCTCAAAGCACAAACTCTTAGAAGATTCACTCTTCTTGTACTTATGTCGGCATTGTGCCTTTTGTATTCATTCCCGATGAATTTTCTGTGTTACGTGGTCGATGGGAAGTTCCAAGGGATCCAGTAAAACTGCCCTGTTGCATCGGAATCTAATATTGGTCTCCCAGAGGCCGCACAAAACACAAATTCTTAGAACATTCACTCTTGATGTACTTAAGTAGGCTATTTGACTTTTGTATTCACCCCCAATGATATTTCTGTTTCTCAAGGCCAATGTGAAGGTTAAAGATATGCAGCAGACCGGCACTGGTGCATCGGAATCTAATACTGGTCTCAGTGGACCCGCTCAAAACACAAACACTTAGAAGATTCACTCTTCTTCTACTTAGGTAGGCATTGTGCTTTTGTATTTAATCCCGATGCAATTTCTGTGTTTCATGGTCAATGTGAAGGTACAAGGAATACAGTAAACCTGCACTGGTGCATCGTAATCTAATACTGGTCTCCCAGGAGCCCCTCAACGTACTAACACTTAGAAGATTCACTCTTCTTGTACTTAGGTAGGCATTGTGCTTTTTGTATTCAATCCCAATGCAATTTCTGTGATTCATGCTCAATGTGAAGGTCCAAGGGATACAGTAAACCTGCACTGGTGCATCGGAATCTAATACTGGTCTCCGAATAGCCGCTCGAAACATAAACTCTTAGAAGGTTCAATCTTCTTGTACATAAGTCGGCTTTGTGCCTTTGGTATTCAGTCGCGATGCAATTTCCATGTGTCATGGTCAATGTGAAACTCCAAGGGATACAGTAAACCTTTACTGATGAGTTGGAATGTAATACTGGTCTCCCAGGGCCGCTCAAAGCACAATCTCTTTGAAGTTTCACTCTTCTTGTACTTTAGTCGGTATTCTGCCATTTGTATGCAATCGCAATGCAATATCTGTGTTTCATGGTCAATATGAAGGTTCAAGGGATACAGTTACCATTCACTGGTGCATCGCAATCTAATACTGGGCTCCCAGGAGCCGCTGAAAGCACACACTCTTAGAAGATTCACTCTTCTTGTACTTAAGTAGGCATTGTGCCTTTCGAATTCAATCCCGTTGCAATATCTGTGTTTCATGATCAATGAGATGATCCAAGGGATACTGAATACCTGCACTGGTGCATCGGAATCTAATACTGGTCTCCCAGGAGCCACTCAAATCATAAACTCTTAGAAGATTCACTCTTCTTCTACTTAAGTAGGCATTGTGCGTTTTGTATTCAATGCCGATGCAATTTCTGTGTTTCATGGTCGATGTGAAGGTCTGAGGGATACAGTAAACCTGCACTGGTGCTTCGGAATCTAATACTGGTCTCCCAGGAGCAGCTCAAATCTCAAACCCTTTCAAGATTCACGCTTCTTGTACTTAAGTCGTGATTGTGCATTTTGTATTCAATCGCGATGCAATATCTTTGTTTCATCGTCAATGTTAAGCTCAAAAGGAAACAGTAAACCTTCACTGGTGCATTGGAATCTAATACTGGTCTCTGAGGAGCCGCTCGAAGCACAAACTCCTAGAAGATTAAATCTTCTTGTACTTAAGTCGACATTGTGCCTTTGGTAATCAATCCCGATGCAATTTCTGTATTTCATGGTCAACGTGAGTCCCCAAGGGATATAGTAAATCTTTACTGATGAATCGGAAAGTAATACTGGTCTCCCAGGAGACGCTCAAAAGCACAAACTCTTAGAAGATTCACTCTTCTTGTACTTAGGTAGGCATTGTGCTTTTTGTATTCAATCCCGATGCAATTTCTGTGTTTTATGCTCCATGTGAAAGTCCAAGGGATACAGTAAACCTGCACTGGTGCATCGGAATCTAATACTGGTCTCCGAATAGCCGCTCGAAACATAAACTCTTAGAAGGTTCAATCTTCTTGTACATAAGTCGGCTTTGTGCCTTTGGTATTCAGTCGCGATGCAATTTCCATGTGTCATGGTCAATGTGAAACTCCAAGGGATACAGTAAACCTTTACTGATGAGTTGGAATGTAATACTGGTCTCCCAGGGCCGCTCAAAGCACAATCTCTTTGAAGTTTCACTCTTCTTGTACTTTAGTCGGTATTCTGCCATTTGTATGCAATCGCAATGCAATATCTGTGTTTCATGGTCAATATGAAGGTTCAAGGGATACAGTTACCATTCACTGGTGCGTCGGAATTTAATGCTGGTCTCCCAGAAGCCGCTCAAAGCACGAACTCTTAGAAGATTCACTCTTCTTGTCCTTAAGTCGACATTGTGCCTTTTGTATTCAATCCCGATGCAATATCTGTGTTTCATGGTCAATGTGAAGGTCCACGTGTTCCAGTAAACCTGCACTGGTGCATCGGAATCTAATACTGGTCTCCCAGGTGCCGCTCGAAGAACAAACTCTTAGAAGATTCACTCATCTTGTAATTAACTCGGCATTGTGCCTTTGGTACTCAATCCCAAAAAAATTTCTGTGTTTCATGGTCATTGAGAAGCTCCAAGGGATACAGTAAACCTGCGCTGATGAATCGGAATCTAATACTGGTCTCCCAGGTGCCGCTCGAAGCACACAATCTTAGAAGATTCAATTTTCTTGTACTTAAGTAGGCATTGTGCCTTTGTATTCAATCCCGATGCAATATCTGTGTTTCATGGTTAATGTGAAGGTGCCAGGGTTACAGTAAACCTGCACTGCAGCATCGCAATCTTATACTGGGCTCCCAGGAGCCGCTCAAAGCACAAACTCTTAGAAGATTCACTCTTCCTGTACTTAAGTAGGCATTGCGCCTTTCGAATTCAATCCCGTTGCAATTTCTGTGTTTCATGGTCAATGAGATGATTCAAGGGATACAGTATACCTGCACTGGTTCATCGGAATCTAATACTGGTCTCATAAGAGCCGATCAAGGCACAAACTCTTAGAAGACTCACAATTCTAGTACTTAAATAGACATTGTGCCTTTTCTATTTAATCCTGATGCAATATCTATTTTGCAAGGTCAATGTGAAGGTCCAAGTGTTACACTAAACCTGCCCTGGTGCATCGGTATCTAATTCTGGTCTCAGTGGATCCGCTCAAGGCACTAACTCTTTGATGATTCTGTCTTATTGTACTTAAGCCGGAATTATGCTTTTGTATTCAATCCCAATGCAATTTCTGTGTCTCATGGTCAATGTGAAGGTCCAAGGGATACAGTAAACTGGCACTGGTGCATCGGAATCTAATACTGGTCTCAGTGGATCCGCTCAAAGCACAAACTCATAGACGATTTACTCTTCTTGTACTTAAGTTGGCATTGTGCGTTTGTATTCAATCCCGATGCAATTTCTGTGTTTCATGGTTAATGTGAAGGTCGAAGGGATACACTAAAACGGCACTGATCCATCGGAATCTAATACTGGACAACCACTTGCCGCTCACAGCACAAAATCTTAGAAGATTCACTCTTCTAATACTTTTGTCGGCATTGTGAATTTTGTATTCATTCCCGATGCAATTTTTGTGTTTCATGGTCAATGGCAAGGTCCAAGGTTTACACTATACATGCACTGGTGCAGCGGAATCTAATACTGGTCTCACAAGAGCCGCTAAAGACACAAACTCTTTCTAGATTCACTCTTGTTGTACTTAAGTAGGCATGGCGCATTTTGAATTCAATCCCGATGCAATATCTGAGTTTCATGGTGAATGTGAAGGTCCAATGGGTACAGTAAACAAGCACTCAAGCATCGGAATTTAATACTGGTCTCCCAGGAGCCGCTCAAACACAAACTCTTAGAAGATTCACTCTTCTTGTACTTAAGTAGGCATTGTGCCTTTTGTATTCAATCCCGATGAAATTTCTGTGTTTCATGGTCCATGTGAAGGTCCAAGGAATACAGAAAACCTGCACTGTTGCATCGGAATCTAATACTGGTCTCCTAGGAGCTGCTAGAATCCCAAACTCTTAGAAGTTTCACTCTTCTTCTACTTAAGTAGGCATTGTGCCTTTGGTGTTCAATCTCGATGCAATTTCTGTGTCTCAAGGCCAATGTGAACGTCCAATGCATACAGTTAACCAGCACTGTAGCATCGGAGTCTGATACTGTTCGCAGTGGATCCGCTCAAAGCACAAACTCTTAGCAGATTCACTCTTCTTGTACTAAAGTCGGCAATGTGCTTTTGTATTCAATCCCGATGCAATTTCTGTGTGTCATGGCCAATATGAAGGTCCAAGGGATACAGCAAACCGCCACTGGTGCATCGGAAATTAATACCAGTCTCAGTGTATCCGCTCAAACCACAAACTCTTCGAAGATTCACTCTACTTGTACTTACGTCGGTAATGTGCTTTTGCATTCAATCCCGATGCCATTTCTGTGTTTCATGGTCAATGCGAAGGTCCAGGGTATACAGTAAGTCTGCACTGGTGCATCGGAATCTAATACTGGTCTCCCGGGAGCCACTCAAAGCACAAACTCTTAGAATATTCACCCTCCTTAAACTTATGTCGGCATTGTGCCTTTTGTATTCATTTCCGATGCAATTTCTGTGTTTCATGGTCAATGGGAACTTCCAAGGGTTACAGTAAACCTCCACTCGTGCATCGAAATCTAATACTGGTCTCCCAGTAAGCGCTCAAAGCACAACCTCTTGGAACATACACTCTTCTTGTACTTAAGTAGGCATTGTGCTTTTGTCATCAATCCCTATGCAATATCTGTGTCTCGTGGCCAATGTGAAGGTCAGAGGGATACAGTGAAATTGCACTGGTGCATCGGGATCTAATACTGGTCTCCCACGAGCCGCTGAAAACACAAACTCTTCGAAGATTCACTCTTCTTTTACCTAAGCCGGCATTGTGCCTTTTGTATGCAATCCCGATGCAATTTCTGTGTTTCAGGGTCAATGTGAAGGTCAAAGGTACACAGTAAACCTGAGCTGGAGCGTCGGATTCTAATACTAGTCTCCCAGGAGCCGCTGAAAGCACAAACTCTTAGTAGATTCACTCTTCTTGTACTTAAGTAGGCATTGTGCCTTTTGCATTCAATCCCGATTCATTACCAGTGTTTCATGGTCATTGTGAAGGTCGAAGGATTACAGTTAACCTGCACTGGTGCATCGGAATATCACACTGGTCCCCCAGGGGCGGTTCAAGGCACAAACTCTTAGAAGATTCGCTCTTCTTGTACCTATGTCGGCATTGTGACTTTTGTATTCATTCGCTATGCTATTTCTGTGTTTCATGGTCAATGGGAAGGACCAAGGGTAACAGTTATCCTGCACTGGTACATCGGAATCAATTACTAGTCTCAGTGGATCCGCTCAAAGCACAAACTCTTAGAACATTCAATCTTCTTGTACTTAAGTCGGCTTTGTAATTTTGTATTCAATCCCGATGCAATTTCTGTGTTTCATGGTCAATGTGAAGGTCCTAGGGATAGAGTAAACCTGCACCGGTGCATCAGAATGTAATACTGGTCTCCCAGGAGCAGCTCAAATCACTAACTCTTAGAAGATTCACACCTCTTGTACTTAATTAGGCATTGTGCCTTTTGCATTCAATCCCGATTCATTATCTGTGTTTCATGGTCAATGTGAAGGTCCAAGTGTTACAGTAAACCTGCACTGGTGCATCGGAATTTAAGACTGGTCTCCCAGGGGCGGCTCAAGGCACAGACTCTTAGAAGTTTCACTCTTCTTGTACTTAAGTAGGCATTGTGCTTTTTCTATTCTTTCTCGGTCTAATTTCTGTGTTTCTTGGTCAATGTGAAGGTCCATGGGATAGAGTAAAAGCTGCACCGGTGCATCAGAATCTAATACTGGTCTTCCAGGAGCCGCTCAAAACACAAACTCTTAGAAGATTCACTCTTCTTGTATTTAAGTCGGCATTGTGCCTTTTGTATTCAATCACGATGCAATTTCTGTGCTTCATGGCCAATGTGAAGGTCCAAGGGATACATTTAACCTGAATGGTGCATCGGAATCTAAGACTGGTCTCCAAGTTGCAGCTCATAGCACAAACTCTTAGAAGATTTACTCTCCTTAAACTGACGTCGGCATTATGCCTTTTGTATTGAATTCCGATGCAATATCTGAGTTTCATGGTCAATCTGAAGGTCCAAGAGATACAGTAAACCTGCACTGGTGCATCGGAATCTAATACTGGTCTCCCAGGAGCCGCTCAAATTACAAATTCTTAGAAAGTTCACTCCTCTTGTACTTAGGTAGGCATTGTGCTTTTTGTATTCAATCCCTATGCTATATTTGTGTTTCATCGGCAATGTGAACGTTCCATGAGATACAGTAAACCTGCACTGGTGCATCGGAATCTAATGCTGGTCTCCCAGGAGCCGCTGAAAACACAAACACTTACGAGATTCACTGTTCGTTTACTTAGGTCGGCATTGTGCCTTTTGTATGCAATCCCGATGAAATTTCAGTTATTCATGGTCAATGTGAAGGTCCAAGGTATACAGTAAACCGGCACTGGTGCATCGGAATCTAATACTGGTCTCCCAGGAGCAGCTCAAAGCACTAACTCTTAGAAGATTCACTCTTCTTGTACTTAAGTCGGCGTTGTGCCATTTGTATTCAATGGCGATGCAAATTCTGTGTCTCATGGTCAATGTGAAGATCCAAGGGATACAGTAAACCTGAACTGGTGCATCAGAACCTAATACGGATCACCCAGTAGCCGTTCAAAGCACAAACAATTAGAAGATTTACTCACCTTGTAGTTAAGTCGGCATTGTGCCTTTTGTATGCAATCACGATTCAAAAACTGTATGTCATGGGCAATGTGAAGGTCCGAGGGATACAGTAAACCTCTACTGGTGCATCGGAATCTAATGCTGGTCTCCCAGGGGCCGCACAAAGCATAAACTCTTGGAAGATTCACTCCTGTTGTACTTAAGTAGGCATTGTGCCTTTTGTTTTGAATCTCGATGCAATTTCTGTGATTCATGGTCAATGTGAAGGTCCGGGGGAAGCAGTAAATCAGCACTGGTCCAACGGAATCTAATACAGGTCTCCGAGGGCCGCACGAAGTATACAATATTAGAATATTCACTCTTCCTTTACTTAAGTCGGCATTGTGCATTTTGTATTCATTCCCGATCCAATTTTTGTGTTTCATTGCCAATGTGAAGGTCCAAGGGATACAATAATCCTGCACTGGTTCATTCGAAACTAATACTGGTCTCCCAGGAGACGCTCAAAGCACTAACACTTAGAAGATGCACTCTTCCTGAACTTAAGTTGGAATTGTGTCTTTTGTATTCAATCGCGATGCAATTTCTGTGTTTCATGGTCAATGTGAAGTTCCAAGGGATAGAGTAAACCTGCACCGGTGCAGCAGAATCTAATACTGGTTTCCCAGGAGCCGCTCAAAGCACTACCACTTAGAAGATTAACTCTTCTTGTATTTAAGTAGGCATTGTGCTGTTTGTATTCAATCGCGATGCAATTTCTGTGTTTCACGGTCAATGTGATCTTACAAGGGATACAGTAAACCTGCACTGGTGCATCGTAAACTAATACTGGTCTCCCAGGAGCCGCTCAAAGCACTACCACTTAGAAGATTAACTCTTCTTGTACTTAAGTCGGCATTGTACCTTTTTTATTCAATCGCGATGCAATTTCTTTGTTTCATGGTGAATGTGAAGGTAAAAGGGATAGAGTAAGCCTGCACCCGTGCAACGGAATCCAATACTGGTCTCCCAGTAGCCGCTCAAAGCAATAACTCTTAGAAGATTCACTCTTCTGATACTTAAATCGGCATTGTGCCCTTGGTATTCAATCCCTATGCAATTTCTGTATTTCATGGTATTTGTGAAGCTCCAAGGGATACAGTAAAGCTGCACTGATGAATCGGATTGAAATACTGGTCTCCCAGGAGCCGCTCAAGCACTAACTCCAAGAAGAATCACTCTTCGCGCACTTCTGTAGGCATTGTGCAATTTGTATTGAATCCCGATGCAATTTCTGTGTTTCATGGTCAATGTGAAGGTCCATGGGTTACAGTTAACCTGCACTGGTTCATCGGAATCTAATACTGGTCTCCCAGGAGCCGCTCAAAGCTCAAACTGTTAGAAGATTAACTCTTCTTGTACTTAAGTAGGCATTGTGCACTAAGTATTAAATTCCAATGCAATTTCTGTGTTTCATGGTCAATTTGAAGGTCCAAGGGATACAGTAAACCTGCACTGATGAAACGGAATGTAATACTGGTCTCTCAGGAGCCGCTCAAAGCACAAACTCTTAGCAGATTCACTCTTCTTGTACTTAACTCGGCATTGTGCCTTTGGTATTCAATCCCGATGCAATTTCTGTGTTTAATGGTCAATGTGAAGGTCCAAGGGATAGAGTAAACCTGCACCGGTGCATCAGAAGCTAATACTGGTCTCCCAGGAGCCGCTGAAAGCACTAACTCTTAGAAGATTCACTCTTCTTGTACATAAGTAGGCATTGTGCGTTTTGCATTCAATCCCAAATCATTACCAGTGTTTGATGGTCAATGTGAAGGTCCAAGGATTACAGTTAACCTGCACTGGTGCATCGGAATCTCATACTGGTCCCTAAGGGGCTACTCAAGGCACAAACTCTTAGTAGATTCACTCTTCTTGTACTTATGTCGGCATTATGACTTTTGTATTCATTCGCGATGCTATTTCTGTGTTTCATGGTCAATGGGAAGGTCCAAGGGTAACAGTTATCCTGCACTGGTGCATCGGAATCAGTTACTAGTCTCAGTGGATCCGCTCAAAGCACAAACTCTTAGATGATTCAATCTTCCTGTACTTAAGTCGGCTTTGTACTTTTGTATTCAATCCCGATGCAATTTCTGTGTTTCATGGTCAATGTGAAGGTCCAAGGGATACAGTAAATCTGCACTGGTGCATTCGAAACTAATACTGGTCTCCCAGGAGACACTCGAACAACTACCTCTTAGAAGATTTACTCTTCTTGTACTTAAATCAGCATAGTGCCTTTGGTATTTAATCCCGATGCAATATCTGTGTTTCATGGTCAATGTGAAGCTCCAAGGGATACGGTAAACCTGCACTGATGAATCGGATAATAATACTGGTCTCCCAGGAGCAGCTCAAATCACAAACTCTTAGAAGATTCACTCTTCTTGTACTTAAGTAGGCATTGTGCCTTTTGCATTAAATCCCGATTCAATATCTGTGTTTCATGGTCAATGTGAAGGTCCAAGGGTTACAGCAAACCTGCACAGGTGCATCGGAATCTAATACTGGTCTGCCAGGAGCCGCTGAAAACACAAAATCTTACAAGATTCACTCTTCGTTTACGTAGGTCGGCATTGTGCCATTTGTATGCAATCCCGATGCAATTTCAGTGTTTCATGGTCAATTTGAAGGTCCAAGGTATACAGTAAACCTGCACTGGTGCATCGGAATCTAATACTGGTCTTCCAGGAGCAGCTCAAAGCACTAACTCTTAGAAGATTCACTCATCTTGTACTTAAGTCGGCGTTGTCCCATTTGTTTTCAATCGCGATGCAAATTCTGTGTCTCATGGTCAATGTGAAGGTCCAAGGCATACAGTAAACTTGAACTGGTGCATCAGAACCTAATACGGGTCTCCCAGTAGCCGCTCAAAGCTCAAACTTTTGGAAGATTTACATACCTTGTAGTTAAGTCGGCATTGTGCCTTTTGTATACAATCACGATTCAAAAAGTGTATGTCATGGGCAATGTGAAGGTCCAAGGGATACAGTAAACCTGCACTGGTGCAGCGGAATCTACTGCTGGTCTCCCAGGGGCCGCACAAAGCATAAACTCTTGGAAGATTCACTATTCTTGTTTTTGAGTAGGCATTGTGCCTTTTGTATTGAATCTCGTTGCAATTTCTGTGCTTCATGGTCAATGTGAAGGTCCGTGGGAAACAGTAATTCAGCATTGGTCCAACGGAAACTAATACTGGTCTCCGAGGGCCGCTCGAAGTATACACTATTAGAATATTCACTCTTCTTGTACTTAAGTCGGCATTGTGCATTTTGTATTCATTCCAGATCCAATTTTTGTGTTTCATTGCCAATGTGAAGGTCCAAGGGATACAATAAACCTGCACTGGTGCATTCGAAACTAATATTGGTATCCCAGGAGACGCTCAAACCACTAACACTTAGAAGATGCATTCTTCCTGAACTTAAGTCGATTTGTGCCTTTTGTATTCAATCGCGATGCAGTTTCTGTGTTTCATGGTCAATGTGAAGGTCAAAGGGATACAGTGAACCTGCACCGGTGCATCAGAATCTAAGACCGGTCTCCCAGAAGCCGCTCAAAGCACAAACTCTTAGGAGATTCACTCTTCTTATAATTAAATGGGCATTGTGCCTTTGGTATTCAATCCCGATTCAATTTTTGTGTTTAATTGTAAATGTGAAGCTCCAAGGGACACAGTATACATGCACTGATGAATCGGAATGTAATACTGGTCTACTTGGAGCCGCTTAAAGCACAAACTCTTAGATGATTCACGCTTCTTGTACTTACGTAGGCATTGTGCCCAAAGTTTTCAATCCAGATGAAATTTCGGTGTTTCATGGTCAATTTGAAACTCCAAGGGTTACAGTAAACCTGCACTGATGAAACGGAATGTAATACTGTTCTCCCAGGAGCCGACAAAGCACACTCTGTTAGCTGATTCACTCTTCGTGTACTTGCAATGTGCCTTTTGAATTCTATCCCGATGCAATTTCTCTGTTTCATGGTCAATGTGAAGGTCCAAGGGAGATATTAAACCTGCACTGGTGCAACGGAATTTAATACTGATCTCCCTGGAGCCGCTGAAAGCACAAACTCCTAGAATATTCTCTCTTATTGTACCTATATCGGCATTGTGCCTTTTGTATTCATTCCCGATGCAATTTCTGTGTTTCATGGCCAATGTGTAGGTCCAAGGGATACAGTAAACCAGCACTGGTGCATCGGAATGTAATACTAGTCTCAGTGGATCCGCTCAAAGCACAAACTCTTAGAAGATTCACTCTTCTTGTACTTAAGTCGGCATTGTGCATTTTGTATACATTCCCGATGTAATTTATGTGTTTCATGGTCAATGTGAAGTTCGAAGGAATTCAGTAAACCTGCACTGGTGCATCGGAATCTAATACTGGTATCCCAGGAAAAGCTCAAATCACTAACACTTAGAAGATACACTCTTCTTGTACTTAAGTCGGCATTGTGCTTTTTGTATTCAATCCCGAAGCAATATTTGTGTTTTATGGTCAATGTGAAGGTCCATGGGATACAGTAAACCTGCACTATAGCATCGTAAATTAATTCAGGTCTCCGAGGGCCGCTCGAAGCACACACTATTAGAATATTCGCTCTTCTTGTACTTAAGTCGGCATTGTCCCTTTTGTATTCTTTCCCGATGCAATTTCTGTGTTTCATTGCCAATGTGAAGGTCCAAGGGATACAGTAAACCAGCACTGGTGCATCGGAATGTAATACTGGTCTCAGTGGATCCGGTGAACGCACTAACACTTAGAAGAAGCACTCCACTTGTACTTAAGTCGGCATTGTGCATTTTGCATTCAATCGCGATGCAATTTCTGTGTCTCAGGGTCCATGTGACGGTCCCAGGGAAACAGGAAACCAGCACTGGTGCAACGGAATCTAATACTGGTCTCCGAGCGCCGCTTGAGGCACACACTATTTGAATATTCACTCTTCTTGTACTTAAGACGGCATTGCGCCCTTTGTATCCAATCCCGATGCAATTTCTGTGATTCTTGGTCAATGTGAAGGTCCAAGGGATACAGCAAGCCTTCACTGGTGCATCGTAATTTAATACAGTTCTCCCAGGGGCCGCTCAGAGCACAAACTCTTTGTCGACTCACTCATCTTGTACTTAAGTCGGCATTGTGCCTTTTGTATTCTATCAGGATCCAATTTCTGTGTTTGATGGTCAATGTGAAGGTCCAAGGGTTACAGTAAACCTGCCCTGACGAATCGTATGTAAACTGGTCTCCCAGGAGCCGCTCAAAGAACAAACTCTTACAGGATTCACTCTTCTTGTACTTATGTTGGCATTGTGCTTTTTAATTCAATCCCGATGTAATTTCTGTGTTTCATGGTCAATGTGGAGGTCCACGGGATACAGTAAACCTGCACTGGTGCATCGGAATCTAATACTGGTCTCCCTGGATCCGCTCAAAGAACAAACTCATAGAAGATTCACTCTTCTTGTACGTAAGAAGGCATTCTGCATTTTGCATTCAATCCCGATGCAATATCTGTGTTTCATGATCAATTCGAAGGTCCAAGGGTTACAGTAAACTTGCACTGGTGCATCGGAATCTAATACTGGTCTCCCGGGGGCGGCTCAAAGTACTAATTCTTAGAAGATTTACTTTTCTTGTACTTAAGTAGGATTTTGTGCTTTTGTATTCAATCACGAAGCAAGTTCTGTGTTTCATGGTCAATGTGAAGGTCCAAGGGTTACAGTAATTCGGCCCCGGTGCATCGGAATCTAATACTGCTCTCCCAGGAGCCGCTCAAAGCACAAACTCTTAGAAGATTCACTCTTCTTGTACTTAAGTCGGCATTCTGACTTTTGTATTCAATCCCGATACAATTTCTGTGTTTCATGGTCAATGTGAAGGTCCAAGGGATACAGTAAAACCGCCCTGTTGAATCGGAATCTAATACTGGTCTCCCAGGAGCCTCTCGAAGCACTAGCTCTTAGAAGATTAACTCTTTTTGTACTTAAGTCGGCATTGTGACTTTTGTATTCAATACCGATGCAATGTCTGTCTTACAAGATCAATGTGAATCTCCAAGGGACACAGTAAACGTGCACTGATGAAACTGAACGTAATATTGGTATCGCAGGAGCCGCTCAAAGCACAAACTCTTAGAAGGTTCATTCTTCTTGTACATAAGTCAGCATTGTGCATTTTGTATTCAATCCCGATGCAATTCCTGTGTTTCATGGCCAATTTGAAGGTCCAAGAGATACAGTAAACCAGTACTGGTTCATCGGAATCTCATACTAGTCTCCCTGGAACCCTCAAAGCACAAACTCTTCGAAGATTCACTATTCTCGTAGTTAAGTATGCATTGTGCCTATTCTATTCATTCCCGATGAAATTTCTGTGTTTTATGGTCAATGTGAAGGTCCAAGGGTTACAGTAAATCTGCACTGGTGCATCGGAATCTAATACTGGTCTCCCAGGAGCCGCTCAAATCATAAACTCTTAGAAGATACAATCTTCTTGTACTTAAGTCGGCATTGTGCCTTTTGTATTCAATCCCGAAGTAATTTCTGTATTTCAGTGTTAATGTGAAGGTCCAAGGGATACAGTAAACATGCACTGGTGCATCGGAATCTGAAACTGCTCTCCCAGGAGCCGCTCAAAGCACTAACTCTTAGAAGATTCACTCTTCCTGTACTTAAGTCGGCATTGTGCCTTTTGTATTCAATCCCGATGCAATTTCTGTGTTTCATGGTCAATGTGAAGGTCCAAGTGAAATAGAAATCCTGCACTGGTGCATCAGAATCTAATACTGGACTCCCAGGAGCCGCTCAAAGAACAATCTTTTAGAAGATTCAGTCTTCTTGTACTTAAGTCGGCATTGTGCTTTTGAATTCAATCCCGATGCAATTTCTGTGTTTCATGGTCAATGTGAAGGTGCAAGGGATACTGTAAACCTGCACTAGTGCATCGGAATCTAATACTGGTCTCTCAGGAGCCGCTCATTGGACCAATTCTTAGAAGATTCACTCTTCCTGTACTTAAGTCGGCATTGTGCCTTTTGTATTCAATACCGATGGAATTTCATTGTTTCATGGTCAATGCGAAAGTCCTAGCTATACAGTAAACCTGCACTGTTGCATCGGAATCCAATACCGGTCTCCCAGGAGCCGCTCGAAGCACAAACACCTAGAACATTCACTCTTCTTGTACTTAAGTCGGCACTGAGCATTTTGTATGCAATCCCGATGCAATTTCTGTGTTTCATGGTCAATGTGGAGGTCCAAGGGATACAGTATATCTGCACTGGTGGATCGGAATCTAATACTGAACTCCCAGGAACCGCTCAAAGAACGAACTCTTAGAAGATCCACTCCTCTTGTACTTAAGTCGGCATTGTGCTTTTTGTATTCCATCCTGAAGCAATTTCTGTATTTCATGGTCAATGTGAAGGCCCTAGGGATACAGTAAGCTTGCACCGGTTCATCGGAATCCCATACTGGTCTCCCAGGAGCCGCTCAAAGCACAAACTCTTAGAAGATTCTCTATTCTTGTACTTAATTCGGCATTGTGCCCTTTGTATTCGATCCCAATTCAATTCCTGTGCATCATGGTCTATCTGATGGTCCAAGGGATACAGTAAACCTGCACTGAAGCATCAGAATCAGATACTGGTCTCCCAGGTGCCGCTCAAACACAAACTGTTAGAAGATTCACTCTTCTTGTACTTAAGTCGATATTGTGCCTTTTGTATTCAATCCCGAAGCAATTTCTGTGTTTCATGATCAATGTGAAGGTCCAAGGGTTACAGTAAACCTGCACTGGTTCATCGGAATCTAATTCTGGTCTCCCAGGAGCCGCTCAAGGCTTAAACTGTTAGAAGATTCACTCTTCTTGTAATTAAGTCGACATTGTGCATTTTGTATTCAATTCCAATGCAATTTCTGTGTGTCATGGTCAAGCTGAAGCTGCAAGGGATACGGTAAACCTGCACTGGTGCATCGGAATCTAATACTGGCCTCCCAGGAGCCGCTCAAATCACAAACTGTTAGAAGATTCACTTTTCTAGCACTTAAGTCGGAATTGATCCTTTTGTATCCAATCCCGATGTAATTTCTGTGTTTCATCATCAATCTGAAGTTCCAAGGGAATCGCTAAACGTGCGTTGGTGTATCGGAATCTGATACTGGTCTCCGAGGAGCCGCTCAAATCACAAACTCTTAGAGGATTCACTCCTCTTGTGCTTAAGTAGGCATTGTGCTTTTTGCATACAATCCCGATGCAATTTCTGTGTTTCTTGGTCAATGTGTAGCTCCAAGGGATACAGTAAACCTGCACTGGTGCATCGGAATCTAATACTGGTCTCCCAGGAGCCGCTCAAACCACACACGCTTAGAAGATTCACTCTTCTTGTACTTATGTCTTCATTGTGCCTTTTGTATTCAATCCCAATGGTCTCCCAGGAGCCGCTCAAATCACAAACTCTTAGAAGATTCACTCTTCTTGTGCTTAAGTAGGCATTGTGCTTATTGTATACAATCCCGATGCAATTTCTGTGTTTCATGGTCAATGTGTAGCTCCAAAGGGTACAGTAAACCTGCACTGGTGCATCGGAATCTAATACTGGTCTCCCAGGAGCCGCTCAAAGCACATACACTTCGAAGATTCACTCTTCTTGTACTTATGTCTGCATTGTGCCTTTTGTATTCAATCGCAATGCAATTTCTGTGTTTCATGGTCGATAAGTAAATCCAAGGATACGGTTAACACGCACTGGAGCATCGGAATCTAATACTGGTCTCCCACGAGCCACTCATGTCACAAACTGTCAGAAGATTCACTCTTCTTGTACTTAAGATGGTATTGTGCATTTGGAATACAAACCCGATGTAATTTCTGTGTTTCATGGTCAATGTGAAGGTCCAAGGGACACGGTAAACCAGTAGTGGTGCATCGGAATCTGATACTGCTCTCCCAGGAAACGCTCAAAACACATACTCTTAGATGTTTAACTCTTCATGTACTTAAGTCGGCATTGTGCATTTTGTATTCAATCCCAATGCTAATTCTGTGTTTCATGGTCAATGTGAAGGTCCACGCGACACGGCAAACCTGCACTGGTGCATCGGAATCAAATACTGGTCTCCCAGAAGGCGCTCAAAGCACTAAATCTTAGAAGATTCACTCTTCTTGTACATAAGTCGTCATTGTGCCTTTTGTATTCAATCCCGATGCAATATCTGTGTTTCATGGTCAATGTGAAGGTCCAAGTGATACAGTAAACCTGCATTGGTGCATCAGAATCTAATACTGGTCACCCAGGAGCCGCTCAAATCACAAACTGTTAGAAGATTCACTCTTCTTCTTCTTAAGTAGGCATTGTGCCTTTTGTATTCAATCCCGACGTATTCTCTGTGTTTCATCGCCAATATGAAGGTCGAACGGATACAGTAACCCAACACTGATGCATCGGAATCTAATACTGGTATCACAGGAGCCGCACAAAGGACAGACTCTTAGAAGATACACTCTTCTTGTACTTAAGTCGACATTGTAGTTTGGTATTCTATATCGATGCAATTGCTGTGTTTGATGGCCAATGTGAAGCTCCAAGTGACACAGTAAACTTTCACTGATGAAACGGAATGTAATATAGGTCTCCCAGGAGCAGCTCAAAGCACAAACTCTTAGGAGATTCTCTCTTCTTTTACCTAAGTCGGCATTGTGCCTTTTGTATTCGATCCCAAATAAATTTCTGTGTTTCATGGTCTATTTGAAGGTCCAAGGGATACAGTAAACCTGCACTGGTGCGTCGGAATCTAATACCGGTTTCCCAGGAGCCACTCAAACACATACGCTTAGAAGATTCACTCTTCTTGTACTTATGTCTGCATTGTGCCTTTTATATTCAATCCCAATGCAATTTCTGTGTTTCATGGTCTATAAGAAGTTCCAAGGATACGGTTAACCCGCACTGGAGCATCGGAATCAAATACTGGTCTCCCACGAGCCACTCATGTCACAAACTGTTAGAAGATTCACTCCTCTTGTACTTAAGATGGCATTGTGCTTTTTTGTATTCAAACTCGATGTAATTTCTGTGTTTCATGGTCAATGAGAAGTTCCAAGGGATACAGTTAACCTGCTCTGGTGCATCGGAATTTAATAATCGTCTCCCAGGAGCCGTTAAAAGCAGAGACTCTTAGAAGATTCAATCTTTTTGTACTTAAGTCGTCATTGCGCATCTTTTATTCAATCCCGATGCAATTTCTGTGTTTCATGGTCACTGAGAAGTTCCAAGGGATACATTATACCTGTACAGGTGCATCGGAATCAAATACTGGTATCCCAGGATCCGATCGAAGCAGAAACTCTTAGAAGATTCACTTTCATTGTACATAAGTCGGCATCGTGCTTTTGTATTCAACCCCGAGGCAAAATCTGTGTTTCATGGTCAATGCGAAGGTCCAAAGGACACGGTAAACCTGTACTGTAGCATCGGAATCTCCTGGTCTCCCAGGAAACGCTCAGAACACATACTCTTAGATGATTCACTCTTCATGTATTAAAGTTGGCATTGTGCCTTTTGTATTCAATCCCAATGCAATTTCTGTGTTTCATGGTCAATGTGAAGGTCCAAGTGATACAGTAAACCTGCATTCGTGCATCAGAATCTAATACTGGTCTCCCAGAAGGCGCTCAAAACACTAAATCTTTGAAGATTCACTCTTCTTGTACATAAGTCGGCATTGTGCCTTTTGTATTCAATCCCGATGCAATTTCTGTGTTTCATGGTCAATGTGAAGGTCCAAGTGATACAGTAAACCTGCATTGGTGCATCAGAATCTAATACTGGTCACCCAGGAGCCGCTCAATGAACAAACTCTTAGAAGATTCACTCTTCTTCTAATTAAGTAATCATAGTGTCTCTTGTATTTATTCCGATGCAATTTCTGTATCTCATGGCCAATGTGAAGGTCCAAGAGATACAGTAAACCAGAAGTGGTCCAAGGGATTGTGCATTTTGTATTCAATCCCGGTGCAATTTCTGTGTCTCACGGGCAATGTGAAGAACCAAGGCATACTGTAAACCGGCACTGGTGGATCGGAATCTAATAGTGATCTCAGTGGATCCGCTAAAAGCACAAACTCTTAGAAGATTTACACTTCTTGTACATTAGTCGGCATTTTGCCTTTTGTATTCAATCGCCATGCAATTTCTGTGCTTCATAGTCAATGTGAATGTACAAGGGATAGAGTAAACCTGCACTGGTGCATCGGAATCTAATACTAGTCTCCCAGGAGCCGCTCAAAGCACAAACTCTTAGAAGATTCACTCTCCTTGTACTTGAGTCGGCGTTGTGCCTTTTGTATTCAATCCCGATGCAAATTCTGTGTTTCATGGTGAATGTGAAGGTCCAAGGGATACAGTAAACCAGCACTGGAGCATTGGAATCTAATTCTGGTCTCCCAGGAGCCGCTCAAATCACAAACTGTTAGAAGATTCACTCCTCTTCTACTTAAGTCGGCATTGTGCATTTTGTATTCAATCCCGATGTATTTTCTGTGTTTCATGATCAATGTGAAGGTCCAAGGGATACAGGAAACCTGCCCTGTTGTATCGGAATACAATACTGGTCTCCCAAGAGCCGCTCGAAACACAAACTCTTAGAACATTAACTCTTCTTTTACTTAAGTCGGCATTGTGCCTTTTGTATTCAATACCGATGCAATTTCTGTCTTTCATGATCAATGGGAAGCTCCAAGGCATACAGTAAACGTTCACTGATGAAACGGAATGTATTATTGGTTTCGCAGGAGCCGCTCAAACACAAACCCATAGAAGATTCACTCTTCTTGTACTTAAGTCGGATTGTGCCTTTTGAATTCAATCCCAATGCAATTTCTGTGTTTCATGGTCAATTTGAAGTTCCAAGGATACGGTAAACCTGCAATGGTGCATCGGAATCTAATACTGGTCCGTCACGAGCCGCTCATGTCATAAACTGTTAGAAGACTCACTCCACTTGTACTTAAGCAGGCATTGTGCTTTTTGTATTCAATCCCGATGTAATTTCTGTGTTTCATGGTCAATGTAAAGGTCCAAGGGATACAGTAAACCGGCTCTGGTGCATCGGAATTTAATATTTGTCTCCCAGGAGCCGTTCAAAGCAGACACTCTTAGAAGATTCTATCTTCTTGTACTTAAGTCGGCATTGTGCCTATTGTATTCAATCCCGATGCAATTTCTGTGTTTCATGGTCTATGTGAAATTCCAAGGGGAACATTATACCTGCACTGGTGCATCAGAATCTAATAATGGTATCCCATGACCCGCTCAAAGCAGTAAGTCTTATAAGATTCACTCTTATTGTACATAAGTCGGCATCGTGCCTTTTGTATTCAATCCCGATGCATATTCTGTGTGTCATGGTCAATGTGAAGGTCCAAGGGAAACGGTAAACCTGCACTGGTGCATCGGAATCAAATGCTGGTCTCCCAGGAGGCGCACAAAGCACTAACTCTTAGAAGATTCACTCCTCTTGTACTTAAGTTGTCATTGTACCTTTTGTATTCAATCCCGATGCATCTTCTGTGTTTCATGGTCAATGTGAAGGTCCAAGTGATACAGTATACCTGCACTGGTGCATCAGAATCTAACACTAGTCTCCCAGGATCCGCTCAAAGCACAATCTCTCAGAGGGTTAAGTCTTTTTGTACCTAAGTCGGTATTGTTCTCTTTGTATTAATTCCCGATGCAATTTCTGTGTTTCATGGTCAATGTGAAAGTCCAAAGGATACAGTAAACCAGCAGTGGTGCATCGGAATCTAATACAGGACTCCCAGAACAGCTCAAAGCACAAATTCCTAGTAGATTCACACATCATGTACATAAGTCGGCACTGTGACATTTGTATTCAACCCCGATGCTAATTCTGTGTTTCATGACCAACATGAAGGTCCATGGGATAGAGTAACCATACACTGGTGCATCGGAAACTAATACTGGTCTCTCAGGAGCCGCTCAAAAGACAAACTCTTCTAAGATTCACTCTTCTTGTATTTAAGTCCTCATTGTTCCTTTTATATTCAGTCCCAATGCAATTTCTGTGTTTCATGGTCAATGTGCAGGTCCAAGCGATACAGTAAACATGCACTGGTGCATCGGAATCTAATACTGGTCTCCCAGGAGCTGCTCAACGCACTAACTCTTAGAAGATTTACTCTTCTTGTACTTAAGTCGGCATTGTGCATTTTGTATTCAATTCCGATGCAATTTCTGTGTTTCATGGTAAATGCGAAGTTCTAAGGGATACAGTAAATCTGCACTGGTGCATCGGAATCTAATACTGGTCTCCCAGGAGCCGCTCAAATCATAAACTGTTAGAAGATTTACTCATCTTGTACTTAAGTCGACATTGTGCCTTTTGTATTCAATCCTGATGCAATTTCTGTGTTTCATGGTCAATGTGAAGGTCCCACCGATACAGACAACCGGCACTGGTGCATCGGAATCTAATACTGAACTCCCAGGAGTCGCTCTAAATAGAATCTCTTAGAAGATTCACTCTTCTTTTACTTAAGTAGGCATTGTGCTTTTCGTATTCAACCCCTAAGCAATTTCTGTGTTTCATGGTTAATGTGAATGTTCAAGGGTTACAGTAAACCTGCTGCAGTGCATTGGAATCTAGTAATGGGCTCCCAGGAGCCGCTCAAAGCACAAACTTTTAGAAGATTCACTCTTCTTGCGCTTAAGTGGGCATTGTGCCTATTGCATTCAATCCCGATGCAATGTCTGTGTTTGATGGTCAAGATAAAGCTCCATCATATACAGTAGACCTACGCTGGTGCATCGGAATCTAATACAGGTCTCCCAGGAGCCGCTCAAAGCACAAACGCTTGGAAGATTCACTCCTCTTGTACTTAAGTCGGCATTGTGCTTTTGTATTACATCCCGATTAAATGTCTGTTTTTCATGGTCAGTGTGAAGGTCCAAGTAATTCAGTTAACCTGCTCTGGTGCATCGGAATTTAATAATCGTCTCCCAGGAGCCGTTCAAAGCAGAGACTCTTAGAAGATTCAATCTTTTTGTACTTAAGTCGGCATTGTGCATCTTTTATTCAATCCCGATGCAATTGCTGTGTTTGATGGTCAATGTGAAGCTCCAAGTTATACAGTAAACTTTCACTGATGAAACGAAATGTAATATAGGTCTCCCAGGAGCCGCTCAAAGCACAAACTCTTAGAAGATTCTCTCTTCTTTTACTTAAGTCGGCATTGTGCCTTTTGTATTCGATCAAAAATCAATTTCTGTGTTTCATGGTATATCTGAAGGTCCAAGGGATACAGTAAACCTACACTGGTGCATCGCAATCAGATACTGGTCTCCCAGGTGCCGCTCAAAACACAAACTGTTAGAAGAATCACTCTTCTTGTACTTAAGTCGGCATTGTGACTGTTGTGTCCAATCCCGATGTAATATCTGTGTTTCATCGTGAATGTGAAGTTCTACGGGATATAGTAAAACTGCACTGGTGCATCGCAATCTAATAGTGGTCTCCCAGGAGCCACTCAAAGTTTAAACTGTTAAAAGATTCACTCTTCTTTTACTTAAGTCGGCATTGTGCCTTTTGTATTCAATCCCGATGATATTTCTGTATCTCATGGCCAATCTGAAGGACCAAGGGATATAGTAAACTTGCACTAGTGCATTAGGTTCTATTACTGGTCTCTCAGGAGCCGTTCAAATCACTAACTGTTAGCAGATTCACTTTTCTTGTACTTAAGTCGGCATTGTGCCTTTTGTATTCAATCCCGATGCAATATCTGTGTTTCATGGTCAATATGAAGCTCCAAGGTATACAGTTAACGTGCACTAAAGAAGCAGAATGTAATATTGGTCGCCCACGAGTCGCTGAAATCACAAACTCTTAGCAGATTCACTCTTCTTCTACTTAAGTCGGCATTGTGCCTTTTGTATTCAATACCGAAGCAATTTCAGTGTTTCATGGTCAATGTGAAGGTCCAAGGGTTACAGTAAATCTGCATTGGTGCATCGTAATCTAATACCGGTCTGCCAGGAGCTGCTCAAAGCATAAAATATTAGAAGATTCACTCTTCTTGTACTCAAGTCGGCATTGCGAATTTTGGATTCAATCCCGATGCAATTTCTGTGTTTCATGGTTAATGTGAAGATCCAAGGGATACAGTAAACATGCACTGGTGCATCGGAATCTAATACTGGCCTCCCAGGACCGGTTCAAATGCACAACCTCTTAGAAGATTCACTCTTCTTGTAATTAAGTCGGCATTGTGATTTTTGTATTCAATCCCAATGCAATTTCAGTGTTTCATGGTCGATCTGAAGGTCCAATGGTTACAGTTAACCTGCGTTGGTGCATCGAAATCTAATACTGGTCTCCCAGGACACGCTCAAAGCCCAAACACTTGAAAGATCACTCTTCTTGTACTTAAGTAGCCATTGTGCAATTTGTATTCAATCCCGATGCAATTTCTGTGTCTCCCGGGCAATGTGAAGAACCAAGGCATACAGTAAACCGGCACTGGTGGATCGGAATCTAATACTGATCTCAGTGGATCCGCTAAAAGCACAAACTCTTAGAAGATTTACACTTACTGTACATATGTTGGCATTTTGCCTTTTGTATTCAATTGCGATGCAATTTCTCTGCTTCATACTCAATGTGAATGTCCAAGGGATAGAGTAAACCTCCACTGGTGCATCGGAATCTAATACTAGTCTCCCAGGAGCCGCTCAAATCACAAATTGTTAGAAGATTCATTTCTCTTCTACTTAAGTCGGCATTGTGCATTTTGTATTCAATCCCGATGCAATTTCTGTGTTTCATGGTCAATGTGAAGGTCCAAGGGATACAGGAAACCTGCCCTGTTGTATCGGAATACAATTCTGGTCTCCCAACAGCCGCTCGAAACACAAACTCTTAGCTGATTAGCTCTTCTTGTACTTAAGTCGGCATTGTGCCTTTAGTATTCAATACCAATGCAATTTCTGTCTTTCATGATCAATGGGAAGGTCCAAGGGATACAGTAAACGTTCACTGATGAAACGGAACGTAATATTGGTTTCGCCGGAGCCGCTCAAAACACAAACCCTTAGAAGATTCACTCTTCTTGTACTTAAGTCGGATTGTGCCTTTTGAATTCAATCCCAATGGAATTTCTGTGTTTCATGGTCAATGTGAAGTTCCAAGGATACGGTATACCTGCACTGGTGCATCGGAATCTAATACTGGTCCCCCAAGAGCAGCTCAAAGCACTAACTCTTAGAAGATTCACTCTTCTTGTACTTAAGGCGGCATTGTGCATTTTGTATTCAATCCCGATGCAATTTATGTGTTTCATTGTTAATGTGAGAGTCCAGGGGGTACAGTAAACCTGCACTGGAGCATCAGAATCTAATACTGGTCTCCCAGGAGCCGCTCAAAGCACAAACGCATAGAAGATTCACTCTTCTTTTACATAAGTAGGCATTGTGCCTTTTGTATTCAATCCCGATGCAATTTCTGTGTTTAATGGTCAATGTGAAGTTCCAAAGGATACAGTTAACGTGCACTGATGAAACGGAATGTAATATTGGTGTCCCAGGAGCCGCTCAAAGCACAAATTCGAAGAATATTCACTCTTCTTCTACTTAAGTCGGCATTCTGCTTTTGTATTCATTCTCTATGCAATTTCTGTGTCTCAAGGGCAATGTGAAGGTCCAAGGCATAGGGTAAACCGGCACTGGTGGAACGCAATCTAATACTGATCTCAGTGGATCCACTAAAAGCACAAACTCTTAGAAGATTCACACTTATTTGTACGTAAGTCGGCATTGTGCCTTTTGTATTAAAGTCCGATGCAATTTGTCTGTTTCATGGTCAATGTGAACGTCCAAGGGATACAGGAAACCTGCACTGGTGCATCGGAATCAAATACTGGTCTCTCAGGAGCCGCTCAAAGGACAAACTCTTATGAGATTCACTTTTCTTGAACTTAAGTGCTTATTGTTCCTTTTATATTCAATCCCAATGCAATTTTTATGTTTCGTGGTCAATGTGAAGGTCCAACGGATACGGTAAACCTGCACTGGTGCATCGGAATCTAATACTGGCCTCCCAGGAGCCGCTCAAATCACGAACTGTTAGAAGATTCACTCTACTAGCGCTTAAGTCGGCATTGATCCTTTTGTATCCAATCCCGATGTAATTTCTGTGTTTAATCGTCAATCTGAAGTTCCAAGGGAATCGGTAAACCTGCGTTGGTGAATCGGAATCTGATACTGGTCTCTCAGGAGCCGCTCAAATCACAAACTCTTAGAAGATTCACTCTTCTTGTGCTTAAGTAGGCATTGTGCTTTTTGTATACAATCCCGATGCAATTTCTGTGTTTCATGGTCAATGTGTAGCTCCAAGGGATACAGTAAACCTGCACTGGTGCATCGGAATCTAATACTGGTCTCCCACGAGCCACTCATGTCACAAACTGTTAGAAGATACACTCGTCTTGTACTAAAGATGGCATTGTGCTTTTTGTATTCAAACCCGATGTAATTTCTGTGTTTCATGGTCAATGAGAAGTTCCAAGGGAAACATTATACCTGCACAGGTGCATCGGATCAAATACTGGTATCCCAGGACCTAATCAAAGCAGAAACTCTTAGAAGATTCACTCTTATTGTACATATGTCGGCATCGTGCTTTTGTATTCAATTACGAGGCAAATTCGTTGTTTCATTGTCAATGTGAAGGTCCAAGGGACACGGTAAACCTGTACAGGTGCATCGGAATCTGATACTACTCTCCCAGGAAACGCTCAAAACACATACTCTTAAATGATTCACTCTTCATGTACTTATGTTGGCATTGTGCGTTTTGTATTCAATCCCAATGCAATTTCTGTGTTTTATGGTCAATGTGAAGGTCCAAGGGATACAGTAAGCCTACACTGGTGCATCGGAAACTAATACTGGTCTCACAGGAGCCGCTCAAAGGACAAACTCTTAGAAGATTCACTCTCCTTGTACTTAAGTGGACATTGTAGTTTGGTATTCAATATCCATGCAATTGCTGTGTGTCATAGTCAATGTGAAGCTCCAAGTTATACAGTAAACTTTCATTGATGAAACGGAATGTAAAATAGGCCTCCCAGGAGCCGCTCAAAGCACAAAGTCTTAGAAATTTCTCTCTTCTTTTACTTAAGTCGGCATTGTGCCTTTTGTATTGGATCCCAAATCATTATCTGTGTTTCATGGTCTATATGAAGGTACAAGGGATACAGTAAACCTGCACTGGTGCATCGGATTCAGATACTGGCCTCCCAGGAGCCGCTCAAGACACAAACTGTTAGAAGAATCACTCTTCTTGTACTTAAGTCGGCATTGTGCCTTTTGTATTCAATACCGGTGAAATATCTGTATCTCATGGCCAATCTGAAGGTCCAAGGGATATAGTAAACTTGCACTAGTGCATCGGGATCTAATACTGGTCCCCCAGGAGCCGTTCAAATCACTAACTGTTAGTTGATTCACTTTTCTTGTACTTAAGTCGGCATTGTGCCTTTTGTATTCAATCCCGATGCAATATCTGTGTTTCATGGTCAATATAAAGCTCCAAGGGATACAGTTAACGTGCACTAATGAAGCAGAATGTAATATTGGTCGCCCACTAGACGCTCAAAGCACAAACACTTAGAGGATTCACTCTTCTTCTACTAAAGTCGGCATTGTGCCTTTTGTATTCAATCGCGACGTAATTTCAGTGTTTCATGGTCAATGTGAAGGACCAAGGGTTACAGTAAATCTGCACTGGTGCATCGTAATCTAATACTGGTCTCCCAGGAGCTGCTCAAAGCATAAAATATTAGAAGATTCACTCTTCTTGTACTTTAGTCAACATTGCGAATTTTGGATTCAATCCCCATGCAATTTCTGTGTTTCATGGTTAATGTGTAGGTCCAAGGGATACAGTTTACATGCACTGATGCATCGGAATCTAATATTGGTATCCCCGGACCGGTTCAAATGCACAACCTCTTAGAAGATTCACTCTTCTTGTAATTAAGTCGGCATTGTGATTTTTGTATTCAATCCCAATGCAATTTCTGTGTTTCATGGTTAATGTGAAGGTCCAAGGGATACAGTAAACATGCACTGGTGCATCTGAATCTAATACTGGTCTCCCAGGAGCAGTTCAAATGCACAACCTCTTAGAAGATTCACTCTTCTTGTAATTAAGTCGGGATTGTTCATTTTGTATTCAATCCCGATGCAATTTCTGTGTCTCACGGGCTATGTGAAGAACCAAGGCAGACAGTAAACTTGCACTTGAGGATTGGAATCTAATACTGATCTCAGTGGATCCGCTAAAAGCACAAACTCTTAGAAGATTTACACTTCTTGTACATAAGTCGGCATTTTGCCTTTTGTATTCAATCGCCATGCAATTTCTGTGCTTCATAGTAAATGTGAATGTCCAAGGGATAGAGTAAATCTGCACTGGTGCATCGGAATCTAATACTAGTCTCCCAGGAGCCGCTTAAAGCACAAACACTTAGAAGATTCACTCTCCTTGTACTTATGTCGGCGTTGTGCCTATTGTATTTAATCCCGATGCAAATTCTGTGTTTCATGGTGAATGTGAAGGTCCAAGGGATAAAGTAAACCAGCACTGGAGCATCGGAATCTAATGCTGGTCTCCCAGGAGCCGCTCAAATCATAAACTGTTAGAAGATTCATTTCTCTTCTACTTAGGTCGGCATTGTGCAGTTTGTATTCAATCCCGATGCAATTTCTGTGTTTCATGGTCAATGTGAAGGACCAAGGGATACAGGAAACCTGCCCTGTTATATCGGAATACAATACTGGTCTCCCAGGAGCCGCTCGAAACACAAACTCTTAGCTGATTACCTCTTCTTGTTCTTAAGTCGGCATTGTGACTTTTGTATTCAATACCGATGCAATTTCTGTCTTTCATGATCAATGGGAATCTCCGAGGGATACAGTAAACGTTCACTGATGAAACGGAACGTAATATTGGTTTCGCAGGAGCCGCTCAAAACTCAAACAATTAGAAGATTCATTGTTCTTGTACTTAAGCCGGATTGTGCCTTTTGAATTAAATCCCAATGCAATATCTGTGTTTCATGGTCAATGTGAAGTTCCAAGGATACGGTAAACCTGCACTGGTGCATCGGAATCTAATACTGGTCCCCCAAGAGCAGCTCAAAGCACTAACTCTTAGAAGATTCACTCTTCGTGTACTTAAGGCGGCATTGTGTATTTTGTATTCAATCCCGATGCAATTTATGTGTTTCATTGTCAATGTGAGAGTCCAAGGGATACAGTAATCCTGCGCTGGTGCATCGGAATCAAATACTGGTCTCTCAGGAGCCGCTCAAAGGACAAACTCTTATTAGATTCACTTTTCTTGTACTTAAGTCCTCATTGTTCCTTTTATATTCAATCACAATGCAATTTCTATGTTTCGTAGTCAATGTGAAGGTCCCAGGGATACGGTAAACCTGCACTGGTGCATCGGAATCTAATACTGGCCTCCCAGGAGCCGCTCAAATCACAAACTGTTAGAAGATTCACTCTACTAGCGCTTAAGTCGGCATTGATCCTTTTGTATCCAATCCCGATGTAATTTCTGTGTTTCATCGTCAATCTGAAGTTCCAAGGGAATCGGTAAATCTGCGTTGGTGCATCGGAATCTGATACTGGTCTCCCAGGAGACGCTCAAATCACAAACTCTTAGAAGATTCACTCTTCTTGTGCTTAAGTAGGCATTGTGCTTTTTGTATACAATCCCGATGCAATTTCTGTGTTTCATGGTCAATGTGTAGCTCCAAGGGATACAGTAAACCTGCACTGGTGCATCGGAATCTAATACTGGCCTCCCAGGAGCCGCTCAAAGCACATACGCTTAGAAGATTCACTCTTCTTGTACTTACGTCTGCATTGTACCTTTTGTATTCAATCCCAATGCAATTTCTGTGTTTCATAATCAATGTGTAGCTCCAAGGGATACAGTAAACATGCACTGGTGCATCGGAATCTAATACTGGTCTCCCAGGAGCCGCTCAAAGCACATACGCTTAGAAGATTCACTCTTCTTGTACTTACGTCTGCATTGTGCCTTTTGTATTCAATCCCAATGCAATTTCTGTGCTTCATGGTCGATAAGAAGTTCCAAGGATACGGTTAACCCGCACTGGAGCATCAAAATCTAATACTGGTCTCCCGCGAGCCTCTCATGTCACAAACTGTTAGAAGATACACTCTTCTTGTACTTAAGATCGCATTGTGCTTTTTGTATTCAAACCCGATGTAATTTCTGTGTTTCATGCTCAATGTCAAGGTCCAAGGGATACAGTTAACCTGCTCTGGTGCATCGGAATTTAATAATCGTCTCCCAGGAGCCGTTCAAAGCAGAGACTCTTAGAAGATTCAATCTTTTTGTACTTAAGTCGTCATTGTGCATCTTTTATTCAATCCCGGTGCAATTTCTGTGTGTCATGGTCAATGAGAAGTTCCAAGGGAAACAGTATACCTGCACAGGTGCATCGGAATCAAATACTGGTATCCCAGGACCTAATCGATGCAGAAACTCTTAGAAGATTCACTCTTATTGTACATAAGTCGGCATCGTGCTTTTGTTTTCAATCCCGAGGCAAATTCTGTGTTTCATGGTCATTGTGAAGGTCCAAGGGACACGGTAAACCTGTACTGGTGCATCGGAATCTGATACTGCTCTCCCAGGAAACGCTCAAAACACATACTCTTAGGTGATTCACTCTTCATGTGCTTATATTGGCATTGTGACTTTTGTATTCAATCCCAATGCAATTTCTGTGTTTTATGGTCAATGTGAAGGTCCAAGGGACACGGTAAACCTGCAATGGTGCATCGGAATCAAATACTGGTCTCCCAGAAGGGGCTCAAAGCACAAAATCTTAGAAGATTCACTCTTCTTGTACATAAGTCGGCATTGTGCCTTTTGTATTCAATCCCGATGCAATCTCTGTGTTTCATGCTCAATGTGAAGGTCCAAGTGATACAGTAAACCTGCATTGGTGCATCAGAAGCTAATACTGGTCACCCAGGCGCCGCTCGAAGAACAAACTCATAGAAGTTTCACTCTTCTTCTACTTAAGTAGGCATAGTGTCTCTTGTATTTAATTCCGATGCAATTTCCGTATCTCATGGCCAATGTGAAGGTCCTAGAGATACAGTAAATCAGCAGTGGTGCATCGGAATCTAATACTGGACTCCTAGAACCGCTCAAAGCAAAAATTATTTGTAGATTCACTCATCTTGTATATAAGTCGGCACTGTGCCTTTTGTATTCAAACCCTTTGCAAATTCTGTGTTTCATGGTCAATGTGAAGGTCCAAGGGATACAGTAAACCTGCTCTGGTGCATCGGAATCTAATAGTGGTCTCTCAGGAGCCACTCAAATCACAAACTGGTAGAAGATTCACTCTTCTTCTTCTTATGTAGGAATTGTGCCTTTTGAATTCAATCCCGACGTATTTTCTGTGTTTCATGGCCAATATGAAGGTCCTAGGGATACAGTAAGCCTACACTGGTGCATCGGAATCTAATACTGGTCTCACAGGAGCCGCTCAAAGGACAAACTCTTAGAAGCTTCACTCTTCTTGTATTTAAGTCGACATTGTAGTTTGGTATTCAATATCGATGCAATTGCTGTGTTTCGTAGTCAATGTGAAGCTCCAAGTTATACAGTAAACTTTCACTGATGAAACGGAATGTAACATAGGTCTCCCAGGAGCCGCTCAAAGCACAAACTCTTAGAAGATTCTCTCTTATTTTACTTAAGTCGGCATTGTGCATTTTGTATTCAATCCCATATCCATTTCTGTGTTTCATGGTCTATCTGAAGGTCCAATGGATACAGTAAACCTGCACTGGTGCATCGGAATCAGATACTGGTCTCAAAGGAGCCGCTCAAAATACTAACAGCTAGAAGGAAAACTCTTCTTGTACTTAAGTCGGCATTGTGCCTTTTGCATTCAATCCCGATGTAATTTCTGTGTCTCATGGCCAATCTGAAGGTCCAAGGGATATAGTAAACTTGCACTAGTGCATTGGAATCTAATACTGGCCCCAGGAGCCGTTCAAATCACTAACTGTTAGCAGAGTCACTTTTCTTGTACTTAAGTCGGCATTGTGCTTTTTGTATTCAATCCCGAAGCAATTTCATTGTTTCATGGTCAATGTGAAGATCCAAGGGTTACAGTAAATCTGCACTGGTGCATCGTAATCTAATACTGGTTTCCCAGGAGCTGATCAAAGCATAAACTATTAGAAGATTCACTCTTCTTGTACTTAAGTTGGCATTCCGAATTTTGGATTCAATCCCGATGCAATTTCTGTGTTTCATGGTTAATGTAAAGGTCCAAGGGATACAGTAAACATGCACTGGTGCATCTGAACCTAATACTGGTCTCCCAGGAGCGGTTCAAATGCACAACCTCTTAGAAGATTCACTCTTCTTGTAATTAAGTCGGGATAGTGCATTTTGTATTCAATCCCGATGCAATTTCTGTGTCTCACGGGCAATGTGAAGGACCAAGGCATACAGTAAATCGGCACTTGTGGATCGGAATCTAATACTGATCTCAGTGGATCCGGTAAAAGCACAAACTCTTAGAAGATTTACACTTCTTGTACGTAAGTCGGCATTTTGCCTTTTGTATTCAATCCCGATGTAATTTCTGTGTTTCATGGTGTATGTGAAGGTCCAAGGGATACAGTAAACCAGCACTGAAGCATCGGAATCTAATACTGGTCTCCCGGGAGCCGCTCAAATCACAAAGTGTTAGAAGATTCACTCCTCTTCTACTTAAGTCGGCATTGTGCATTTTGTATTCAATCCCGATGTAATTTCTGTGTTTCATGGTCAATGCGAAGGTCCAAGGGATACAGGAAACCTGCCCTGTTGTATCGGAATACAATACTGGTCTCCCAGGAGCCACTCAAAACACAAACTCTTTGAATATTCACTCTTCTAGTACTTAAGTAGGCATAGTGTCTTTTGTATTTAATTCCGATGCAATTTCTGTATTTCATGGCCAATGTGAAGGTCCAAGGGATACAGTAAACCAGCAGTGGTGCATCGGAATGTAATACTGGACTCCCAGAACCGCTCAGAGCACAAATTCATAGTAGATTCACACATCATGTACTTAAGTCGGCACTGTGACCTTTGTATTCAACCCCGATGCAAATTCTGTGTTTCATGATCAACATGAAGGTCCAAGGGATACAGTAAGCCTTCTCTGGTGCATCGGAATCTAATACTGGTCTCTCAGGAGCCGCTCAAAAGACAAACTCTTAGAAGATTCAGTCTTCTTGTACTTATGTCCACATTGTTGCTTTTATATTCAGTCCCAATGCAATTTCTGTGTTTCATGGTCAATGTGAAGGTCTAAGGGATACAGTAAAACTGCACTGGTGCATCGGAATATAATACTAGTTTCAGGAGCCGGCCAAAGCACAAACACATAGATGATTCACTCTTCCTGTACGTAAGTCGGCATTGTGAATTTTGTAGTCAATACCGATGCAATTTCTGTGTTTCATGGTCAATGTGAAGGTCTAAGGGATACAGTAAACCGGCACTGTTTCATCGCAATCCAATACTGGTCTCCCTGGAGCCGCTCTAAGCACAAACTCTTAGTAGATTTTCTCTTCTTGTACTGAAGTCGACATTGTACTTTGGTATTCAATATCGATGCAATTTCTGTGTTTCATGGTCAATGTGAAGCACCAAGGGATACAGTAAACCTGCCCTGGTGCATCGGAATCTAATACTGGTCACCCAGGAGCCGCTCAAATCATAAACTGTTAAAAGATTTACTCATCTTGTACTTAAGCGACATTGTGCCTTTTGTATTCAATCCTGTTGCAATTTCTGTGTTTCATGGTCAATGTGAAGGTCCCACTGATACAGTCAACTTGCACTGGTGCATCGGAATCTAATACTGAACTCCCAGGAGCCGCTCAAAATAGAATCTCTTAGAAGATTCACTCTTCTTTTAATTAAGTCGGCATTGTGCCCTTCGTATTCAATCCCGAATCAATTTCTGGGTTTCATGGTTAATGTGAATGTTCAAGGGTTACAGTGAACCTGCTGCAGTGCATAGGAATCTAATAATGGTCTCCCAGGAGCCGCTCAAAGCACAAACTTTTAGAAGATTCACTCTTCTTGCACGTAAGTATTCATTGTGCATTTTGTATTCAATCCCGATGTAATTTCTGTGTCTCATGGCCAATCTGAAGATCCAAGGGATATAGTAAACTTGCACTAGTGCATTGGAATCTAATACTGGCCCCCAGGAGCCGTTCAAATCACTAACTGTTAGCAGAGTCACTTTTCTTGTACTTAAGTCGGCATTGTGCCTTTTGTATACAATCCCGAAGCAATTTCAGTGTTTCATTGTTAATGTGAAGGTCCAAGGGATACAGTGAAAATGCACTGGTGCATCTGAATCTAATACTGGTCTCCCAGGAGCGGTTCAAATGCACAACCTCTTAGAAGATTCACTCTTCTTGTAATTAAGTCGGGATTGTGCATTTTGTATTCAATCCCGATGCAATTTCTGTGTATCACGGTCAATGTGAAGATCCAAGGCATACAGTAAACTGGCACTGGTGGATCGGAATCTAATACTGATCGCAGTGGATCCTCTAAAAGCACAAACTCTAAGAAGATTTACACTTATTGTACGTATGTTGGCATTTTGCCTTTTGTATTCAATCGCGATGCAATTTCTGTGCTTCATAGTCAATGTGAATGTCCAAGGGATAGAGTAAACCTGCACTGGTGCATCGGAATCTAATACTAGTCTCCCAGGAGCCGCTCAAAGGACAAACTCTTAGAAGATTCACTCTTCTTGTACTTAAGTCGACTTTGTAGTTTGGTATTCAATATCGATGCAATTGCTGTGTTTGATGGTCAATGTGAAGCTCCAAGTTATACAGTAAACTATCACTGATGAAACGGAATGTAATATAGGTCACCCAGGAGCCGCTCAAAGCACAAACTCTTAGAAGATTCTCTTTTCTTTCACTTAAGTCGGCATTGTGCCTTTTCTATTCGATCCCAAATCAATCTCTGAGATTCATGGTCTATCTGAAGGTCCAAGGGATACAGTAAACCTGCACTGGTGCATCGCAATCAGATACTGGTCTCCCAGGAGCCTCTTAAAACACAAATTGTTAGAAGAATCAATCTTCTGGTGCTTAAGTCGGCATTGTGCAATTTGTATTCAATCCCGATGTAATTTCTGTGTTTCATCATGAATGTGAAGTTCTACGGGATATAGTAATTCCACACTGGTGCATTGCAATCTAATACTGGTCTCCCAGGAGCCACTCAAAGTATAAACTGTTAGAAGATTCACTCTTCTTGTCCTTAAGTCGGCTTTGTGCCTTTTGGATTCAATCCCAATGTAATTTCTGTGTTTCATGATTAATGTGAAGGTCCGAGCGATACAGTAAAAGTGCACTGGTGCATCGGAATCTAATACTGGAATCACAGGAGCCGCTCATATGCACAACCTCTTAGAAGATTAAATCTTCTTGTAATTATGTCATCATTGTGCTTTTTGTATTCAATCCCAATGCAATTTTTGCGTTTCGTGGTCAATCTGAAGGTCCAAGGGATACGGTATACCTGCACTGGTGCATCGGTCTCCCAGGAACCGCTCAAAACACAATTTGTTAGAAGATTCACTTTTCTTGTACTTAAGTCGGCATTGTGCCTTTTGTATTCAATCCCGATGCAATATCTGTGTTTCATGGTCAATATGAAGCTCCAAGGGATACAGTTAACGTGCACTAATGAAGCAGAATGTAATATTGGTCGCCCACGAGACGCTCAAAGCACAAACTCTTAGCAGATTCACTCTTCTTCTACTAAAGTCGGCATTGTGCCATTTGTATTCAATCCCGAAGCAATTTCAGTGTTTCATGGTCTATGTGATGGTCCAAGGGTTCAGTAAATCTGCACTGGTGCATCGTAATCTTATATTGGTCTCCCAGGAGCTGCTCAAAGCATAAAATATTAGAAGATTCACTCTTCTTGTACTTAAGTCGGCATTGCGAATTTAGGATTCAATCCCGATGGAATTTCTGTGTTTCATGGTTAATGTGAAGGTCCAAGGGATACAGTAAACATGCACTGGTGCATCGGAATCTAATACTGGTCTCCCAGGTCCGGTCCAAATGCACAACCTCTTAGAAGATTCACTCTTCTTGTAATTAATTCGGCATTGTGATTTTTGTATTCAATCCCAATGCAATTTCTGTGTTTCATGGTCGATCTGAAGGACCAAGGGATTCGGTTAACCTGCACTGGTGCATCGGAATCTAATACTGGCTTCCCAGGAGCCGCTCATAGCACAAACTGTTAGAAGATTCACTCTTCTTGCACTTAAGTAGGCTTGTTGCCTATTGTATTCAATCCCGATGCTATATCTTTGTTTCATGGTCAATGTGAAGGTCCAATGGTTACAGTTACCCTGCGTTGGTGCTTCGAAATCTAATACTGGTCTCCCAGCACACGCTCAAAGCCCAAACTCTTTGAAGATCACCCTTCTTGTACTTAAGTAGCCATTGTGCATTTTGTATTCAATCCCGATGCAATTTCTGTGTCTCACGGGCAATGTGAAGAACCAAGGCATACAGTAAACCGGCACTGGTGGAACGGAATCTAATACTGATCCCAGTGGATCCGCTAAAAGCACAAACTCTTAGAAGATTTACACCTATTGTACGTATGTTGGCATTTTGCCTTTTGTATTCAATCGCGATGCAATTTCTGTGCTTCTTAGTCAATGTGAATGTCCAAGGGATAGAGTAAACCTGCACTGGTGCATCTGAATCTAATACTAGTCTCCCAGGAGCCGCTCAAATCACAAACAGTTAGAAGAGTCATTTCTCTTCAATTAAGTCGGCATTGTGCATTTTGTATTAAATCCCGATGCAATTTCTGTGTTACATGGTCAATGTGAAGGTCCAAGGGATACAGTGAACGTTCACTGATGAAACGGAACGTAATATTGGTTTCGCAGGAGCCGCTCAAAACTCAAACCCTTAGAAGATTCACTCTTCTTGTACTTAAGTCGGATTGTGCATTTGAATTAAATCCCAATGCAATTTCTGTGTTTCATGGTCAATGTGAAGTTCCAAGGATACGGTAAACCTGCACTGGTGCATCGGAATCTAATACTGGTCCCCCAAGAGCAGCTCTATGCACTAACTCTTAGATGATTCACTCTTCCTGTACTTAAGGTGGCATTGTGCATTTTGTATTCAATCCCGATGCAATTTATGTGTTTAATTGTTAATGTGAAGTTCCAGGGGATACAGTAAACCTGCACTGGAGCATCAGAATCTAATACTGGTCTCCCAGGAGACGCTCAATGCACAACGCATAGAACATTCACTCTTCTTGTACTTAAGTAGGCATTGTGCCGTTTGTATTCAATCCCGATGCAATTTCTGTTTTTAATGGTCAATGTGAAGATCCAAGGGATACAGTTAACGTGCACTGATGAAACGGAATGTAAAAATGGTCTCCCAGGAGCCGCTCAAAGCACAAACTCTTAGAATATTCACTCTTCTTCTACTTAAGTCGGCATTCTGCTTTCGTATTCAATCCTGATGCAATTTCTGTGTCTCACGGGCAATGTGAAGGTCCAAGGCATAGGATAAACTGGCACTGGTGGAACGAAATCTAATACCGATCTCAGTGGATCCGCTAAAAGCACAAACTCTTAGAAGATTCACACTTTTTTGTACGTAAGTCGGCATTGTGCCTTTTGTATTAAATCCCGATGCAATTTGTCTGTTTCATGGACAATGTGAAGGTCCAAGGGATACAGTAAACCTGCACTGGTGCATCGGAATCAAATACTGGTCTCTCAGGAGCCGCTCAAATGGCAAACTTTTATGAGATTAACTTTTCTTGTACTTAAGTCCTCATTGTTCCTTTTATATTCAATCCCAATGCAATTTCTATGTTTCGTGGTCAATGTGAAGGTCCAAGGGAATCGGTAAACCTGCGTTGGTGCATCGGAATCTGATACTGGTCTCCTAGGAGCCGCTCAAATCACAAACTCTTAGAAGATTCACTCTTCTTGTGCTTAAGAAGGCATTGTGCTTTTTGTATACAATCCCGATGCAATTTCTGTGTTTCATGGTCAATGTGCAGGTCCAAGGGATACAGTAAACCTGCACTGGTGCATCGGAATCTAATACTGGTCTCCCAGGAGCCGCTCAAAGCACATACGCTTAGAAGATTCACTCTTCTTGTACTTATGTCTGCATTGTGCCTTTTGTATTCAATCCCAATGAAATTTCAGTGTTTTATGGTCAATGTGAAGGTCCAAGGGACACGGTAAACCTGCACTGGTGCATCGGAATGATTTACTGGACTCCCAGAAGGCGCTCAAAGCACTAAATCTTAGGGGATACACTCTTCTTGTACATAAGTCACCATTGTGCCTTTTGTATTCAATCCCGATGCATTTTCTGTGCTTCATTGTCAATGTGAAGGCCCACGTGATACAGTAAACCTGCATTGGTGCATCAGAATCTAATACTGGTCACCCAGGAGCCCCTCAAAGAAAAAAACTCTTAGAAGATTCACTCTTCTTCTACTTAAGTAGGCATAGTGTCTCTTGTATTTAATTCCGATGCAATTTCTGTATCTCATGGCCAATGTGAAGATCCTAGAGATACAGTAAACCAGCAGTGGTGCATCGGAATCTAATACTGGACTCCTAGAACCACTCAAAGCACAAATTATTTGTAGATTCACTCGTCTTGTAGATAAGTCGGCACTGTGCCTTTTGTATTCAAACCCAATGCAAATTCTGTGTTTCATGGTCAATGTGAAGGTCCAATGGATACAGTTAACCTGCGTTGGTGCATCGAAATCTAATACTGGTCTCCCAGGGCACGCTCAAAGCTCAAACTCTTGGAAGATCACTCTTCTTGTACTTAAGTAGCCGTTGTGCATTTTGTATTCAATCCCGATGCAATTTCAGTGTCTCACGGGCAATGTGAAGAACCAAGGCATACAGTACACCGGCACTTGTGGATCGGAATATAATACTGATCTCAGTGGATCCGCTAAAAGCACAAACTCTTAGAAGATTTACACTTCTTGTACGTAAGACGGCATTTTGCCATTTGTATTCAATCGCCATGCAATTTCTGTGCTTCATAGTCAATGTGAATGTCCAAGGGATAGAGTAAACGTGCACTGGTGCATCGGAATCTAATACAAGTCTCCCAGGAGCCGTCAAAGCACAAACTCTTAGAAGATTCACCCTCCTTGTACTTAAGTCGGCGTTGTGCCTTTTGTATTCAATCACGATGCAAATTCTGTGTTTCATGGTGAATGTGAAGGTCCAAGGGATACAGTAAACCAGCACTGGAGCATCGGAATCTAATACTGGTCTCCCAGGAGCCGCTCAAATCACAAACAGTTAGAAGATTCACTCCTCTTCTACTTAAGTCGGCATTGTGCATTTTGAATTCAATCCCGATGTAATTTCAGTGTTTCATGGTCAATGTGATGGTCCAAGGGATACAGGAAACGTTCACTGATGAAACGGAACGTAATATTGGTTTCGCAGGAGACGCTCAAAAAACAAACCCTTAGAAGATTCACTCTTCTTGTACTTAAGTCGGATTGTGCCTTTTGAATTCAATCCCAATGCAATTTCTGTGTTTCATGGTCAATGTGAAGTTCCAAGGATACGGTAAACCTGCACTGGTGCATCGGAATCTAGTACTGGTCCCCCACGAGCAGCTGATGTCACAAACTGTTAGAAGACTCACTCCTCTTGTACTTAAGGAAGCATTGTGCTTTTTGTATACATTGCCGATGAAATTTCTGTGTTTCATGGTCAATGTAAAGGTCCAAGGGATACGGTAAACCTGCACTACTGCATCGGAATAGAATACTGGTCTCCCAGGAGCCGCTCAAAACAGAAACTCTTTGAATATTCACTCTTCTAGTACTAAAGTAGGCATAGTGGCTTTTGTATTTAATTCCGATGCAATTTCTGTATTTCATGGCCTATTTGAAGGTCCAAGGGATACAGTGAACCAGCAGTGGTGCATCGGAAACTAATACTGGACTCCCAGAACCGCTCAAAGCACAAATTCATAGTAGATTCACTCATCATGTACATAAGTCGGCACTGTGACTTTTGTATTGAACCCCGATGCAAATTCTATGTTTCATGATCAACATGAAGGTCCAAGGGATACAGTAAGCCTACACTGGTGTATCGGAATGTAATACTGGTCTCTCAGGAGCCGCTCAAAAGACAAACTCTTAGAAGATTCATTCTTCTTGTACTTAAGTCCTCATTGTTCCTTTTATATTCAGTCCAAATGCAATTTCTGTGTTTCATGGTCAATGTGAAAGTCCAAGGGATACTGTAAACCTGCACTAGTGCATCGGAATCTAATACTGGTCTCCCAGGAGCCGCTCAAAACACAATCTCTTTGAATATTCACTCTTCTGGTACTTAAGTCGGCATTGTGCCTTTTGTGTTCAATCCCAACGCAATTTCTGTGTTTCATGGTCAATGTGAAGGTCCAAGGGATACAGTAAATCTGCACTGGTGCATCGGAACATAATACTAGTTTCAGGAGCCGGCCAAAGCACAAACACATAGATGACTCACTCTTCCTGTACTTAAGTCGGCATTGTGAATTTTGTATTCAATACCGATGCAATTTCTGTGTTTCATGGTCAATGTGAAGGTCCAAGGGATACAGTAAACCTGCACTGTTGCATCGCAATCCAATACTGGTCTCCCTGGAGCCGCTCTAAGCACAAACTCATAGAAGATTCTCTCTTCTTGTACTGAAGTCGACATTGTACTTTGGTATTCAATATCGATGCAATTTCTGTGTTTCATGGTCAATGTGAAGCTCCAAGGGATACAGTAAACCTGTTCTGGTGCATCGGAATCTAATAATGGTCTCCCAGGAGCCGCTCAAATCACAAAATCTTAGGAGATTGACTCTTCTTGCACTTAAGTAGGCATTGTCCCTTTTGTATTCAATCCCGATGCAATTTCTGTGTTTCATGGTCAATGTGAAGGTCCAAGGGATACAGTAAACATGCATTGGTGCATCGGAATCTAATACTGGTCTCCCAGGGGCTGCTCAACGCACTAACTCTTAGAAGATTCACTCTTCTTGTACTTAAGTCGGCATTGTGCATTTTGTATTTAATCCCGATGCATTTTCTGTGTTCCATGGTCAATGCGAAGTTCTAAATGATACAGTAAATCTGCACTGGTGCATCGGAATCTAATACTGGTCTCCCAGGAGCCGCTCAAATCATAAACTGTTAGAAGATTCACTCATCTTGTACTTAAGTCGCAGTGTGCCTTTTGTATTCAATCCTGATGCAATTTCTGTGTTTCATGGTCAATGTGAAGATCCCACTCATACAGTCGACTGGCACTGGTGCTTCGGAATCTAATACTGAACTCCCAGGAGCCGCTCAAAATAGAATCTCTTAGAAGATTCACTGTTCTTTTTCTTAAGTCGGCATTGTGCGTTTTGTATTCAATACCGATGCCATTTCTGTGTTTCATTATCAATGTGAAGCTCCTAGGAATACAGTAAACTTACACTAATGAAACGGAATGTAATATTGGTCTCCCAGGAGCGGCTCAAAGCACAAACACTTAGAAAATTCACTCATCTTGTACTTAAGTCGGCATTGTGCTTTTCGTATTCAATCCCGAATCAATATCTGTGTTTCATGGTTAATGTTAATCTTCAAGGGTTACAGTAAACCTGCTGCAGTGCATCGGAATCTAATAATGGTCTCCCAGGAGCCGCTCAAAGCACAAACTTTTAGAAGATTCACTCTTCTTGCACTTAAGTAGGCATTGTGCATTTTGTATTCAATCCCGATGCAATTTCTGTGTTGTATAATCAATGTGAAGGTCCAAGGGATACAGTAAACCTTCACTGGTGCATCGGAATCTAATACTGGACTCCCAGGAGCCGCTCAACGCACAAACTCTTAGAAGATTCACTCTTTTTGTACTTAAGTCGGCATTGTGCGTTTTGTATTCAATCCCCATGCAATTTCTGTGTTTCATGGTCAATGTGAAGCTCCAAGGGATACAGCAAACCAGCACTTGTGCTTCGGAATCTAATACTGATCTCCCAAGCGCCGCTCAAGCACGAGCTCTTAGAAGATTCCGTCTCCTTGTACTTAAGTCAGGATTGTGCCTTTTGTATTCAATCCATATTCAATTTCAGTGTATCATGTTCAATGTGAAGGTCCAAGGTTTACAGTAAACCTACGCTGGTGCATCGGAATCAAGTACTGGTCTTCCAGGAGCCGCTGAAAGCACAAACTCTTAGAAAACTCACTCTTCTTGTACTTAAGACGGTATTGTGCCTTTTGTATTCAATCCCGAAGAAATTTCTGTGTTTGATGGTCAAGGTAAAGCTCCATCATATACACTAAACATCTGAATATAATACTAGTTTCAGGAGCCGGCCAAAACACAAACACATAGGTGAATCACTCTTCCTGTACTTAAGTCGGCATTGTGCCTTTTGTATTCAATCCCGATGTAATTTCTGTGTCACATAGCCAATCTGAAGGTCCAAGGGATATAGTAAACTTGCACTAGTGCATTGGAATCTAATACTGGCCCCCAGGAGCCGCTCAAATCACTGAATGTTAGCAGAGTCACTTTTCTTGTACTTAAGTCGGGATTGTGCCTTTTGTATTCAATCCCAAAGCAATTTCAGTGTTTCATGGTCAATGTGAAGGTCCAAGGGTTACAGTAAATCTGCACTGGTGTTTCGTAAACTAATACTGGTCTCCCAGGAGCTGCTCAAAGCATAAACTATTAGAAGATTCACTCTTCTTGTACTTAAGACGGCATTGCGGATTTTGGATTCAATCCTGATGCAATATCTGTGTTTCATGGTTAATGTGAAGGTCCAAGGGATACAGTAAACATGCACTGGTGCATCTGAATCTAATACTGGTCTCCCAGGAGCGGTTCAAATACACGACCTCTTAGAAGATTCACTCTTCTTGTAATTAAGTCGGGATTGTTCATTTTGTATTCAATCCCGATGCCATTTCTGTGTCTCACAGGCAATGTGAAGAAACAAGGCATACAGTAAACCGGCACTGGTGCAACGCAATCTAATACTGATCTCAGTGGGTCCGCTAAAAGCACAAACTCTTAGAAGATTCACACTTATTTGTACATAAGTCGGCATTGTGCCTTTTGTATTAAATCCCAATGCAATTTGTCTGTTTCATTGTCAATGTGAAGGTCCAAGGGATACAGTAAACCGGCACTGGTGCATCGGAATCAAATACTGGTCTCTCAGGAGCCGCTCAAAGGACAAACTCTTATGAGATTCACTTTTCTTGTACTTAAGTCCTCATTGTTCCTTTTATATTCAATCGCAATGCAATTTCTATGTTTCGTGGTCAATGTGAAGGTCCAAGGGATACGGTAAATCTGCACTGGTGCATCGGAATCTAATACTGGCCTCCCAGGAGCCGCTCAAATCACAAACTGTTAGAAGATTCACTCTACTCGCGATTAAGTCGGCATTGATCCTTTTGTATCCAATCCTGATGTAATTTCTGTGTTTCATCGTCAATCTGAAGTTCCAAGGGAATCGGTAAACCGGCGTTGGTGCATCGGAATCTGATACTGGTCTCCCAGGAGCCGCTCAAATCACAAACTCTTAGAAGATTCACTCTTCTTGTGCTTAAGTAGGCATTGTGCTTTTTGTATACAATCCCGATGCAATTTCTGTGTTTCATGGTCAATGTGTAGCTCCAATGGATACAGTAAGCCTGCACTGGTGAATCGGAATCTAATACTGGTCTCCCAGGCGCTGCTCAAAGCACATATGCTTAGAAGATTCACTCTTCTTGTACTTATGTCTGCATTGTGCCTTTTGTATTCAATCCCAATGCAATTTCAGTGCTTCATGGCCGATAAGAAGTTCCAAGGATACGGTTAACCCGCACTGGAGCATCGGAATCTAATACTGGTCTCCCACGAGCCACTCATGTCACAAACTGTTAGAAGATACACTCTTCTTGTACTTAAGATGGCATTGTGCTTTTTGTATTCAAACCCGATGTAATTTCTGTCTTTCATGGTCAATGTGAAGGTCCAAGGGATACAGTTAACCTGCTCTGGTGCATCGGAATTTAATATTCGTCTCCCAGGAGCCGTTCAAAGCAGAGACTCTTAGAAAATTCAATCTTTTTGTACTTAAGTCGTCATTGTGCATCTTTTATTCAATCCCGATGAAATTCCTGTGTTTCATGGTCAATGAGAAGTTCCAAGGGAAACGTTATACCTGCACAGGTGCATCGGAATCAAATACAGGTATTCCAGGACTCGATCGAAGCAGAAACTCTTAGAAGATTCACTCTTATTGTACATAAGTCGGCATCGTGCTTTTGTATTCAATCCCGAGGCAAATTATGTGTTTCATGGTCAATGTGAAGGTCCAAGGGACACGCTAAATCTGTACTGTTGCATCGGAATCTGATACTGCTCTCCCAGGAAACGCTCAAAACATATAGTCTTAGATGATTCACTCTTCATGTACTTAAGTTGGCATTGTGCTTTTGTATTCAATCCCAATGCAATTTCTGTGTTTTATGGTCAATGTGAAGGTCCAAGGGACACGGTTAACCTGCACTGGTGCATCGGAATCAAATACTGGTCTCCCAGAATGCGCTCAAAGCACTAAATCTTAGAAGATTCACTCTTCTTGTACATAAGTCGGCAATGTGCCTTTTGTATTCAATCCCGATGCAATTTCTGTGTTTCATGGTCAATGTGAAGGTCCAAGTGATACAGTAAACCTGCATTGGTGCATCAGAATCTAATACTGGTCACCCAGGAGCCGCTCAAAGAACAAACTCTTAGAAGATTCACTCGTCTTCTACTTATGTTGGCCTAGTGTCTCTTGTATTTAATTCCGATGCAATTTCTGTATCTCATGGCCAATGTGAAGGTCCAAGAGATACACTAAACCAGCAGTGGTGCATCGGAATCTAATACTGGACTCCTAGAACCGCTCAAAGCTCAAATTATTTGTAGATTCACTCATATTGTACATAAGTCGGCACTGTGCCTTTTGTATTCAAACCCTATGCAAATTCTGTGTTTCATGGTCAATGTGAAGGTCCAAGGGATACAGTAAACCTGCTCTGGTGCATCGGAATCTAATACTAGTCTCCCAGGAGCCGCTCAAAGCACAAACTCTTAGAAGATTCACTCTCCTTGTACTTAAGTCGGCGTTGTGCCATTTGTATTCAATCCCGATGCAAATTCTGTGTTCATGGTGAATGTGAAGGTCCACGGGATACAGTAAACCAGCACTGGAGCATCGGAATCTAATACTGGTCTCCCAGGAGCCGCTCAAATCACAAACTGTTAGAGGATTCACTCCTCTTCTACTTAAGTCGCCATTGTGCATTTTGTATTCAATCCCGATGAAATATCTGTGTTTCATGGTCAATGTGAAGGTCCGAGGGATACAGGAAACCTGCCCTGTTGTATCGGAATAATATACTGGTCTCCCAGGAACCGCTCGAAACACAAACCCTTAGAAGATTAACTCTTCTTGTACTTAAGTCGACATTGTGCCTTTTGTATTCAATACCGATGCAATTTCTGTCTTTCATGATCAATGGGAAGCTCAAAGGGATACAGTAAACGTTCACTGATGAAACGGAACGTAATATTGGTTTCGCAGGAGCCGCTCAAAACACAAACCCTTAGAAGATTCACTCTTTTTGTACTTAAGTCGGATTGTGGCTTTTGAATTCAATCCCAATGCAATATCTGTGTTTCATGGTCAATGTGAAGTTCCAAGGATACGGTAAACCTGCAATGGTGCATCGGAATCTAATACTGGTCCCCCACGAGCCGCTCATTTCACAAACTGTTAGAAGACTCACTCCTCTTGTACTTAAGAAGGCATTCTGCTTTTTGTATTCAAACCCGATGTAATTTCTGTGTTTCATGGTCAATGTAAAGGTCCAAGGGATTCGGTAAACCTGCTCTGGTGCATCGGAATCTAATACTGGTCTCCCAGGACCGTTTCAAATGCACAACCTCTTAGAAGATTCACTCTTCTTGTAATTAAGTCGGCATTGTGATTTTTGTATTCAATCGCAATGCAATTTCTGTGTTTCATGGTCGATCTGAAGGTCCAAGGGATACGGTAAACCTGGACTGGTGGATCGGAATCTAGTACTGGTCTCCCAGGAGCCGCACAAAGCACAAACTGTTAGAAGATTCACTCTTCTTGCACGTAATTAGGCTTGGTGCCTATTGTATTCAATCCCGATGCAATATCTTTGTTTCATGGTCAATGTGAAGGTCCAATGGTTACAGTTAACCTGCGTTGGTGCATCGAAATCTAATACTGGTCTCCCAGGACACGCTCAAAGTCCAAACTCTTGGAAGATCACTCTTCTTGTACTTAAGTAGCCATTGTGCATTTTGTATTCAATCCCGATGCAAATTCTGTGTCTCACGGGCAATATGAAGAACCAAGGCATACAGTAAACCGGCACTGGTGGATCGGAATCTAATACTGATCTCAGTGGATCCGCTAAAAGCACAAACTCTTAGAAGATGTACACTTCGTGTACGTAAGTTGGCATTTTGCCTTTTGTATTCAATCGCGATGCAAGTTCTGTGCTTCATAGTCAATGTGAATGTCCAAGGGATAGAGTAAACCTGCACTAGTGCATCGGAATCTAATACTAGTCTCCCAGGAGTCGCTCAAATCACAAACTGTTAGAAGATTCATTTCTCTTCTACTTAAGTCGGCATTGTGCATTTTGTATTCAATCCCGATGCAATTTCTGTGTTTCATGATCAATGTGAAGGTCCAAGGGATACAGGAAACCTGCCCTGTTGTATCGGAATACAATACTGGTCTCCCAGGAGCCGCTCCAAACACAAACTCTCAGCAGATTAACTCTTCTTGTACTTAAGTCGGCATTGTGGCTTTTGTATTCAATCCCGATGCAATATCTGTGTTTCATGGTCAATATGAAGCTCCAAGGGATACAGTTAACGTGCACTAATGAAGCAGAATCTAATTTTGGTCGCCCACGAGACGCTCTAAGCACAAACTCTTAGAAGAATCACTCTTCTTCTACTTAAGTCGGCATTGTGCCTTTTGTATTCAATCCCGAAGCAATTTCAGTGTTTCATGGTCAATGTGAAGGTCCAAGGGTTACAGTAAATCTGCACTGGTGCATCGTAATCTAATACTGGTCTCCCAGGAGCTGCTCAAAGCATAAAATTTAGAAGATGCACTCTTCTTGTACTTAAGTGGCATTGCGAATTTTGGATTCAATTCCGATGCAATTTCTGTGTTTCATGGTTAATGTGAAGGTCCAAGGGATACAGTAAACATGCACTGGTGCATGGGAATCTAATACTGGTCTCCCAGGACCGGTTCAAATGCACAACCTCTTAGAAGATTCACTCTTCTTGTAATTAAGTCGGCATTGTGATTTTTATATTCAATCCCAATGCAATTTCTGTGTTTCATGGTCGATCTGAAGGTCCTAGGGATACGGTAAACCTGCTCTGGTGCATCGGAATCTAATACTGGTCTCCCAGGAGCCGCTCATGGCACAAACTGTTAGAAGATTCACTCTTCTTGCACGTAAGTAGGCTTGGTGACTATTGTATTCAATCCCGATGCAATATCTTTGTTTCATGGGCAATATGAAGGTCCAATGGATACAGTTAACCTGCGTTGGTGCATCGAAATCTAATACTGGTCTCCCAGGACACTCTCAAAGCCAAAACTCTTGGAAGATCACTCTTCTTGTACTTAAGTAGCCGTTGTGCATTTTGTATTCAATCCTGATGCAATATCTGTGTTTCACGGACAATGTGAAGTACCAAGGCATACAGTAAACCGGCACTGGTGGATCCGAATCTAATACTGGTCTCGCAGGAGCCGCTCAAAGGACAAACTCTTAGAAGATTCACTCTTCTTGTACTTAAGTCGACATTGTAGTTTGGTATTGAATTTCGATGCAATTGCTGTGTTTCATGGTCAATGTGAAGTTCCAAGGGATACAGGTAACGTGCACTGATGAAACGGAATGTAATATTGGTCTCCCAGGAGCCGCTCAAAGCACAAACTCTTAGAATATTCAATCTTCTTCTACTTAAGTCGGCATTCTGCTTTTGTATTCAATCCCGTTGCAATTTCTGTGTCTCACGGGCAATGTGAAGGTCCAAGGCATAGGGTAAACCGGCACTGGTGGAACGCAATCTAATACTGATCTCAGTGGGTCCGCTAAAAGCACAAACTCTTAGAAGATTCACACTTACTTGTACATAAGTCGGCATTGTGCCTTTTGTATTAAATCCCGATGCAATTTGTCTGTTTCATTGTCAATGTGAAGGTCCAAGGGATACAGTAAACCTGCACTGGTGCATCGGAATCAAATACTGGTCTCTCAGGGGCCGCTCAAAGGACCAACTCTTATGAGATTCACTTTTCCTGTACTTAAGTCCTCATTGTTCCTTTTATATTCAATCGCAATGCAATTTCTATGTTTCGTGGTCAATGTGAAGGTCCAAGGGATACGGTAAACCTGCACTGGTGCAACGGAATCTAATACCGGCCTCCCAGGAGCCGCTCAAATCACAAACTGTTAGAAGATTCACTCTACTCGCCCTTAAGTCGGCATTGATCCTTTTGTATCCAATCCTGATGTAATTTCTGTGTTTCATCGTCAATCTGAAGTTCCAAGGGAATCGGTAAACCTGCGTTGGTGCATCGGAATCTGATACTGGTCTCCCAGGAGCCGCTCAAATCACAAACTCTTAGAAGATTCACTCTTCTTGTACTTAAGTCGGCATTGTGCATTTTGTATTTAATCCCGATGCATTTTCTGTGTTCCATGGTCAATGCGAAGTTCTAAATGATACAGTAAATCTGCACTGGTGCATCGGAATCTAATACTGGTCTCCCAGGAGCCGCTCAAATCATAAACTGTTAGAAGATTCACTCATCTTGTACTTAAGTCGCAGTGTGCCTTTTGTATTCAATCCTGATGCAATTTCTGTGTTTCATGGTCAATGTGAAGATCCCACTCATACAGTCGACTGGCACTGGTGCTTCGGAATCTAATACTGAACTCCCAGGAGCCGCTCAAAATAGAATCTCTTAGAAGATTCACTGTTCTTTTTCTTAAGTCGGCATTGTGCGTTTTGTATTCAATACCGATGCCATTTCTGTGTTTCATTATCAATGTGAAGCTCCAAGGAATACAGTAAACTTTCACTAATGAAACGGAATGTAATATTGGTCTCCCAGGAGCAGCTCAAAGCACAAACACTTAGAAAATTCACTCATCTTGTACTTAAGTCGGCATTGTGCATTTCGTATTCAATCCCGAAGCAATATCTGTGTTTCATGGTTAATGTTAATCTTCAAGGGTTACAGTAAACCTGCTGCAGTGCATCGGAATCTAATAATGGTCTCCCAGGAGCCGCTCAAAGCACAAACTTTTAGAAGATTCACTCTTCTTGCACTTAAGTAGGCATTGTGCATTTTGTATTCAATCCCGATGCAATTTCTGTGTTGTATAATCAATGTGAAGGTCCAAGGGATACAGTAAACCTTCACTGGTGCATCGGAATCTAATACTGGACTCCCAGGAGCCGCTCAACGCACAAACTCTTAGAAGATTCACTCTTTTTGTACTTAAGTCGGCATTGTGCGTTTTGTATTCAATCCCCATGCAATTTCTGTGTTTCATGGTCAATGTGAAGCTCCAAGGGATACAGCAAACCAGCACTTGTGCTTCGGAATCTAATACTGATCTCCCAAGCGCCGCTCAAGCACGAGCTCTTAGAAGATTCCGTCTCCTTGTACTTAAGTCAGGATTGTGCCTTTTGTATTCAATCCATATTCAATTTCAGTGTATCATGTTCAATGTGAAGGTCCAAGGTTTACAGTAAACCTACGCTGGTGCATCGGAATCAAGTACTGGTCTTCCAGGAGCCGCTGAAAGCACAAACTCTTAGAAAACTCACTCTTCTTGTACTTAAGACGGTATTGTGCCTTTTGTATTCAATCCCGAAGAAATTTCTGTGTTTGATGGTCAAGGTAAAGCTCCATCATATACAGTAAACATCTGAATATAATACTAGTTTCAGGAGCCGGCCAAAACACAAACACATAGGTGAATCACTCTTCCTGTACTTAAGTCGGCATTGTGCCTTTTGTATTCAATCCCGATGTAATTTCTGTGTCACATAGCCAATCTGAAGGTCCAAGGGATATAGTAAACTTGCACTAGTGCATTGGAATCTAATACTGGCCCCCAGGAGCCGCTCAAATCACTGAATGTTAGCAGAGTCACTTTTCTTGTACTTAAGTCGGGATTGTGCCTTTTGTATTCAATCCCAAAGCAATTTCAGTGTTTCATGGTCAATGTGAAGGTCCAAGGGTTACAGTAAATCTGCACTGGTGTTTCGTAAACTAATACTGGTCTCCCAGGAGCTGCTCAAAGCATAAACTATTAGAAGATTCACTCTTCTTGTACTTAAGACGGCATTGCGGATTTTGGATTCAATCCTGATGCAATATCTGTGTTTCATGGTTAATGTGAAGGTCCAAGGGATACAGTAAACATGCACTGGTGCATCTGAATCTAATACTGGTCTCCCAGGAGCGGTTCAAATACACGACCTCTTAGAAGATTCACTCTTCTTGTAATTAAGTCGGGATTGTTCATTTTGTATTCAATCCCGATGCCATTTCTGTGTCTCACAGGCAATGTGAAGAAACAAGGCATACAGTAAACCGGCACTGGTGCAACGCAATCTAATACTGATCTCAGTGGGTCCGCTAAAAGCACAAACTCTTAGAAGATTCACACTTATTTGTACATAAGTCGGCATTGTGCCTTTTGTATTAAATCCCAATGCAATTTGTCTGTTTCATTGTCAATGTGAAGGTCCAAGGGATACAGTAAACCGGCACTGGTGCATCGGAATCAAATACTGGTCTCTCAGGAGCCGCTCAAAGGACAAACTCTTATGAGATTCACTTTTCTTGTACTTAAGTCCTCATTGTTCCTTTAATATTCAATCGCAATGCAATTTCTATGTTTCGTGGTCAATGTGAAGGTCCAAGGGATACGGTAAATCTGCACTGGTGCATCGGAATCTAATACTGGCCTCCCAGGAGCCGCTCAAATCACAAACTGTTAGAAGATTCACTCTACTCGCGATTAAGTCGGCATTGATCCTTTTGTATCCAATCCTGATGTAATTTCTGTGTTTCATCGTCAATCTGAAGTTCCAAGGGAATCGGTAAACCGGCGTTGGTGCATCGGAATCTGATACTGGTCTCCCAGGAGCCGCTCAAATCACAAACTCTTAGAAGATTCACTCTTCTTGTGCTTAAGTAGGCATTGTGCTTTTTGTATACAATCCCGATGCAATTTCTGTGTTTCATGGTCAATGTGTAGCTCCAATGGATACAGTAAGCCTGCACTGGTGAATCGGAATCTAATACTGGTCTCCCAGGCGCTGCTCAAAGCACATATGCTTAGAAGATTCACTCTTCTTGTACTTATGTCTGCATTGTGCCTTTTGTATTCAATCCCAATGCAATTTCTGTGTTTTATGGTCAATGTGAAGGTCCAAGGGACACGGTTAACCTGCACTGGTGCATCGGAATCAAATACTGGTCTCCCAGAATGCGCTCAAAGCACTAAATCTTAGAAGATTCACTCTTCTTGTACATAAGTCGGCAATGTGCCTTTTGTATTCAATCCCGATGCAATTTCTGTGTTTCATGGTCAATGTGAAGGTCCAAGTGATACAGTAAACCTGCATTGGTGCATCAGAATCTAATACTGGTCACCCAGGAGCCGCTCAAAGAACAAACTCTTAGAAGATTCACTCGTCTTCTACTTATGTAGGCCTAGTGTCTCTTGTATTTAATTCCGATGCAATTTCTGTATCTCATGGCCAATGTGAAGGTCCAAGAGATACACTAAACCAGCAGTGGTGCATCGGAATCTAATACTGGACTCCTAGAACCGCTCAAAGCTCAAATTATTTGTAGATTCACTCATATTGTACATAAGTCGGCACTGTGCCTTTTGTATTCTATCCCGATGCAAATTCTGTGTTCATGGTGAATGTGAAGGTCCACGGGATACAGTAAACCAGCACTGGAGCATCGGAATATAATACTGGTCTCCCAGGAGCCGCTCAAATCACAAACTGTTAGAGGATTCACTCCTCTTCTACTTAAGTCGCCATTGTGCATTTTGTATTCAATCCCGATGTAATATCTGTGTTTCATGGTCAATGTGAAGGTCCAAGGGATACAGGAAACCTGCCCTGTTGTATCGGAATAATATATTGGTCTCCCAGGAACCGCTCGAAACACAAACTCTTAGAAGATTAACTCTTCTTGTACTTAAGTCGACATTGTGCCTTTTGTATTCAATACCGATGCAATTTCTGTCTTTCATGATCAATGGGAAGCTCAAAGGGATACAGTAAACGTTCACTGATGAAACGGAACGTAATATTGGTTTCGCAGGAGCCGCTCAAAACACAAACCCTTAGAAGATTCACTCTTTTTGTACTTAAGTCGGATTGTGGCTTTTGAATTCAATCCCAATGCAATATCTGTGTTTCATGGTCAATGTGAAGTTCCAAGGATACGGTAAACCTGCAATGGTGCATCGGAATCTAATACTGGTCGCCCACGAGCCGCTCATTTCACAAACTGTTAGAAGACTCACTCCTCTTGTACTTAAGAAGGCATTCTGCTTTTTGTATTCAAACCCGATGTAATTTCTGTGTTTCATGGTCAATGTAAAGGTCCAAGGGATTCGGTAAACCTGCTCTGGTGCATCGGAATCTAATACTGGTCTCCCAGGACCGTTTCAAATGTACAACCTCTTAGAAGATTCACTCTTCTTGTAATTAAGTCGGCATTGTGATTTTTGTATTCAATCGCAATGCAATTTCTGTGTTTCATGGTCGATCTGAAGGTCCAAGGGATACGGTAAACCTGGACTGGTGGATCGGAATTTAGTACTGGTCTCCCAGGAGCCGCACAAAGCACAAACTGTTAGAAGATTCACTCTTCTTGCACGTAAGTAGGCTTGGTGCCTATTGTATTCAATCCCGATGCAATATCTTTGTTTCATGGTCAATGTGAAGGTCCAATGGATACAGTTAACCTGCGTTGGTGCATCGAAATCTAATACTGGTCTCCCAGGACACGCTCAAAGTCCAAACTCTTGGAAGATCACTCTTCTTGTACTTAAGTAGCCATTGTGCATTTTGTATTCAATCCCGATGCAAATTCTGTGTCTCACGGGCAATATGAAGAACCAAGGCATACAGTAAACCGGCACTGGTGGATCGGAATCTAATACTGATCTCAGTGGATCCGCTAAAAGCACAAACTCTTAGAGGATGTACACTTCGTGTACGTAAGTTGGCATTTTGCCTTTTGTATTCAATCGCGATGCAAGTTCTGTGCTTCATAGTCAATGTGAATGTCCAAGGGATAGAGTAAACCTGCACTAGTGCATCGGAATCTAATACTAGTCTCCCAGGAGTCGCTCAAATCACAAACTGTTAGAAGATTCATTTCTCTTCTACTTAAGTCGGCATTGTGCATTTTGTATTCAATCCCGATGCAATTTCTGTGTTTCATGATCAATGTGAAGGTCCAAGGGATACAGGAAACCTGCCCTGTTGTATCGGAATACAATACTGGTCTCCCAGGAGCCGCTCCAAACACAAACTCTCAGCAGATTAACTCTTCTTGTACTTAAGTCGGCATTGTGCCTTTTGTATTCAATCCCGATGCAATATCTGTGTTTCATGGTCAATATGAAGCTCCAAGGGATACAGTTAACGTGCACTAATGAAGCAGAATCTAATTTTGGTCGCCCACGAGACGCTCTAAGCACAAACTCTTAGAAGAATCACTCTTCTTCTACTTAAGTCGGCATTGTGCCTTTTGTATTCAATCCCGAAGCAATTTCAGTGTTTCATGGTCAATGTGAAGGTCCAAGGGTTACAGTAAATCTGCACTGGTGCATCGTAATCTAATACTGGTCTCCCAGGAGCTGCTCAAAGCATAAAATTTAGAAGATGCACTCTTCTTGTACTTAAGTGGCATTGCGAATTTTGGATTCAATTCCGATGCAATTTCTGTGTTTCATGGTTAATGTGAAGGTCCAAGGGATACAGTAAACATGCACTGGTGCATGGGAATCTAATACTGGTCTCCCAGGACCGGTTCAAATGCACAACCTCTTAGAAGATTCACTCTTCTTGTAATTAAGTCGGCATTGTGATTTTTATATTCAATCCCAATGCAATTTCTGTGTTTCATGGTCGATCTGAAGGTCCTAGGGATACGGTAAACCTGCTCTGGTGCATCGGAATCTAATACTGGTCTCCCAGGAGCCGCTCATGGCACAAACTGTTAGAAGATTCACTCTTCTTGCACGTAAGTAGGCTTGGTGACTATTGTATTCAAGCCCGATGCAATATCTTTGTTTCATGGGCAATATGAAGGTCCAATGGATACAGTTAACCTGCGTTGGTGCATCGAAATCTAATACTGGTCTCCCAGGACACTCTCAAAGCCAAAACTCTTGGAAGATCACTCTTCTTGTACTTAAGTAGCCGTTGTGCATTTTGTATTCAATCCTGATGCAATATCTGTGTTTCACGGACAATGTGAAGTACCAAGGCATACAGTAAACCGGCACTGGTGGATCCGAATCTAATACTGGTCTCGCAGGAGCCGCTCAAAGGACAAACTCTTAGAAGATTCACTCTTCTTGTACTTAAGTCGACATTGTAGTTTGGTATTGAATATCGATGCAATTGCTGTGTTTCATGGTCAATGTGAAGTTCCAAGGGATACAGGTAACGTGCACTGATGAAACGGAATGTAATATTGGTCTCCCAGGAGCCGCTCAAAGCACAAACTCTTAGAATATTCAATCTTCTTCTACTTAAGTCGGCATTCTGCTTTTGTATTCAATCCCGTTGCAATTTCTGTGTCTCACGGGCAATGTGAAGGTCCAAGGCATAGGGTAAACCGGCACTGGTGGAACGCAATCTAATACTGATCTCAGTGGGTCCGCTAAAAGCACAAACTCTTAGAAGATTCACACTTACTTGTACATAAGTCGGCATTGTGCCTTTTGTATTAAATCCCGATGCAATTTGTCTGTTTCATTGTCAATGTGAAGGTCCAAGGGATACAGTAAACCTGCACTGGTGCATCGGAATCAAATACTGGTCTCTCAGGAGCCGCTCAAAGGACCAACTCTTATGAGATTCACTTTTCCTGTACGTAAGTCCTCATTGTTCCTTTTATATTCAATCGCAATGCAATTTCTATGTTTCGTGGTCAATGTGAAGGTCCAAGGGATACGGTAAACCTGCACTGGTGCAACGGAATCTAATACTGGCCTCCCAGGAGCCGCTCAAATCACAAACTGTTAGAAGATTCACTCTACTCGCGATTAAGTCGGCATTGATCCTTTTGTATCCAATCCTGATGTAATTTCTGTGTTTCATCGTCAATCTGAAGTTCCAAGGGAATCGGTAAACCTGCGTTGGTGCATCGGAATCTGATACTGGTCTCCCAGGAGCCGCTCAAATCACAAACTCTTAGAAGATTCACTCTTCTTGTGCTTAAGTAGGCATTGTGCTTTTTGTATACAATCCCGATGCAATTTCTGTGTTTCATGGTCAATGTGTAGCTCCAATGGATACACTAAACCTGCACTGGTGCATCGGAATCTAATACTGGTCTCCAAGGAGCTGCTCAAAGCACATATGCTTAGAAGATTCACTCTTCTTGTACTTATGTCGGCATTGTGCCTTTTGTATTCAATCCCAATGCAATATCTGTGTTTCCTGGCCGATAAGAAGTTCCAAGGATACGGTTAACCCGCACTGGAGCATCGGAAACTAATACTGGTCTCCCACGAGCCACTCATGTCACAAACTATTAGAAGATACACTCTTCTTGTACTTAAGATGGCATTGTGCTTTTTGTATTCAAACCCGATGTAGTTTCTGTGTTTCATGGTCAATGTGAAGGTCCAAGGGATACAGTTAACCTGCTCTGGTGCATCGGAATTTAATAATCGTCTCCCAGGAGCCGTTCAAAGCAGAGACTCTTAGAAGATTCCATCTTTTTGTACTTATGTCGTCATTGTGCATCTTTTATTCAATGCCGATGCAATTTCTGTGTTTCATGGGCAATGAGAAGTTCCAAGGGAAACGTTATACCTGCACAGGTGCATCGGAATCAAATACAGGTATCCCAGGACCCGATCGAAGCAGAAACTCTTAGAAGATTCACTCTTATTGTACATAAGTCGGCATCGTGCTTTTGTATTCAATCCCGGGGCAAATTATGTGTTTCATGGTCAATGTGAAGGTCCAAGGGACACGGTAAATCTGTACTGTTGCATCGGAATCTGATACTGCTCTCCCAGGAAACGCTCAAAACACATACTCTTAGATGATTCACTCTTCATGTACTTAAGTTGGCATTGTGCTTTTGTATTCAATCCCAATGCAATTTCTGTGTTTTATGGTCAATGTGAAGGTCCAAGGGACACGTTTAACCTGCATTGGGGCATCAGAATCTAATACTGGTCACCCAGGAGCCGCTCAAAGAACAAACTCTTAGAAGATTCACTCGTCTTCTACTTATGTAGGCCTAGTGTCTCTTGTATTTAATTCCGATGCAATTTCTGTATCTCATGGCCAATGTGAAGGTCCAAGAGATACACTAAACCAGCAGTGGTGCATCGGAATCTAATACTGGACTCCTAGAACCGCTCAAAGCTCAAATTATTTGTAGATTCACTCATATTGTACATAAGTCGGCACTGTGCCTTTTGTATTCTATCCCGATGCAAATTCTGTGTTCATGGTGAATGTGAAGGTCCACGGGATACAGTAAACCAGCACTGGAGCATCGGAATATAATACTGGTCTCCCAGGAGCCGCTCAAATCACAAACTGTTAGAGGATTCACTCCTCTTCTACTTAAGTCGCCATTGTGCATTTTGTATTCAATCCCGATGTAATATCTGTGTTTCATGGTCAATGTGAAGGTCCAAGGGATACAGGAAACCTGCCCTGTTGTATCGGAATAATATATTGGTCTCCCAGGAACCGCTCGAAACACAAACTCTTAGAAGATTAACTCTTCTTGTACTTAAGTCGACATTGTGCCTTTTGTATTCAATACCGATGCAATTTCTGTCTTTCATGATCAATGGGAAGCTCAAAGGGATACAGTAAACGTTCACTGATGAAACGGAACGTAATATTGGTTTCGCAGGAGCCGCTCAAAACACAAACCCTTAGAAGATTCACTCTTTTTGTACTTAAGTCGGATTGTGGCTTTTGAATTCAATCCCAATGCAATATCTGTGTTTCATGGTCAATGTGAAGTTCCAAGGATACGGTAAACCTGCAATGGTGCATCGGAATCTAATACTGGTCGCCCACGAGCCGCTCATTTCACAAACTGTTAGAAGACTCACTCCTCTTGTACTTAAGAAGGCATTCTGCTTTTTGTATTCAAACCCGATGTAATTTCTGTGTTTCATGGTCAATGTAAAGGTCCAAGGGATTCGGTAAACCTGCTCTGGTGCATCGGAATCTAATACTGGTCTCCCAGGACCGTTTCAAATGTACAACCTCTTAGAAGATTCACTCTTCTTGTAATTAAGTCGGCATTGTGATTTTTGTATTCAATCGCAATGCAATTTCTGTGTTTCATGGTCGATCTGAAGGTCCAAGGGATACGGTAAACCTGGACTGGTGGATCGGAATTTAGTACTGGTCTCCCAGGAGCCGCACAAAGCACAAACTGTTAGAAGATTCACTCTTCTTGCACGTAAGTAGGCTTGGTGCCTATTGTATTCAATCCCGATGCAATATCTTTGTTTCATGGTCAATGTGAAGGTCCAATGGATACAGTTAACCTGCGTTGGTGCATCGAAATCTAATACTGGTCTCCCAGGACACGCTCAAAGTCCAAACTCTTGGAAGATCACTCTTCTTGTACTTAAGTAGCCATTGTGCATTTTGTATTCAATCCCGATGCAAATTCTGTGTCTCACGGGCAATATGAAGAACCAAGGCATACAGTAAACCGGCACTGGTGGATCGGAATCTAATACTGATCTCAGTGGATCCGCTAAAAGCACAAACTCTTAGAGGATGTACACTTCGTGTACGTAAGTTGGCATTTTGCCTTTTGTATTCAATCGCGATGCAAGTTCTGTGCTTCATAGTCAATGTGAATGTCCAAGGGATAGAGTAAACCTGCACTAGTGCATCGGAATCTAATACTAGTCTCCCAGGAGTCGCTCAAATCACAAACTGTTAGAAGATTCATTTCTCTTCTACTTAAGTCGGCATTGTGCATTTTGTATTCAATCCCGATGCAATTTCTGTGTTTCATGATCAATGTGAAGGTCCAAGGGATACAGGAAACCTGCCCTGTTGTATCGGAATACAATACTGGTCTCCCAGGAGCCGCTCCAAACACAAACTCTCAGCAGATTAACTCTTCTTGTACTTAAGTCGGCATTGTGCCTTTTGTATTCAATCCCGATGCAATATCTGTGTTTCATGGTCAATATGAAGCTCCAAGGGATACAGTTAACGTGCACTAATGAAGCAGAATCTAATTTTGGTCGCCCACGAGACGCTCTAAGCACAAACTCTTAGAAGAATCACTCTTCTTCTACTTAAGTCGGCATTGTGCCTTTTGTATTCAATCCCGAAGCAATTTCAGTGTTTCATGGTCAATGTGAAGGTCCAAGGGTTACAGTAAATCTGCACTGGTGCATCGTAATCTAATACTGGTCTCCCAGGAGCTGCTCAAAGCATAAAATTTAGAAGATGCACTCTTCTTGTACTTAAGTGGCATTGCGAATTTTGGATTCAATTCCGATGCAATTTCTGTGTTTCATGGTTAATGTGAAGGTCCAAGGGATACAGTAAACATGCACTGGTGCATGGGAATCTAATACTGGTCTCCCAGGACCGGTTCAAATGCACAACCTCTTAGAAGATTCACTCTTCTTGTAATTAAGTCGGCATTGTGATTTTTATATTCAATCCCAATGCAATTTCTGTGTTTCATGGTCGATCTGAAGGTCCTAGGGATACGGTAAACCTGCTCTGGTGCATCGGAATCTAATACTGGTCTCCCAGGAGCCGCTCATGGCACAAACTGTTAGAAGATTCACTCTTCTTGCACGTAAGTAGGCTTGGTGACTATTGTATTCAAGCCCGATGCAATATCTTTGTTTCATGGGCAATATGAAGGTCCAATGGATACAGTTAACCTGCGTTGGTGCATCGAAATCTAATACTGGTCTCCCAGGACACTCTCAAAGCCAAAACTCTTGGAAGATCACTCTTCTTGTACTTAAGTAGCCGTTGTGCATTTTGTATTCAATCCTGATGCAATATCTGTGTTTCACGGACAATGTGAAGTACCAAGGCATACAGTAAACCGGCACTGGTGGATCCGAATCTAATACTGGTCTCGCAGGAGCCGCTCAAAGGACAAACTCTTAGAAGATTCACTCTTCTTGTACTTAAGTCGACATTGTAGTTTGGTATTGAATATCGATGCAATTGCTGTGTTTCATGGTCAATGTGAAGTTCCAAGGGATACAGGTAACGTGCACTGATGAAACGGAATGTAATATTGGTCTCCCAGGAGCCGCTCAAAGCACAAACTCTTAGAATATTCAATCTTCTTCTACTTAAGTCGGCATTCTGCTTTTGTATTCAATCCCGTTGCAATTTCTGTGTCTCACGGGCAATGTGAAGGTCCAAGGCATAGGGTAAACCGGCACTGGTGGAACGCAATCTAATACTGATCTCAGTGGGTCCGCTAAAAGCACAAACTCTTAGAAGATTCACACTTACTTGTACATAAGTCGGCATTGTGCCTTTTGTATTAAATCCCGATGCAATTTGTCTGTTTCATTGTCAATGTGAAGGTCCAAGGGATACAGTAAACCTGCACTGGTGCATCGGAATCAAATACTGGTCTCTCAGGAGCCGCTCAAAGGACCAACTCTTATGAGATTCACTTTTCCTGTACGTAAGTCCTCATTGTTCCTTTTATATTCAATCGCAATGCAATTTCTATGTTTCGTGGTCAATGTGAAGGTCCAAGGGATACGGTAAACCTGCACTGGTGCAACGGAATCTAATACTGGCCTCCCAGGAGCCGCTCAAATCACAAACTGTTAGAAGATTCACTCTACTCGCGATTAAGTCGGCATTGATCCTTTTGTATCCAATCCTGATGTAATTTCTGTGTTTCATCGTCAATCTGAAGTTCCAAGGGAATCGGTAAACCTGCGTTGGTGCATCGGAATCTGATACTGGTCTCCCAGGAGCCGCTCAAATCACAAACTCTTAGAAGATTCACTCTTCTTGTGCTTAAGTAGGCATTGTGCTTTTTGTATACAATCCCGATGCAATTTCTGTGTTTCATGGTCAATGTGTAGCTCCAATGGATACACTAAACCTGCACTGGTGCATCGGAATCTAATACTGGTCTCCAAGGAGCTGCTCAAAGCACATATGCTTAGAAGATTCACTCTTCTTGTACTTATGTCGGCATTGTGCCTTTTGTATTCAATCCCAATGCAATATCTGTGTTTCCTGGCCGATAAGAAGTTCCAAGGATACGGTTAACCCGCACTGGAGCATCGGAAACTAATACTGGTCTCCCACGAGCCACTCATGTCACAAACTATTAGAAGATACACTCTTCTTGTACTTAAGATGGCATTGTGCTTTTTGTATTCAAACCCGATGTAGTTTCTGTGTTTCATGGTCAATGTGAAGGTCCAAGGGATACAGTTAACCTGCTCTGGTGCATCGGAATTTAATAATCGTCTCCCAGGAGCCGTTCAAAGCAGAGACTCTTAGAAGATTCCATCTTTTTGTACTTATGTCGTCATTGTGCATCTTTTATTCAATGCCGATGCAATTTCTGTGTTTCATGGGCAATGAGAAGTTCCAAGGGAAACGTTATACCTGCACAGGTGCATCGGAATCAAATACAGGTATCCCAGGACCCGATCGAAGCAGAAACTCTTAGAAGATTCACTCTTATTGTACATAAGTCGGCATCGTGCTTTTGTATTCAATCCCGGGGCAAATTATGTGTTTCATGGTCAATGTGAAGGTCCAAGGGACACGGTAAATCTGTACTGTTGCATCGGAATCTGATACTGCTCTCCCAGGAAACGCTCAAAACACATACTCTTAGATGATTCACTCTTCATGTACTTAAGTTGGCATTGTGCTTTTGTATTCAATCCCAATGCAATTTCTGTGTTTTATGGTCAATGTGAAGGTCCAAGGGACACGGTTAACCTGCACTGGTGCATCGGAATCAAATACTGGTCCCCCAGAATGCGCTCAAAGCACTAAATCTTAGAAGATTCACTCTTCTTGTACATAAGTCGGCATTGTGCCTTTTGTATTCAATCCCGATGCAATTTCTGTGTTTCATGGTCAATGTGAAGGTCCAAGTGATACAGTAAACCTGCATTGGTGCATCAGAATCTAATACTGGTCACCCAGGAGCCGCTCAAAGAACAAACTCTTAGAAGATTCACTCGTCTTCTACTTATGTAGGCCTAGTGTCTCTTGTATTTAATTCCGATGCCATCTCTGTATCTCATGGCCAATGTGAAGGTCCTAGGGATACAGTAAACCTGCTCTGGTGCATCGGAATCTAATAGTGGTCTCTCAGGAGCCGCTCAAATCACAAACTGTTAGAAGATTCACTATTCTTCTTCTTTAGTAGGCATTGTGACTTTTGTATTCAATCCCGACGTATTTTCTGTGTTTCATGGCCAATATGAAGGTCCAAGGGATACAGTAAGCCTACACTGGTGCATCGGAATCTAATACTGGTCTCGCAGGAGCCGCTCAAAGGACAAACTCTTAGAAGATTCACTCTTCTTGTACTTAAGTCGACATTGTAGTTTGGTATTGAATATCGATGCAATTGCTGTGTTTCATGGTCAATGTGAAGCTCCAAGTTATACAGTAAACTTTCACTGATGAAACGGAATGTAATATAGGTCTCCCAGGAGCCGCTCAAAGCACAAACTCTTAGAAGATTCTCTCTTCTTTTACTTAAGTCGGCATTGTGCCTTTTGTATTCGATCCCAAATCAATTTCTGTGTTTCATGGTCTATCTGAAGGTCCAACGGATACAGTAAACATGCACTGGTGCATCTGAATCTAATACTGGTCTCCCAGGAGCGGTTCAAATGCCCAACCTCTTAGAAGATTCACTCTTCTTGCAATTAAGTCGGGATTGTGCATTTTGTAGTCGTTCCCGATGCGATTTCTCTGTCTCATGGGCAATGTGAAGAACCAAGGCATACAGTAAACCGGCACTGGGGGATCGGAATCTAATACTGATCTCAGTGGATCCGCTAAAAGCACAAACTCTTAGAAGAATTACACTTCTTGTACGTAAGTCGGCATTTTGCCTTTTGTATTCAATCGTGATGCAGTTTCTGTGCTTCATAGTCAACGTGAATGTCCAAGGGATAGAGTAAACCTGCACTGGTGCATCGGAATCTAATACTAGTCTCCCAGGAGCCGCTCAAAGCACAAACTCTTAGATGATTCACTCTCCTTGTACTTAAGTCGGCGTTGTGCCATTTGTATTCAATCCCGATGCAAATTCTGTGTTCATGGTGAATGTGAAGGTCCACGGGATACAGTAAACCAGCACTGGAGCATCGGAATCTAATACTGGTCTCCCAGGAGCCGCTCAAATCACAAACTGTTAGAGGATTCACTCCTCTTCTACTTAAGTCGCCATTGTGCATTTTGTATTCAATCCCGATGTAATATCTGTGTTTCATGGTCAATGTGAAGGTCCAAGGGATACAGGAAACCTGCCCTGTTGTTTCGGAATAATGTACTGGTCTCCCAGGAACCGCTCGAAACACATACTCTTAGAAGATAACCTCTTCTTGTACTTAAGTCGACATTGTGCCTTTTGTATTCAATACCGATGCAATTTCTGTCTTTCATGATCAATGGGAAGCTCTAAGGGATACAGTAAACGTTCACTGATGAAACGGAACGTAATATTGGTTTCGCCGGAACCGCTCAAAACACAAACCCTTAGATGATTCACTCTTTTTGTACTTAAGACGGATTGTGCCTTTTGAATTCAATCCCAATGCAATTTCTGTGTTTCATGGTCAATGTGAAGTTCCAAGGATACGGTAAACCTGCAATGGTGCATCGGAATCTAATACTGGTCCCGCACGAGCCGCTCATTTCACACACTGTTAGAAGACTCACTCCTCTTGTACTTAAGAAGGCATTGTGCTTTCTGTATTCAATCCCGATGTAATTTCTGTGTTTCATGGTCAATGTAAAGGTCCAAGGGATACGGTAAACCTGCTCTGGTGCATCGGAATCTAATACTGGTCTCCCAGGACCGGTTCAAATGCACAACCTCTTAGAAGATTCACTCTTCTTGTAATTAAGTCGGCATTTTGATTTTTGTATTCAATCCCAATGCAATTTCTGTGTTTCATGGTCGATCTGAAGGTCCAAGGGATACGGTAAACCTGCTCTGGTGCATCGGAATCTAATACTGGTCTCCCAGGAGCCGCTCAAAGCACAAACTGTTAGAAGATTCACTCTTCTTGCACGTAAGTAGGCTTGGTGACTATTGTATTCAATCCCGATGCAATATCTTTGTTTCATGGGCAATATGAAGGTCCAATGGATACAGTTAACCTGCGTTGGTGCATCGAAATCTAATACTGGTCTCCCAGGACACGCTCAAAGCCCAAACTCTTAGAAGATCACTCTTCTTGTACTTAAGTAGCCGTTGTGCATTTTGTATTCAATCCCGATGCAATATCTGTGTTTCACGGGCAATGTGAAGAACCAAGGCATACAGTAAACCGGCACTGGTGGATCGGAATCTAATAGTGGTCTCGCAGGAGCCGCTCAAAGGACAAACTCTTAGAAGATTCACTCTTCTTGTACTTAAGTTGACATTGTAGTTTGGTATTGAATATCGATGCAATTGCTGTGGTTCATGGTCAATGTGAAGTTCCAAGGGATACAGGTAACGTGCACTGATGAAACGTAATGTAATATTGGTCTCCCAGGAGCCGCTCAAAGCACAAACTCTTAGAATATTCACTCTTCTTCTACTTAAGTCGGCATTCTGCTTTTGTATTCAATCCCGTTGCAATTTCTGTGTCTCACGGGCAATGTGAAGGTCCAAGGCATAGGGTAAACCGGCACTGGTGGAACGCAATCTAATACTGATCTCAGTGGGTCCGCTAAAAGCACAAACTCTTAGAAGATTCACACTTATTTGTACGTAAGTCGGCATTGTGCCTTTTGTATTAAATCCCGATGCAATTTGTCTGTCTCATTGTCAATGTGAAGGTCTAAGGGATACAGTAAACCTGCACTGGTGCATCGGAATCAAATACTGGTCTCTCAGGAGCCGCTCAAAGGACAAACTCTTATGAGATTCACTTTTCCTGTACTTAAGTCCTCATTGTTCCTTTTATATTCAATCGCAATGCAATTTCAATGTTTCGTGGTCAATGTGAAGGTCCAAGGGATACGGTAAACCTGCACTGGTGCATCGGAATCTAATACTGGCCTCCCAGGAGCCGCTCAAATCACAAACTGTTAGAAGATTCACTCTACTCGCGCTTAAGTCGGCATTGATCTATTTGTATCCAATCCTGATGTAATTTCTGTGTTTCATCGTCAATCTGAAGTTCCAAGGGAATCGGTAAACCTGCGTTGGTGCATCGGAATCTGATACTGGTCTCCCAGGAGCCGCTCAAATCACAAACTCTTAGAAGATTCACTCTTCTTGTGCTTAAGTAGGCATTGTGCTTTTTGTATACAATCCCGATGCAATTTCTATGTTTCATGGTCAATGTGTAGCTCCAATGGATACAGTAATCCTGCACTGGTGCATCGGAATCTAATACTGGTCTCCCAGGAGCTGCTCAAAACACATATGCTTAGAAGATTCACTCTTCTTGTACTTATGTCTGCATTGTGCCTTTTGTATTCAATCCCAATGCAATATCTGTGTTTCATGGCCGATAAGAAGTTCCAAGGATACGGTTAACCCGCACTGGAGCATCGGAATCTAATACTGGTCTCCCACGAGCCACTCATGTCACAAACTGTTAGAAGATACACTCTTCTTGTACTTAAGATGGCATTGTGGTTTTTGTATTGAAACCCGATGTAGTTTCTGTGTTTCATGGTCAATGTGAAGGTCCAAGGGATACAGTTAACCTGCTCTGGTGCATCGGAATTTAATAATCGTCTCCCAGGAGCCGTTCAAAGCAGAGACTCTTAGAAGATTCAATCTTTTTGTACTTAAGTCGTCATTGTGCATCTTTTATTCAATCCCGATGCAATTTCTGTGTTTCATGGTCAATGAGAAATTCCAAGGGAAACGTTATACCTGCACAGGTGCATCGGAATCAAATACAGGTATCCCAGGACCCGATCGAAGCAGAAACTCTTAGAAGATTCACTCTTATTGTACATAAGTCAGCATCGTGCTTTTGTATTCAATCCCGAGGCAAATTATGTGTTTCATGGTCAATGTGGAGGTCTAAGGGACACTGTAAATCTGTACTGTTGCATCGGAATCTGATACTGCTCTCCCAGGAAACGCTCAAATCACATACTCTTAGATGATTCACTCTTCATGTACTGAAGTTGGCATTGTGCTTTTGTATTCAATCCCAATGCAATTTCTGTGTTTTATGGTCAATGTGAAGGTCCAAGGGACACGGTTAACCTGCACTGGTGCATCGGAATGAAATACTGGTCTCCCAGAATGCGCTCAAAGTACTAAATCTAAGAAGATTCACTCTTCTTGTACATAAGTCTGCATTGTGCCTTTTGTATTCAATCCCGATGCAATTTCTGTGTTTCATGGTCAATGTGAAGGTCCAAGTGATACAGTAAACCTGCATTGGTGCATCAGAATCTAATACTGGTCACCCAGGAGCCGCTCAAAGAACAAACTCTTAGAAGATTCACTCGTCTTCTACTTATGTAGGCCTAGTGTCTCTTGTATTTAATTCCGATGCAATTTCTGTATCTCATGGCCAATGTGAAGGTCCAAGAGATACAGTAAACCAGCAGTGGTGCATCGGAATCTAATACTAGACTCCTAGAACCGCTCAAAGCTCAAATTATTTGTAGATTCACTCATCTTGTACATAAGTCGGCACTGTGCCTTTTGTATTCAAATCCTATGCAAATTCTGTGTTTCATGGTCAATGTGAAGGTAGAAGGGATACAGTAAACCTGCTCTGGTGCATCGGAATCTAATAGTGGTCTCTCAGGAGCCGCTCAAATCACAAACTGTTAGAAGATTCACTCTTCTTCTTCTTTAGTAGGCATTGTGCCTTTTGTATTCAATCCCGACGTATTTTCTGTGTTTCATGGCCAATATGAAGGTCCAAGGGATACAGTAAGCCTACACTGGTGCATCGGAATCTAATACTGGTCTCGCAGGAGCCGCTCAAAGCACAAACTCTTAGAAGATTCACTCTCTTTGTACTTAAGTCGACATTGTAGTTTGGTATTGAATATCGATGCAATTGCTGTGTTTCATTTTCAATGTGAAGCTCCAAGTTATACAGTAAACTTTCACTGATGAAACGGAATCTAATATAGGTCTCCCAGGAGCCGCTCAAACACAAACTCTTAGAAGATTCTCTCTTCTTTTACTTAAGTCGGCATTGTGCCTTTTGTATTCGATCCCAAATCAATTTCTGTGTTTCATGGTCTATCTGAAGGTCCAACGGATACAGTAAACATGCACAGGTGCATCTGAATCTAATACTGGTCTCCCAGGAGCGGTTCAAATGCACAACCTCTTAGAAGATTCACTCTTCTTGTAATTAAGTCGGGATTGTGCATTTTGTATTCATTCCCGATGCGATTTGACTGTCTCATGGGCAATGTGAAAAACCAAGGCATACAGTAAACCGGCACTGGTGGATCGGAATCAAATACTGATCTGAGTGGATCCGCTAAAAGCACAAACTCTTAGAAGATTTACACTTCTTGTACGTAAGTCGGCATTTTGCCTTTTGTATTCAATCGCGATGCAATTTCTGTGCTTCATAGTCAATGTGAATGTCCTAGGGATAGAGTAAACCTGCACTGGTGCATCGGAATCTAATACTAGTCTCCCAGGAGCCGCTCAAAGCACAAACTCTTAGAAGATTCACTCTCTTTGTACTTAAGTCGGCGTTGTGCCATTTGTATTCAATCCCGATGCAAATTCTGTGTTCATGGTGAATGTGAAGGTCCACGGGATACAGTAAACCAGCACTGGAGCATCGGAATCTAATACTGGTCTCCCAGGAGCCGCTCAAATCACAAACTGTTAGAGGATTCACTCCTCTTCTACTTAAGTCGCCATTGTGCATTTTTTATTCAATCCCGATGTAATTTCTGTGTTTCATGGTCAATGTGAAGGTCCAAGGGATACAGGAAACCTGCCCTGTTGTATCGGAATAATACACTGGTCTCCCAGGAACCGCTCGAAACACAAACTCTTAGAAGATTAACTCTTCTTGTACTTAAGTCGACATTGTGCCTTTTGTATTCAATACCGATGCAATTTCTGTCTTTCATGATCAATGGGAAGCTCTAAGGGATACAGTAAACGTTCACTGATGAAACGGAACGTAATAATGGTTTCGCAGGAGCCGCTCAAAACACAAACCCTTAGAAGATTCACTCTTTTTGTACTTAAGTCGGATTGTGCCTTTTGAATTCAATCCCAATGCAATTTCTGTGTTTCATGGTCAATGTGAAGTTCCAAGGATACGGTTAACCTCCAATGGTGCATCGGAATCTAATACTGGTCCCCCACGAGCCGCTCATTTCACAAACTGTTAGAAGACTCACTCCTCTTGTACTTAAGAAGGCATTGTGCTTTCTGTATTCAATCCCGATGTAATTTCTGTGTTTCATGTTCAATGTAAAGGTCCAAGGGATACGGTAAACCTGCTCTGGGGCATCGGAATCTAATACAGGTCTCCCAGGACCGGTTCAAATTCACAACCTCTTAGAAGATTCACTCTTCTTGTAATTAAGTCGGCATTGTGATTTCTGTATTCAATCGCAATGCAATTTCTGTGTTTCATGGTCGATCTGAAGGTCCAAGGGATACGGTAAACCTGGACTGATGGATCGGAATCTAGTACTGGTCTCCCAGGAGCCGCACAAAGCACAAAATGTTAGAAGATTCACTCTTCTTGCACGTAAGTAGGCTTGGTGCCTATTGTATTCAATCCCGATGCAATATCTTTGTTTCATGGTCAATGAGAAGGTCCAATGGATACAGTTAACCTGCGTTGGTGCATCGAAATCTAATACTGGTCTCCCAGGACACGCTCAAAGTCCAAACTCTTGGAAGATCACTCTTCTTGTACTTAAGTTGCCATTGTGCATTTTGTATTCAATCCCGATGCAAATTCTGTGTCTCACGGGCAATGTGAAGAACCAAGGCATACAGTAAACCGGCACTGGTGGATCGGAATCAAATACTGATCTCAGTGGATCCGCTAAAAGCACAAACTCGTAGAAGATGTACACTTCGTGCACGTAAGTTGGCATTTTGCCTTTTGTGTTCTATCGCGATGCAATTTCTGTGCTTCATAGTCAATGTGAATGTCCAAGGGATAGAGTAAACCTGCACTAGTGCATCGGAATCTAATACTAGTCTCCCAGGAGCCGCTCAAATCACAAACTGTTAGAAGATTCATTTCTCTTCTACTTAAGTCGGCATTGTGCATTTTGTATTCAATCCCGATGCAATTTCTGTGTTTCATGATCAATGTGAAGGTCCAAGGGATACAGGAAACCTGCCCTTTTGTATCGGAATACAATACTGGTCTCCCAGGAGCCGCTCGAAACACAAACTCTTAGAAGATACACTCTTCTTGTACTTAAGTTGGATTGTGCCTTTTGAATTAAATCCCAATGCAATTTCTGTGTTTCATCGTCAATGTGAAGTTCCAAGGATACGGTTAACCTGCATTGGTGCATCGGAATCTAATACTGGTCCCCCAGGAGCCGTTCAAATCACTAACTATTAGCAGATTCACTCATCTTGTACTTAAGTCGGCATTGTGCCTTTTGTATTCAATCCCGATGCAATATCTGTGTTTCATGGTCAATATGAAGCTCCAAGGGATACAGTTAACGTGCACTAATGAAGCAGAATCTAATTTTGGTCGCCCACGAGACGCTCTGAGCACAAACTCTTAGAAGAATCACTCTTCTTGTACTTAAGTCGGCATTGTGCCTTTTTTATTCAATCCCGAAGCAATTTCAGTGTTTCATGGTCAATGTGAAGGTCCAAGGGCTACAGTAAATCTGCACTGTTGCATCGTAATGTAATACTGGTTTCCCAGGAGCTGCTCAAAGCATAATATTTAGAACATGCACTCTTCTTGTACTTAAGTGGCATTGCGAATTTTGGATTCAATTCCGATGCAATTTCTGTGTTTCATGGTTAATGTGAAGGTCCATAGGATACAGTAAACATGCACTGGTGCATCGGAATCTATTACTGGTCTCCCAGGACCGGTTCAAATGCACAACCTCTTAGAAGATTCACTCTTCTTGTAATTAAGTCGGCATTGTGATTTTTGTATTCAATCCCAATGCAATTTCTGTGTTTCATGGTCGATCTGAAGGTCCAAGGGATACGGTAAACCTGCTCTGGTGCATCGGAATCTAATACTGGTCTCCCAGGAGCCGCTCAAAGCACAAACTGTTAGAAGATTCACTCTTCTTGTACGTAAGTAGGCTTGGTGACTATTGTATTCAATCCCGATGCAATATCTTTGTTTGATGGGCAATATGAAGGTCCAATGGATACAGTAAACCTGCGTTGGTGTATCGAAATCTAATACTGGTCTCCCAGGACACGCTCAAAGCCCAAACTCTTGGAAGATCACTCTTCTTGTACTTAAGTAGCCATTGTGCATTTTGTATTCAATCCCGATGCAATATCTGTGTTTCACGGGCAATGTGAAGAACCAAGGCATACAGTAAACCGGTACTGGTGGATCGGAATCTAATACAGGTCTCGCAGGAGCCGCTCAAAGGACAAACTCTTAGAAGATTCACTCTTCTTGTACTTAAGTCGACATTGCCGTTTGGTATTGAATATCGATGCAATTGCTGTGTTTCATGATCAATGTGAAGTTCCAAGGGACACAGGTAACGTGCACTGATGAAACGGAATGTAATATTGGTCTCCCAGGAGCCGCTCAAAGCACAAACTCTTAGAATATTCACTCTTCTTCTACTTAAGTCGGCATTTTGCTTTTGTATTCAATCCCGTTGCAATTTCTGTGTCTCACGTGCAATGTGAAGGTCCAAGGTATAGGGTAAACCGGCACTGGTGGAACGCAATCTAATACTGATCTCAGTGGGTCCGCTAAAAGCACAAGCTCTTAGAAGATTCACACTTATTTGTACATAAGTCGGCATTGTGCCTTTTGTATTAAATCCCGATGCAATTTGTCTGTTTCATTGTTAATGTGAAGGTCCAAGGGATACAGTAAACCTGCACTGGTGCATCGGAATCAAATACTGGTCTCTCAGGAGCCGCTCAAAGGACAAACTCCTATGAGATTCACTTTTCTTGTACTTAAGTCCTCATTGTTCCTTTTATATTCAATCGCAATGCGATTTCTATGTTTCGTGGTCAATGTGAAGGTCCAAGGGATACGGTTAATCTGCACTGGTACATCGGAATCTAATACTGGCCTCCCAGGAGCCGCTCAAATCACAAACTGTTAGAAGATTCACTCTACTCGCGCTTAAGTCGGCATTGATCGTTTAGTATCCAATCCTGATGTAATTTCTGTGTTTCATCGTCAATCTGAAGTTCCAAGGGAATCGGTAAACCTGCGTTGGTGCATCGGAATCTGATACTGGTCTCCCAGGAGCCGCTCAAATCACAAACTCTTAGAAGATTAACTCTTCTTGTGCTTAAGTAGGCATTATGCTTTTTGTATACAATCCCGCTGCTATTTCTGTGTTTCATGGTCAATGTGTAGCTCCAATGGATACAGTAAACCTGCACTGGTGCATCGGAATCTAATACTGGTCTCCCAGGAGCTGCTCAAAGCACATATGCTTAGAAGATTCACTCTTCTTGTACTTATGTCTGCATTGTGCCTTTTGAATTCAATCCCAATGCAATATCTGTGTTTCATGGCCGATACGAAGTTCCAAGGATACGGTTAACCCGCACTGGAGCATCGGAATCTAATACTGGTCTCCCACGAGCCACTCATGTCACAAACTGTTAGAAGATACACTCTTCTTGTACTTAAGATGGCATTGTGATTTTTGTATTCAAACCCGATGTAATTTCTGTGTTTCATGGTCAATGTGAATGTCCAAGGGATACAGTTAACCTGCTCTGGTGCATCGGAATTTAATAATCGTCTCCCAGGAGCCGTTCAAAGCAGAGACTCGTAGAAGATTCAATCTTTTTGTACTTAAGTCGTCATTGTGCATCTTTTATTCAATGCCGATGCAATTTCTGTGTTTCATGGTCAATGAGAAGTTCCAAGGGAAACGTTATACCTGCACAGGTGCATCGGAATCAAATACAGGTATCCCAGGACCCGATCGAAGCAGAAACTCTTAGAAGATTCACTCTTATTGTACATAAGTCGGCATCGTGCTTTTGTATTCAATCCCGAGGCAAATTATGTGTTTCATGGTCAATGTGAAGGTCCAAGGGACACGGTAAACCTGCACTGGTGCATCGGAATCAAATACTGGTCTCCTAGAATGCGCTCAAAACACTAAATCTTAGAAGATTCACTCTTCTTGTACATAAGTCGGCATTGTGCCTTTTGTATTCAATCCCGATGCAATTTCTGTGTTTCATGGTCAATGTGAAGGTCCAAGTGATACAGTAAACCAGCATTGGTGCATCAGAATCTAATACTGGTCACCCAGGAGCCGCTCAAAGAACAAACTCTTAGAAGATTCACTCGTCTTCTACTTATGTAGGCTTAGTGTCTCTTGTATTTAATTCCGATGCAATTTCTGTATCTCATGGCCAATGTGAAGGTCCAAGAGATACAGTAAACCAGCAGTGGTGCATCGGAATCTAATACTGGACTCCTAGAACCGCTCAAAGCTCAAATTAATTGTAGATTCACTCATCTTGTACATAAGTCGGCACTGTGCCTTTAGTATTCAAACCCTATGCAAATTCTGTGTTTCATGGTCAATGTGAAGGTCCAAGGGATACAGTAAACCTGCTCTGGTGCATCGGAATCTAATAGTGGTCTCTCAGGAGCCGCTCAAATCACAAACTGTTAGAAGATTCACTCTTCTTCTTCTTAAGTAGGCATTGTGCCTTTTGTATTCAATCCCGACATATTCTCTGTGTTTCATGGCCAATATGAAGGTCCAAGGGATACAGTAAGCCTACACTGGTGCATCGGAATCTAATACTGGTCGCGCAGGAGCCGCTCAAAGGACAAACTCTTAGAAGATTCACTCTTCTTGTACTTAAGTCGACATTGAAGTTTGGTATAGAATATCGATGCAATTGCTGTGTTTCTTTGTCAGTGTGAAGCTCCAAGGTCTACAGTAAACTTTCACTGATGAAACGGAATGTAATATAGGTCTCCCAGGAGCCGCTCAAAGCACAAACTTTTAGAAGATTGTCTCTTCTTTTACTTAAGTCGGCATTGTGCCATTTGTATTCGATCCCAAATCAATTTCTGTGTTTCATGGTCTATCTGAAGGTCCAACGGATACAGTAAACATGCACTGGTGCATCTGAATCTAATACTGGTCTCCCAGGAGTGGTTCAAATACACAACCTCTTAGAAGATTCACTCTTCTTGTAATTAAGTCGGGATTGTGCATTTTGTATTCATTCCCGATGCGATTTCTCTGTCTCATGGGCAATGTGAAGAACCAAGGCATACAGTACACCGGCACTGGTGGATCGGAATCTAATACTGATCTCAGTGGATCCGCTAAAAGCACAAACTCTTAGAAGATTTACACTTCTTGTACGTAAGTAGGCATTTTGCCTTTTGTATTCAATCGCGATGCAATTTCTGTGCTTCATAGTCAATGTGATTGTCCAAGGGATAGATTAAACCTGCACTGGTGCATCGGAATCTAATACTAGTCTCCCAGGAGCCGCTCAAAGCACAAACTCTTAGAAGATTCACTCTCCTAGTACTTAAGTCGGCGTTGTGCCATTTGTATTCAATCCCGATGCAAATTCTGTGTTCATGGTGAATGTGAAGGTCCACGGGATACAGTAAACCAGCACTGGAGCATCGGAATCTAATACTGGTCTCCCAGGAGCCGCTCAAATCACAAACTGTTAGAGGATTCACTCCTCTTCTACTTAAAACGCCATTGTGCATTTTGTATTCAATCCCGATGTAATTTCTGTGTTTTATGGTCAATGTGAAGGTCCAAGGGATACAGGAATCCTGCCCTGTTGTATCGGAATAATATACTGGTCTCCCAGGAACCGCTCGAAACACATACTCTTAGAAGATTAACTCTTGTTGTACTTAGGTCGACATTGTGCCTTTTGTATTCAATACCGATGCAATTTCGGTCTTTCATGATCAATGGGAAGCTCTAAGGGATACAGTAAACGTTCACTGATGAAACGGAACGTAATATTGGTTTCGCAGGAGCCGCTCAAAACACAAACCCTTAGATGATTCACTCTTTTTGTACTTAAGTCGGATTTTGCCTTTTGAATTCAATCCCAATGCAATTTCTGTGTTTCATGGTCAATGTAAAGTTCCAAGGATACGGTAAACCTGCAATGGTGCATCGGAATCTAATACTGGTCCCCCAAGAGCAGCTCAAAACGCTAACTCTTAGAAGATTCACTCGTCTTCTACTTATGTAGGCATAGTGTCTTTTGTATTTAATTCCGATGCAATTTCTGTAATTCATGGCCAATGTGTAGGTCCAAGGGATACAGTAAACCAGCAGTGGTGCATCGGAATCTAATACAGGACTCCCAGAACCGCTCAAAGCACAAATTCATAGTAGATTCACTCATAATGTATATAAGTCGGCACTGTGACTTTTGTATTCAACCCCGATGCTAATTGAGTGTTTCATGATCAACATGAAGAACCAAGGGATACGGTATACCTGCAGTGGTGCATTGGTCTCCCAGGAGCCGCTCAAAACACAAATTGTTAGAAGATTCACTCTTCTTGTACTTAAGTCGGCATTGTGCCTTTTGTATTCAATCCCGATGAAATTTCTGTATCTCATGGCCAATCTGAAGGTCCGAGGGATATAGTAAACTTGCACTAGTGCATTGGGATCTAATACTGGTTGCCCAGGAGCCGTTCAAATCACTAACTGTTAGCAGATTCACTCTTCTTGTACTTAAGTCGGCATTGTGCCTTTTGTATTCAATCCCGAAGCAATTTCAGTGTTTCATGGTCAATGTGAAGGTCCAATGGTTACAGTAAATCTGCACTGGTGCATCGTAATCTAATACTGGTCACCCAGGAGCTTCTCAAAGCATAAAATATTAGAAGATTCACTCTTCTTGTACTTAAGTCGGCATTGCGAATTTTGGATTCAATTGCGATGCAATTTCTGTGTTTCATGGTTAATGTGAAGGTCCAAGGGATACAGTAAACATGCACTGGTGCATCGGAATCTAATACTGGTCTCCCAGGACCGGATCAAATGCACAACCTCTTAGAAGATTCACTCTTCTTGTAATTAAGTCGGCATTGTGATTTTTGTATTCAATCCCAATGCAATTTCTGTGTTTCATGGTCGATCTGAAGGTCCAAGGGATACGGTAAACTTGCATGGTGCATTGCAATCTAATACTGGTCTCCCAGGAGCCGCTCAAAGCACAAACTGTTAGAAGATTCACTCTTCTTGCACGTCAGTAGGCTTGGTGCCTATTGTATTCAATCCCGATGCAATATCTTTGTTTCATGGTCAATGTGAAGGTCCAATGGATACAGTTAACCTGCGTTGGTGCATCGAAATCTACTACTGGTCTCCCAGGACACGCTCAAAGCCCAAACTCTTGGAAGATCACTCTCTTTGTACTTAAGTAGCCGTTGAGCATTTTGTATTCAATCCCGATGCAATATCTGTGTCTAACGGGCAATGTGAAGAACCAAGGCATACAGTAAACCGGCACTGGTGGATCGGAATCTAATACTGATCTCAGTGGATCCGCTAAAAGCACAAACTCTTAGAAGATTTACACATCTTGTACGTAAGTTGGCAATTAGCCTGTTGCATTCAATCGCGATGCAATTTCTGTGCTTCATAGTCAATGTGAATGTCCAAGGGATACAGTAAACCTGCACTGGTGCATCGGAATCTAATACTAGTCTCCCAGGAGCCGCTCAAATCAAAAACTGTTAGAAGATTCATTTCTCTTCTACTTAAGTCGGCATTGTGCATTTTGTATTCAAACCCGATGCAATTTCTGTGTTTCATGGTCAATGTGAAGGTCCAAGGGATACAGGAAACCTGCCCTGTTGTATCGGAATACAATACTGGTCTCCCAGGAGCCTCTCGAAACACAAACTCTTAGCAGATTAACTCTTCTTGTACTTATGTCGGCATTGTGCCTTTAGTATTCGATACCGATGCAATTTTTGTCTTTCATGATCAATGGGAGCTCCAAGGGATACAGTAAACGTTCACTGATGAAACGGAACGTAATATTGGTTTCGCAGGAGCCGCTCAAAACACAAACCCTTAGAAGATTCACTCTTCTTGTAATTAAGTCGGCATTGTGATTTTTGTATTCAATCGCAATTCAATTTCTGTGTTTCATGGTCGATCTGAAGGTCCAAGGGATACGGTAAACCTGCACTGGTGGATCGGAATCTAGTACTGGTCTCCCAGGAACCGCTCAAAGCACAAACTGTTAGAAGATTCACTCTTCTTGCACGTAAGTAGGCTTGGTGCTTATTGTATTCAATCCCGATGCAATATCTTTGTTTCATGGTCAATGTGAAGGTCCAATGGATACAGTTAACCTGCATTGGTGCATCGAAAGCTAATACTGGTCTCCCAGGACACGCTCAAAGTCCAAACTCTTGGAAGATCACTCTTCTTGTACTTAAGTAGCCATTGTGCATTTTGTATTCAATCCCGATGCAAATTCTGTGTCTCACGGGCAATGTGAAGAACCAAGGCATACAGTAAACCGGCACTGGTGGATCAGAATCTAATACTGATCTCAGTGGATCCGCTAAAAGCACTAACTCTTAGAAGATGTACACTTCGTGTACGTAAGTTGGCATTTTGCCTTTTGTATTCAATCGCATTTCAATTTCTGTGTTTCATGGTCGATCTGAAGGTCCAAGGGATACGGTAAACCTGCACTGGTGGATCGGAATCTAATACTAGTCTCCCAGGAGCCGCTCAAATCACAAACTGTTAGAAGATTCATTTTTCTTCTACTTAAGTCGGCATTGTGTCTTTTGTTTTCAATACCGATGCCATTTCTGTCTTTCATGATCAATGGGAAGCTCCAAGGGATACAGTAAACGTTCACTGATGAAACGGACCGTAATATTGGTATCACAGGAGCCGCTCAAAACACAAACCCTTAGAAGATTCACTCTTCTTGTACTTAAGTCGGATTGTGCCTTTTGAATTAAATCCCAATGCAATATTGGTATCACAGGAGCCTCTCAAAACACAAACCCTTAGAAGATTCACTCATCTTGTACTTAAGGCGGCATTGTGCATTTTGTATTCAATCCCGATGTAATTTCTGTGTTTCATGGTCAATGTAAAGGTCCAAGGGATACGGTAAACCTGCACTAGTGCATCGGAATCTAATACTGGTCTCCCAGGAGCCACTCAAACACAAATTCTTTGAATATTCACTCTGCTAGTACTTAAGTCGGCATTGTGCCTTTTATATTCAATCCCTGTGCAATATGTGGTTTTCATCGTCAATATGAAGCTCCAAGGGATACAGTTAACGTGCACTAATAAAGCAGAATGTAATATTGGTCGCCCACGAGACGCTCTAAGCACAAACTCTTAGTAGAATCACTCTTCTTCTACTTAAGTCGGCATTGTGCCTTTTGTATTCAATCCCGAAGCAATTTCAGTGTTTCATGGTCAATGTGAAGGTCCAAGGGTTACAGTAAATCAGCACTGGTGCATCATAATCTAATACTGGTCACCCAGGAGCTGCTCAAAGCATAAAATATTAGAAGATTCACTCTTCTTGTACTTAAGTCGGCATTGCGAATTCTAGATTCAATTCCGATGCAATTTCTGTGTTTCATGGTTAATGTGAAGGTCCAAGGGATACACTAATCATGCACTGGTGCATCGGAATCTAATACTGGTCTCCCAGGACCGGTTCAAATGCACAACCTCTTAGAAGATTCACACTTCTTGTAATTAAGTCGGCATTGTGATTTTTGTATTCAATCCCAATGCAATTTCTGTGTTTCATGGTCGATCTGAAGGTCCAAGGGATACGGTAAACCTGCATGGTGCATCGGAATCTAATACTGGTCACCCAGGAGCCGCTCAAAGCACAAACTGTTAGAAGATTCACTCTTCTTGCACGTAAGTAGGCTTGGTGCCTATTGTATTCAATCCCGATGCAATATCTTTGTTTCATGGTCAATGTGAAGGTCCAATGGATACAGTTAACCTGCGTTGGTGCATCGAAATCTAATACTGGTCTCCCAGGACACGCTCAAAGCCCAAACTCCTGGAAGATCACTCTTCTTGTACTTAAGTAGCCGTTGAGCATTTTGTATTCAATCCCGATGCAATATCTGTGTCTCACGGGCAATGTGAAGAACCAAGGCATACAGTAAACCGGCACTGGTGGATCGGAATCTAATACTGATCTCAGTGGATCCGCTAAAAGCACAAACTCTTAGAAGATTTACACTTCTTGTTCGTAAGTTGGCAATTTGGCTTTTGTATTTAATCGCGATGCAATTTCTGTGCTTCATAGTCAATATGAATGTCCAAGGGATAGAGTAAACCTGCAGTGGTGCATCGGAATCTAATACTAGTCTCCCAGGAGCCGCTCAAATCAAAAACTGTTAGAAGATTCATTTCTCTTCTACTTAAGTCGGCATTGTGAATTTTGTATTCAATCCCGATGCAATTTCTGTGTTTCATGGTCAATGTGAACGTCCAAGGGATACAGGAAACCTGCCATGTTGTATCGGAATACAATACTGGTCTCCCAGTAGCCTCTCGAAACACAAACTCTTAGCAGATTAACTCTTCTTGTACTTATGTCGGCATTGTGCCTTTAGTATTCAATACCGATGCAATTTTTGTCTTTCATGATCAATGGGAAGCTCCAAGGGATACAGTAAACGGTCACTGATGAAACGGAACGTAATATTGGTTTCGCAGGAGCCGCTCAAAACACAAACCCTTAGAAGATTCACTCTTCTTGTACTTAAGTCGGATTGTGCCTTTTGAATTAAATCCCAATGCAATTTCTGTGTTTCATGGTCAATGTGAAGTTCCAAGGATACGGTAAACCTGCATTGGTGCATCGGAATCTAATACTGGTCCCCCAAGAGCAGCTCAAAGCGCTAACTCTTAGAAGATTCACTCTTCTTGTACTTAAGGCGGCATTGTGCATTTTGTATTCAATCCCGATGCAATTTCTGTGTTTCATTGTTAAAGTGAAATTCAAGGGGATACAGTAAACCTGAACTGGAGCATCAGAATCTAATACTGGTCTCCCAGGAGCCGCTCAAACCACAAACGCATAGAAGATTCATTCTTCTTGTACTTAAGTAGGCATTGTGCCTTTTGTATTCAATCCCGATGCAATTTCTGTGTTTAATGGTCAATGTGAAGTTCCAAGGGTTACAGGTAACGTGCACTGATGAAACGGAATGTAATATTGGTCTCCCAGGAGCCGCTCAAAGCACAAACTCTTAGAATATTCACTCTTCTTCTACTTAAGTCGGCATTCTGCTTTTGTATTCAATCCCGATGCAATTTCTGTGTCTCACGGGCAATGTGAAGAACCAAGGCATACAGTAACCCAGCACTGGTGGAACGCAATCTAATACTGATCTCAGTGGATCCGCTAAAAGCACAAACTCTTAGAAGATTCAAACTTATTTGTACGTATATTGGCATTGTGCCTTTAGTATTCAATACCGATGCAATTTCTGTCTTTCATGATCAATGGGAAGCTCCAAGGGATACAGTAAACGTTCACTGATGAAACGGAACGTAATATTGGTTTCGCAGGAGCCGCTCAAAACACCAAACCTTAGAAGATTCACTCTTCTTGTACTTAAGTCGGATTGTGCCTTTTGAATTAAATCCCAATGCAATTTCTTTGTTTCATGGTCAATTTGAAGTTCCAAGGATACGGTAAATCTGCACTGGTGCATCGTAATCCAATACTGGTCTCCCAGGAGCTTCTCGAAACATAAAATATTAGAAGATTCACTCTTCTTGTACTTAAGTCGGCATTGCGAATTTTGGATTCAATTCCGATGCAATTTCTGTGTTTCATGGTTAATGTGAAGGTCCAAGGGATACAGTAAACATGCACTGGTGCATCGGAATCTAATACTGGTCTCCCAGGTCCGGTTCAAATGCATAACCTCTTACAAGATTAACTCTTCTTGTAATTAAGTCGGCATTGTGATTTTTGTATTCAATCCCAATGCAATTACTGTGTTTCATGGTCGATCTGAAGGTCCAAGGGATACGGTAAACATGCACTGGTGCATCCGAATCTAATACTGGTCTCCCAGGAGCCGCTCAAAGAACAAACTGTTAGAAGATTCACTCTTCTTGCACGTAAGTAGGCTTGGTGCCTATTGTATTCAATCCCGATGCAATATCTTTGATTCATGGTCACTGTGAAGGTCCAATGGATACAGTTAACCTGCGTTGGTGCATCGAAATCTAATACTGGTCTCCCAGGACACGCTCAAATCCCAAACTCTTGGAAGATCACTCTTCTTGTACTGAAGTAGCCATTGTGCATTTTGTATTCAATCCCGATGCAATTTCTGTGTCTCACGGGCAATGTGAAGAACCAAGACATACAGTAAACCGGCACTGGTGGATCGGAATCTAATACCGATGTCAGTGGATCCGCTAAAAGCACAAACTCTTAGAAGATTTACACTTCTTGTACGTAAGTTGGCATTTTGCCTATTGTATTCAATCGCGATGCTATTTCTGTGCTTTATAGTCAATGTGAATGTCCAAGGGATAGAGTAAACCTGACTGGTGCATTGGAATCTAATACTAGTCTCCCAGGAGCCGCTCAAATCACAAACTGTTAGAAGATTCATTTCTCTTCTACTTAAGTCGGCATTGTGCATTTTGTATTCAATCCCGATGCAATTTCTGTGTTTCATGGTCAATGTGAAGGTCTAAGGGATACAGGAAACCTGCCCTGTTGTATCGGAATACAATACTGGTATCCCAGGAGCCGCTCGAAACACAAACTCTTAGCAGATTAACTCTTCTTGTACCTAAGTCGGTATCTTGCCTTTAGTATTCAATACCGATGCAATTTCTGTCTTTCATGATCAATGGGAAGCTCCAAGGGATACAGTAAACGTTCACTGATGAAACGGAACGTAATTTTGGTTTCGCAGGACCCGCTCAAAACACAAACCCTTAGAAGATTCACTCTACTTGTACTTAAGTCGGATTGTGCCTTTTGAATTAAATCCCAATGCAATTTCTGTGTTTCATCGTCAATGCGAAGTTCCAAGGATACGGTAAACCTGCATTGGTGCATCGGAATCTAATACTGGTCCCCCAAGAGCAGCTCAAAGCGCTAACTCTTAGTAGATTCACTCTTCTTGTACTTAAGGCGGCATTGTGCATTTTGTATTCAATCCCGATGTAATTTCTGTGTTTAATGGTCAATGTAAAGGTCCAAGGGATACGGTAAACCTGCACTAGTGCATCGGAATCTAATACCGGTCACCCAGGAGCCGCTCAAAACACAAATTCTTTGAATATTCCCTCTTCTAGTACTTAAGTAGGCATAGTGTCTTTTGTATTTAATTCCGATGCAATTTCTGTATTTCATTGCCAATGTGAATGTCCAAGGGATACAGTAAACCAGCAGTGGTGCATCGGAATCTAATACTGGACTCCCAGAACCGCTCAAAGCACAAATTCATAGTAGATTCACTCATAATGACATAAGTCGGCACTGTGACTTTTATATTCAACCCCGATGCAAATTCTGTGTTTCATGATCAACATGAAGGTCCAAGGGATACGGTATACCTGCACTGGTGCATTGGTCTCCCAGGAGCCGCTCAAAACACAAATTGTTAGAAGATTCACTCTTCTTGTACTTAAGTCGGCATTGTGCCTTTTGTATTCAATCCCGATGAAATTTCTGTATCTCATGGCCAATCTGAAGGTCCAAGGGATATAGTAAACTTGCACTAGTGCATTGGGATCTAATACTGGTCCCCCAGGAGCCGTTCAAATCACTAACTGTTAGCAGATTGACTCTTCTTGTACTTAAGTCGGCATTGTGCCTTTTGTATTCAATCCCGATGCAATATCTGTGTTTCATGGTCAATATGAAGCTCCAAGGCATACAGTTAACGTGCACTAATGAAGCAGAATGTAATATTGGTCGCCCACGAGGCGCTCTAAGCACAAACTCTTAGAAGAATCACTCTTCTTCTACTTAAGTCGGCACTGTGCCTTTTGTATTCAATCCCGAAGCAATTTCAGTGTTTCATGGACAATGTGAAGGTCCAAGGGTTACAGTAAATCTGCACTGGTGCATCGTAATCTAATACTGGTCTCCCAGGAGCTGCTCAAAGCACAAACTCTTAGAAGATCCACTCTCCTTGTACGTAAGTCGGCGTTGTGCATTTTGTATTCAATCCCGATGCAAATTCTGTGTTCATGGTGAATGTGAAGGTCCAAGGGATACAGTAAACCAGCACTGGAGCATCGGAATCTAATACTGGTCTCCCAGGAGCCGCTCAAGTCACAAACTGTTAGAGGATTCACTCCTCTTCTACTTAAGTCGGCATTGTCCATTTTGTATTCAATCCCGATGTAATTTCTGTGTTTCATGGTCAATGTGAAGGTCAAAGGGATACAGGAAACCTGCCCTGTTGTATCGGAATACAATACTGGTCTCCCAGGAGCCGCTCGAAACACAAACTCTTAGAAGATTAACTCTTCTTGTACTTAAGTCGGCATTGTGCTTTTTGTATTCAATACCGATGCAATTTCTGTTGTTCATGATCAATGGGAAGCTCTAAGGGATACAGTAAACGTTCACTGATGAAACGGAACGTAATATTGGTTTCGCAGGAGCCGCTCAAAACAGAAACCCTTAGAAGATTCACTCTTTTTGTACTTAAGTCGGATTGTGCCTTTTGAATTAAATCCCAACGCAATATTGGTATCACAGGAGCCGCTCAAAACACAAACCCTTAGAAGATTCACTCTTCTTGTACTTAAGGCGGCATTGTGCATTTTGTATTCAATCCCGATGTAATTTCTGTGTTTCATGGTCAATGTAAAGGTCCAAGGGATACGATAAACCTGCACTAGTGCATCGGAATCTAATACTGGTCTCCCAGGAGCCACTCAAACACAAATTCTTTGAATATTCACTGTGCTAGTACTGAAGTCGGCCTTGTGCCTTTTGTATTCAATCCCTGTGCAATATGTGGTTTTCATCGTCAATATGAAGCTCCAAGGGATACAGTTAATGTGCACTAATAAAGCAGAATGTAATATTGGTCGCCCACGAGACGCTCTAAGCACAAACTCTTAGTAGAATCACTCTTCTTCTACTTAAGTCGGCATTGTGCCTTTTGTATTCAATCCCGAAGCAATTTCAGTGTTTCATGGTCAATGTGAAGGTCCAAGGGTTACAGTAAATCAGCACTGGTGCATCGTAATCTAATACTGGTCACCCAGGAGCTGCTCAAAGCATAACATATTAGAAGATTCACTCTTCTTGTACTTAAGTCGGCATTGCGAATTTTAGATTCAATTCCGATGCAATTTCTGTGTTTCATGGTTAATGTGAAGGTCCAAGGGATACACTAAACATGCACTGGTGCATCGGAATCTGATACTGGTCTCCCAGGACCGGTTCAAATGCACAACCTCTTAGAAGATTCACACTTCTTGTAATTAAGTCGGCATTGTGATTTTTGTATTCAATCCCAATGCAATTTCTGTGTTTCATGGTCGATCTGAAGGTCCAAGGGATACGGTAAACCTGCATGGTGCATCGGAATCTAATACTGGTCTCCCAGGAGCCGCCAAAGCACAAACTGTTAGAAGATTCACTCTTCTTGCACGTAAGTAGGCTTGGTGCCTATTGTATTCAATCCCGATGCAATATCTTTGTTTCATGGTCAATGTGAAGGTCCAATGGATACAGTTAACCTGCGTTGGTGCATCGAAATCTAATACTGGTTTCCCAGGACACGCTCAAAGCCCAAACTCTTGGAAGATCACTCTTCTTGTACTTAAGTAGCCGTTGAGCATTTTGTATTCAATCCCGATGCAATATCTGTGTCTCACGGGCAATGTGAAGAACCAAGGCATACAGTAAACCGGCACTGGTGGATCGGAATCTAATACTGATCTCAGTGGATCCGCTAAAAGCACAAACTCTTAGAAGATTTACACTTCTTGTACGTAAGTTGGCAATTTGCCTTTTGTATTTAATCGCGATGCAATTTCTGTGCTTCATAGTCAATATGAATGTCCAAGGGATAGAGTAAACCTGCAGTGGTGCATCGGAATCTAATACTAGTCTCCCAGGAGCCGCTCAAATCAAAAACTGTTAGAAGATTCATTTCTCTTCTACTTAAGTCGGCATTGTGAATTTTGTATTCAATCCCGATGCAATTTCTGTGTTTCATGGTCAATGTGAACGTCCAAGGGATACAGGAAACCTGCCATGTTGTATCGGAATACAATACTGGTCTCCCAGTAGCCTCTCGAAACACAAACTCTTAGCAGATTAACTCTTCTTGTACTTATGTCGGCATTGTGCCTTTAGTATTCAATACCGATGCAATTTTTGTCTTTCATGATCAATGGGAAGCTCCAAGGGATACAGTAAACGGTCACTGATGAAACGGAACGTAATATTGGTTTCGCAGGAGCCGCTCAAAACACAAACCCTTAGAAGATTCACTCTTCTTGTACTTAAGTCGGATTGTGCCTTTTGAATTAAATCCCAATGCAATTTCTGTGTTTCATGGTCAATGTGAAGTTCCAAGGATACGGTAAACCTGCATTGGTGCATCGGAATCTAATACTGGTCCCCCAAGAGCAGCTCAAAGCGCTAACTCTTAGAAGATTCACTCTTCTTGTACTTAAGGCGGCATTGTGCATTTTGTATTCAATCCCGATGCAATTTCTGTGTTTCATTGTTAAAGTGAAATTCAAGGGGATACAGTAAACCTGAACTGGAGCATCAGAATCTAATACTGGTCTCCCAGGAGCCGCTCAAACCACAAACGCATAGAAGATTCACTCTTCTTGTACTTAAGTAGGCATTGTGCCTTTTGTATTCAATCCCGATGCAATTTCTGTGTTTAATGGTCAATGTGAAGTTCCAAGGGTTACAGGTAACGTGCACTGATGAAACGGAATGTAATATTGGTTCCCAGGAGCCGCTCAAACCACAAACTCTTAGAATATTCACTCTTCTTCTACTTAAGTCGGCATTCTGCTTTTGTATTCAATCCCGATGCAATTTCTGTGTCTCACGGGCAATGTGAAGAACCAAGGCATACAGTAACCCAGCACTGGTGGAACGCAATCTAATACTGATCTCAGTGGATCCGCTAAAAGCACAAACTCTTAGAAGATTCAAACTTATTTGTACGTATGTTGGCATTGTGCCTTTAGTATTCAATACCGATGCAATTTCTGTCTTTCATGATCAATGGGAAGCTCCAAGGGATACAGTAAACGTTCACTGATGAAACGGAACGTAATATTGGTTTCGCAGGAGCCGCTCAAAACACCAACCCTTAGAAGATTCACTCTTCTTGTACTTAAGTCGGATTGTGCCTTTTGAATTAAATCCCAATGCAATTTCTGTGTTTCATGGTCTATTTGAAGTTCCAAGGATACGGTAAATCTGCACTGGTGCATCGTAATCCAATACTGGTCTCCCAGGAGCTGCTCAAAACATAAAATATTAGAAGATTCACTCTTCTTGTACTTAAGTCGGCATTGCGAATTTTGGATTCAATTCCGATGCAATTTCTGTGTTTCATGGTTAATGTGAAGGTCCAAGGGATACAGTAAACATGCACTGGTGCATCGGAATCTAATACTGGTCTCCCAGGTCCGGTTCAAATGCATAACCTCTTACAAGATTAACTCTTCTTGTAATTAAGTCGGCATTGTGATTTTTGTATTCAATCCCAATGCAATTACTGTGTTTCATGGTCGATCTGAAGGTCCAAGGGATACGGTAAACCTGCACTGGTGCATCCGAATCTAATACTGGTCTCCCAGGAGCCGCTCAAAGAACAAACTGTTAGAAGATTCACTCTTCTTGCACGTAAGTAGGCTTGGTGCCCATTGTATTCAATCCCGATGCAATATCTTTGTTTCATGGTCACTGTGAAGGTCCAATGGATACAGTTAACCTGCGTTGGTGCATCGAAATCTAATACTGGTCTCCCAGGACACGCTCAAATCCCAAACTCTTGGAAGATCACTCTTCTTGTACTGAAGTAGCCATTGTGCATTTTGTATTCAATCCCGATGCAATTTCTGTGTCTCACGGGCAATGTGAAGAACCAAGACATACAGTAAACCGGCACTGGTGGATCGGAATCTAATACCGATGTCAGTGGATCCGCTAAAAGCACAAACTCTTAGAAGATTTACACTTCTTGTACGTAAGTTGGCATTTTGCCTTTTGTATTCAATCGCGATGCTATTTCTGTGCTTTATAGTCAATGTGAATGTCCAAGGGATAGAGTAAACCTGACTGGTGCATTGGAATCTAATACTAGTCTCCCAGGAGCCGCTCAAATCACAAACTGTTAGAAGATTCATTTCTCTTCTACTTAAGTCGGCATTGTGCATTTTGTATTCAATCCCGATGCAATTTCTGTGTTTCATGGTCAATGTGAAGGTCTAAGGGATACAGGAAACCTGCCCTGTTGTATCGGAATACAATACTGGTATCCCAGGAGCCGCTCGAAACACAAACTCTTAGCAGATTAACTCTTCTTGTACCTAAGTCGGTATCTTGCCTTTAGTATTCAATACCGATGCAATTTCTGTCTTTCATGATCAATGGGAAGCTCCAAGGGATACAGTAAACGTTCACTGATGAAACGGAACGTAATATTGGTTTCGCAGGACCCGCTCAAAACACAAACCCTTAGAAGATTCACTCTACTTGTACTTAAGTCGGATTGTGCCTTTTGAATGAAATCCCAATGCAATTTCTGTGTTTCATCGTCAATGTGAAGTTCCAAGGATACGGTAAACCTGCATTGGTGCATCGGAATCTAATACTGGTCCCCCAAGAGCAGCTCAAAGCGCTAACTCTTAGAAGATTCACTCTTCTTGTACTTAAGGCGGCATTGTGCATTTTGTATTCAATCCCGATGTAATTTCTGTGTTTAATGGTCAATGTAAAGGTCCAAGGGATACGGTAAACCTGCACTAGTGCATCGGAATCTAATACTGGTCTCCCAGGAGCCGCTCAAAGCACAAATTCTTTGAATATTCCCTCTTCTAGTACTTAAGTAGGCATAGTGTCTTTTGTATTTAATTCCGATGCAATTTCTGTATTTCATAGCCAATGTGAATGTCCAAGGGATACAGTAAACCAGCAGTGGTGCATCGGAATCTAATACTGGACTCCCAGAACCGCTCAAAGCACAAATTCATAGTAGATTCACTCATAATGATATAAGTCGGCACTGTGACTTTTGTATTCAACCCCGATGCAAATTCTGTGTTTCATGATCAACATGAAGGTCCAAGGGATACGGTATACCTGCACTGGTGCATTGGTCTCCCAGGAGCCGCTCAAAACACAAATTGTTAGAAGATTCACTCTTCTTGTACTTAAGTCGGCATTGTGCCTTTTGTATTCAATCCCGATGAAATTTCTGTATCTCATGGCCAATCTGAAGGTCCAAGGGATATAGTAAACTTGCACTAGGTCATTGGGATCTAATACTGGTCCCCCAGGAGCCGTTCAAATCACTAACTGTTAGCAGATTGACTCTTCTTGTACTTAAGTCGGCATTGTGCCTTTTGTATTCAATCCCGATGCAATATCTGTGTTTCATGGTCAATATGAAGCTCCAAGGGATACAGTAAACTTGCACAGGTGCATCGTAATCTAATACTGGTCTCCCAGGAGCTGCTCAAAGCATAAAATATTAGGAGATTCACTCTTCTTGTACTTAAGTCGGTATTGCGAATTTTGGATTCAATTCCGATGCAATTTCTGTGTTTCATGGTTAATGTGAAGGTCCAAGGGATTCAGTAAACATGCACAGGTGCATCGGAATCTAATACTGGTCTCCCAGGACCGGTTCAAATGCACACCCTCTTAGAAGATTCACTCTTCTTGTAATTAAGTCGGCATTGTGATTTTTGTATTCAATCCCAATGCAAATTCTGTGTTTCATCGTCGATGTGAAGGTCCAAGGGATACGGTAAACCTGCACTGGTGCATCGGAATCTAATACTGGTCTCCCAGGAGCCGCTCAAACACAAACTGTTAGAAGATTCACTCTTCTTGCATGTAAGTAGGCTTGGTGCCTATTGTATTCAATCCCGATGCAATATCTTTGTTTCATGGTCAATGTGAAGGTCCAATGGATACAGTTAACCTGCGTTGGTGCATCGAAATCTAATACTGGTCTCCCAGGACACGCTCAAAGCCCAAAGCCTTGGAAGATCACTCTTCTTGTACTTAAGTAGCCGTTGTGCATTTTGTATTCAATCCCGATGCATTATCTGTGTCTCACGGGCAATGTGAAGGATCAAGGCATACAGTAGACCGGCACTGGTGGATCGGAATCTAATACTGATCTCAGTGGATCCACTAAAGTCACAAACTCTTAGAAGATTTACACTTCTTGTACGTAAGTTGGCATTTTGTCTTTTGTATTCAATCGCGATGCAATTTCTGTGCTTCATAGTCAATGTGAATGTTCAAGGGATAGAGTAAACCTGCACTGGTGCATCGGAATCTAATACTAGTCTCCCAGGAGCCGCTCAAATCAAAAACTGTTAGAAGATTCATTTCTCTTCTACTTAAGTCGGCATTGTGCATTTTGTATTCAATCCCGATGCAATTTCTGTGTTTCATGGTCAATGTGAAGGTCCAAGGGATACAGGAAACCTGCCCTGTTGTATCGGAATACAATACTGGTCTCCCAGGAGCCGCTCCAAACACAAACTCTCAGCAGATTAACTCTTCTTGTACTTAAGTCGGCATTGTGCCTTTAGTAATCATTACCGATGCAATATTTGTCTTTCATGATCAATGGGAAGCTCCAAGCGATACAGTAAACGTTCACTGATGAAACGTTACGTAATATTGCTTTCGCAGGAGCCGCTCAAAACACAAACCCTTAGAAGATTCACTCTTCTTGTACTTAAGTCGGATTGTGCCTTTTGATTTAAATCCCAATGCAATTTCTGTGTTTCATGGTCAATGTGAAGTTCCAAGGATACGGTAAACCTGCATTGGTGCATCGGAATCTAAAACTGGTCCCCAAGAGCAGCTCAAAGCGCTAACTCTTAGAAGATTCACTCTTCTTGTACTTAAGGCGGCATTGTGCATTTTGTATTCAATCCACGATGCAATTTCTGTGTTTCATTGTTAATGTGAAAGTCCAGGGGATACAGTAAACCTGCACTGGAGCATCAGAATCTAGTACTGGTCTCCCAGGAGCCGCTCAAAGCACAAACGCATAGAAGATTCACTCTTCTTGTACTTAAATAGGCATTGTGCCTTTTGTATTCAATCCCGATGCAATTTCTGTGTTTAATGGTCAATGTGAAGTTCTAAGGGATACAGGTAACGTGCACTGATGAAACGGAGTTTAAGATTGGTCTCCCAGGAGCCGCTCAAAGCACAAACTCATAGAATATTCACTCTTCTTCTACTTAAGTCGGCATTGTGTTTTTGTATTCAATTCCGATGCAATTTCAGTGTCTCGCGGGCAATGTGAAGGTCCAAGGCATAGGTTAACCTGGCACTGGAGGAACGCAATCTAATATTGATGTCAGTGGATCCGCTAAAAGCACAAACTCTTAGAAGATTCACACTTATTTGTACGTAAGTCGGCATTGTGCTTATTGTATTAAATCCCGACGCAATTTGTCTGTTTCATGGTCAATGTGAAGGTCCAAGGGATACAGTAAACCTGCACTGGTGCATCGGAATCAAATACTGGTCTCTCAGGAGCCGCTCAAAGGACAAACTCTTATGAGATTCACTTTTCTTGTACTTAAGTCCTCATTGTTCCTTTTATATTCAATCCCAGTGCAATTTCTATGTTTCGTGGTCAATGTGAAGGTCCAAGGGATACGGTAAACCTGTACTGGTGCGTCGGAATCTAATACTGGCCTCCCAGGAGCCGCTCAAATCACAAACTGTTAGAAGATTCACTCTACTCGCGCTTAAGTCGGCATTGATCCTTTTGTATCCAATCCTGATGTAATTTCTGTGTTTCATCGTCAATCTGAAGTTCCAAGGGAATCGGTAAACCTGCGTTGTTGCATCGGAATCTGATACTGGTCTCCCAGGAGCCGTTCAAATCACAAACTCTTAAAAGATTCACTCTTCTTGTGCTTAAGTAGGCATTGTGCTTTTTGTATACAATCCCGATGCAATTTCTGTGTTTCATGGTCAATGTGTAGCTCCAATGGATACAGTAAACCTGCACCGGTGCATCGGAATCTAATACTGGTCTCCCAGGAGCCGCTCAAATCATATATGCTTAGAAGATTCACTCTTCTTGTACTTATGTCTGCATTGTGCCTTTTTTATTCAATCCCAATGCAATATCTGTGTTTCATGGTCGATAAGAAGTTCCAAGGATACGGTTAACCCGCACTGGAGCATCGGAATCTAATACTGGTCTCCCAAGAGCCACTCATGTCACAAACTCTTAGATGATACACTCTTCTTATACTTAAGATGGCATTGTGCTTTTTGTATTCAAACCCGATGTAATTTCTGTGTTTCATGGTCAATGTGAAGGTCCAAGGGATACAGTTAGCCTACACTGGTGCATCGGAATCTAATACTGGTCTCGCAGGAGGCGCTCAAAGGACAAACTCTTAGAATATTCACTCTTCTTGTACTTAAGTCGATATTGTAGTTTGGTATTGAATATCGATGCAATTGCTGTGTTTCATGGTCAATGTGAAGCTCCATGTAATACAGTAAACTTTCACTGATGAAACGGAATTTAATATAGGTCTCCCAGGAGCCGTTCAAGGCACAAACTCTTAGAAGATTCTCTCTTCTTTTACTTAAGTCGGCATTGTGCCTTTTGTATTCGATCCCAAATCAATTTCTGTGTTTCATGGTCTATCTGAAGGTCCAAGGGATACAGTAAACATGCACTGGTGCATCTGAATCTAATACTGGTCTCCCAGGAGGGGTTCAAATGCACAACCTCTTAGAAGATTCACTCTTCTTGTAATTAAGACGGCATTGTGCATTTTGTATTCAATCCCGATGCGATTCCTGTGTCTCACGGGCAATGTGAAGAACCAAGGCATACAGTAAACCGGCACTGGTGGATCGGAATCTAATACTGATCTCAGTGGATCTGCTAAATGCACAAACTCTTAGAAGATTTACACTTGTTGTACGTAAGTCGGCATTTTGCATTTTGTATTCAATCGCCATGCAATTTCTGTGCCTCATAGTCAATGTGAATGTCCAAGGGATAGAGTAAACCTGCACTGGTGCATCGGAATCTAATATTAGTCTCCCAGGAGTTGCTCAAAGCACAAACTCTTAGAAGATCCACTCTCCTTGTACGTAAGTCGGCGTTGTGCATTTTGTATTCAATCCCGATGCAAATTCTGTGTTCATGGTGAATGTGAAGGTCCAAGGGATACAGTAAACCAGCACTGGAGCATCGGAATCTAATACTGGTCTCCCAGGAGCCGCTCAAGTCACAAACTGTTAGAGGATTCACTCCTCTTCTACTTAAGTCGGCATTGTCCATTTTGTATTCAATCCCGATGTAATTTCTGTGTTTCATGGTCAATGTGAAGGTCAAAGGGATACAGGAAACCTGCCCTGTTGTATCGGAATACAATACTGGTCTCCCAGGAGCCGCTCGAAACACAAACTCTTAGAAGATTAACTCTTCTTGTACTTAAGTCGGCATTGTGCTTTTTGTATTCAATACCGATGCAATTTCTGTTGTTCATGATCAATGGGAAGCTCTAAGGGATACAGTAAACGTTCACTGATGAAACGGAACGTAATATTGGTTTCGCAGGAGCCGCTCAAAACACAAACCCTTAGAAGATTCACTCTTTTTGTACTTAAGTCGGATTGTGCCTTTTGAATTCAATCCCAATGCAATTTCTGTGTTTCATGGTCAATGTGAAGTTCCAAGGATACGGTACACCTGCACTGGTGCATCGGAATCTAATACTGGTCTCCCACGAGCCGCTCATTTCGCAAACTGTTAGATGACTCGCTCCTCTTGTACTTAAGAAGGCATTGGGCTTTTTGTATTCAATCCCGATGTAATATCTGATTTTCATGGTCAATGTAAAGGTCCAAGGGATACGGTAAACCTGCACTAGTGCATCGGAATCTAATACTGGTCTCCCAGGAGCCGCTCAAAACACAAATTCTTTGAATATTCACTCTTCTAGTACTTAATCAGGCATAGTGCCTTTTGTATTTAATTCCGATGAAATTTCTGTATTTCATGGCCAATGTGAAGGTCCAAGGGATACAATAAACCAGCAGTGGTGCATCGGAATCTAATACTGGACTCCCAGAACCGCTCAAAGCACAAATTCATAGTAGATTCACTCATAATGTACATAAGTCGCACTGTGACTTTTGTATTCAACCCCGATGCAAATTCTGTGTTTCATGATCAACATGAAGGTCCAAGGGATACGCTATACCTGCACTGGTGCATTGGTCTCCCAGGAGCCGCTCAAAACACAAATTGTTAGAAGATTCACTCTTCTTGTACTTAAGTCGGCATTGTGCCTATTGTATTCAATCCCGTTGAAATTTCTGTACCTCATGGACAATCTGAAGGTCCAAGGGATATAGTAAACTTGCACTAGTGCATTGGGATCTAATACTGGTCCCCCAGGGGCCGTTCAAATCACTAACTGTTAGCAGATTCACTCTTCTTGTACTTAAGTCGGCATTGTGCCTTTTGTATTCGATCCCAAATCAATTTCTGTGTTTCATGGTCTATCTGAAGGTCCAAGGGATACAGTAAACATGCACTGGTGCATCTGAATCTAATACTGGTCTCCCAGGAGGGGTTCAAATGCACAACCTCTTAGAAGATTCACTCTTCTTGTAATTAAGACGGCATTGTGCATTTTGTATTCAATCCCGATGCGATTCCTGTGTCTCACGGGCAATGTGAAGAACCAAGGCATACAGTAAACCGGCACTGGTGGATCGGAATCTAATACTGATCTCAGTGGATCCGCTAAATGCACAAACTCTTAGAAGATTATACTTGTTGTACGTAAGTCGGAATTTTGCACTTTGTATTCAATCGCCATTGCAATTTCTGTGCCTCATAGTCAATGTGAATGTCCAAGGGATAGAGTAAACCTGCACTGGTGCATCGGAATCTAATACTAGTCTCCCAGGAGTTGCTCGAAGCACAAACTCTTAGAAGATCCACTCTCCTTGTACGTAAGTCGGCGTTGTGCATTTTGTATTCAATCCCGATGCAAATTCTGTGTTCATGGTGAATGTGAAGGTCCAAGGGATACAGTAAACCAGCACTGGAGCATCGGAATCTAATACTGGTCTCCCAGGAGCCGCTCAAGTCACAAACTGTTAGAGGATTCACTCTCTTCTACTTAAGTCGGCATTGTCCATTTTGTATTCAATCCCGATGTAATTTCTGTGTTTCATGGTCAATGTGAAGGTCAAAGGGATACAGGAAACCTGCCCTGTTGTATCGGAATACAATACTGGTCTCCCAGGAGCCGCTCGAAACACAAACTCTTAGAAGATTAACTCTTCTTGTACTTAAGTCGGCATTGTATTTTTTGTATTCAATACCGATGCAATTTCTGTTGTTCATGATCAATGGGAAGCTCTAAGGGATACAGTAAACGTTCACTGATGAAACGGAACGTAATATTGGTTTCGCAGGAGCCGCTCAAAACACAAACCCTTAGAAGATTCACTCTTTTTGTACTTAAGTCGGATTGTGCCTTTTGAATTCAATCCCAATGCAATTTCTGTGTTTCATGGTCAATGTGAGGTTCCAAGGATACGGTACACCTGCACTGGTCCATCGGAATCTAATACTGGTCCCCCACGAGCCGCTCATTTCACAAACTGTTAGAAGACTCACTCCTCTTGTACTTAAGAAGGCATTGTGCTTTTTGTATTCAATCCCGATGTAATATCTGAGTTTCATGGTCAATGTAAAGGTCCAAGGGATACGGTAAACCTGCACTAGTGCATCGGAATCTAATACTGGTCTCCCAGGAGCCGCTCAAAACACAAATTCTTTGAATATTCACTCTTCTAGTACTTAAATAGGCATTGTGCCTTTTGTATTTAATTCCGATGAAATTTCTGTACCTCATGGACAATCTGAAGGTCCAAGGGATATAGTGAACTTGCACTAGTGCATTGGGATCTAATACTGGTCCCCCAGGGGCCGTTCAAATCACTAACTGTTAGCAGATTCACTCTTCTTGTACTTAAGTCGGCATTGTGCCTTTTGTATTCAATCCCGATGCAATATCTGTGTTTCATGGTCAATATGAAGCTCCAAGGGGTACAGTTAACGTGCACTAATGAAGCAGAATGTAATATTGGTCGCCCACGAGACGCTCTAAGCACAAACTCATAGAAGAATCACATTTCTTTTACTTAAGTCGGCATTGTGCCTTTTGTATTCAATCCCGAAGCAATTTCAGTGTTTCATGGTCAATGTGAAGGTCCATGGGTTACAGTAAATCTGCACTGGTGCATCGTAATCTAATACTGGTCTCCCAGGAGCTGCTCAAAGCATAAAATAATAGAAGATTCACTCTTCTTGTACTTAAGTCGGCATTGCGAATTTTGGATTCAATTCCGATGCAATATCTGTGTTTCATGGTTAATGTGAAGGTCCAAGGTATACAGTAAACATGCATTGGTGCATCGGAATCTAATACTGGTCTCCCAGGACCGGTTCAAATGCACAACCTCTTAGAAGAATCACACTTCTTGTAATTAAGTCGGCATTGTGACTTTTGTATTCAATCGCAATGCAATTTCTGGGTTTCATGGTCGATCTGAAGGTCCAAGGGATACGGTAAACCTGCACTGGTGGATCGGAATCTAGTACTGGTTTCCCAGGAGCCGCTCAAAGCAGAAACTGTTATAAGATTCACTCTTCTTGCACGTAAGTCGGCTTGGTGCCTATTGTATTCAATCCCGATGCAATATCTTTGTTTCATGGTCAATGTGAAGGTCCAATGGATACAGTTAACCTGCGTTGGTGCATCGAAATCTAATACTGGTCTCCCAGGACACGCTCAAAGCCCAAACTCTTGGAAGATCACTCTTCTTGTACTTAAGTAGCCATTCTGCATTTTGTATTCAATCCCGACGCAATTTCTGTGTCTCACGGGCAATGTGAAGAACCGAGGCATACAGTAAACCGGCACTGGTGGATCGGAATCTAATACTGATCTCAGTGGATCCGCTAAAAGCACAAACTCTTAGAAGATGTACACTTCGTGTACGTAAGTTGGCATTTTGCCTTTTGTATTCAATCGCCATGCAATTTCTGTGCTTCATAGTCAATGTGAATGTCCAAGGGACAGAGTAAACCTGCACTGGTGAATCGGAATCTAATACTAGTCTCCCAGGAGCCGCTCAAATCACAAACTGTTAGAAGATTCATTTCCCTTCTACCTAAGTCGGCATTGTGCATTTTATATTCAATCCCGATGCAATTTCTGTGTTTCATGGTCAATGTGAAGGTCCAAGGGATACAGGAATCCTGCCCTGTTGTATCGAAATACAATACTGGTCTCCCAGGAGCCGCTCGAATCACAAACTCTTAGCAGATTAACTCTTCTTGTACCTAAGTCGGCATTGTGCCTTTAGTATTCAATACCGATGCAATTTCTGTCTTTCATGATCAATGGGAAGCTTTAAAGGATACAGTAAACGTTCACTGATGAAACGGAACGTAATATTGGTTTCGCAGGAGCCGCTCAAAACACAAACCCTTAGATGATTCACTCTTCTTGTACTTAAGTCGGATTGTGCCTTTTGAAATAAATCCCAAAGAAATTTCTGTGTTTCATCGTCAATGTGAAGTTCCAAGGATACGGTAAACCTGCATTGGTGCATCGGAATCTAATACTGGTCCTCCAAGAGCAGCTCAAAGCGCTAACTCTTAGAAGATTCACTCTTCTTGTACTTAAGGCGGCATTGTGCATTTTGTATTCAATCCCGATGTAATTTCTGTGTTTCATGGTCAATGTAAAGGTCCAAGGAATATGAAAACCTGCACTAGTGCATCGGAATCTATTACTGGTCTCCCAGGAGCCACTCAAACACAAATTCTTTGAATTATCACTCTTCTAGTACTTAAGTAGGCATAGTGTCTTTTGTATTTAATTCCGATGCAATTTCTGTAATTCATGGCCAATGTGTAGGTCCAAGGGATACAGTAAACCAGTAGTGGTGCATCGGAATCTAATACTGGACTCCCAGAAACGCTCAAAGCACAAATTCATAGTAGATTCACTCATAATGTACAGAAGTCGGCACTGTGACTTTTGTATTCAACCCCGATGCTAATTCTGTGTTTCATGAGCAACTTGAAGGTCCAAGGGATACGGTATACCTGCACTGGTGCATTGGTCTCCCAGGAGCCGCTCAAAACACAAATTGTTAGAAGATTCTCTCTTATTGTACTTAAGTCGGCATTGTGCCTTTTGTATTCAATCCCGATGAAACTTCTGTATCTCATGGCCAATTTGATTGTCCAAGGGATATAGTAAACTTGCACTAGTGCATTGGGATCTAATACAGGTCCCCCAGGAGCCGTTCAAATCACTAACTGTTAGCAGATTCACTCTTCTTGTACTTAAGTCGGCATTGTGCTTTTGTATTCAATCCCGATGCAATATCTGTGTTTCATGGTCAATATGAAGTTCCAAGGGATACAGTTAACGTGCACTAATGAAGCAGAACGTAATATTGGTCGCCCACGAGACGCTCTAAGCACAAACTCTTAGAAGAATCACTCTTCTTCTACTTAAGTCGGCATTGTGCCTTTTGTATTCAATCCCGAAGCAATTTCAGTTTTTCACGGTCAATGTGAAGGTCCAAGGGTTACAGTAAAGCTGCACTGGTGCATCGTAATCCAATACTGGTCTCCCAGGAGCTGCTCAAAGCATAAAATATTAGAAGATTCACTCTTCTTGTACTTAAGTCGGTATTGCGAATGTTGGATTCAATTCCGATGCAATTTCTGTGTTTCATGGTTAATGTGAAGGTCCAAGGGATACAGTATACATGCACTGGTGCATCGGAATCTAATACTAGTCTCCCAGGACCAATTCAAATGCACAACCTCTTAGAAGATTCACTCTTCTTGTAATAAAGTCGGCATTGTGATTTTTGTATTCAATCCCAATGCAATTTCTGTGTTTCATGGTCGATCTGAAGGTCCAAGGGATACGGTAAACCTGCACTGGTGCATCGGAATCAAATACTGGTCTCCCAGGAGCCGCTCAAGGCACAAACTGTTAGAAGATTCACTCTTCTTGCACGTAGGTAGGCTTGGTGCCTATTGTATTCAATCCCGATGCAATATCTTCGTTTCATGGTCAATGTGAAGGTCCAATGGATACAGTTAACCTGCGTTGGTGCATCGATATCCAATACTGGTCTCCCAGGACACGCTCTAAGCCCAAACTCTTGGAAGATCACTCTTCTTGTACTTAAGTAGCCATTCTGCATTTTGTATTCAATCCCGATGCAATTTCTGTGTCTCACGGGCTATGTGAAGAACCAAGGCATACAGTAAACCTGCACTGGTGGATCCGAATCTAATACTGATCTCAGTGGATCCGCTAAAAGCACAAACTCTTATAACATTTACACTTCGTGTACGTAAGTTGGCATTTTGCCTTTTGTATTCACTCGCGATGCAATTTCTGTGCTTCATTGTCAATGTGAATGTCCAAGGGATAGAGTAAACCTGCACTGGTGCATCGGAATCTAATACTAGTCTCCCAGGAGCCGCTCAAATCACAAACTGTTCGAAGATTCATTTCTCTTCTTTTTAAGTCTTCATTGTGCATTTTATATTCAATCCCGATGCAATTTCTGTGTTTAATGGTCAATGTGAAGGTCCAAGGGATACAAGAAACCTGCCCTGTTGTATCGGAATACAATACTGGTCTCCCAGGAGCCGCTCGAATCACAAACTCTTAGCAGATTAACTCTTCTTGTACCTAAGTCGGCATTGTGCCTTTAGTATTCAATACCGATGCAATTTCTGTCTTTCATGATCATTGGGAAGCTCCAAGGGATACAGTAAACGTTCACTGATGAAACGGAACGTTATATTGGTTTCGCAGGAGCCGCTCAAAACACAAACCCTTAGAAGATTCACTCTTCTTGTACTTAAGGCGGCATCGTGCTTTTTGTATTCAATCCCGATGTAATTTCTGTGTTTCATGGTCAATGTAAAGGTCCAAGGAATACGAAAACCTGCACTAGTGCATCGGAATCTATTACTGGTCTCCCAGGAGCCACTCAAAACACAAATTCTTTGAATTATCACTCTTCTAGTACTTAAGTAGGCATAGTGCCTTTTGTATTCAATTCCGATGCAATTTCTGTAATTCATGGCCAATGTGTAGGTCCAAGGGATACAGTAAACCAGCAGTGGTGCATCGGAATCTAATACTGGACTCCCAGAACCGCTCAAAGTACAAATTCATAGTAGATTCACTCATAATGTACATAAGTCGGCACTGTGACTTTTGTATTCAACCCCGATGCCAATTCTGTGTTTCATGATCAACATGAAGGTCCAAGGGATACGGTATACCTGCACTGGAGCATCGGAATCTAATACTGGCCTCCCAGGAGCCGCTCAAAGCACATATGCTTAGAAGATTCACTCTTCTTGTACTTATGTCTGCATTGTGCCTTTTTTATTCAATCCCAAAGCAATTTCTGTGTTTCATATTCGATAAGAAGTTCCAAGGATACGGTTAACCCGCACTGGAGCATCGGAATCTAATACTGGTATCCCACGAGCCACCCATGTCACAAACTGTTAGAAGATACACTCTTCTTGTACTTAAGATGGCATTGTGCTTTTTGTATTCAAACCCGATGTAATTTCTGTGTTTCATGGTCAATGTGAAGCTCCAACGGATACAGTAAACATGCACTGGTTCTTCGGAATCTAATACTGGTCTCCCAGGTGCTGCTCAATGCACTAACTCTTAGATGATTTCTCTTCGTGTACTTATGTCGGCATTGTTCATTTTGTATTCAATCCCGATGCAATTTCTGTGTTGTATAATCAATGTGAAGGTCCAAGGGATAGAGTAAACGTGCACTAGTGCATCGGAATCTGATACTAGTCTCCCAGGAGCCGCTCAAAGCACAAACTCTTAGAAGACTCACTCTTTTTGTACTTAAGACGGTATTGTGCCTTTTGTATTCAATCCCGATGCAATTTCTGTGTTTGATGGTCAAGGTAAAGCTCCATCATATACAGTAAACCTACGCAGTTGCATCGGAAAATAATACTAGTTTCAGGAGCCGGCCAAAGCACAAACACATAGATGATTCACTCTTCCTGTACTTAAGTCGGCATTGTGCATTTTGTATTCAATCCCGATGTAATTTCTGTGTCTCACGGCCAATCTGAAGGTCCAAGGGATATAGTAAACTTGCACTAGTGCATTGGAATCTAATACTGGCCCCAGGAGCCGTTCAAATCACTAACTGTTAGCAGAGTCACTTTTCTTGTACTTAAGTTGGCATTGTGACTTTTGTTTTCAATCCCGAAGCAATTTCAGTGTTTCATGGTCAATGTGAAGGTCCAAGGGTTACAGTAAATCTGCACTGGTGCATCGTAATCTAATACTGGTCTCCCAGGAGCTGCTCAAAGCATAAACTAATAGAAGATTCACTCTTCTTGTACTTAAGTCGGCATTGCGAATTTTGGATTCAATTTCTGTGTTTCATGGTTAATGTGAAGGTCCAAGGGATACAGTAAAAATGCACTGGTGCATCTGAATCTAATACTGGTCTCCCAGGAGCGGTTCAAATGCACAACCTCTTTGAAGATTCACTCTTCTTGAAATTAAGTCGGGATTGTGCATTTTGTATTCAATTCCGATCTAATTTCTGTGTCTCACGGGCAATGTGAAGAACCAAGGCATACAGTAAACCGGCACTGGTGGATCGGAATCTAATACTGATCTCAGTGGATCCGCTAAAAGCACAAACCCTATGAAGATTTACACTTCTTGTACGTAAGTCGGAATTTTGCCTTTTGTATTCAATCGCCATGCAATTTCTGTGCTTCATAGTCAATGTGAATGTCCAAGGGATAGAGTAAACCTGCACTGGTGCATCGGAATCTAATACTAGTCTCACAGGAGCCGCTCAACGCACAAACTCTTAGAAGATTCACTCTTTTTGTACTTAAGTCGGCATTGTGCGTTTTGTATTCAATCCCCATGCAATTTCTGTGTTTCATGGTCAATGTGAAGGTCCAAGGGATACAGCAAACCAGCAATGGTGCTACGGAATCTAATACTGACCTCCCAAGCGCCGCTCAAGCACGAGCTCTTAGAAGATTCCGTCTTCTTGTACTTAAGTCAGGATTGTGCCTTTTGTATTCAATCCATATTCAATTTCAGTGTATCATGTTCAATGTGACGGTCCAAGGTTTACAGTAAACCTACGCTGGTGCTTCGGAATCTAGTACTGGTCTTCCAGGAGCCGCGCAAAGCACAAACTCTTAGAAGACTCACTCTTCTTGTACTTAAGACGGTATTGTGCCTTTTGTATTCAATCCCGAATCAATTTCTGTGTTTGATGGTCAAGGTAAAGCTCCATCATATACAGTAAACCTACGCAGGTGCATCGGAATATAATACTAGTTTCAGGAGCCGGCCAAAGCACAAACACATAGATGATTCACTATTCCTGTACTTAAGTCGGCATTGTGCCTTTTGTATTCAATCCCGATGTAATTTCTGTGTCTCATGGCCAATATGAAGGTCCAATGGATACAGTAAACTTGTACTAGTGCATTGGAATCTAATACTGGCCCCAGGAGCCGTTCAAATCACTAACTGTTAGCAGAGTCACTTTTCTTGTACTTAAGTCGGCATTGTACCTTTTGTATTCAATACCGATGCAATTTCTGTCTTTCATGATCAATGGGAGGCACCAAGGGATTCAGTAAACGTTCACTGATGAAACGGAATGTAATATTGGTTTCGCAGGAACCGCTCAAAACACAAACCCTTAGAAGATTTACTCTTCTGATACTTAAGTCGGATTGTGCCTTTTGAATTCAATCCCAATGCAATATCTGTGTTTCATGGTCAATGTGAAGTTCCAACGATAGGGTAAACCTGCACGGTGCATCGGAATCTAATACTGGTCCCCCACGAGCCGCTCATGTCACAAACTGTTAGAAGACTCACTCCTCTTGTACTTAAGAAGGCATTGTGCCTTTTGTATTCAATCCCGATGTAATTTCTGTGTTTCATGGGCAACGTAAAGGTCCAAGGTATACAGTAACCCTACACTGGTGCATCGGAATCTAATACTGGTGTCTCAGGAGCCGCTCAAAAGACAAACTCTTAGAAGACTCACTCTTCTTGTACTTAAGTCCTCATTGTTCCTTTTATATAACAGTCCCAATGCAATTTCTGTGTTTCATGGTCAAAGTGAAGGTCCAAGGGATACAGTAAATATGCACTGGTGCAGTAAACCTACACTGTTGCATCGCAATCAAATACTGGTCTCCCTGGAGCTGCTCTAAGCACAAACTCCTAGAAGATTTTCTCTTCTTGTACTTAAGTCGGCATTGTGCATTTTGTATTCAATTCCGATGCAATTTCTGTGTTTCATGGTAAATGCGAAGTTCTAAGGGATACAGTAAATCGGCACTGGTGCATCGGAATCTAATACTGGTCTCCCAGGAGCCGCTCAAATCATAAACTGTTAGAAGATTTACTCATCTTGTACTTAAGTCGACATTGTGCCTTTTGTATTAAATCCTGATGCAATTTCTTTGTTTCATGGTCAATGTGAAGGTCCCACTGATACAGTCAACTGGCACTGGTGCATCGGAATCTAATACTGAACTCCCAGGAGCCGCTCAAAATAGAATCTCTTAGAAGATTCACTCTTCTTTTACTTAAGTCGGCATTGTGCCTTTCGTATTCAATCCTGAAGCAATTTCTGTGTTTCATGGTTAATGTGAATGTTCAAGGGTTACAGTAAACCTGCTGCAGTGCATCGGAATCTAATAATGGTCTCCCAGGAGCCGCTCAAAGCACAAACTTTTAGAAGATTCACTCTTCTTGCACTTAAGTAGGCATTGTGCATATTGTATTCAATCCCGATGCAATTTCTGTGTTTCATGGTCAATGTGAAGAGCCAAGGTATACAGTAAACTTGCACAGGTGGATCGGAATCTAATACTGGTCTCCCAGGAGCTGCTCAAACACAAACTCTAAGAATATTTACTCTTTTTCTACTTAAGTTGGCATTGTTTCTTTTTTATTTATTCCTGAAGTACTTTCTGTGATTCATGGTGAATGTGAAGGTACAAGGGTTACAGTTAACCTGCACTGGTGCTTCGGACTCTAAAACTGATCTCCCAGGAGCCTCTCAAAGCGCAAACTCTTGGAAGATTCACTCTTCTCGTACTGAAGTTGGCATTGTGCCTATTGAATTCAATCCCGATGAAATTTCTGTGTCTCATGGTCAATGTGAAGGTCCTAGGGATAGAGTAAACCTGCACTGGTGCATCGGAAACAAATACTGGTATCCCAGGGGCCGCTCAAAACACAAACTGTTAGAAAATTCACTCTTCTTGTCCTTAAGTCGGCATTGTGCCTTATGTATTCAATCCCGATGTAATTTCTGTATTTCATGGTCAATGTGAAAGCCCAAGGGATACTGTAAACCTGCACTGGTGCATCGGAATCTAATACTGGTTTCCCAGGAGAAGCTCAATTCACGACCTCTTTGAAGATTCACTCATCTTGTACTTAAGTCGACAGTGTGCCATTTGTATTCAATCCTGATGAAAATTCTGTGTCTCATGGTCAATGTGCAGGTCCAGGGGATACAGTAAACCTGCGCTGGTGCATCGGAATCTAATACTGGTTTCCCAGGAGCCGCTCAACGCACGATCTCTTAGAAGATTCACTCATCTTGTACTTCAATTGGCATTGTGCCATTTGTATTCAATCCCTATTAAATTTCTGTGTTTCATGGTCAATGTGCAGGTCCAAGGGATACAGTAAACCTGCACTGGTGCATAAGAATCTAATACTGGTCTCCAAGGAGCCGCTCAAAGCACAAACTGTTAGAAGATTCACACTCCTTGTACTTAAGTCGGCATTGTGCCTTTTGTATTCAATCCCGATGTAATTTCTCTGTTTCATGGTCAATGTGACGGTCCAAGTGATGCAGTAAACCTGCACTGGTGCATCGGAATCTATTACTTGCCTCCCAGGAGCCGCTCAAAGAACAAACTCTTAGAATTTTCACTCATCTTATACTTAAGTCGGCATTGTGCCTTTTGTATTCAATCCCAATGCAATTTCTGTGTTTCACGGTGAATGTGAAGCTCCAAGGGATATAGTAAACGTGCACTGATGAAACGGAATGTAATACTGGTCTCCCTGGAGCCGCTCAAAGCACAAACTCTTAGAAGATTCGCTTTTCTTGTGCTTAGGTTGGCATTGAGCCTACTGTATACAATCCCGATGCAATTTCTGTGTCTCATGGTCAATGTGAAGGTCCAATGGATACAGTTAACCTGCGTTGGTGCATCGATATCCAATACTGGTCTCCCAGGACACGCTCTAAGCCCAAACTCTTGGAAGATCACTCTTCTTGTACTTAAGTAGCCATTCTGCATTTTGTATTCAATCCCGATGCAATTTCTGTGTCTCACGGGCTATGTGAAGAACCAAGGCATACAGTAAACCTGCACTGGTGGATCCGAATCTAATACTGATCTCAGTGGATCCGCTAAAAGCACAAACTCTTATAACATTTACACTTCGTGTACGTAAGTTGGCATTTTGCCTTTTGTATTCACTCGCGATGCAATTTCTGTGCTTCATTGTCAATGTGAATGTCCAAGGGATAGAGTAAACCTGCACTGGTGCATCGGAATCTAATACTAGTCTCCCAGGAGCCGCTCAAATCACAAACTGTTCGAAGATTCATTTCTCTTCTTTTTAAGTCTTCATTGTGCATTTTATATTCAATCCCGATGCAATTTCTGTGTTTAATGGTCAATGTGAAGGTCCAAGGGATACAAGAAACCTGCCCTGTTGTATCGGAATACAATACTGGTCTCCCAGGAGCCGCTCGAATCACAAACTCTTAGCAGATTAACTCTTCTTGTACCTAAGTCGGCATTGTGCCTTTAGTATTCAATACCGATGCAATTTCTGTCTTTCATGATCATTGGGAAGCTCCAAGGGATACAGTAAACGTTCACTGATGAAACGGAACGTTATATTGGTTTCGCAGGAGCCGCTCAAAACACAAACCCTTAGAAGATTCACTCTTCTTGTACTTAAGGCGGCATCGTGCTTTTTGTATTCAATCCCGATGTAATTTCTGTGTTTCATGGTCAATGTAAAGGTCCAAGGAATACGAAAACCTGCACTAGTGCATCGGAATCTATTACTGGTCTCCCAGGAGCCACTCAAAACACAAATTCTTTGAATTATCACTCTTCTAGTACTTAAGTAGGCATAGTGCCTTTTGTATTTAATTCCGATGCAATTTCTGTAATTCATGGCCAATGTGTAGGTCCAAGGGATACAGTAAACCAGCAGTGGTGCATCGGAATCTAATACTGGACTCCCAGAACCGCTCAAAGTACAAATTCATAGTAGATTCACTCATAATGTACATAAGTCGGCACTGTGACTTTTGTATTCAACCCCGATGCCAATTCTGTGTTTCATGATCAACATGAAGGTCCAAGGGATACGGTATACCTGCACTGGAGCATCGGAATCTAATACTGGCCTCCCAGGAGCCGCTCAAAGCACATATGCTTAGAAGATTCACTCTTCTTGTACTTATGTCTGCATTGTGCCTTTTTTATTCAATCCCAAAGCAATTTCTGTGTTTCATATTCGATAAGAAGTTCCAAGGATACGGTTAACCCGCACTGGAGCATCGGAATCTAATACTGGTATCCCACGAGCCACCCATGTCACAAACTGTTAGAAGATACACTCTTCTTGTACTTAAGATGGCATTGTGCTTTTTGTATTCAAACCCGATGTAATTTCTGTGTTTCATGGTCAATGTGAAGCTCCAACGGATACAGTAAACATGCACTGGTTCTTCGGAATCTAATACTGGTCTCCCAGGTGCTGCTCAATGCACTAACTCTTAGATGATTTCTCTTCGTGTACTTATGTCGGCATTGTTCATTTTGTATTCAATCCCGATGCAATTTCTGTGTTGTATAATCAATGTGAAGGTCCAAGGGATAGAGTAAACGTGCACTAGTGCATCGGAATCTGATACTAGTCTCCCAGGAGCCGCTCAAAGCACAAACTCTTAGAAGACTCACTCTTTTTGTACTTAAGACGGTATTGTGCCTTTTGTATTCAATCCCGATGCAATTTCTGTGTTTGATGGTCAAGGTAAAGCTCCATCATATACAGTAAACCTACGCAGTTGCATCGGAAAATAATACTAGTTTCAGGAGCCGGCCAAAGCACAAACACATAGATGATTCACTCTTCCTGTACTTAAGTCGGCATTGTGCATTTTGTATTCAATCCCGATGTAATTTCTGTGTCTCACGGCCAATCTGAAGGTCCAAGGGATATAGTAAACTTGCACTAGTGCATTGGAATCTAATACTGGCCCCAGGAGCCGTTCAAATCACTAACTGTTAGCAGAGTCACTTTTCTTGTACTTAAGTTGGCATTGTGACTTTTGTTTTCAATCCCGAAGCAATTTCAGTGTTTCATGGTCAATGTGAAGGTCCAAGGGTTACAGTAAATCTGCACTGGTGCATCGTAATCTAATACTGGTCTCCCAGGAGCTGCTCAAAGCATAAACTAATAGAAGATTCACTCTTCTTGTACTTAAGTCGGCATTGCGAATTTTGGATTCAATTTCTGTGTTTCATGGTTAATGTGAAGGTCCAAGGGATACAGTAAAAATGCACTGGTGCATCTGAATCTAATACTGGTCTCCCAGGAGCGGTTCAAATGCACAACCTCTTTGAAGATTCACTCTTCTTGAAATTAAGTCGGGATTGTGCATTTTGTATTCAATTCCGATCTAATTTCTGTGTCTCACGGGCAATGTGAAGAACCAAGGCATACAGTAAACCGGCACTGGTGGATCGGAATCTAATACTGATCTCAGTGGATCCGCTAAAAGCACAAACCCTATGAAGATTTACACTTCTTGTACGTAAGTCGGAATTTTGCCTTTTGTATTCAATCGCCATGCAATTTCTGTGCTTCATAGTCAATGTGAATGTCCAAGGGATAGAGTAAACCTGCACTGGTGCATCGGAATCTAATACTAGGCTCACAGGAGCCGCTCAACGCACAAACTCTTAGAAGATTCACTCTTTTTGTACTTAAGTCGGCATTGTGCGTTTTGTATTCAATCCCCATGCAATTTCTGTGTTTCATGGTCAATGTGAAGGTCCAAGGGATACAGCAAACCAGCAATGGTGCTTCGGAATCTAATACTGACCTCCCAAGCGCCGCTCAAGCACGAGCTCTTAGAAGATTCCGTCTTCTTGTACTTAAGTCAGGATTGTGCCTTTTGTATTCAATCCATATTCAATTTCAGTGTATCATGTTCAATGTGACGGTCCAAGGTTTACAGTAAACCTACGCTGGTGCTTCGGAATCTAGTACTGGTCTTCCAGGAGCCGCGCAAAGCACAAACTCTTAGAAGACTCACTCTTCTTGTACTTAAGACGGTATTGTGCCTTTTGTATTCAATCCCGAATCAATTTCTGTGTTTGATGGTCAAGGTAAAGCTCCATCATATACAGTAAACCTACGCAGGTGCATCGGAATATAATACTAGTTTCAGGAGCCGGCCAAAGCACAAACACATAGATGATTCACTATTCCTGTACTTAAGTCGGCATTGTGCCTTTTGTATTCAATCCCGATGTAATTTCTGTGTCTCATGGCCAATATGAAGGTCCAATGGATACAGTAAACTTGTACTAGTGCATTGGAATCTAATACTGGCCCCAGGAGCCGTTCAAATCACTAACTGTTAGCAGAGTCACTTTTCTTGTACTTAAGTCGGCATTGTACCTTTTGTATTCAATACCGATGCAATTTCTGTCTTTCATGATCAATGGGAGGCACCAAGGGATTCAGTAAACGTTCACTGATGAAACGGAATGTAATATTGGTTTCGCAGGAACCGCTCAAAACACAAACCCTTAGAAGATTTACTCTTCTGATACTTAAGTCGGATTGTGCCTTTTGAATTCAATCCCAATGCAATATCTGTGTTTCATGGTCAATGTGAAGTTCCAACGATAGGGTAAACCTGCACGGTGCATCGGAATCTAATACTGGTCCCCCACGAGCCGCTCATGTCACAAACTGTTAGAAGACTCACTCCTCTTGTACTTAAGAAGGCATTGTGCCTTTTGTATTCAATCCCGATGTAATTTCTGTGTTTCATGGGCAACGTAAAGGTCCAAGGTATACAGTAACCCTACACTGGTGCATCGGAATCTAATACTGGTGTCTCAGGAGCCGCTCAAAAGACAAACTCTTAGAAGACTCACTCTTCTTGTACTTAAGTCCTCATTGTTCCTTTTATATAACAGTCCCAATGCAATTTCTGTGTTTCATGGTCAAAGTGAAGGTCCAAGGGATACAGTAAATATGCACTGGTGCAGTAAACCTACACTGTTGCATCGCAATCAAATACTGGTCTCCCTGGAGCTGCTCTAAGCACAAACTCCTAGAAGATTTTCTCTTCTTGTACTTAAGTCGGCATTGTGCATTTTGTATTCAATTCCGATGCAATTTCTGTGTTTCATGGTAAATGCGAAGTTCTAAGGGATACAGTAAATCGGCACTGGTGCATCGGAATCTAATACTGGTCTCCCAGGAGCCGCTCAAATCATAAACTGTTAGAAGATTTACTCATCTTGTACTTAAGTCGACATTGTGCCTTTTGTATTAAATCCTGATGCAATTTCTTTGTTTCATGGTCAATGTGAAGGTCCCACTGATACAGTCAACTGGCACTGGTGCATCGGAATCTAATACTGAACTCCCAGGAGCCGCTCAAAATAGAATCTCTTAGAAGATTCACTCTTCTTTTACTTAAGTCGGCATTGTGCCTTTCGTATTCAATCCTGAAGCAATTTCTGTGTTTCATGGTTAATGTGAATGTTCAAGGGTTACAGTAAACCTGCTGCAGTGCATCGGAATCTAATAATGGTCTCCCAGGAGCCGCTCAAAGCACAAACTTTTAGAAGATTCACTCTTCTTGCACTTAAGTAGGCATTGTGCATATTGTATTCAATCCCGATGCAATTTCTGTGTTTCATGGTCAATGTGAAGAGCCAAGGTATACAGTAAACTTGCACAGGTGGATCGGAATCTAATACTGGTCTCCCAGGAGCTGCTCAAACACAAACTCTAAGAATATTTACTCTTTTTCTACTTAAGTTGGCATTGTTTCTTTTTTATTTATTCCTGAAGTACTTTCTGTGATTCATGGTGAATGTGAAGGTACAAGGGTTACAGTTAACCTGCACTGGTGCTTCGGACTCTAAAACTGATCTCCCAGGAGCCTCTCAAAGCGCAAACTCTTGGAAGATTCACTCTTCTCGTACTGAAGTTGGCATTGTGCCTATTGAATTCAATCCCGATGAAATTTCTGTGTCTCATGGTCAATGTGAAGGTCCTAGGGATAGAGTAAACCTGCACTGGTGCATCGGAAACAAATACTGGTATCCCAGGGGCCGCTCAAAACACAAACTGTTAGAAAATTCACTCTTCTTGTCCTTAAGTCGGCATTGTGCCTTATGTATTCAATCCCGATGTAATTTCTGTATTTCATGGTCAATGTGAAAGCCCAAGGGATACTGTAAACCTGCACTGGTGCATCGGAATCTAATACTGGTTTCCCAGGAGAAGCTCAATTCACGACCTCTTTGAAGATTCACTCATCTTGTACTTAAGTCGACAGTGTGCCATTTGTATTCAATCCTGATGAAAATTCTGTGTCTCATGGTCAATGTGCAGGTCCAGGGGATACAGTAAACCTGCGCTGGTGCATCGGAATCTAATACTGGTTTCCCAGGAGCCGCTCAACGCACGATCTCTTAGAAGATTCACTCATCTTGTACTTCAATTGGCATTGTGCCATTTGTATTCAATCCCTATTAAATTTCTGTGTTTCATGGTCAATGTGCAGGTCCAAGGGATACAGTAAACCTGCACTGGTGCATAAGAATCTAATACTGGTCTCCAAGGAGCCGCTCAAAGCACAAACTGTTAGAAGATTCACACTCCTTGTACTTAAGTCGGCATTGTGCCTTTTGTATTCAATCCCGATGTAATTTCTCTGTTTCATGGTCAATGTGACGGTCCAAGTGATGCAGTAAACCTGCACTGGTGCATCGGAATCTATTACTTGCCTCCCAGGAGCCGCTCAAAGAACAAACTCTTAGAATTTTCACTCATCTTATACTTAAGTCGGCATTGTGCCTTTTGTATTCAATCCCAATGCAATTTCTGTGTTTCACGGTGAATGTGAAGCTCCAAGGGATATAGTAAACGTGCACTGATGAAACGGAATGTAATACTGGTCTCCCTGGAGCCGCTCAAAGCACAAACTCTTAGAAGATTCGCTTTTCTTGTGCTTAGGTTGGCATTGAGCCTACTGTATACAATCCCGATGCAATTTCTGTGTCTCATGGTCAATGTGAAGGTCCCAGCTATACAGTAAACCTGCACTGGTGCATCGGAATCTAATACTGGCCTGCCAGGAGCCGCTAAAATCACAAACGGTTAGAAGATTCTCTCCTCTTGTACTTAAGTCGGCATTGTGCCTTTTGTATTCAATCCCGATGTAATTTCTATATTTCATGGTCAATGTGCTGGTCCAAGGGATACAGTAAACCTGCACTGGTGCATCAGAATCAATAACAGGTCTCCCAGGACCCGCTCAAGGAACTAACTCGTAGAATATTTACTTTTCTTGTACTTAAGTTGGCATTTTATCTTTTGTATTCAATCGCAATGCTATTTCTGTGTTTCATGGTCAATGTGATGGTCCAAGATATTCAGTAAACCTGCACTGGTGCATCGGAATCTAATACTGGTCTCCCTGGAACCACTCAACGCAGTAATTCTTAGGAGATTCACTCTTCTTATTTTTTAGTCGTCATTGTGCCTTTTGTATTCAATCCCGATGCAATTTCTTTGTTTCATCGTCAATGTGAAGGTCCAAACGATACAGTAAACCTGCACAGGTGCATCGGAATCTATTACTTGTCTCCCAGGAGCCGCTCAAAGCACAAACTGTGAGAACATTCACTCTTCTTGTACTTAAGTCGACATTGTACCTTTCGTATTCAATCCTGGAACAATTTCTGTGTTTCAAGGTCAATGCGAAGGTCCAAGGGTTACTGTAAACCTGCTCAGGTGCATCGGAATTTAATAATGGTCTCCCAGGAGCCGCTAAAAGCACAAACTCTTAGAAGAGTCACTCTTCTTGCACTTATGTAGGCATTGTTCCTTTGGTATTCAATCCCGATGCAATTTCTGTGTCTCATGGTCAATGTGAAGGTCCCAGCTATACAGTAAACCTGCACTGGTGCAACGGAATCTAATACTGGTCTCCCAGGAGCCGCTCAACGCACTAACTCTTAGAAGATTAACTCTTCTTTTACTTAAGCTGGCATTGTGCTTTTTATATTCACCCCCAATGCAATTTCTGTGTCTCATGGCCAATGTGAAGGTCCGAGAGATGCTGTAAACCTGCACTGGTGCATCGAAATATAATACTGGTCTCCCAGGAGCCGCTCAAAGCACAAACTGTTAGAAGATTCACGCTCCTTGTACTTAGGTCGGCAATGTGCCCTTTGTATTCAATCCCGATGTAATTTCAGTATTTCATGGTCCTTGTGAAGGTCCAAGGGATTCAGTGAACCTGCACTGGTGCATCGGAATCTAATACTGGTCTCCCAGGAGCCGCTCAAAGCACAAACTGTTAGAAGATTCACGATCCTTGTACTTAGGTCGGCATTGTGCCCTTTGTATTCAATCCCGATGTAATATCTGTATTTCATGGTCCTTGTGAAGGCCAAAGTGATACAGTAAACCTCAACTGGTTTATCGGAATCTATTACTGGTCTCCCAGGAGTCGCTCAATGAACTAACTCTTAGAAGATGCACTCTTCTTGTACTTAAGCCGGCATTGTGCCCTTTGTATTCAGTCCCGATGCAATTTCTGTGTTTCACGGTCAATGTGAAGCTCCAAGGGATATAGTAAACGGGGACTGATGAAACGGAATGTAATATTAGTGTCCCAGGAGCCGCTCAAAGCACAAATTCTTAGAAGATTCACTCTTCTTGTACTTAAGTCTGCATTGTGCCTTTCGTATTCAATCCTGAAGCAATTTCTGTGTTTTTAGGTCAATGTGAAGGTCCATGGGTTACAGTAAACCAGCACTGGAGAATCGGAATTTTATAATGGTCTCCCAGGAGCCGCGGAAAGCACAAACTCTTAGAAGATTCACTCTTCTTGCACTTAAGTGGGCATTGTTCCTTTGGTATTCAATCCCAATGCAATTTCTGTCTTTCACGGTCAATGTGAAGATCCAAGGGATACAGTAAACCAGCACTGGTGCATCGGAATCTACTACTGGTGTCCCAGGAGCCGCTCAACGCACTTACTCTACGAAGATTCACTCTTCTTGAACTTAACTCGGCATTGTGCGTTTTGTATTCAATCCCGATGCAATTTCTGTGTTTCATGGTCAATGTGTAGGTCCAGGGGATACAGTAAACCTGCACTGGAGCATAGGAATCCAATACTGGTCTCCAAGGAGCCACTCAAAGTAAAAAATTCTTAGAAGATTCTCTCTTCTTCTACTTAAGTCGGCATTGTTCCTTTTGTATTCAATCCCGAAGCAATTTCTGTATTTCATGGTCAATGTGAAGGTCCAAGGGATACAGTAAACCAGCACTGGTGCATCAGGATCTAATACTGGTCTCCAAGGAGCCGCTCAATTCACAAACTTTTAGAAGATTCACCCTTCTAGTACTTAAGTCAGCGTTGTGCCTTTTGTATTCAATCCAGATGCAATTTCTGTGCTTCATGGTCAATCTGAAGGGCCAAGGGATACAGTGAACCTGCACTGGTACATCGGAATCTAATACTGGTCTCCCAGGATGCGCTCAACTCACGATCTCTTAGAAGATCCACTCATCTTGTCCTTAAGTCGGCATTGTGCCTTTTGTATTCAATCCCGATGCAATTTCTGTGTTTCATGGTCAATGTGCAGGTCCAGGTGATACAGTAAACCTTCACTGGAGTATAGGAATCTAATACTGGTCTCCAAGGAGCCGAAAAACTAAAACATTCGTAGCAGATTCACTCTTCATGTACTTAAGTCGGCATTTTGCCTTTTGTATTCAATCCCGATGCAATTTCTTTGTCTCATGGCCAATGTGATGGCCCAAGTGATACAGTAACCCTCAACTTGTGCATCGAAATCTATTACTGGTCACCCAGGAGCCGCTCAAAAAACCAACTCTTACAACATTCACTCTTCTTGTACTTAAGTCGGCATTGTGCACTTTCTATTCAGTCCCGATACAATTTCTGTGTTTCCTGGTCAATGTGAAGGTCCAAGGGATACAGTAAAATTGCACAGGTGGATCGGAATTTAATTCTGGTCTCCCGGGAGCCGCTCAAAGCAAAAATTCTTAGAATATTCACTCTTCTCGTATGTAAGTAAGCATTGTGCTTTTGTATTCAATCCCGATGCAATTTCTGTGTTTCATGGTCAATGTGAAGGTCCAAGGGATACAGTAAACCTGAACTGGTGCATCGGAATCTAATACTGGTCTCCCAGGAGCCGCTCAAAGCACAAACTCTTAGAAGATTCACTCTTCTTGTATTTATGTCGGCATTGTGCATTTTGTATTCAATCCAAATGCAATTTCTGTGTTTCATGGTCAATTCGATTGTCCAAGGGATACGGTAAACCTATATTGGAACATCGGAATCAAATATTGGTCTTCCAGGAGCCGCTCAAAGCACAAACTCTTATAAGATTCACTCTTTTTCTACTTAAGTTGGAATTGTGCCTTTTGTATTCGTTCCTGAAGTAATTTCTGCGATTCATGGTGAGTGTGAAGGTCCAAGGGTTACAGTTAACCTGCTCTGGTGCATTTTAATCTAAAACTGGTCTCCCAGGATCCGCTCAATGCACAAACTCTTAGAAGATTCACTCTTCTTGTACTTAAGTCTGCATTCTGCCTTTTGTATTCAATCACGATGCAATTTCTGATATTCATGGTCAATGTGAAGGTCGAAGTGATACAGTAAACCTGCACTGGTGCATCGGAATCTAATACTGAACTCCCAGGAGTCGCTCAAAGAACAATCTCTTAGAAGATTCACTCTTCTTTAACTTAAGTCGGCATTGTGCTTTTTTTATTCAATCCCAGCGCAATATCTGTTTTCATTATCAATGTGAAGGTCCAAGGGATACATTAAACCTGAACTGGTGCTTCGCAATCTAATACTGGTCTCCCAGGAGCCGCTCAAATCACAACCTCTTAGAAGATTCACTCTTCTTGTACTTAAGTCGGCATTATGCCTATTTATTCAATCCCGATGCAATTTCTGTGTCTCATGGTCAATGTGAATGTCCAAGGGATACTGTAAACCAGCACTGGTGCACCGGAATCTAATACTGGTCTCCCAGGAGCCGCTCAAAGCACAAACTCATAGAACATTCACATTTCTTGTACTGAAGTCGGCTTTGTACCTATTGTATTCAATCCCGATGCAATTTCTGTGTCTCATGGTCAATGTGAAGGTCCTAGGGATACAGTAAACCTGCACTGGTGCATCGGAATCTTATACTGGTATCCCAGGAGCCGCTCAAAACACAAACGGTTAGAAGATTCACTCTTCTTGTACTTAAGTCGGCATTGAGCATTATGTATTCAATCACGATGTAATTTCTGTATTTCGTGGTCAATGTGAAGGTCCAAGGGATACAGTAAACCTGCAATGATGCATCGGAATCTAATACTGGTTTCCCAGGAGCCGCTCAACTCACGACCTCTTAGAAAATTCACTCATCTTGTACTTAAGTCGGCAGTGTGCCTTTAGTATTAAATCCTGATGAAATATCTGTGTTTCATGGTCAATGGGCAGGTCCAGGGGATGCAGTAAACCTGCACTGGTGCATCGAAATATAATACTGGTCTCCCAGGAGCCGCTCAAAGCACAAACTCTGAGAAGATTCACTCTTTTTGTACTTAAGTCGCATTGTGCCTATTGTATTCAATCCCGATGAAATATCTATGTCTCATGGTCAATGTGAAGGTCCAAGGGATACAGTAAACCAGCACTGTTGCATCGGGATCTAATACAGGTCTCCCATGAGCCGCTCAACGAACTAACTCTTAGAAGATTCACGCTCCTTGTACTTAAGTCGGCATTGTGCCTTTTGTATTCAATCCTGATGTAATTTCTGAATTTCATGGTCCTTGTGAAGGTCCAAGGGATACAGTAAACCTGCAGTGGTGCATCGGTATCTAATACTGGTCTCCCAGGAGCCGCTCAGCGCACGATCTGTTCGAAGATTCACTCATCTTGTACTTATGTCGGCATTGTGCCTTTTGTAATCAATCCCGATGCAATTTCTGTGTTTCATGGTCATTTTGCAGGTCCAGGGGATACAGTTAACCTGCACTGGAGCACAGGAATCTAATACTGGCCTCCAAGGAGCCGCACAAAGTAAAAAATTCTTAGAAGATTCACTCTTCTTGTACTTCAGTCGGCGTTGTGCCTTTTGTATTCAATCCCGATGCTATTTCTGTGTTTCATGGTCAATGTGAAGGTCCAAGAGAAACAGTAAACCGGCACTGGTGCATCGGAATGTAATACTGAACTCCCAATAACCGCTCAAATAACAATCTCTTAAAAGGTAAATTCTTCTTCTACTTAAGCCGGCATTGTGATTTTTGTATTCAATCCTGATGCAATTTCTGTGTTTCATGGCCAATGTCAAGTTCCAAGGGATACAGTTAACGTGCACTGATGAAACGGAATGTAATATTGGTCTCCCAGGAGCCGCTCAAAGCACAAACTCTAAGAAGATTAACTGTTCTTCTACGTGAGTCGGCATTGTGCCTTTTGTATTCAATCCCGAAGCAATTTCTGTATTTCATGGTCAATGTGAAGGTCCAAGGGATACAGTAAACCAGCACTGGTGCATCAGAATCTAAGACTGGTCTCCAAGGAGCCGCTCGATTCACAAACTGTTAGAAGATTCACCCTTCTATTACTTAAGTCAGCGTTGTGCGTTTTGTATTCAATCCCGATGCAATTTCTGTGTTTCATGGTCAATCTGAAGGGCTAAGGGATACAGTAAACCTGCACTGGTGCATCGAAATTCAATACTGGTCTTCCAGGAGCCACTCAACGCTGTAACTCTTAGAAGATTCACTCTTCTTGTTTTTAAGCCGGCATTGTGCTTTTTATATTCAACCCCGACGCAATTACAGTGTTTCATTGTCAATGTTAAAGTCCAAGGGATACAGTAAACCTGAACTGGTGCATCGGAATCTAATACTGGTCTCCCAGGAGCCGCTCATAGCACAAATTCTTAGAGGATTCATTCTTCTTGTGCTAAAGTTGCTTTGTGATTATTGTATTCAATCCCGATGCTATATCTGTGTCTCATGGTCAATGTGAAGGTCCGGGAGATACAGTAGAATCGCCCTGGTGCATCGGAATCTAATACTGGTCTCTCAGGAGCCGCTCAAAGCACAAACTGTTAGAAGATTCACGCTCGTTGTACTTTTGTCGGCATTGTGCCTTTTGTAGTCAATCCCGATGTAATTTCTGTATTTCATGGTCCTTGTGAAGGTCCAAGGGATACAGTAAACCTGCACTGGTGCATCGGAATCTAATACTGGTCTCCCAGGAGCCGCTCAACACACGATCTCTTCGAAGATTCGCTGATCTTGTCCTTAAGTCGCCATTGTGCCTTTTGTATTCAATCCCGATGCAATTTCTGTGTTTCATGGTCAATGTGCAGGTCCAGGGGATACAATAAATTGCACAGGTGGATCGGAATCTAAATCTGGTCTCCCAGGAGCCGCTCAAAGCAAATACCCTTAGAAGATTCACTCTTCTTGTATTTATGTGGGCATTGTGCATTTTGTATTCAATCCCAATGCAATTTCTGTGATTCATGGTCAATGTGAAGGTCCAAGGGATACAGTAAACCTGCACTGGTGCATCGGAATCTAATACTGGTCTCCCAGGAGCCGCTCAAAGCACAAACCCTTCGAAGATTCACTCTTCTTGTATTTATGTGGGCATTGTGCATTTTGTATTCAATCCCAATGCAATTTCTGTGATTCATGGTCAATGCGATGGTGCCTATTGTATTCAATCCCGATGCAATTTCTGTGTCTCATGGTCAATGTGAAGGTCTGAGAGATACAGTAAACCTATACTGGAGCATCGGAATCAAATACTGGTCTCCCAGGAGGCGCTCAAAACACAAACTCTTAGAAGATTCACCCTTTTTTTACTTAAGTTGCAATTGTGCATTTTGTATTCAATCCCGAAGTACTTTCTGTGATTCAAGGTGAATGTGAAGGTCCAAGGGTTACAGTTAACCTTCTCTGGTGCATCGGAATCTAAAACTGGTCTCCCAGGAGCCGCTCAAAGCAGAAACTCTTAGAAGATTCACTCTTCTTGTACTTAAGTTTGCATTCTGACTATTCTATTCAATCACGATGCAATATCTGTGTATCATGGTCAATGTGAAGGTCGAAGTGGTACAGTAAACCTGCACTGGTGCATCGGAAACTAATACTGGTGTCCCAGGAGCCGCTCAACTCACGACCTCCTAGAAGATTCACTCATCTTGTACTTAAGTCGGCATTATGCCTATTTTAGTCAATCCCGATGCAATTTCTGTGTCTCATGGTCAATGTGCAGGTTCATGGGATACGGTAAACCTGCACTGGTGCATCAGAATATAATACTGGTCTCCCAGGAGCCGCTCAAAGCACAAACTCTTAGAAGATTCACTCTTTTTGTACTGAAGTCGGCATTGTGCCTATTGTATTCAATCCCGCTGCAATTTCTATGTCTCATGGTCAATGTGAAGGTCCAAGGGATACACTAAACCGGCACTGGTGCATCGGAATCTAATACTGGTCTCCCAGGATCCGCTCAAACCACAATCTCTTAGAATATTCACTTTTCTTGTACTTAAGTCGGCATTGTGCCTTTTGTATTCAATTGCAATGCAATTTCTGTGTTTCATGGTCAATGTGAAGGTCCTAGGGATACAGTAAGCCTGCACTGGTGCATCGCAATCTAATGCTGGTCTCCCAGGATCCGCTAAAAGCAGAGACTCTTAGAAGATTCACTCTTCTTGTACTTAAGTCGGCATTGTGCCTTGTGTATTCAATCCCCATGCAATATCTGTCTGTCATCGTCAATGTGCAGGTCCAATGGATACAGAGAACCTGCACTTTTGCATCGGAATCTAATACTGGTCTCACAGGAGCCGCTGAACCCACGATGTCTTAGATGATTCACTCATCTTGTACTTACGTCAGCAATGTGCCTTTTGTATTGAATCCCGATGCAATTTCTCTGTTTCATGGTCAATGTGAAGGTCCTAGTGATACAGAAAACACGCACTGGTGCATCGGAATCTACTACTGGTATCCCAGGAACCGCTCTAAGCACAAACTCTTAGAAGATTCTCTTTTCTTGTACTTAAGTCGGCATTTTGCATTTTATATTCAATCCCAATTCAATTTCTGTGTTTCATGGTCTATCTGAAAGTCCAAGGGATACAGTAAACCTGCACTGGTGCATCGGAATCAGATACTGGTCTCCCAGTAGCCGCTCAAAACACAAACTGTTGGAAGATTCACTCTTCTTTTACTTAAGTAGGCATTGTGAGTTTTGTATTCAATCCCGACGTAATTTCTATGTTTCATCGTCAATGTGCAGTTCCAAGGGATACAGTAAATCTGCACTGGTGCATCGTAATCTAATACTGGTCTCCCAGGAGCCGCTCAAAGCAGAAACTCTTAGAAGATTCACTCTTCTTGTACTTAAGTTTGCATTCTGCCTTTTGTATTCAATCACGATGCAATATCTGTGTATCATGGTCAGTTTGAAGGTCGAAGTGATACAGTAAACCTGCACTGGTGCATCGGAATATAATACTGAACTCCCAGGAGCCGCTCAAAGAACAACCTCTTAGAATATTCACTCTTCTTGTACTTAAGTCGGCATTTTGCCTTTTATATTCAATCCCAATTCAATTTCTGTGTTTCATGGTCTATCTGAAGGTCCAAGGGAGACAGTAAACCTGCACTGGTGCATCGGAATCAGATACTGGTCTCCCAGGAGCCGCTCAAAGCACAAACTGTTGGAAGATTCACTCCTCTTTTACTTCAGTAGGCATTGTGAGTTTTGTATTCAATCCCGACATAATTTCTATGTTTCATCGTCAATGTGAAGTTCCAAGGGATACAGTAAATCTGCACTGGTGCATCGTAATCTAATACTGGTCTCCCAGGAGCCGCTCAAAGCATAAACTGTTAGAAGATTCACTCTTAATGTACTTAAGTCGGCATTGTGCCTTTTGTATTTAATCCCGATGCAAATTCAGTGTTTCATGGTCAATGTGAAGGTCCAAGGCATACAATAAACCTGCACTGGTGTATCGGAATCTAATATAGTTATCCCAGGAGCCGCTCAAATCACAAACTCTTAGAAGATTCATTCTTCTTGAACTTAAGTCAGCATTGTACCTTTGTGATTCAATCCCAATATAATTTCTGTGTTTCATAGTTAATGTGAAGGTCCAAGGGATACAGTAAACTTGCACTGGTGCATCAGAATCTAATACTGGTGTCCCAGGAGCCGCTCAAAGCACAAACTCTTAGAAAATTCACTCTTCATGTACTTAAGTTTGCATTCTGACTATTCTATTCAATCACGATGCAATATCTGTGTATCATGGTCAATGTGAAGCTCCAAGGGATATAGTAAACGGGCACTGATGAAACGGAATGTAATATTAGTCTCCCAGGAGCCGCTCAAAGCACAAAGTCTTAGAAGATTCACTCTTCTTGTACTTAAGTCTGCATTGTGCCTTTCGTATTCAATCCTGAAGCAATTTCTGTGTTTTTAGGTCAATGTGAAGGTCCATGGGTTACAGTAAACCAGCTCTGGAGCATCGGAATTTTATAATGGTCTCCCAGGAGCCGCGGAAAGCACAAACTCTTAGAAGATTCACTCTTCTTGCACTTAAGTGGGCATTGTTCCTTTGGTATTCAACCCCATGCAATTTCTGTCTTTCACGGTCAATGTGAAGATCCAAGGGATACAGTAAACCTGCACTGGTGCATCGGAATCTAATACTGGTGTCCCAGGAGCCGCTCAACGCACTTACTCTCCGAAGATTCACTCTTCTTGAACTTAACTCGGCAATGTGCGTTATGTATTCAATCCCGATGCAATTTCTGTGTTTCATGGTCAATGTGTAGGTCCAGGGGATACAGTAAACCTGCACTGGAGCATAGGACCCCAATACTGGTCTCCAAGGAGCCACTCAAAGTAAACAATTCTTAGAAGATTCTCTCTTCTTCTACTTAAGTCGGCATTGTTCCTTTTGTACTCAATCCCGAAGCAATTTCTGTATTTCATGGTCAAAGTGAAGGTCCAAGGGATACAGTAAACCAACACTGGTGCATCAGGATCTAATACTGGTCTCCAAGGAGCCGCTCAATTCACAAACTTTTAGAAGATTCACCCTTCTAGTACTTAAGTCAGAGTTGTGCCTTTTGTATTCAATCCAGATGCAATTTCTGTGCTTCATGGTCAATCTGAAGGGCCAAGGGATACAGTGAACCTGCACTGGTGCATCGGAATCTAATACTGGTCTCCCAGGATCCGCTCAACTCACGATCTCTTAGAAGATCCACTCATCTTGTCCTTAAGTCGGCATTTTGCCTTTTGTATTCAATCCCGATGCAATTTCTGTGTTTCATGGTCAATGTGCAGGTCCAGGGGATACAGTAAACCTTCACTGGAGTATAGGAATCTAATACTGGTCTCCAAGGAGCCGAAAAACTAAAAAATTCGTAGCAGATTCACTCTTCATGTACTTAAGTCGGCATTGTGCCTTTTGTATTCAATCCCGATGCAATTTCATTGTTTCATGGCCAATGTGATGGCCCAAGTGATACAGTAAACCTCAACTTGTGCACCGAAATATATTACTGGTCTCCCAGGAGCCGCTCAAAAAACAAACTGTTACAACATTCACTCTTCTTGTACTTAAGTCGGCATTGTGCACTTTGTATTCAGTCCCGATACAATTTCTGTGTTTCCTGGTCAATGTGAAGGTCCAAGGGATACAGTAAAATTGCACAGGTGGATCGGAATTTAATTCTGGTCTCCCGGGAGCCGCTCAAAGCAAAAATTCTTAGAATATTCACTCTTCTCGTATGTAAGTAAGCATTGTGCTTTTGTATTCAATCCCGATGCAATTTCTGTGTTTCATGGTCAATGTGAAGGTCCAAGGGATACAGTAAACCTGAACTGGTGCATCGGAATCTAATACTGGTCTCCCAGGAGCCGCTCAAAGCACAAACTCTTAGAAGATTCACTCTTCTTGTATTTATGTCGGCATTGTGCATTTTGTATTCAATCCAAATGCAATTTCTGTGTTTCATGGTCAATTCGATTGTCCAAGGGATACGGTAAACCTATACTGGAACATCGGAATCAAATATTGGTCTTCCAGGAGCCGCTCAAAGCACAAACTCTTATAAGATTCACTCTTTTTCTACTTAAGTTGGAATTGTGCCTTTTGTATTCGTTCCTGAAGTAATTTCTGCGATTCATGGTGAGTGTGAAGGTCCAAGGGTTACAGTTAACCTGCTCTGGTGCATTTTAATCTAAAACTGGTCTCCCAGGATCCGCTCAAAGCACAAACTCTTAGAAGATTCACTCTTCTTGTACTTAAGTCTGCATTCTGCCTTTTGTATTCAATCACGATGCAATTTCTGATATTCATGGTCAATGTGAAGGTCGAAGTGATACAGTAAACCTGCACTGGTGCATCGGAATCTAATACTGAACTCCCAGGAGCCGCTCAAAGAACAATCTCTTAGAAGATTCACTCTTCTTTAACTTAAGTCGGCATTGTGCTTTTTTTATTCAATCCCAGCCCAATATCTGTTTTCATTATCAATGTGAATGTCCAAGGGATACATTAAACCTGAACTGGTGCTTCGCAATCTAATACTGGTCTCCCAGGAGCCGCTCAAATCACAACCTCTTAGAAGATTCACTCTTCTTGTACTTAAGTCGTCATTATGCCTATTTATTCAATCCCGATGCAATTTCTGTGTCTCATGGTCAATGTGAATGTCCAACGGATACTGTAAACCAGCACTGGTTCACCGGAATCTAATACTGGTCTCCCAGGAGCCGCTCAAAGCACAAACTCATAGAACATTCACATTTCTTGTACTGAAGTCGGCATTGTGCCTATTGTATTCAATCCCGATGCAATTTCTGTGTCTCATGGTCAATGTGAAGGTCCTAGGGATACAGTAAACCTGCACTGGTGCATCGGAATCTTATACTGGTATCCCAGGAGCCGCTCAAAACACAAACGGTTAGAAGATTCACTCTTCTTGTACTTAAGTCAGCATTGAGCATTATGTATTCAATCCCGATGTAAATTCTGTATTTCGTGGTCAATGTGAAGGTCCAAGGGATACAGTAAACCTGCATGATGCATCGGAATCTAATACTGGTTGCCCAGGAGCCGCTCAACTCACGACCTCTTAGAAAATTCACTCATCTTGTACTTAAGTCGGCAGTGTGCCTTTAGTATTAAATCCTGATGAAATATCTGTGTTTCATGGTCAATGTGCAGGTCCAGGGGATGCAGTAAACCTGCACTGGTGCATCGAAATATAATACTGGTCTCCCAGGAGCCGCTCAAAGCACAAACTCTGAGAAGATTCACTCTTTTTGTACTTAAGTCGCATTGTGCCTATTGTATTCAATCCCGATGAAATTTCTATGTCTCATGGTCAATGTGAAGGTCCAAGGGATACAGTAAACCAGCACTGTTGCATCGGGATCTAATACAGGTCTCCCATGAGCCGCTCAACGAACTGACTCTTTGAAGCTTCACGCTCCTTGTACTTAAGTCGGCATTGTGCCTTTTGTATTCAATCCTGATGTAATTTCTGAATTTCATGGTCCTTGTGTAGGTCCAAGGGATACAGTAAACCTGCAGTGGTGCATCGGTATCTAATACTGGTCTCCCAGGAGCCGCTCAGCGCTCGATCTGTTCGAAGATTCACTCATCTTGTACTTATGTCGGCATTGTGCCTTTTGTAATCAATCCCGATGCAATTTCTGTGTTTCATGGTCATTGTGCAGGTCCAGGGGATACAGGTAACCTGCACTGGAGCACAGGAATCTAATACTGGCCTCCAAGGAGCCGCACAAAGTAAAAAATTCTTAGAAGATTCACTCTTCTTGTACTTAAGTCGGCGTTGTGCCTTTTGTATTCAATCCCGATGCTATTTCTGTGTTTCATGGTCAATGTGAAGGTCCAAGAGAAACAGTAAACCGGCACTGGTGCATCGGAATGTAATACTGAACTCCCAATAACCGCTCAAATAACAATCTCTTAAAAGGTAAATTCTTCTTCTACTTAAGCCGGCATTGTGCTTTTTGTATTCAATCCTGATGCAATTTCTGTGTTTCATGGCCAATGTCAAGTTCCAAGGGATACAGTTAACGTGCATTGATGAAACGGAATGTAATATTGGTCTCCCAGGAGCCGCTCAAAGCACAAACTCTAAGAAGATTCACTGTTCTTCTACGTGAGTCGGCATTGTGCCTTTTGTATTCAATCCCGAAGCAATTTCTGTATTTCATGGTCAATGTGAAGGTCCAAGGGATACAGTAAACTAGCACTGGTGCATCAGAATCTAAGATTGGTCTCCAAGGAGCCGCTCGATTCACAAACTGTTAGAAGATTCACCCTTCTATTACTTAAGTCAGCGTTGTGCGTTTTGTATTCAATCCCGATGCAATTTCTGTGTTTCATGGTCAATCTGAAGGGCCAAGGGATACAGTAAACCTGCACTGGTGCATCGAAATTCAATACTGGTCTTCCAGGAGCCACTAAACGCTGTAACTCTTAGAAGATTCACTCTTCTTGTTTTTAAGCCGGCATTGTGCTTTTTATATTCAACCCCGACGCAATTACAGTGTTTCATTGTCAATGTTAAAGTCCAAGGGATACAGTAAACCTGAACTGGTGCATCGGAATCTAATACTGGTCTCCCAGGAGCCGCTCATAGCACAAATTCTTAGAGGACTCATTCTTCTTGTGCTAAAGTTGCTTTGTGATTATTGTATTCAATCCCGATGCTATATCTGTGTCTCATGGTCAATGTGAAGGTCCGGGAGATACAGTAGAATCGCACTGGTGCATCGGAATCTAATACTGGTCTCTCCGGAGCCGCTCAAAGCACAAACTGTTAGAAGATTCACGCTCGCTGTACTTTTGTCGGCAATGTGCCTTTTGTAGTCAATCCCGATGTAATTTCTGTATTTCATGGTCCTTGTGAAGGTCCAAGGGATACAGTAAACCTGCACTGTTGCATCGGAATCTAATACTGGTCTCCCAGGAGCCGCTCAACACACGATCTCTTCGAAGATTCGCTCATCTTGTCCTTAAGTCGGCATTGTGCCTTTTGTATTCAATCCCGATGCAATTTCTGTGTTTCATGGTCAATGTGCAGGTCCAGGGGATACAATAAATTGCACAGGTGGATCGGAATCTAATTCTGGTCTCCCAGGAGCCGCTCAAAGCAAAAACCCTTAGAAGATTCACTCTTCTTGTATTTATGTGGGCATTGTGCATTTTGTATTCAATCCCAATGCAATTTCTGTGATTCATGGTCAATGTGAAGGTCCAAGGGATACAGTAAACCTGCACTGGTGCATCGGAATCTAATACTGGTCTCCCAGGAGCCGCTCAAAGCACAAACCCTTAGAAGATTCACTCTTCTTGTATTTATGTGGGCATTGTGCATTTTGTATTCAATCCCAATGCAATTTCTGTGATTCATGGTCAATGCGATGGTGCCTATTGTATTCAATCCCGATGCAATTTCTGTGTCTCATGGTCAATGTGAAGGTCTGAGAGATACAGTAAACCTATACTGGAGCATCGGAATCAAATACTGGTCTCCCAGGAGGCGCTCAAAACACAAACTCTTAGAAGATTCACCCTTTTTTTACTTAAGTTGCAATTGTGCATTTTGTATTCGTTCCCGAAGTACTTTCTGTGATTCAAGGTGAATGTGAAGGTCCTAGGGTTACAGTTAACCTTCTCTGGTGCATCGGAATCTAAAACTGGTCTCCCAGGAGCCGCTCAAAGCAGAAACTCTTAGAAGATTCACTCTTCTTGTACTTAAGTTTGCATTCTGACTATTCTATTCAATCACGATGCAATATCAGTGTATCATGGTCAATGTGAAGGTCGAAGTGGTACAGTAAACCTGCACTGGTGCATCGGAAACTAATACTGGTGTCCCAGGAGCCGCTCAACTCACGACCTCCTAGAAGATTCACTCATCTTGTACTTAAGTCGGCATTATGCCTATTTTAGTCAATCCCGATGCAATTTCTGTGTCTCATGGTCAATGTGCAGGTTCATGGGATACGGTAAACCTGCACTGGTGCATCGGAATATAATACAGGTCTCCCAGGAGCCGCTCAAAGCACAAACTCTTAGAAGATTCACTCTTTTTGTACTGAAGTCGGCATTGTGCCTATTGTATACAATCCCGCTGCAATTTCTATGTCTCATGGTCAATGTGAAGGTCCAAGGGCTACAGTAAACCTGCACTGGTGCATCGGAATCTAATACTGGTCTCCCAGGATCCGCTCAAACCACAATCTCTTAGAATATTCACTTTTCTTGTACTTAAGTCCGCATTGTGCCTTTTGTATTCAATTGCAATGCAATTTCTGTGTTTCATGGTCAATGTGAAGGTCCAAGGGATACAGTAAGCCTGCACTGGTGCATCGGAATCTAATACTGGTCTCACAGGAGCCGCTGAACCCACGATGTCTTAGATGATTCACTCATCTTGTACTTACGTCAGCATTGTGCCTTTTGTATTGAATCCCGATGCAATTTCTCTGTTTCATGGTCAATGTGAAGGTCCTAGTGATACAGAAAACACGCACTGGTGCATCGGAATCTACTACTGGTATCCCAGGAACCGCTCTAAGCACAAACTCTTAGAAGATTCTCTTTTCTTGTACTTAAGTCGGCATTTTGCATTTTATATTCAATCCCAATTCAATTTCTGTGTTTCATGGTCTATCTGAAGGTCCAAGGGGTACAGTAAACCTGCACTGGTGCATCGGAATCAGATACTGGTCTCCCAGTAGCCGCTCAAAGCACAAACTGTTGGAAGATTCACTCTTCTTTTACTTAAGTAGGCATTGTGAGTTTTGTATTCAATCCCGAAGTAATTTCTATGTTTCATCGTCAATGTGCAGTTCCAAGGGATACAGTAAATCTGCACTATTGCATCGTAATCTAATACTGGTCTCCCAGGAGCCGCTCAAAGCATAAACTGTTAGAAGATTCACTCTTCTTGTTTTTAAGCCGGCATTGTGCTTTTTATATTCAACCCCGATGCAATTACTGTGTTTCATTGTCAATGTTAAAGTCCAAGGGATACAGTAAACCTGAACTGGTGCATCGGAATCAAATTACTGGTCTCCCAGGAGCCGCTCATAGCACAAACTCTTAGAGGATTCATTCTTCTTGTGCTTAAGTTGCTTTGTGATTATTGTATTCAATCCCGATGCAATTTCTGTGTTTCATGGTCAATGTGAAGGTCCAAGGGATACAGTAAACCTGCACTGGTGCATCGGAATCTAATACTGGTCTCCCAGGAGCCGCTCAAAGCACAAACCCTTAGAAGATTCACTCTTCTTGTATTTATGTGGGCATTGTGCATTTTGTATTCAATCCCAATGCAATTTCTGTGTTTCATGGTCAATGCGATGGTGCCTATTGTATTCAATCCCGATGCAATTTCTGTGTCTCATGGTCAATGTGAAGGTCCGAGAGATACAGTAAACCTATACTGGTGCATCGGAATCAAATACTGGTCTCCCAGGAGGCGCTCAAAACACAAACTCTTAGAAGATTCACCCTTTTTTTACTTAAGTTGCAATTGTGCCTTTTGTATTCGTTCCCGAAGTACTTTCTGTGATTCAAGGTGAATGTGAAGGTCCAAGGGATACAGTTAACTTGCTCTGGTGCATCGGAATCTAAAACTGGTCTCCCAGGAGCCGCTCAAAGCAGATACTCTTAGAAGATTCACTCTTCTTGTACTTAAGTTTGCATTCTGCCTTTTGTATTCAATCACGATGCAATATCTGTGTATCATGGTCAGTTTGAAGGTCGAAGTGATACAGTAAACCTGCACTGGTGCATCGGAATATAATACTCGTCTCCCAGGAGCCGCTCAAAGCACAAACTCTTAGAACATTCACCTATCTTGTACTGAAGTCGGCAATGTGCCTATTCTATTCAATCCCGATGCAATTTCTCTGTCTCATGGTCAAAGTGAAGGTATTAGGGATACAGTAAACCTGCACTGGTGCATCGGAATCTAATACTGGTCTCCCAGGAGCCGCTCAAAACACAAACTGTTAGAAGATTCACTCTTATTGAACTTAAGTCGGCATTGTGCATTATGTATTCAATCCCGACGTAATTTCTGTATTTCACAGTCAATGTGAAGGTCCAAGGGATACAGTAAACCTGCAATGATGCATCGGAATCTATTACTAGTGTCCCAGGAGCCGCTCAACTCACGACCTCTTAGAAGATTCGCTCATCTTGTACTTAAGGCGGCAGTGTACCTTTTGTATTAAATCCTAATGAAATATCTGAGTTTCATGGTCAATGTGCAGGTCCATGGGATACGATAAACCTGCACTGGTGCATTGGAATATAATACTGGTCTCCCAGGAGCCGCTCAAAGCACAAACTCTTAGAAGATTCACTCTTTTTGTACTGAAGTCGGCATTGTGCCTATTGTATTCAATCCCGCTGCAATTTCTATGTCTCATGGTGAATGTGAAGGTCCAAGGGATACAGTAAACCTGCACAGGTGCATCGCAATCTAATGCTGGTCTCCCAGGAGCCGCTCAACGCACTAACTCTTAGAAGATTCACTCTTCTTGAACTTAACTCGGTATTGTGCGTTTTGTATTCAATCCCGATGCAATTTCTGTGTTTCATGGTCAATGTGAAGGTCCAAGAGAAACAGTAAACCTGCACTGGTGCATCGGAATGTAATACTGAACTCCCAATAACCGCTCAAATAACAATCTCTTAAAAGGTAAATTCTTCTTCTACTTAAGCCGGCATTGTGCTTTTTGTATTCAATCCTGATGCAATTTCTGTGTTTCATGGCCAATGTCAAGTTCCAAGGGATACAGTTAACGTGCACTGATGAAACGGAATGTAATATTGGTCTCCCATGAGCCGCTCAAAGCACAAACTCTTAGAAGATTCACTGTTCTTCTACGTGAGTCGGCATTGTGCCTTTTGTATTCAATCCCGAAGCAACTTCTGTATTTCATGGTCAATGTGAAGGTCCAAGGGATACAGTAAACCAGCACTGGTGCATCTGAATCTAAGACTGGTCTCCAAGGAGCCGCTCGATTCACATACTGTTAGAGGATTCACCCTTCTATTACTTAAGTCAGCGTTGTGCCTTTTGTATTCAATCCCGATGCAATTTCTGTGTTTCATGGTCAATCTGAAGGGCCAAGGGATACAGTAAACCTGCACTGGTGCATCGGAATTCAATACTGGTCTTCCAGCAGAGACTCAACGCTGTAACTCTTAGAAGATTCACTCTTCTTGTTTTTAAGCCGGCATTTTGCTTCTTATATTCAACCCCGATGCAATTACTGTGTTTCATTGTCAATGTTAAAGTCCAAGGCATACAGTAAACCTGAACTGGTGCATCGGAATCAAAATACTGGTCTCCCAGGAGCCGCTCATAGCACAAACTCTTAGAGGATTCATTCTTCTTGTGCTTAAGTTGCTTTGTGATTATTGTATTCAATCCCGATGCTATTTCTGTGGTTCATGGTCAATGTGAAGGTCCAAGGGATACAGTAAACCGGCACTGGTGCATCGGAATCTAATACTGGTCTCCCAGGAGCCGCTCAAAGCACAAACCCTTCGAAGATTCACTCTTCTTGTATTTATGTGGGCATTGTGCATTTTGTATTCAATCCCAATGCAATTTCTGTGTTTCATGGTCAATGCGATGGTGCCCATTGTATTCAATCCCGATGCAATTTCTCTGTCTCATGGTCAATGTGAAGGTCCGAGAGATACAGTAAACCTATACTGGTGCATCGGAATCAAATACTGGTCTCCCAGGAGGCGCTCAAAACACAAACTCTTAGAAGATTCACCTTTTTTTACTTAAGTGGCAATTGTGCCTTTTGTATTCGTTCCCGAAGTACTTTCTGTGATTCAAGGTGAATGTGAAGGTCCAAGGGTTACAGTTAACTTGCTCTGGTGCATCAGAATCTAAAACTGGTCTCCCAGGAGCCGCTTAAAGCAGAAACTCTTTGAAGATTCACTCTTCTTGTACTTAAGTTTGATTTCTGCCTTTTGTATTCAATCACGATGCAATATCTGTGTATCATGGTCAATTTTAAGGTCAAAGTGATACAGTAAACCTGCACTGGTGCATCGGAATATAATACTGAACTCCCAGGAGCCGCTCAAAGAACAACCTCTTAGAATATTCACTCTTCTTGTACTTAAGTCGGCATTAGGCCTATTTTAGTCAATCCCGATGCAATTTCTGTGTCTCATGGTCAATGTGAATGTCCAAGGGATACTGTAAACCAGCACTGGTGCATCGGAATATAATACTCGTCTCCCAGGAGCCGCTCAAAGCACAAACTCTTAGAACATTCACCTATCTTGTACTGAAGTCGGCATTGTGCCTATTCTATTCAATCCCGATGCAATTTCTCTGTCTCATGGTCAATGTGAAGGTCCTAGGGATACAGTAAACCTGCACTGGTGCATCGGAATCTAATACTGGTATCCCAGGAGCCGCTCAAAACACAAACTGTTAGAAGATTCACTCTTATTGAACTTAAGTCGGCATTGTGCATTATGTATTCAATCCCGACGTAATTTCTGTATTTCACAGTCAATGTGAAGGTCCAAGGGATACAGTAAACCTGCAATGATGCATCGGAATCTATTACTAGTGTCCCAGGAGCCGCTCAACTCACGACCTCTTAGAAGATTCACTCATCTTGTACTTAAGTCGGCAGATTGCCTTTTGTATTAAATCCTAATGAAATATCTGTGTTTCATGGTCAATGTGCAGGTCCTAGGGATACGATAAACCTGCACTGGTGCATTGGAATATAATACTGGTCTCCCAGGAGCCGCTCAAAGCACAAACTCTTAGAAGATTCACTCTTTTTGTACTGAAGTCGGCATTGTGCCTATTGTATTCAATCCCGCTGCAATTTCTATGTCTCATGGTCAATATGAAGGTCCAAGGGATACAGTAAACCTGCACTGGTGCATCGGAATCTAATACTGGTCTCCCAGGATCCGCTCAAACCACAATCTCTTAGAATATTCACTTTTCTTGTACTTAAGTCGGCATTGTGCCTTTTGTATTCAATTGCAGTGCAATTTCTGTGTTTCATGGTCAATGTGAAGGTCCAAGGGATACAGTAAGCCTGCACTGGTGCATCGCAATCTAATGCTGGTCTCCCAGGAGCCGCTAAAACCTGAGACTCTTAGAAGATTCACTCTTCTTGTACTTAAGTCGGCATTGTGCCTTGTGTATTCAATCCCCATGCAATATCTGTGTGTCATCGTCAATGTGCAGGTCCAATGGATACAGGAAACCTGCACTTTTGCATCGGAATCTAATACTGGTCTCCCAGGAGCCGCTCAACCCACGATGTCTTAGATGATTCACTCATCTTGTACTTAAGTCAGCAATGTGCCTTTTGTAATAAATCCCGATGCAATTTCTCTGTTTCATGGTCAATGTGAAGGTCCAAGTGATACAAAAAACACGCACTGGTGCATCGATATCTACTACTGGTATCCCAGGAACCGCTCTAAGCACAAACTCTTAGAGGATTCTCTTTTCTTGTACTTAAGTCGGCATTTTGCCTTTTATATTCAATCCGAATTCAATTTCTGTGTTTCATGGTCTATCTGAAGGTCCAAGGGATACAGTAAACCTGCACTGGTGCATCGGAATCAGATACTGGTCTCCCAGGAGCCGCTCAAAGCACAAACTGTTGGAAGATTCACTCCTCTTTTACTTAAGTAGGCATTGTGAGTTTTGTATTCAATCCCGACATAATTTCTATGTTTTATCGTCAATGTGAAGTTCCAAGGGATACAGTAAATCTGCACTGGTGCATCGTAATCTAATACTGGTCTCCCAGGAGCCGCTCAAAGCATAAACTGTTAGAAGATTCACTCTTAATGTACTTAAGTCGGCATTGTGCCTTTTGTATTTAATCCCGATGCAAATTCAGTGTTTCATGGTCAATGTGAAGGTCCAAGGCATACAATAAACCTGCACTGGTGTATCGGAATCTAATATAGTTATCCCAGGAGCCGCTCAAATCACAAACTCTTAGAAGATTCATTCTTCTTGAACTTAAGTCAGCATTGTACCTTTGTGATTCAATCCCAATGTAATTTCTGTGTTTCATAGTTAATGTGAAGGTCCAAGGGATACAGTAAACTTGCACTGGTGCATCAGAATCTAATACTGGTGTCCCAGGAGCCGCTCAAAGCACAAACTCTTAGAAAATTCACTCTTCATGTACTTAAGTCGGCATTGTGCCTGTTGTATTCAATCCCATGCAATTTCTGTGTCGCATGGTCATTGTGAAGGTCCCAGGAATACAGTAAACCAGCACTGGTGCATCGGAATGTAATACTGGTCTGCCAGGAGCCGCTCAAAGCACAAACAGTTAGAAGATTCACTCTTCATGTACATAAGTCGGCATTGTACCCTATGTATTCAATCCCGGTGTAATATCTGTATTTCATGGTCAATGTCAAGGTCCAAGGGACACAGTAAACCTGCACTGGTGCATCGGAATCTAATACTGGATTCCCAGGAGCCGCTCAACCGACGATCTCTTCGAAGATTCACTCATCTTGTACTTAAGTCGGCATTGTGCCTTTTGTATTCAATCCCGATGCAATTTCTCTGTTTCATGGTAAATGTGAAGCTCCAAGTGATACAGTAAACCTGCACTGGTGCATCGGAATCTACTACTTGTGTCCCAGGAGCCGCAAAGAGCACCAACTCTTAGAATACTCACTCTTCTTGTACTTAAGTCGGCATTGGCCTTTTGTATTCAATCCCAATTCAATATCTGTGTTTGACGGTCAATGGGAAGCTCCAAGGGATATAGTAAACTTGCACTGATGAAACGGAATGTAATATTGGTCTCCCAGGAGCCGCTCAAAGCACAACCTCTTAGAAGATTTACTCTTCTTCTACTTAAGTCGGCAATCTGCCTTTTGTATTCAATCCCAATGCATTTTCTTTGTTTCATGGTCAATGTGAAGGTCCAAGGGTTACAGTAAACCTGCACTGGTGCATCGGATACTAATACTGGTCTCCCAGGAGCCCCTCAAAGCACAAATTCTTGGAAGATTCATTCTTTTGTACTTAAGTAGGCACTGTGCATTTTGTATTCAATGCCGATGCAATTTCTGTGTTTCATGGTCAATGTGAAGGACCAAGGGATACAGTAAACCTGCACTTCTGCATCGGATCTAATACTGGTCTCCGAGGAGCCGCTCAACGCACTAACTCTAAGAACATTCACTCTTCTTGTACCTAAATCGTCCTTGTGCTGTTTGTATTCAATCCTGATGTAATTTCTGTGTTTCATGGGGCAATGTGAATGTCCAAGTGATGCAGTCGGCCAGCACTGGTGTATCGTGATCTAATACTGAACTCCCATTTGCCACTCAAAAAACAATCTCTTACAAGATTCACTCTTCCTTTACTTAAGTTGGCATTGTGCTTTTTTTATTCAATAACGATGCAATTTCTGTGTTTCATTGTCAATGTGAAGGTCCAAGGGATACAGTAAACATGAACTGGTGTATCGTAATCTGATACTGGTCTCCCAGGAGCCGCTCAAAGCACAAAATCTTAGAAGATTCACTCGTCTTGTACTTAAGTCGGCATTGTGCCAATTGTATTCAATCCCGATGCAATTTCTGTGTCTCGTGGTCAATGTGAAGGTCTAAGGGAAACAGTAACCCTGCACTGGTGCATCGGAATCTAATACTGGTCTCTCAGGAGCCACTCAAACGACAAACTCTTAGAATATTTACTCTTCTTGTACATAAGTCCTCATTGTGCATTTTATATTCAATCCCAATGCTATTTCTGTGTTTCATGCTCAATGTTAAGTTCCAAGGGATACAGTAAACTTGCACCGGTGCATCGGAATATAATACTGGTTTCCCAGGAGCCGGTCAAAACTCAAACACTTAGATTATTCCCTCTTCCTGTACTTATATCGGCATTGTGCCTTAAGTATTCAATCCCGATGCAATTTCTGTGTTTAATGGTCAATGTGAAGCTCCAAGGGATACAGTAAACATTCACTGATGAAACGGAATGTAATATTGGTCTCCCAGGAGCCGCTCAAAGCACAAACTCTTAGAGAGTTACTCATCTTGTACTTACGTCGGCATTGTGCTTTTCGTATTCAATCCCGAAGCAATTTTTGTTTTTCATGGTTAATGTGAGGGTCCAAAGGCAACAGTAGACCTGCTCCGCTGCATCGGAATCTAATAATGGTCTCCCAGGACCCGCTCAGAGCAGAAACTCATAGTAGATTCACTCTTCTTGCACTTAAGTAGGCATTGTGCCTTTGGTATACAATCCCGATGCAATTTCTGTGTTTCATGGTCAATGTGAAGGTCCAAGGGATACAGTAAACTTGCAGTGGTGCATCAGAATCTAATACTGGTCACCCAGGAGCCGCTCAAAGCAGAAACTCGTGGAACATTCTCTCTTCTTGTACCTTAGTAGGCATTGTGCCATTTGTATTCAATCCCAATGCAAGTAATGTGTTTCATGGTTAATCTGAAGGTCCAAGCGATGCAGTAAACCGGCACTGGTGCAGCGGAACCAGAAACTGGTCTCCCAGGAGCCGCCCAAAGCACAAACTCTTAGAAGATTCACTTTTCTTGTACTTATGTCGGCATAGTGTCCTCTGTATTCAATCCCGATGTAATTTCTGTGTTTCATCGTCAATGTGAAGATCCAAGGGATACTGTATATCTGCACTGGTGCATCGGATACTAATACTGGTCTCCCAGGAGCCGCTCAAAGCATAAACTGTTAGAAGTTTCACTCTACTTGTACTTCAGTCGGCATTGTGCAATTTGTATTCAATGCCGATGCAAAATCTGTATTTCATGGTCAATGTGAAGGTCCACGTGATACAGTAAACCTGCACTGGTGCATCGGAATAAAATACTGGTCTCCCAGGAGTCTCTCAAAACACGAACTGTTAGAAGATTCACTCTTCAGTACATATGTCGGCATTGTAAATTTTGTATTCAATCCCAACGTAATGTCTGTGTTTTATGGTCAATCTCAAGGTCCAAGGGGTACAGTAAACTTACACTGGTGCATCGGAATGTAACACTGGTCTCCCTGGAGCCGCTCAAATCACTAACTGTTAGCAGATTCACTTTCCTTGTACTTATGTCGGCATTGTGCTTTTGTATTCAACACCGATGCAATTTCTGAGTTTCATGATCAATGTGAAGCTCCAAGGGAGACAGTTAACGTGCACTGATGAAACGGATTGTAATATTGGTCTCCAAGGAGCCGCTCAAAGCACAAACTCTTAGACGAATCACTCTTCTTCTACTTAAGTAGGCATTGTGCCTTTTGTATTCAATTCCGAAACAATTTCTGTGTTTGATGGTCAATGTGATGGTCCAAGGGATACAGTAAACTTCCACTGGAGCATCGGTATCTACTACTGGTCTCCCAGGAGCCGCTCAAAACACAAACTATTAGAAGGTTCACTCATATTGTACTTAAGTCGGCATTGTTCATTATGTATTAAATCCCGATGCAATTTCTGTGTTTCATGGTCAATGTGAAGGGCCAAGGGATACATTAAACCTGAACTGGTACATCGGAATCTAATACATGTCTCCCAGGAACCGCTCAAAGCAGAACCTCTTAGAAGATTCACTCTTCTTCTACTTAAATCGGCATTGTGCCTATTGTATTCAATCCCGATGCAATTTCTGTATCTCATGGTCAATGTGAATGTCCAAGGGATATGGTAGATCTGCACTGGTGCATCGGAATCTAATACTGGTCTCCCAGGGGCGGCTCAAAACACAAACTGTTAGAAGGTCCACTCTTCGTGTACTTAAGTCGGCATTGTGCCTTTTGTATTCATTCCCGATGCAATTTCTTTGTTTCATGGTCAATCTGAAGGTCCCAGGGATACAGTAAACTTGCACTGGCGCAGCTCAAATCACTAAGAGTCAGAAGAATCTCTCTTCTTGCACACAAGTCGGCATTGTGCTTTTTGTATTCGATCCTGATGCAATTTCTGTGTTTCATAGTCAATGTGAAGCTCCAAGGGGTACAGTAAACGTGCACTGATGAAACGGAATGTAATATTTTCTCCCTGGAGCCGCTCAAAGCACAAACTCATAGAAGATTCACTCTTCTTGAACTTAACTCGGCATTGTGCCTATTGTATTCAATCCCGATACAATTTCTATGTCTCATGGTCAATGTGAAGGTCCAGGGGATACAGTAAACCTGCACTGGTGCATCGGAATCTAATACTGGTCTCGTAGGAGCCGCTCAAAGCAAAAAACTGTTAGAAGATTCACTCTTCTTGTACTTAAGTTGGCATTCTGCGTATTGTATTCAATCCCGATGCAATTTCTATGTCTCATGTTCAATGTAAACCTGCACTGGTGCATCGGAATATAATACTGGTCTCGTAGGAGCCGCTCAAAGCAAAAAACTGTTAGAAGATTCACTCTTCTTGTACTTAAGTTGGCATTCTGCGTATTGTATTCAATCCCGATGCAATTTCTGTGCTTCATGGTCAATGTGCAGGTCCATGGGATACAGTAGACATGCACTGGTGCATCGGAATCTAATACTGGACTCACAGGAGCCGTTCAAAACTCAAACTCTTAGAAGATTCACTCTTATTTTACTTAAGTCGTCATTGTGCCTATTGTATTCAATCCCGATGCAATTTCTGAGTCTCATGGTCAATGTCAAGGGCCAAGGGATGCAGTAAACCAGCACTGTTGCATCGGAATCTAATACTGGTCTCCCAGGAGCCGCTTAACGCAATAACTCTTAGAAGATTCACTCTTCTTGTACTGAAGTTGGCATTCTGCGTATTGTATTCAATCCCGATGCAATTTCTATGTCTCATGGTCAATGTGAAGGTCCAGGGGATACAGTAAACCTGCACTGGTGCATCGTAATCTAATACTGGTATCGTAGGAGCCCCTCAAAGCAATAAAATGTTAGAAGATTCACTCTTCATGTACTTAAGTTGGCATTCTGCGTATTGTATTCAATCCCGAAGCAATTTCTGTGTCTCATGGTCAATCTGAAGGTCCAAGGGATACAGTAAAACAGCACTGGTGCATCAGAATCTAATACTGGTCGCCCAGGAGCCGCTCAAAACACAAACTGTTAGAAGATTCAATCTTCTTGTACTTAAGTCGGCATTGTGCCTTTTGTATTTAATCCCAATGCAATTTTTCTGTTTCATGGTCAATGTGAAGGTCCAAGTGATATAGTAAACCTGCAGTGGTGCATGGGAATCTATTACTGGTCTCCCAGGAGCCGCGCAAAGCACGCACTCTTAGAAGATTCACTCTTCTTTTACTTAAGTCGGCATTTTGCCTTTTGTATTCAATCCCGATGTAATATCTGTATTTAATGGACAATGTAAAGGTCCAAAGGATACAGTACATCTACACCGGTGTATCGGAATCTAATACTGGTCTCCCAGGAGCTACTCAATGTACGATCTCTTAGAAGATTCACTCATCTTGTACTTAAGACAGCTTTGAGCCCTTTGTATTCAATCCCGATGCAATTTCTCTGTTTCATGGTCAATGTGAAGGTCCAAGTGATACAGTAAACCTGCACTGGTGCATCGGAATCTAATACTGGTCTCCCAGGAGCCGCTCAAACACAAACTCTTAGAATACTCACTCTTCTTGTTCTTAAGTCGGCATTGTGCATTTTGTATTCAATCCCACTTTAATTTCTGTGTTTCACGGTCAATGTGAAGCACCAAGCTATATAGTACACGTGCACTGATGAAACGGAATGTAATACTGGTCTCACAGGACCTGCTCAAAGCACAAACTCTTAGAAGTTTCACTCTTCTTTTACTTAAGTCGGCATGAAGATTATTGTATTCAATTCCGATGCAATTTCTGTGTCTCATGGTCAATGTGAAGGTCCAAGGGATACAGTAAACCAGCACTGGTGCATCAGAATCTAATACTGGTCGCCCAGGAGCCGCTCAAAACAAAAACTGTTAGAAGATTCAATCATCTTGTACTTAAGTCGGCATTGTGCCTTTTGTATTCAATCCCAATGCAATTTTTCTGTTTCATGGACAATGTGAAGGTCCAAGGGATACAGTAAACTTGCACTGGTGCATCGGAATCTAATACTGGTCTCGTAGGAGCCACTCAAAACAAAAAACCTGTTAGAAGATTCACTCTTCTTGTACTTAAGTTGGCATTGTGCGTATTGTATTCAATCCCGATGCAATTTCTGTGTTTCATGGTCAATGTGCAGGTCCATGGGATTCATTAAACCTCCACTGGCGCATCGGAATCTAATACTGGTCTCACAGGAGCCTCTCAAAGCACAAACTCTTAGAAAATTAAATCTTCTTGTACTTAAGTCGAAATTGTGATTATTGTATTCAATCCCGATGCAATATCTGTGTCGCATGGTCAATGTGAAGGTCCAAGGGATACAGTAAACCAGCACTGGTGCATCAGAATCTAATACTGGTCGCCCAGGAGGCGCTCAAAGCACAAACTATTAGAAGATTCACTATTCTTGTACTTAAGTCGGCATTGTGCCTTTTGTATTCAATCCCTATACAATTTCTGTGTTTCATGTTCCATGTCAAGGGCCAAGGGATACAGTAAACCTACACTGGTGCATCGGAATGTAATACTGGTCTCCCAGGAGCCGCTCAAAGCACAAACTGTTAGAAGATTCACTCTTCCTGTACTTAAGTCGGCATTGTGCCATTTTTATTCAATCCCAATATAATTTCTGTAATTCTTTGTCAAAGTTTAGGTCCAAGGGATACAGTAAACCTACATTGGTGCATCGGAATCCAATACTGGTCTCCCAGGAGCCGCTCAATGTACGATCTCTTAGAAGATTCACTAATCTTGTACCTAAGTAGGCATTGTGCTTTTTGTATTGCATCCCGATGCAATCTCTGTGTCTCATGGTCAATGTGAAGGTCCAAGGGATACAGTAAACCAGCACTGGAGCATCAGAATCTAATACTGGTCGCCCAGGAGCCGCTCAAAACACAAACTGTTAGAAGATTCAGTCATCTTGTACTTAGGTCGGCATTGTGCCTTTTGTATTCAATCCCAATGCAATTTTTCTGTTTCATGGACAATGTGAAGGTCCAATGGATACAGTTTAACTTGCACTGGTGCATCGAAATCTAATACTGGTCTCGTAGGAGCCACTCAAAACAAAAAATTGTTAGAAGATTCACTCTTCTTGTACTTAAGTTGGCATTGTGCGTATTGTATTCAATCCCGATGCAATTTCTGTGTTTCATGGTCAATGTGCAGGTCCATGGGATTCATTAACCCTGCACTGGCGCATCGGAATCTAATACTGGTCTCACAGGAGCCTCTCAAAGCACAAACTCTTAGAAGATTAAATCTTCTTGTACTTAAGTCGAAATTGTGATTATTGTATTCAATCCCGATGCAATATCTGTGTCTCATGGTCAATGTGAAGGTCCAAGGGATACAGTAAACCAACACTGGTGCATCAGAATCTAATACTGGTCGCCCAGGAGGCGCTCAAAACACAAACTATTAGAAGATTCACTATTCTTGTAATTAAGTCGGCATTGTGCCTTTTGTATTCAATCCCTATACAATTTCTGTGTTTCATGGTCAATGTCAAGGGCCAAGGGATACAGTAAACCTACACTGGTGCATCGGAATGTAATACTGGTCTCCCAGGAGCCGCTCAAAGCACAAACTGTAAGAAGATTCACTCTTCTTGTACTTAAGTCGGCATTGTGCCATTTGTATTCAATCCCAATATAATTTCTGTAATTCATGGTCAAAGTGAAGGTCCAAGGGATACAGTAAACCTACATTGGTGCATCGGAATCCAATACTGGTCTCCCAGGAGCCGCTCAATGTACGATCTCTTAGAAGATTCACTAATCTTGTACTTAAGTCAGCATTGTGCCTTTTGTATTCAATCCCGATGCAATTTCTGTGTTACATGGTCAATGTGCAGGCCCAAGGGATACAGCAAACCTGCACTGGTGCATAGGAATCTAATACTGGTCTCCAAGAAACCGCCTAAAGTACAAACTCTTAGAAAATTCAATCTTCTTGTACTTAAGTCGTCATTGTGCATTTTGTATTCAATCCCAATGCAATTTTTCTGTTTCATGGTCAATGTGAAGGTCCAAGTGATACAGTAAACCTGCAGTGGTGCTTGGGAATCTATTACTGGTCTCCCAGGAGCCGCGCAAAGTACACACTCTTAGAAGATTCACTCTTCTTTTACTTAAGCCGGCATTTTGCCTTTTGTATTCAATCCCGATGTAATATCTGTATTTAATGGTCAATGGAAAGGTCCAAAGGATACAGTCCATCTACACTGGTGTATCGGAATCTTATACTGGTCTCCCTGGAGCTACTCAATGTACGATCTCTTAGAGGATTCACTCATCTTGTACTTAAGACAGCATTGTGCCTTTTGTATTCAATCCCGATCCAATTTCTCTGTTTCATGGTCAATGTGAAGTTCCAAGGGATACAGTAAACCAGCACTGGTGCATCAGAATCTATTACTGGTCGCCCAGGAGACGCTCAAAGCACAAACTGTTGGAAGATTCAATCATCTTGTACTTAAGTCGGCATTGTGCCTTTTGTATTCAAACCCAAAGCAATTTCTGTGTTTCATGGTCAATGTGCAGGTCCATGGGATCCAGTAAACCTCCAATGGCGCATCGGAATCTATTACTGGTCTCACAGGAGCCTCTCAAAGCACAAACTCTTAGAAGATTAAATCTTCTTGTAGTTAAGTCGGAATTGTGATTATTGTATTCAATCCCGATGCTATTTCTGTGTCTCATGGTCAATGTGAAGGTCCAAGAGATACAGTAAACCAGCACTGGTGCATCGGAATGTAATACTGGTCGCCCAGGCGGCGCTCAAAACACAAACTGTAAGAAGATTCACTCTTCTTGTACTTAAGTCGGCATTGTGCCTTTTGTATTCAATCCCTATGCAATTTCTGTGTTTCATGGTCAATGTCAAGGGCCAAGCGATACAGTAAACCTACACTGGGGCATCGGAATCTAATACTGGTCTCCCAGGAGCCGCTCAAAGCTCAAATTGTTAGAAGATACACTCTTCTTGTACATAATTCAGCATTGTGCCATTTGTATTCAATCCCGATATAATTTCTGTATTTCATGGTCAAAGTAAAGGTCCAAGGGATACAGTAAACCTGCACAGGTGCATCGGAATCTTATACTGAACTCCCAGGAGACGCTTAAAAGCCAATCTCTTAGGAGATTGACTCTTCTTTTCTTAAGTCGGCATTGTGCTTTTTTTATTCAATCCCAATGCAATATCTGTGTTAAATTGTCAATGTGATGAACCAAGGGATACATTAAACCTGAACTGGTGCATCGGAATCTAATACTGGAGTCCCAGTAGCTGCTCAAAGCATAAACTCTTAGAAGATTCACTCTTCTTGTACTTAAGTCGGCATTGTGCCTATTATATTCAAGCCCGATGAAATTTCTGTGTCTCATGGTCAATTTGAAGGTCCGAGTGATACAGTAAACCTGCACTGGTGCATCGGAATTTAATACTGGTCACCCAGGAGCCGCTCAAAACACAAACTCTTAGAAGATTCACTCTTCTTGTACTTAAGTCGGAATTATGGCTTTTGTATTCAATCCCATTGCAATTTCTGTGTATCACGGTCAATGTGAAGCCCCAAGGGATATAGTCAACAAGCACTGATGAAACGGAATGTAATATCGGTCTCCCAGGAGCAGCTCAAAGCACAAACTCTTAGAAGATTCACTCCTCTTGTACTTAAGTCGGCATTGTGCCCTTCGTATTCAATCCCGAAGCAATTTCTGTGTCTCATGGTCAATCGGAAGGTCCAAGGGATACAGTAAACTTGCACTGGTGCATTGGAATCTAATACTGGTCTCCCAGGCACCGCTCAAAGCACAAACTGTTAGAAGATTCACTCTTCTTGTACTTACGTTGGCATTGTGCCTTTTGTATTCAATCCCGATGCAATACCTGTGTTTCATTGTCAATGTGCAGGTCCATGGGATACAGTAAACTTGCATTGGTGCATCGGAATCTAATACTGGTCAAACAGGAGCCGCTAAAATCACAAACTGTTAGAAGATTCACTCTTCTTGTACTGAAGTCGGCATTGTGCCATTTGTATTCAATCCCGATATAATTTCTGTATTTCATGGTCAGAGTAAAGGTCCAAGGGATACAGTAAACGTACACTGGTGCATCGGAATCTAATACTGGTCTCCCAGGAGCCGCTCAATGTACGACCTCTTAGAAAATTCACTAATCTTTTACTAAAGTCGGCATTGTGCCTTTTGTATTCAATCGCAATGCAATTTCTGTGTTTCATGGTCAATGTGCAGGCCCAAGTGATACAGTTAAACTGCACTGGTGCATCGGAATCTATTACTGGTCTCCCAGGAGCCTCTCAAAGCACAAACTCTTAGAAGATTCACTCTTCTTGTACTTAAGTCGGCATTGTGCCTATTATATTCAATCCTGATGCAATTTCTGTGTCTCATGGTCAATGTGAAGGTCCAAGGGATACAGTAAACCTGCACTGGTGCATCGGAATCTAATACTGGTCTCCTAGGAACCGCTCAAAACACAACCTCTTTGAAGATTTACTCTTCTTGTACTTAAATTGGCATTGTGCCTTTGTATTCAATCCCGATGCAATTTCTGTGTTTCATGGTCAATGTGCAGGTCCAAGGAATTCAGTAAACTTGCACTGGTGCATCGGAATCTAGTACTGGTTTCACAGGAGCCACTCAAAGCAAAAACTCATAGATGATTCACTCTTCATTTACTTAAGTCGGCATTGTGCCTATTGTATTCAATCCCGATGCAATCTCTGTGTCTCATGGACAATGTGAAGGTCCAAGGGATACAGTAAAGCAGCACTGGTGCATCGTAATCTAATACTGGTCTCCCAGGAGCCGCTCAAAGCACAAACTCTTAGAATATTCACTCTTCTTGTACTTAAGTCGGCATTGTGCCTTTTGTATTCAATCCCATTGTAAAATCTGTGTTTCACGGTCAAAGTGAAGCTCCAAGGGATATAGTAAGCGTGCACTGATGAAACGCAATGTAATATTGGTTTCCCAGGAGTCGCTCAAAGCACAAACTCTTAGAAGATTCACTCCTCTTGTACTTAAATCGGCATTGTGCCCTTCGTATTCAATCTTGAAGCAATTTCTGTGTTTCATGGTCACTCTGAAGGTCCAAGGGATACAGTAGACCTGCACTGGTGCATTTGAATCAAATACTGGTCTCCCAGGCGCCGCTCAAAATACAAACTGTTAGAAGATTCACTCTTCTTGTACTTAAGTTTGCATTGTGCCTTTTGTATTCAATCCCGATGCAATTTTTGTGTTTCATGGTCAATGCCAAGGGCAAAGTGATACGGTAAACCAGCACTGTTGTATTGGAATCCAATACTGGTCTCCCAGGAGCCGCTCAACGCAATAACTCTTAGAAGTTTCACTCTTCTTGTACTTAAGTCTACATTGTGCCTTTTGTATTCAATCCCGATGCAATCTCTGTGTCTCATGGACAATGTGGAGGTCCAAGGGATACAGTAAACCTGCACTGGTGCATCCGAATCTAATACTGGTCTCCTAGGAGCCGCTCTAAAACACCAACTGTTACAAGTTTCACTCTTCATTTACTTAGGTTGGCAATTTGCATTTTGTAATCAATCCCTATGCAATTTCTGTATTTAATGGTCAATGTAAAGGTCCAAAGGATACAGTGCACCTACACTGGTGCATCGGAATCTAATACTGGTCGCCCAGGAGCCACTCAATGTACGATCTCTTAGAAGATTCACTCATCTTGTACTTAAGACAGCATTGTGCCTTTTGTATTCAATCCCGATGCAATATCTCAGTTTCATGGTCAATGCGAAGGTCCAAGTGATACAGAAAACCTGCACTGGTGCATCGCAATGTAAAACTGGTCTCCCAGGAGCCGATCAAATTACAAACTCTTAGAATATTCAATCTTCTTGTATTTAAGTCGACATTGTGCATTTTGTATTCAATTCCACAGCAATTTCAGTGTTTCACCGTCAATGTGAAGCTCCAAGGGATATAGTAAACGTGCATTGATGAAACGGAATGTAATTTTGGTCTCCCAGGATCCGCTCAAAGCACAAACTCTTGGAAGATTCACTCTTCTTGAACTTAATTCGTCATTGGGCCTATTGTATTCAATCCCGATGCAATTTCTGTGTCACATGATCATTGTGAAGGTCCAAGGGTTACAGTAAACCTGCACTGGTACATCGGAATCTAATACCGGTCTCGTAGGAGCCGCTCAAAGCAAAAAACTGTTAGAAGATTCACACTTTTTCTACCTAAGTTTGCATTGTGCCTTTTGTATTCAATCCCGAAGCAATTTCTGTGATTCATGGTGAATGTGAAGGTCCAAGGGTTACAGTAAACCTGCACTGGTGCATCGGAACCTAAATCTGGTCTCCCAGGACCCGCTCAAAGCACAAAAATCTCAGAAGGTTCACTCTTCTTGTACTTAAGTTGGCATTGTTCCTTTTGTATTCAATGCCGATGCAATATCTGTGTTTCATGGCCAATGTGCATTCCCAAGGGATACAGTAAACCTGCACTAGTGCATAGGAATCTAATACTGGTCTCCCAGGCGCCGCTCTAAACACAAACTGTTAGAAGATTCACTCTTCTTGTACTTAAGTCGGCATTGGGCCTATTGTATTCAATCCCGATGCAATTTCTGTGCCTCATGGTCATTGTGCAGGCCCAAGGGATACAGTTAACCTGCACTGGTGCATAGGAATCTAATACTGGTATCCAAGGAGCCGCTCAATTTACGATTTCTAAGAAGATTCACTCATCTCTTACTTAAGTCGGCATTATGCCTGTTGTATTCAATCCCGATTCAATTTCTCTGTTTCATGGTCAATGTGAAGGTACACGTGATACAGTCAACCTGCACTGGTGCATCGGAATCCAATACTGGTCTCCCAGGAGCCGCTCGAATCACAAACGCTTAGAATATTCACTCTTCTTGTACTTAAGTCGGCATTGTGCCTTTTGTATTGAATCCCGATGTAATTTCTGTATTTCACGGGCAATATAAAGGTCCAAGGGATACAGTAAACCTACACCGGTGCATCGGAATCTGATACTGGTCTCCCAGGAGCCGCTCAAAGTAAAAACTCTTAGAAGATTCACTCTTCTTGTACTTAAGTCGTCATTGTGCCTTTTGTATTCAATCCCGATGCAATTGCTCTGTTCATGGTCAATGTGAATGTCCAAGTGATACAGTAAACCTGCACTGGTGCATCGGAATCTATTGCTGGTCTCCCAGGAGCCGCTCAAATCACAAACACTTAGAATATTCACTCTTCTTGTACTTAAGTCGGCATTGTGCCGTTTGTATTTAATCCCATTGCAATTTCTGTGTTTCACAGTCAAAGTGAAGCTCCAAGGGATATAGTAAACGTGCAGTGATGGAACGCAATATAATATTGGTTTCCCAGGAACCGCTCAAATCATAAACTCTCAAAATATTCACTCTTATTGTGCTTAAGTTGGCATTGTGTCCTTCGTATTCAATCCCGAAGCAATTTCTGTGTCTCTTGGTCAATGTGAAGGTCCAAGTGATGCAGTAAACCTGCACTGGTGCATCGGAATCTAATACTGAACTCCCAGGAGCCACTCAAAGAACAATCTCTAAGAAGATTGACTCTTCTTTTACTTAAGTAGGCATTGTGCTTCTTTTACTCAATCCCGATGCAATATCTGTGTTTCATTGTCAATGTGAATGTCCAAGGGGTACATTAAACCTGAACTGGTGCATTGGAATCTAATACTGGCCGCCCAGGAGCCGCTCAACGCACAAACTCTTAGAAAATCCGCTCTTCCTGTACTTAAGTCGGCATTGTGCCTATTGTATTCAATCCCGATGGAATTTATATGTCTCATGGTTAATGTGCAGGCCCAAGGGATACAGTAAACGTGCACTGGTGCATAGGAATCTAATACTGGTCTCCAAGGAGCCGCACAAAGTACAAACTCTAAGAAGATTCAATCTTCTTGTACTTAAGTCGGCATTGAGCTTTTGTATTTAATCCCAATGCAATTTTTCTGTTTCATGGTCAATGTGAAGGTCCACGTGATACAGCAAACCAGCACTGGGGCATCGGAATCTATTACTGGTCTCCAAGGAGCCACTCAAAGCACAAACTCTTAGAAGATTCACTCTTCTTATACTTAAGTCGGCATTGTGCCTATTATATTCAATCCCGATACAATTTCTGTGTCTCATGGTCAATGTGATGGTCGAAGGGATACAGTAAACCTGCACTGGTGCATCGTAATCTAATAATGGTCTCCCAGGAGCCACGCAAAACACAAACTGTTAGAGGATTCACTCTTCTTGTACTTAAGTCGACATTGTGCCTTTTGTATTCAATCCCGATGCCATTTCTGTGTTTCATGGTCAATCTGCAGGCCCAAGGGATACAGTTAACCTTCACTGGTGCATAGGAATCTAATACTGGTCTCCAAGGAGCCGCTCAAAGTAAAAACTCTTAGAAGATTCACTCTTCTTGTACTTAAGTCGTCATTGTGCCTTTTGTATTCAATCCCGATGCAATTTCTCTGTTCATGGTCAATGAGAAGGTCCAAGTGATACAGTAAACCTGCACTGGTGCATCGGAATCTATTGCTGGTCTCCCAGGAGCCGCTCAAAACACTAACTCTTAGAAGATTCACTCTTCTTGTACTTAAGCCGGAGTTATTGCTATTGTATTCAATCCCATTGCAATTTCTGTGTTTCACGGTCTATGTGTAGCTCCCAGGGATATAGTCAACAAGCACTGATGAAACGGAATGTAATATCGGACTCCCAGTTGCAGCTCAAATTACAAACTCTTAGAAGATTCACTCCTCTTGTTTTTAAGTCGGCATTGTGCTCTTCGTATTCCATCGCGAAGCAATTTCTGTGTCTCATGGTCAATCTGAAGGTCCAAGGGATACAGTAAACCTGCACTGGTGCATTGGAATCTAATACTGGTCTCCCAGGCGCCGCTCAAAGCACAAACTGTTAGAAGATTCACTCTTCTTGTAATTAAGCCTGCATTGTGCCTTTTGTATTCAATCCCGATGCCATTTCTGTGTTTCATGGTCAATGTGAAGGACCAAGTGATGCAGTAAACCTGCACTGGTTCATCGGAATCTAATACTGAACTCCCAGGAGCCACTCAAAGAACAATCTATAAGAAGATTGACTCTTCTTTTACTTAAGTTGGCATTGTGCTTCTTTTATTCAATCCCGATGCCATATCTGTGTTTCATTGTCAATTTGAATGTCCAAGGGGTACATTAAACCTGAACTGGTGCATTGGAATCTAATACTGGCCTCCCAGGAGCCGCTCAAAGCACAAACTCTTAGAAGATCCGCACTTACTGTACTTAAGTGGGCATTGTGCCTATTGTATTCAATCCCGATGGAATTTCTGTGTCTCATGGTCAATGTGAAGGTCCAAGGGATACGGTAAACCTGCACTGGTGCATCCGAATCTAATACTGGTCTCCTAGGAGCCGCTCAAAGCACGCACTGTTAGGAGATTCACTCTTCTTGTACTTAAGTCTGCATTGTGCCTATTGTATTCAATCCCGATGCAATTTCTGTGTCTCTTGGTCAATGTGAAGGTCCAAGGGATACAGTAAACCAGCACTGGTGCATCGGAATCTAATACTGGTGTCCCAGGAGCCGCTCAAAACACAAACTGTTAGAAGATTCACTCTTCTTTTACTTAAGTCGGCATTTTGCATTTTGTATTCAATCCCGATGTAATTTCCGTATTTAATGGTCAATGTAAATGTCCAAAGGAAACAGTACACCTACACTGGTGCATCGGAATCTAATACTGGTCTCCCAGGAGCCACTCAATGTACGATCTCTTAGAAGATTCACTCATCTTGTACTTAAGTCAGTATCGTGCCTTTTGTATTCAATCCCGATTCAATATTTCTGTTACATGGTCAATGTGAAGGTCCACGTGATACAGCAAACCAGCACTGGTGCATCGGAATCTATTACTGGTCTCCAAGGAGCCTCTCAAAGCACAAACTCTTAGAAGATTCACTCTTCTTATACTTAAGTCGGCATTGTGCCTATTACATTCAATCCCGATGCAATTTCTGTGTCTCATGGTCAATGTGATGGTCCAAGGGATACAGTAAACCTGCACTGGTGCATCGGAATCTAATACTGGTCTCCTAGGAGCCACTCAAAACACAAACTGTTAGAAGATTTACTCTTCTTGTACTTAAGTTGGCATTGTGCCTTTTGTATTCAATCTCGATGCAATTTCTGTGTTACATGGTCAATGTGCAGGTCCAAGGGATACAGTAAACCTGCACTGGTGAATCGGAATCTAATACTGGTCTCCCAGGAGCCGCTCAAAGCACAAACTCTAAGAAGATTCACTCTTCTTTTACTTAAGTCGGCATTGCGCCTATTGTATTCAATTCCGATGCAATCTCTGTGTCTCATGCACAATGTGAAGGTCCAAGGGATACAGTAAACCAGCACTGGTGGATCGTAATCTAATACTGGTCTCCCAGGAGCCGCTCAAAACACAAACTGTTAGAAGTTTCACTCTTCTTGTACTTAACTCGGCATTGTGCCTTTTGTATTCAATCCCGATGTAATTTCTGTATTTCACGGGCAATGTAAAGGTACAAGGAATACAGAAAACCTACACTGGTGCATCGGAATCTAATACTGGTCTCCCAGGAGCCGGTCAATTTACGATCTCTTATAAGATTCACTCATCTCTTACTTAAGTCGGCATTATGCCTTTTGTATTCAATCCCGATGCAATTTCTCTGTTTCATGGTCAATGTGAAGGTTCACGTGATACAGTACACCTGCAGTGGTGCATCAGAATCTAATACTGGTCTCCCAGGAGCCGCTCAAAGCACAAAGTCTTAGATTATTCACTCTTCTTGTACTTAAGTCGGCATTGTGCCTTTTGTATTCAATCCCATTGCAATTTGTGTGTTTCACAGTCAAAGTGAAGCTCCAAGGGATATAGTAAACGTGCACTGATGGAACGCAATGTAATATTGGTTTCCCAGGAGCCGCTCAAAGCACAAACTATCAGAATAATCACTCTTCTTGTACTTAAGTCGGCATTGTGTCCTTCGTATTCAATCCCGAAGCTATTTCTGTGTCTCATGGTCATTGTGAAGGTCCAAGGGATACAGTAAAAAGGCACTGGTGCATCGTAATCTAATAATGGTCTCCCAGGAGCCACTCAAAACACAAACTGTTACAAGATTCACCCTTCTTGTACTTAAGTCGGCATTGTGCCTTTTGCATTCAATCCCGATATAATTTCTGTATTTCATGTTCAAAGTAAAGGTCCAAGCGATACAGTAAACCTACGCTGGTGCATCCGAATCTAATACTGGTCTCCCAGGATCCGCTCAATGTACGATCTCTTAGAAGATTCAATCATCTTGAACTTAAGTCGGCATTGTGCACTTTGTATTCAATCCCGATGCGATTTCTGTGTTTCATGGTCAATCTGCAGGCCCAAGGGATACAGTACACTTGCATTGGTGTATAGGAATCTAATATTGGTCTCCAAGGAGCCGCTCAAAGTACAAACTCTTAGAAGATTTACTCTTCTCGTACTTAAGTCGGCATTGTGCCTTTTGTATTCAATCCCGATGCAATTTCTCTGTTTCATTGTCAATGTGAAGGTCCAAGTGATGCAGTTAACCTGCACTGGTGCATCGGAATCTAATACTGAAATCCCAGGAGCTGCTCAAAGAAAAATCTCTTAGAAGATTGACTCTTCTTTTACTGAAGTCGGCATTGTGCTTTTTTTATTCAATCCCAATGCAATATCTGTGTTTCATTGTCAATGTGAAAGTCCAAGGGGTACATTAAACCTGAAGTGGTGCATCGGAATCTAATACTGATCTCCCAGGGTCCGCCCAAGGCACAAACTCTTAAAAGATTCGCTCTTCTTGTACTTAGGTCGGGTTTGTGCCTATTGTATTCAATCCCGATGCAATTTCTGTGTCTCATGGGCAATGTGAAAGTCCAAGGGATACAGTAAACCTGCACTGGTGCATCGGAATCTAATACTGGTCTCCTAGGATCCGCTCAAAGCACAAACTCTCAGAATATTCACTCTTCTTGTACTTAAGTCGGCATAGTGTCCTTCGTAATCAATCCCGAAGAAATTTCTGTGTCTCATGGTCAATGTGAAGGTCGAAGGGATACAGTAAACCTGCACTGGTGCATCGTAATTTAATAATGGTCTCTCAGGAGCCACTCAAAACACAAACTGTTAGAAGATTCACTCTTCTTGTACTTAAGTCGCCTTTGTGCCTTTTGTATTCAATCCCGATATAATTTCTGTATTTCATGGTCAAAGTAAGGGCCTAAGGGATACAGTAAACCTACACGGGTGCATCGGAATCTATTACTGGTCTCCCAGGATCCGCTCAATATACGATCTCTTAGAAGATTCACTCATCTTGAACATAAGTCGGCATTGTGCCCTTTGTATTCAATCCCGATGAAATTTCTCTGTTTCATGGTCAATGTGAAGGTCCAAGTGATACAGTAAACCTGCACTGGTGCATCGGAATCTTTTACTGGTCTCCCAGGAGCCGCTCAAAACACAAACTCTTAGAAGATTCACTCTTCTTGTACTTAAGTCGGAATTATGGCTTTTGTATTCAATCCCATTGCAATTTCTGTGTTTCACGGTCAATGTGAAGCTCCAAGGGATATTGTAAACAAGCACCGATGAAACGGAATGTAATATCGGTCTCCCAGGAGCAGCTCAAATCACAAACTCTTAGAAGAATCACTCCTCTTTTACTTAAGTCGGCATTGTGCTCTTCGTATTCATTCCCGAAGCAATTTCTGTGTCTCATGGTCAATCTGAAGGACCAAGGGATACAGTAAACCTGCACTGGTGCATTGGAATCTATTACTGGTCTCCCAGGCGCCGCTCAAAGCACAAACTGATAGAAGATTCACTCTTCTTGTAATTAAGTTGGCACTGTGCCTTTTGTATTCAATCCCGATGCCATTTCTGTTCTTCATGGTCAATGTCAAGGGTCAAGGGATACAGTAAACCAGCACTGTTGCATCGGAATCTAATACTGGTCTCCCAGGAGCCGCTCAACGCAATAACTCTTAGAAGATTCACTTCTCTTGTACTTAAGTCTGCATTGTGCCTTTTCAATTCAATCCCGATGCTATTTTTGTGTTTTATGGTCAATGTGAAGGTCCAAGTGATGCAGTAAACCTGCACTGGTGCATCGGAATCTAATACTGATCTCCCAGGAGCCGCTCAAAGCATAAACTCTTAGAAGACTCGCTCTTCTTGTACTTAAGTCGGCATTGTGCCTATTGTATTCAATCCCGATGCAATTTCTGTGCCTCATGGTCGATGGGAAGGTCCAACGGATACAGTAAACCAGAACTGGTGCATCCGAATCTAATACTGGTCTCCTAGGAGCCGCTCAAAGCACGCACTGTTAGAAGATTCACTCTTCTTGTACTTAAGTTGGCATTGTGCCTTTTGTATTCAATCTCGATGCAGTTTCTGTGTTTCATGGTCAATGTGCAGGTCCTAGGGACACAGTAAACCTGCACTGGTGCATCGGAATCTAATACTGGTCTCCCAGGAGCCGCTCAAAACACAAACTGTTAGAAGATTCACTCTTCTTTTACTTAAGTCGGCATTTTGGCTTTTGTATTCAATCCCATTGCAATTTATGTGTTTCACGGTCAATGTGAAGCTACAAGGGATATAGTAAACGCGCACTGATGAAACGGAATCTGATACTGAACTCCCAGGAGCCGCTCAAAGGACAATCTCTTAGAAGATTGACTCTTTTTTTACTTAAGTCGGCATTTTGCCTATTGTATTCAATCCCGATGCAATTTCTGTGTCTCATTGTCAATGCGAAGGTCCAAGGGATACAGTAAACCTGCACTGGTGCATCCGAATCTAATATTGGTCTCCTAGGAGCCGCTCAAAGCACGCACTGTTAGAAAATTCACTCTTCTTGTACTTAAGTTGGCATTGTGCCTTTTGTATTCAATCCCGTAGCAATTTCTGTGTTTCATGGTCAATGCCAAGGGCCAAGTGATACAGTAAACCAGCACTGTTGCATCGGAATCCAATACTGGTCTCCCAGGAGCCGCTCAACGCAATAACTCTTAGAAGATTCAATCTTCTTGTACTTAAGTCTACATTGTGCCTTTTGTATTCAATCCCGATGCAATTTCTGTGTTTCATGGTCAATGTGAAAGTCCAAGTGATGCAGTAAACCTGCACTGGCGCATCGGAATCTAATACTGAACTACCAGGAGCCGCTCAAAGAACAATCTCTTAGAAGATTGACTCTTCTTTTACTTAAGTTGGCATTGTGCCTATTGTATTCAATCCCAATGCAATCTCTGTGTCTCATGGACAATGTGGAGGTCCAAGGGATACAGTAAACCAGCACTGGTGCATCCGAATCTAATACTGGTCTCCTAGGAGCCGCTCAAAACACGAACTGTTAGAAGTTTCACTCTTCATTTACTTAAGTTTTCATTTTGCATTTTGTATTCAATCCCTATGCAATTTCTGTATTTAATGGTCAATGTAAAGGTCCGAAGGATACAGTGCACCTACACTGGTGCATCGGAATCTAATACTGGTCGCCCAGGACCACTCAATGTTCGATCTCTTAGAAGATTCACTCATCTTGTACTTAAGACAGCATTGTGCCTTTTGTATTCAATCCCGATGCAATTTCTCTGTTTCATGGTCAATGTGAAGGTCCAAGTGATACAGAAAACCTGCACTGGTGCATCGGAATCTAAAACTGGTCTCCCAGGAGCCGATCAAATTACAAACTCTTAGAATATTCAATCTTCTTGTACTTAAGTCGACATTGTGCATTTTGTATTCAATTCCACTGCAATTTCAGTGTTTCGCCGTCAATGTGAAGCTCCAAGGGATATAGTAAACGTGCATTGATGAAACGGAATGTAATATTGGTCTCCCAGGAGCCGCTCAAAGGACAATCTCTTAGAAGATTGACTCTTCTTTTACTTAAGTTGGCATTGTGCCTATTGTATTCAATCCCAATGCAATCTCTGTGTCTCATGGACAATGTGAAGGTCCAAGGGATACAGTAAACCAGCACTGGTGCATCGGAATCTAATACTGGTCTCCCAGAAGTCGCTCAAAACACAAACTCTTAGAAGATTCACTCTTCTTTAACTTAAGTGGGGATTTTGACTTTAGTATTCAATCCCGATGTAATTTCTGTATATAATGGTCAATGTAAATGTCCAAAGGAAACAGTATACCTACACTGGTGCATCGGAATCTAATACTGGTCTCCCAGGAGCCACTCAATGTACGGTCTCTTAGAAGATTCACTCATCTTGTACTTAAGTCTGCATCATGCTTTTTGTATTCAATCCCGATGCAATTCCTCTGTTACATGGTCAATGTGAAGGTCCAAGGGATACAGTAAACCTGCACTGGTGCATCGGAATCTAATACTGGTCTCGTAGGAGCCGCTCAAAACAAAAAACTGTTAGAAGGTTCAGTCTTCTTGTACTTAAGTTGGCATTGTGCGTAATGTATTCAATCCCGATGCAATTTCTGTGATTCATGGTCATTGTGCAGGTCCATGGGATACAGTAAACCTGCATTGGTGCATTGGAATCTAATACTGGTCAAGCAGGAGCCGCTCAAAGCACAAAATGTTAGAAGATTCACTCTTCTTTTACTTAAGTTGGCATTGTGATTATTGTATTCAATCCCGATGCATGTTCTGTATCTCATGGTCAATATGGAGGTCCAAGGGATACAGTAAACCAGCACTGGTGCATCGGAATCTAATACTGGTCGCCCAGGAGCAGCTCAAAACACAAACTGTTAGAAGAATCACTCTTCTTGTACTTATGTCGGCATTGTGCCTTTTCTATTCAATCCCGATGCAATTTCTGTGTTTCATGGTCAATATGAAGGTCCAAGTGATACAGTAAACCTGCACTGGTGAATCGGAATCTAATACTGAACTCCCAGGAGCCGTTGAAAGGACAATCTCTTAGGAGATTGACTCTTCTTTTACTTAAGTCGGCATTGTGCCTTTTTTAATCAATAACGATGCAATTTCTGTGTTTCATTGTCAATGTGAATGTCCAAGGGATACATTAAACCCGAACTGGTGCATCGGAATCTAATACGGGTCTCCCAGTAGCCGCTCAAAGCACAAACTCTTAGAAGATTCACTCTTCTTGTACTTAAGTCGGCGTTGTGCCTATTATATTCAATCCCGATGCAATTTCTGTGTCTCATGGTCAATGTGAAGGGCCAAGGGATACAGTAAATCTGCACTGGTGCATCGGAATCTAATACTGGGTTCCTAGGAGCCGCTCAAATCACAAACTCTTTGAAGATTTACTCTTCTTGTACCTAAGTTGGCATTGTGCCTTTTGTATTCAATCGCGATGTAATTTCTGTGTTTCATGGTCAATGTGCAGGTTCAAGGGATACAATAAACCTGAACTGGAGCATCGGAATCTAGTACTGGGTTCCCAGGAGCGACGCAAAGCACAAACTCTTAGATGATTCACTCTTCATTTACTTAAGTCGGCATTGTGCCTATTGTATTCAATCCCGATGCAATCTCTGTATCTAATGGACAATGTGAAGGTCCAAGGGATACAGTAAACCAGCATTGGTGCATCGTAATCTAATACTGGTCTCCCAGGAGCCGCTCAAACACAAACTGTTGGAAGTTTCACTCTTCTTGTACTTAAGTCGGCATTGTCCCTTTTGTATTCAATCCCGTTGTAATTTCTGTATTTCATGGTCAATGTAACGGTCCAAGGGATACATTAAACCTACACTGGTGCATCGGAATCCAATACTGGTCTTCCAGGAGCCGCTCAATGTTCGATCTCTTAGAAGATTCACACATCTCTTACTTAAGTCGGCATTATGCCTTTTGTATTCAATCCCGATGCCATTTCTCTGTTTCATGGTCAATGTGAAGGTTCAAGTGACACATTAAACCTGCACTGGTGCTTCGGGATCTAATACTGGTCTCCCAGGGGCCGCTCAAAACACAAACTGTTATAAGATTCACTCCTCTTTTACTTAAGTCTGCTTTGTGCCTTTTGTATTCAATCCCGATGTAATTTCTGTATTTAATGGTCAATGTAAATGTCCAAAGGATACAGTACACAAACACTGGTGCATCGGAATCTAATACTGGTCTCCCCGGAGCCACCTAATGTACGATCTCTTAGAAGATTCACTCATCTTGTACTTAAGTCAGCATTGTGCCTTTTGTATTCAATGCCATTGCAATTTCTGCTTTTCACGGTCAATGTGAAGCTCCAAGGGATATAGTAAACGTGCACTGATGAAACGGAATGTAATATTTGTCTCCCAGGAGCCGCCCAAAGCACAAACTCTTAGAAGATTCACTGTTCTTTTACTTAACTCGGCATTGTACCTCTTGTATTCAATCCCGATGCAATTTCTCTGTTACATGGTCAATGTGAAGGCCCAAGTGATACAGTAAACCTGCACTGATGCATCGGAATCTAATACTGGTCTCCTAGGAGCCATTCAAAGCACGCACTGTTAGAAGATTCACTCTTCTTGTACTTAAGTTGGCATTGTGCCTTTTGTATTCAATCTCGATGCAGTTTCTGTGTTTCATGGTCAATGTGCAGGTCCTAGGGATACAGTAAACCTGCACTGGTGCATCGGAATCTAATACTGGTCTCCCAGGAGCCGCTCAAAGCACAAACTCTTAGAAGATTCATTCTTCTTTTACTTAAGTCGGCATTGTGCCTATTGTATTCAATCCCGATGCAATTTCTGTGTCTCATGGTCAATGTGAAGGTCCAAGGGATACAGTAAACCAGCACTGGTGCATCGGAATCTAATACTGGTCTCCCAGAAGCCGCTCAAAACACAAACTCTTAGAAGATTCACTCTTCTTGAACTTAAGTCGGGATTTAGCCTTTAGTATTCAATCCCGATATAATTTCTGTATATAATGGTCAATGTAAATGTCCAAAGGAAACAGTACACCTACACTGGTGCATCGGAATCTAATACTGGTCTCCCAGGAGACACCCAATGTACGGTCTCTTAGAAGATTCACTCCTCTTGTACTTAAGTCTGCATCATGCCTTTTGTATTCAATCCCGATGCAATTTCTCTGTTACATGGTCAATGTGAAGGTCCAAGTGATACAGTAAACCTGCACTGGTGTATCCGAATCTAATACTGGTCTCCTAGGAGCCGCTCAAAACACGAACTGTTAGAAGTTTCACTCTTCGTTTACTTAAGTTGGCATTTTGCATTCTGTATTCAATCCCTATGCAATTTCTGTATTTAATGGTCAATGTAAAGGTCCAAAGGATACAGTGCACCTACACTGGTGCATCGGAATCTAATACTGGTCGCCCAGGAGCCACCCAATGTACGATCTCTTAGAAGATTCACTCATCTTGTTTTTAAGACAGCATTGTGCCTTTTGTATTCAATCCCGATGCAATTTCTCTGTTTCATGGTCAATGTGAAGGTCCAAGTGATACAGAAAACCTGCACTGGTGCATCGGAATCTAAAACTGGTCTCCCAGGAGCCGATCAAATTACAAACTCTTAGAATATTCAATCTTCTTGTACTTAAGTCGACATTGTGCATTTTGTATTCAATTCCACTGCAATTTCTGTGTTTCGCCGTCAATGTGAAGCTCCAAGGATATAGTAAACGTGCATTGATGAAACGCAATGTAATATTGGTCTCCCAGGAGCCGCTGAAAGCACAAACTCTTAGAAGATTCACTCTTCTTGAACTTCATTCGTCATTGGGCCGATTGTATTCAATCCCGATGCAATTTCTGTGTCTCATGATCAATGTCAAGGTCCAAGGGATACACTAAACCGGCACTGGTTCATCGGAATCTAATACTGGTCTCGTAGGAGCCGCTCAAGACAAAAAACTGTTAGAAGGTTCAGTCTTCTTGTACTTAAGTTGGCATTGTGCGTAATGTATTCTATCCCGATGCAATTTCTGTGCTTCATGGTCATTGTGCAGGTCCATGGCATACAGTAAACCTGCATTGGTGCATTGGAATCTAATACTGGTCAAGCAGGAGCCGCTCAAACCACAAACTGTTAGAAGATTCACTCTTCTTTTACTTAAGTCGGCATTGTGATTATTGTATTAAATCCCGATGCAATTTCTGTGTCTCATGGTCAATATGAAGGTCCAAGGGATACAGTAAACCAGCACTGGTGCATCGGAATCTAATACTGGTCGCCCAGGAGCAGCTCAAAACACAAACTGTTAGAAGATTCACTCTTCTTGTACTTAAGTCGGCATTGTGCCTTTTGTATTCAATCCCGATGCAATTTCTGTGTTTCATGGTCAATATGCAGGCCCAAGTGATACAGTAAACCTGCACTGGTGCATCGGAATCTATTATTGGTCTCCTAGGAGCCTCTCAAAGCACAAACTCTTAGAAGATTCACTCTTCTTGTACTTAAGTCGGCATTGTGCCTTTTCTATTCAATCCCGATGCAATTTCTGTGTTTCATGGTCAATGTGAAGGTCCAAGATATACAGTAAACCTGCACTGGTGCATCGGAATCTAATACTGAACTCCCAGGAGCCGCTCAAAGACAATCTCTTAGGAAATTGACTCTTCTTTTACTTAAGTCGGCATTGCGCCTTTTTTATTCAATAACGATGCAATTTCTGTGTTTCATTGTCAATGTGAATGTCCAAGGGATACATTAAACCCGAACTGGTGCATCCGAATCTAATACTGGTCTCCCAGTAGCCGCTCAAAGCACAAACTCTTAGAAGATTCACTCTTCTTGTACTTAAGTCGGCATTGTGCCTATTATATTCAATCCCGATGCAATTTCTGTGTCTCATGGTCAATGTGAAGGTCCAAGGGATACAGTAAATCTGCACTGGTGCATCGGAATCTAATACTGGGATCCTAGGAACCGCTCAAAACACAAACTCTTTGAAGATTTACTCTTCTTGTACTTAAGTTGGCATTGTGCCTATTGTATTCAATCCCGATGCAATCTCAATATCTAATGGACAATGTGAAGGTCCAAGGGATACAGTAAACCAGCACTGGTGCATCGTAATCTAATACTGGTCTCCCAGGAGCCACTCAAAACACAAATTGTTGGAAGTTTTACTCTTCTTGTACTTAAGTCGGCATTGTCCCTTTTGTATTCAATCCCGTTGTAATTTCTGTATTTCATGGTCAATGTAACGGTCCAAGGGATACATTATACCTACACTGGTGCATCGGAATCCAATACTGGTCTCCCAGGAGCCGCTCAATGTACGATCTCTTAGAAGATTCACTCATCTCTTACTTAAGTCGGCATTATGCTTTTTGTATTCAATCCCGATGCCATTTCTCTGTTTCATGGTCAATGTGAAGGTTCAAGTAATACAGTAAACATGCACTGGTGCTTCGGGATCTAATACTGGTCTCCCAGGAGCCGCTCAAAGCACAAGCTCTTAAAATATTCACTCTTCTTGTACTTAAGTCGGCATAGTGCCTTTTGTATTCAATCGCATTGTAATTTCTTCGTTTCACGGTCAAAGTGAAGCTCCAAGGGATATAGTAAACAAGCACTGATGAAACGGGATGTAATATCGATCTCCCAGGAGCAGCTCAAAGCACAAACTCTTAGAAGATTCACTCCTCTTGTACTTAAGTCTGCGTTGTGCCCTTCGTATTAATCCCGATGCAATTTCTGTGTCTCATGGTCAAACTGAAGGTCCAAGGGATACAGTAAACCTGTACTGGTGCATCGGAATCTAATACTGGTCTCCCAGGAGCCGCTCAAAGCACAAACTGTTATAAGATTCACTCCTCTTTTACTTAAGTCGGCTTTGTGCTTTTTGTATTCAATCCCGATGCAATTTCTGTGCTTCACGGTCAATGTGAAGCTCCAAGGGATATAGTAAACGTGCACTAATGAAACGGAATGTAATATTGGTCTCCCAGGAGCCGCTCAAAGCACCAACTCTTAGAAGATTCACTGTTCTTCTACTTAACTCGGCATTGTGCCTATTGTATTCAATCCCGATGCACTCTCTGTGTCTCATGGTCAATGTGCACGTACGAGGGATACAGTAAACCTGCACTGGTGCATCGGAATCTAATGCTGGTCTCCCAGGAGCAGCTGAAAGCACAAACTCTTAGAAGATTCACTCTTCTTTTACTTAAGTCGGCATTGTGCCTATTGTATTCAATCGCGATGCAATTTCTGTGTCTCATGGTCAATGTGAAGGTCCAAGGGTTACAGTAAACCGGCACTGGTGCATCGGAATCTAAATCTGGTCTCCCAGGACCCGCTCAAAGCACAAAAATCTCAGAAGGTTCACTCTTCTTGTACTTAAGCCTGCATTGTTCCTTTTGTATTCAATCCCGATGCAATATCTGTGTTTCATGGACAATGTGAAGGGCCAAGGGATACAGTTAACCAGCATTGTTGCATCGGAATCAAATACTGGTCTCCCAGGAGCCGCTCAACGCACTAACTCTTAGAAGATTCACTCTTCTTGTTCTTAAGTTGGCATTGTGCCTTTTGTATTCAATCCCGATATAATTTCTGTATTTCATGGTCAAAGTAAAGGTCCACGGGATACAGTAAACCAATGCTGGTGCATCGGAATCTAATACTGGTCTCCCAGGAGCCGCTCAATGTACGATCTCTTAGAAGATTCACTCATCTTGTACTTAAGTCGGCATTGAGCTTTTTGCATTCAACCCCGATGCAATTTCTGTGTTTCATGGCCAATGTGCATTCCCAAGGGATACAGTAAACCTGCACTAGTGCATAGGTATCTAATACTGGTCTCCCAGGCGCCGCTCTAAACACTAACTGTTAGAAGATTCACTCTTCTTGTACTTAAGTCAGCATTGGGCCTATTGTATTCAATCCCGATGCAATTTCTATGCCTCATGGTCAATGTGCAGGCCCAAGGCATACAGTAAACCTGCACTAGTGCATAGGAATCTAATACTGGTATCCAAGGAGCCGCACAAAGTACAAACTCTAAGAAGATTCAATCTTCTTGTACTTAAGTCGGCATTGTGCCTTTTGTATTCAATCCCAATGCAATTTATCTGTTACATGGTCAATGTGAAGGCCCAAGTGATACAGTAAACCTGCACTGATGCATCGGAATCTAATACTGGTCTCCTAGGAGCCATTCAAAGCACGCACTGTTAGAAGATTCACTCTTCTTGTACTTAAGTTGGCATTGTGCCTTTTGTATTCAATCTCGATGCAGTTTCTGTGTTTCATGGTCAATGTGCAGGTCCTAGGGATACAGTAAACCTGCACTGGTGCATCGGAATCTAATACTGGTCTCCCAGGAGCCGCTCAAAGCACAAACTCTTAGAAGATTCATTCTTCTTTTACTTAAGTCGGCATTGTGCCTATTGTATTCAATCCCGATGCAATTTCTGTGTCTCATGGTCAATGTGAAGGTCCAAGGGATACAGTAAACCAGCACTGGTGCATCGGAATCTAATACTGGTCTCCCAGAAGCCGCTCAAAACACAAACTCTTAGAAGATTCACTCTTCTTGAACTTAAGTCGGGATTTAGCCTTTAGTATTCAATCCCGATATAATTTCTGTATATAATGGTCAATGTAAATGTCCAAAGGAAACAGTACACCTACACTGGTGCATCGGAATCTAATACTGGTCTCCCAGGAGACACCCAATGTACGGTCTCTTAGAAGATTCACTCCTCTTGTACTTAAGTCTGCATCATGCCTTTTGTATTCAATCCCGATGCAATTTCTCTGTTACATGGTCAATGTGAAGGTCCAAGTGATACAGTAAACCTGCACTGGTGTATCCGAATCTAATACTGGTCTCCTAGGAGCCGCTCAAAACACGAACTGTTAGAAGTTTCACTCTTCGTTTACTTAAGTTGGCATTTTGCATTCTGTATTCAATCCCTATGCAATTTCTGTATTTAATGGTCAATGTAAAGGTCCAAAGGATACAGTGCACCTACACTGGTGCATCGGAATCTAATACTGGTCGCCCAGGAGCCACCCAATGTACGATCTCTTAGAAGATTCACTCATCTTGTTTTTAAGACAGCATTGTGCCTTTTGTATTCAATCCCGATGCAATTTCTCTGTTTCATGGTCAATGTGAAGGTCCAAGTGATACAGAAAACCTGCACTGGTGCATCGGAATCTAAAACTGGTCTCCCAGGAGCCGATCAAATTACAAACTCTTAGAATATTCAATCTTCTTGTACTTAAGTCGACATTGTGCATTTTGTATTCAATTCCACTGCAATTTCTGTGTTTCGCCGTCAATGTGAAGCTCCAAGGATATAGTAAACGTGCATTGATGAAACGCAATGTAATATTGGTCTCCCAGGAGCCGCTGAAAGCACAAACTCTTAGAAGATTCACTCTTCTTGAACTTCATTCGTCATTGGGCCGATTGTATTCAATCCCGATGCAATTTCTGTGTCTCATGATCAATGTCAAGGTCCAAGGGATACACTAAACCGGCACTGGTTCATCGGAATCTAATACTGGTCTCGTAGGAGCCGCTCAAGACAAAAAACTGTTAGAAGGTTCAGTCTTCTTGTACTTAAGTTGGCATTGTGCGTAATGTATTCTATCCCGATGCAATTTCTGTGCTTCATGGTCATTGTGCAGGTCCATGGCATACAGTAAACCTGCATTGGTGCATTGGAATCTAATACTGGTCAAGCAGGAGCCGCTCAAACCACAAACTGTTAGAAGATTCACTCTTCTTTTACTTAAGTCGGCATTGTGATTATTGTATTAAATCCCGATGCAATTTCTGTGTCTCATGGTCAATATGAAGGTCCAAGGGATACAGTAAACCAGCACTGGTGCATCGGAATCTAATACTGGTCGCCCAGGAGCAGCTCAAAACACAAACTGTTAGAAGATTCACTCTTCTTGTACTTAAGTCGGCATTGTGCCTTTTGTATTCAATCCCGATGCAATTTCTGTGTTTCATGGTCAATATGCAGGCCCAAGTGATACAGTAAACCTGCACTGGTGCATCGGAATCTATTATTGGTCTCCTAGGAGCCTCTCAAAGCACAAACTCTTAGAAGATTCACTCTTCTTGTACTTAAGTCGGCATTGTGCCTTTTCTATTCAATCCCGATGCAATTTCTGTGTTTCATGGTCAATGTGAAGGTCCAAGATATACAGTAAACCTGCACTGGTGCATCGGAATCTAATACTGAACTCCCAGGAGCCGCTCAAAGACAATCTCTTAGGAAATTGACTCTTCTTTTACTTAAGTCGGCATTGCGCCTTTTTTATTCAATAACGATGCAATTTCTGTGTTTCATTGTCAATGTGAATGTCCAAGGGATACATTAAACCCGAACTGGTGCATCCGAATCTAATACTGGTCTCCCAGTAGCCGCTCAAAGCACAAACTCTTAGAAGATTCACTCTTCTTGTACTTAAGTCGGCATTGTGCCTATTATATTCAATCCCGATGCAATTTCTGTGTCTCATGGTCAATGTGAAGGTCCAAGGGATACAGTAAATCTGCACTGGTGCATCGGAATCTAATACTGGGATCCTAGGAACCGCTCAAAACACAAACTCTTTGAAGATTTACTCTTCTTGTACTTAAGTTGGCATTGTGCCTATTGTATTCAATCCCGATGCAATCTCAATATCTAATGGACAATGTGAAGGTCCAAGGGATACAGTAAACCAGCACTGGTGCATCGTAATCTAATACTGGTCTCCCAGGAGCCACTCAAAACACAAATTGTTGGAAGTTTTACTCTTCTTGTACTTAAGTCGGCATTGTCCCTTTTGTATTCAATCCCGTTGTAATTTCTGTATTTCATGGTCAATGTAACGGTCCAAGGGATACATTATACCTACACTGGTGCATCGGAATCCAATACTGGTCTCCCAGGAGCCGCTCAATGTACGATCTCTTAGAAGATTCACTCATCTCTTACTTAAGTCGGCATTATGCTTTTTGTATTCAATCCCGATGCCATTTCTCTGTTTCATGGTCAATGTGAAGGTTCAAGTAATACAGTAAACATGCACTGGTGCTTCGGGATCTAATACTGGTCTCCCAGGAGCCGCTCAAAGCACAAGCTCTTAAAATATTCACTCTTCTTGTACTTAAGTCGGCATAGTGCCTTTTGTATTCAATCGCATTGTAATTTCTTCGTTTCACGGTCAAAGTGAAGCTCCAAGGGATATAGTAAACAAGCACTGATGAAACGGGATGTAATATCGATCTCCCAGGAGCAGCTCAAAGCACAAACTCTTAGAAGATTCACTCCTCTTGTACTTAAGTCTGCGTTGTGCCCTTCGTATTAATCCCGATGCAATTTCTGTGTCTCATGGTCAAACTGAAGGTCCAAGGGATACAGTAAACCTGTACTGGTGCATCGGAATCTAATACTGGTCTCCCAGGAGCCGCTCAAAGCACAAACTGTTATAAGATTCACTCCTCTTTTACTTAAGTCGGCTTTGTGCTTTTTGTATTCAATCCCGATGCAATTTCTGTGCTTCACGGTCAATGTGAAGCTCCAAGGGATATAGTAAACGTGCACTAATGAAACGGAATGTAATATTGGTCTCCCAGGAGCCGCTCAAAGCACCAACTCTTAGAAGATTCACTGTTCTTCTACTTAACTCGGCATTGTGCCTATTGTATTCAATCCCGATGCACTCTCTGTGTCTCATGGTCAATGTGCACGTACGAGGGATACAGTAAACCTGCACTGGTGCATCGGAATCTAATGCTGGTCTCCCAGGAGCAGCTGAAAGCACAAACTCTTAGAAGATTCACTCTTCTTTTACTTAAGTCGGCATTGTGCCTATTGTATTCAATCGCGATGCAATTTCTGTGTCTCATGGTCAATGTGAAGGTCCAAGGGTTACAGTAAACCGGCACTGGTGCATCGGAATCTAAATCTGGTCTCCCAGGACCCGCTCAAAGCACAAAAATCTCAGAAGGTTCACTCTTCTTGTACTTAAGCCTGCATTGTTCCTTTTGTATTCAATCCCGATGCAATATCTGTGTTTCATGGACAATGTGAAGGGCCAAGGGATACAGTTAACCAGCATTGTTGCATCGGAATCAAATACTGGTCTCCCAGGAGCCGCTCAACGCACTAACTCTTAGAAGATTCACTCTTCTTGTTCTTAAGTTGGCATTGTGCCTTTTGTATTCAATCCCGATATAATTTCTGTATTTCATGGTCAAAGTAAAGGTCCACGGGATACAGTAAACCAATGCTGGTGCATCGGAATCTAATACTGGTCTCCCAGGAGCCGCTCAATGTACGATCTCTTAGAAGATTCACTCATCTTGTACTTAAGTCGGCATTGAGCTTTTTGCATTCAACCCCGATGCAATTTCTGTGTTTCATGGCCAATGTGCATTCCCAAGGGATACAGTAAACCTGCACTAGTGCATAGGTATCTAATACTGGTCTCCCAGGCGCCGCTCTAAACACTAACTGTTAGAAGATTCACTCTTCTTGTACTTAAGTCAGCATTGGGCCTATTGTATTCAATCCCGATGCAATTTCTATGCCTCATGGTCAATGTGCAGGCCCAAGGCATACAGTAAACCTGCACTAGTGCATAGGAATCTAATACTGGTATCCAAGGAGCCGCACAAAGTACAAACTCTAAGAAGATTCAATCTTCTTGTACTTAAGTCGGCATTGTGCCTTTTGTATTCAATCCCAATGCAATTTATCTGTTTCATGGTCAATGTGAAGGTCCACGTGCTACAGCAAACCTGCACTGGTGCATCGGAATCTATTACTGGTCTCCAAGGAGCCTCTCAAAGCACAATCTGTTAGAAGATTCACTCTTCTTGTACTTAAGTCGGCATTGTGCCGTTTGTATTTAATCCCATTCCAATTTCTGTGTTTCACAGTCAAAGTGAAGCTCCAAGGTATATAGTAAACGTGCAGTGATGGAACGCAATGTAATAAATGGTTTCCCAGGAGCCGCTCAAATCACAAACTCTCAAAATATTCACTCTTCTTGTGCCTAAGTTGGCATTGTGTCCTTCGTATTCAATCCCGAAGCAATTTCTGTGTCTCATGCTCAATGTGAAGGTCCAAGGGATACAGTAAACCTGCACTGGTGCATCGTAATCTTATAATTGACTCCGAGGAGCCACTCAAAACACAACCTGTTAGAGGATTCACTCTTCTTGTACTTAAGTCGACATTGTGCCTTTTGTATTCAATTTCGATATAATTTCTGTATTTCATGGTCAAAGAAAAGTTCCAAGTTATGCAGTAAACCTACACTGGTGCATCGGAATCTAATACTGGTCTCCCAGGATCCGCTCAATGTACGATCTCTTAGAAGATTCACTCATCTTGAACTTAAGTCGGCATTGTGCCTTTTGTATTCAATCCCGATGCCATTTCTGTGTTTCATGGTCAATCTGCAGGTCCAAGTGATACAGTAAACCTTCACTGTTGCATAGGAATCTAATACTGGTCTCCAAGGAGCCGCTCAAATTAAAAACTCTTAGAAGATTCACTCATCTTGTACTTAAGTCGTCATTGTGCCTTTTGTATTCAACCCGATGCAATTTCTCTGTTCATGGTCAATGTGAAGGTCCAAGTGTCACAGTAAACCTGCACTGGTGCATCGGAATCTATTACTGGTCTCCCAGGAGCCGCTCAAAACACAAACTCTTAGAAGATTCACTCTTCTTGTACTTAAGTCGGAATTATTGCTTTTGTATTCAATCCCAATGCAATTTCTGTGTTTCACGGTCTATGTGTAGCTATCAGGGATATAGTAAACAACCACTGATGAAACGGAATGTAATATCGGACTCCCAGGTGCAGCTCAAATTACAAACTCTTAGAAGATTCACTCCTCTTGTACTTAAGTCGGCATTGTGCTCTTCGTATTCCGTCCCTTAGCAATTTCTGTGTCTCATGGTCAATCTGAAGATCCAAGGGATACAGTAAACCTGCACTGGTGCATTGGAATCAAATACTGGTCTCCCAGGCGCCGCTAAGAGCACAAACTGTTAGAAGATTCACTCTTCTTGTAATTAGGTTGGCATTGTGCCTTCTGTATTGAATCCCGATGCAATTTCTGTGTTTCATGATCAATGTCAAGGGCCAAGAGATACATTAAACCAGCACTGTTGAATCGGAATCTAATAATGGTCTCCCAGGAGCCGCTCAACTCAATAACTCTTAGAAGATTCACTCTTCTAGTACTTAAGTCGGCATTGTGCCATTTGTATTCAATCCCGATATAATTTCTGTATTTCATGGTCAATGTATAGGTCCAAGGGATACAGTAAACCTACACTGGTGCATCAGAATCTAATACTGGTCTCCCAGGAGCCGCTCAATGTACGACCTCTTAGAAGATTCACTAATCTTGTACTTAAGTCGGCAGTGTGCCTTTTGTATTCAATCCCGATGCAATTTCTGTGTTTCATGGTCAATATGCAGGCCCATGTGATACAGTAAACCTGCACTGGTGCATCGGAATCTAATACTGAACCCCCAGGAGCCGCTCAAAGGACAATCTCTTAGGAGATTGACTCTTCTTTTACTTAGGTAGGCATTGTGCCTTTTTTATTCAATAACGATGCAATTTCTGTGTTTCATTGTCAATGTGAGTGTCCAAGGGATACATTAAACCCGAACTGGTGCATCGGAATCTAATACTGGTCTCCCAGTAGCCGCTCAAAGCACAAACTCTTAGAAGATTCACTCTTCTTGTACTTATGTCGGCATTGTGCCTATTATATTCAATCCCAGTGCAATTTCTGTGTCTCATGGTCAATGTGAAGGTCCAAGGGATACAGTAAATCTGCACTGGTGCTTCGGAATCTAATACTGGTCTCCTAGGAACCGGCCAAAACACAAACTCTTTGAAGATTTACTCTTCTTGTACTTAAGTTGGCATTATGCCTTTTGTATTCAATTGCGATGCAATTTCTGTGTTTCATGGTCAATGTGCAGGTTCAAGGGATACAGTAAACCTGAACTGGTTCATCGGAATCTAGTACTGGGTTCCCAGGAGCCACGCAAAGCACAAACTCTTAGATGATTCACTCTTCATTTACTTAAGTCGGCATTGTGCCTATTGTATTCAATCCTGATGCAATCTCTGTATCTAATGGACAATGTGAAGGTCCAAGGGATACAGTAAACCAGCACTAGTGCATCGTAATGTAATACTGGTCTCCCAGGAGCCGCTCAAAACACAAACTGTTGGAAGTTTCACTCTTCTTGTACTTAAGTCGGCATTGTCCCTTTTGTATTCAATCCCGTTGTAATTTCTGTATTTCATGGTCAATGTAACGGTCCAAGGGATACATTAAACCTACACTGGTGCATCGGAATCCAATACTGGTCTCCCAGGAGCCGCTCAATGTACGATCTCTTAGAAGATTCACTCATCTCTTACTTAAGTCGGCATTATGCCTTTTGTATTCAATCCCGATGCCGTTTCTCTGTTTCATGGTCAATGTGAAGGTTGAAGTGATACAGTAAACCTGCACTGGTGCTTCGGGATCTAATACTGGTCTCCCAGGGGCCGCTCAAAGCACAAGCTCTTAAAATATTCACTCTTCTTGTACTTAAGTCGGCATTGTACCTTTTGTATTCAATCGCATTGTAATTTCTTCGTTTCACAGTCAAAGTGAAGCTCCAAGGGATATAGTAAACAAGCACTGATGAAACGGGATGTAATATCGATCTCCCAGGAGCAGCTCAAAGCACAAACTCTTAGAAGATTCACTCCTCTTGTACTTAAGTCTGCATTGTGCCCTTCGTATTAATCCCAATGAAATTTCTGTGTCTCATGGTCAAACTGAAGGTCCAAGGGATACAGTAAACCTGTACTGGTGCATTGGAATCTAATACTGGTCTCCCAGGAGCCTCTCAACACACAAACTGTTATAAGATTCACTCCTCTTTTACTTAAGTGGGCTTTCTGCCTTTTGTATTCAATCCCGATGTAATTTCTGTATTTATTGGTCAATGTAAATGTCCAAAGGATACGGAACAAAAACACTGGTGCATCGGAATCTAAGACTGGTCTCCCCAGAGCCACCTAATGTACGATCTCTTAGAAGATTCACTCATCTTGTACTTAAGTCAGCATTGTGCCTTTTGTATTCAATTCCATTGCAATTTCTGTGTTTCACGGTCAATGTGAAGCTCCAAGGGATATAGTAAATGTGCACTGATGAAACGGAATGTAATATTGGTCTCCCAGGAGCCGCTCAAAGCCCAAACTCTTAGAAGATTCACTGTTCTTTTACTTAAGTCGGCATTGTGCCTATTGTATTCAATCGCGATGAAATTTCTGTGTCTCATGGTCAATGTGAAGGTCCGAGAAATACAGTAAACCAGCACTGGTGCATCGGAATCTAATACTGGTCGCCCAGGAGCCGCTCAAATCACAAACTGTAAGAAGATTCACTCTTCTTGTACTTAAGTCGGCATTGTGCTTTTGTATTCAATCCCGATGCAAATTCAGTGTTTCATGGTAAATCTGAAGTTCCAAGGGATACAGTAAACTTGCACTGGCGCCTCTCAAATCAGCAACAGTCAGAAGATTCTCTCTTCTTGCACTCAAGTCGGCATTGTGCTTTTGTATTCAATCCAGATGCAATTTCTGTGTTTCAAAGTCAATATGAAGCTCCAAGGGATACAGTAAACTTGCACTGATGAAACGGAATGAAATATTGGTCGCCAGGAGCCGCTCTCAGCACAAACTCTTAGAAGATTCACTCTTTTTCTACTTAATTTTGCATTGTGCCTTTTGTATTCAACCCCCAAACCAATTTCTGTGATTCATGGTGAATGTGAAAGTCCAAGGGTTACAGTAAACCTGCACTGGTGCATCGGAATCTAAATCTGGTCTCCCAGGACCCGCTCAAAGCACAAAAATCTCAGAAGGTTCACTCTCCTTGTACTTAAGTTGGCATTGTTCCTTTTGTATTCAATCCCGATGCAATATCTGTGTTTCATGGTCAATGTCAAGGGCCAAGGGATACAGTTAACCAGCATTGTTGCATCGGAATCTAATACTGGTCTCCCAGGAGCCGTTCAACGCACTAACTCTTAGAAGATTCACTCTTCTTGTTCTTAAGTTGGCATTGTGCATTTTGTATTCAATCCCGATGTAATTTCTGTATTTCATGGTCAAAGTAAAGGTCCAAGGGATACAGTAAACCAACGCTGGTGCATCGGAATCTAATACTGGTCTCCCAGGAGCCGCTCAATGTACAATCTCTTAGAAGATTCACTCATCTTGTACTTAAGTCGGCATTGAGCTTTTTGCATTCATTCCCGATGCAATTTCTGTGTTTCATGGCCAATGTGCATTCCCGAGGGATACAGTAAACCTGCACTAGTGCATAGGAATCTAATACTGGTCTCCCAGGCGCCGCTCTAAACACAAACTGTTAGAAGATTCACTCTTCTTGTACTTAAGTCGGCATTGGGCCTATTGTATTCAATCCCGATGCAATTTCTGTGCCTCATGGTCAATGTGCAGGCCCAAGGGATACAGTAAACCTGCACTGGTGCATAGGAATCTAATACTGGTATCCAAGGAGCCGCACAAAGTACAAACTCTAAGAAGATTCAATCTTCTTGTACTTAAGTCGGCATTGTGCCTTTTCTATTCAATCCCAATGCATTTTATCTGTTAAATGGTCAATGTGAAGGTCCACGTGCTACAGCAAACCTGCACTGGTGCATCGGAATCTATTACTGGTCTCCAAGGAGCGTCTCAAAGCACAAACTGTTAGAAGATTCACTCTTCTTGTACTTAAGTCGGCATTGTGCCTATTATATTCAATCCCGATGCAATTTCTGTGTCTCATGCACAATGTGAAGGTCCAAAGGATACAGTAAACCAGCACTGGTGCATCGTAATCTAATACTGGCCTCCCAGGAGCCGCTCAAAACACAAACATTTAGAAGTTTCACTCTTCTTGTACTTAAGTCGGCGTTGTGCCTTTTGTATTCAATCCCGATGTAATTTCTGTATTTCACGGGCAATGTAAAGGTCCAAGGGATACAGTAAACCTACACTGGTGCTTCGGAATCTAATACTGGTCTTCCAGGAGCCGCTCAATTTACGATCTCTTAGATAATTCACTCATCTCTTACTTAAGTCGGCATTATGCCTGTTGTATTCAATCCCGATTCAATTTCTCTGTTTCATGGTCGATGTGAAGGTTCACGTGATACAGTAAACCTGCACTGGTGCATCGGAATCTAATACTGGTCTCCCAGGAGCCGCTCAAATCACAAACTCTTAGAATATTCACTCTTCTAGTACTTGAGCCGGCATTGTGCCGTTTGTATTTAATCCCATTGCAATTTCTGTGTTTCACAGTCAAAGTGAAGCTCCAAGGGATATAGTAAACGTGCAGTGATGGAACGCAATGTAATATTGGTTTCCCAGGAGCCGCTCAAATCACAAACTCTCAAAATATTCACTCTTCTTGTGCTTAAGTTGGCATTGTGTCCTTCGTATTCATATCCCGAAGCAATTTCTGTGTCTCATGCTCAATGTGAAGGTCCAAGGGATACAGTAAACCTGCACTGGTGCATCGTAATCTAATAATGGTCTCCCAGGAGCCACTCAAAACACAAACTGTTAGAGGATTCACTCTTCTTGTACATAAGTCGAAATTGTGCCTTTTGTATTCAATCCCGATGTAATTTCTGTATTTCACGGGCAATGTAAAGGTCCAAGGGATACAGTAAACCTTCACTGGTGCATAGGAATCTAATACTGGTCTCCAAGGAGCCGCTCAAAGTAAAAACTCTTAAAAGATTCACTCTTCTTGTACTTAAGTAGTCATTGTGCCTTTTGTATTCAATCCCGATGCAATTTCTCTGTTCATGGTCAATGTGAAGGTCCAAGTGATACAGTAAACCTGCACTGGTGCATCGGAATCTATTACTGGTCTCCCAGGAGCCGCTCAAAACACAATCTCTTAGAAGATTCACTCTTCTTGGACTTAAGTCGGAACTATTGCTTTTGTATTCAATCACATAGCAATTTCTGTGTTTCACGGTCTATGTGTAGCTCCTAGGGATATAGTAAACGAGCACTGATGAAACGGAATGTAATATCGGACTCCCAGGTGCAGCTCAAATTACAAACTCTTAGAAGATTCACTCCTCTTGTACTTAAGTCGGCATTGTGCTCTTCGTATTCCATCCCGAAGCAATTTCTGTGTCTCATGTTCAATCTGAAGGTCCAAGGGATACAGTAAACCTGCACTGGTGCATTGGAATCTAATACTGGTCTCCCAGGCGCCGCTCAAAGCACAAACTGTTACAAGATTCACTCTTCTTGTAATTAAGTTGGCATTGTGCCTTCTGTATTGAATCCCGATGCAATTTCTGTGTTTCATGGTCAATGTCAAGGGCCAAGGGATACATTAAACCAGCACTGTTGAATCGGAATCTAATACTGGTCTCCGATGAGCCGCTCAACGCAATAACTCTTAGAAGATTCACTTTTCTTGTACTTAATCCTGCATTGTGCCTTTTGTATTCAATCCCTATGCAATTTCTGTGTTTCATGGTCAATGTGAAGGTCCAAGTGCTGCAGTAAACCTGCCCTGGTGCATCGGAATCTAATACTGAACTCCCAGGAGCCACTCAAAGAACAATCTCTAAGAAGATTGACTCTTCTTTTACTTATGTTGGCATTGTGCTTCTTTTATTCAATCCCGATGCAATATCTGTGTTTCATTGTCAATGTGAATGTCAAAGGGGTACATTAAACCTGAACTGTTGCATTGGAATCTAATACTGGCCTCCCGGGAGCCGCTCAAAGCACAAACTCTTAGAAGATCCGCTCTTCCTGTACTTAAGTCGGCATTGTGCCTATTGTATTCAATCCCGATGCAATTTCTGTGTCTCTTGGTCAATGTGAAGGTCCAAGGGATACAGTAAACCTGCACTGGTGCATCCGAATCTAATACTGGTCTCCTAGGGGCCGCCCAAAGCACGCACTGTTGGGAGATTCACTCTTCTTGTACTTAAGTCGGCATTGTGCCTATTGTATTCAATCCCGATGCAATTTCTGTGTCCCTTGGGCAATGTGAAGGTCCAAGGGATACGGTAAACCAGCACTGGTGCATCGGAATCTAATACTGGTGTCCCAGGAGCCGCTCAAAACACAAACTGTTAGAAGATTCACTCTGCTTTTACCGAAGTCGGCATTTTGCATTTTGTATTCAATCCCGATGTAATTTCTGTATTTAATGGTCAATGTAAATGTCCAAAGGAAACAGTACACCTACACTGGTGCATCGGAATCTAATACTGGTCTCCCAGGAGCCACTCAATGTACGATCTCTTAGAAGATTCATTCATCTTGTAGTTAAGTCAGTATCGTGCCTTTTGTATTCAATCCCGATGCAATATCTCTGTTACATGGTCAATGTGATGGTCCAAGTGATACAGTAAACCTGAACTGGTGCATCGGAATCTAATACTGGTTTCCCAGGAGCCGCTCAAAGCACAAACTCTTAGAAGATTCACTTTCTTGAACTTAAGTCGGCATTGGGCCTATTGTATGCAATCCCGCTGCAATTTCTGTGTCTCATGGTCAATGTGCAGGCCCAAGGGATACAGTAAACCTGCACTGGTGCATAGGAATCTAATACTGGTCTCCAAGGAGCCGCACAAATTACAAACTCTAAGAAGATTCAATCTTCTAGTACTTAAGTCGGCATTGTGCTTTTGTATTTAATCCCAATGCAATTTTTCTGTTTCATGGTCAATGTGAAGGTCCACGTGATACAGCAAACCAGCACTGGTGCATCGGAAACTATTACTGGTCTCCAAGGAGCCTCTCAAAGCACAAACTCTTAGAAGATTCACTCTTCTTATACTTAAGTCGGCATTGTGCCTATTATATTCAATCCCGATGCAATTTCCGTGTCTCGTGGTCAATGTGATGGCCCAAGGGATACAGTAAACGTGCATTGGTGCATCGGAATCTAATACTGGTCTCCAAGGAGCCACTCAAAACACAAACTGTTAGAAGATTTACTCTTCTTGTACTTAAGTTGGCATTCTGCCTTTTGTATTCAATCTCGATGCAATTTCTGTGTTTGATGGACAATGTGCAGGCCCAAGCGATACAGTAAACCTTCACTGGTGCATAGGAATCTAATACTGGTCTCCAAGGAGCCGCTCAAAGTAAAAACTCTTAAAAAATTCACTCTTCTTGTACTTAAGTAGTCATTGTGCCTTTTGTATTCAATCCCGATGCAATTTCTCTGTTCATGGTTAATGTGAAGGTCCAAGTGATACAGTAAACCTGCACTGGTGCATCGGAATCTATTACTGGTCTCCCAGGAGCCGCTCAAAACACAATCTCTTAGAAGATTCACTCTTCTTGTACTTAAGTCGGAATTATTGCTTTTGTATTCAATCCCATAGCAATTTCTGTGTTTCACGGTCTATGTGTAGCTCCCAGGGATATAGTAAACAAGCACTGATGAAACGGAATGTAATATCGGACTCCCAGGTGCAGCTCAAATTACAAACACTTAGAAGATTCACTCCTCTTGTACTTAAGTCGGCATTGTGCTCTTCGTATTCCATCCCGAAGCAATTTCTATGTCTCATGGTCAATCTGAAGGTCCAAGGGATACTGTAAACCTGCACTGGTGCATTGGAATTTAATACTGGTCTCCCAGGCGCCGCTCAAAGCACAAACTGTTACAAGATTCACTCTTCTTGTAATTAAGTTGGCATTGTGCCTTCTGTATTGAATCCCGATGCAATTTCTGTGTTTCATGGTCAATGTCAAGGGCCAAGGGATACATTAAACCAGCACTGTTGAATCGGAATCTAATACTGGTCTCCGATGAGCCGCTCAAGGCAATAACTCTTAGAAGATTCACTTTTCTTGTACTTAATCCTGCATTGTGCCTTTTGTATTCAATCCCTATGCAATTTCTGTGTTTCATGGTCAATGTGAAGGTCCAAGTGATGCAGTAAACCTGCCCTGGTGCATCGGAATCTAATACTGAACTCCCAGGAGCCACTCAAAGAACAATCTCTAAGAAGATTGACTCTTCTTTTACTTAAGTTGGCATTGTGCTTCTTTTATTCAATCCCGATGCAATATCTGTGTTTCATTGTCAATGTGAATGTCCAAGGGGTACATTAAACCTGAACTGTTGCATTGGAATCTAATACTGGCCTCCCGGGAGCCGCTCAAAGCACAAACTCTTAGAAGATCCGCTCTTCCTGTACTTAAGTCGGCATTGTGCCTATTGTATTCAATCCCGATGCAATTTCTGTGTCTGTTGGTCAATGTGAAGGTCCAAGGGATACAGTAAACCTGCACTGGTGCATCCGAATCTAATACTGGTCTCCTAGGAGCCGCCCAAAAGCGCACTGTTGGGAGATTCACTCTTCTTGTACTTAAGTCGGCATTGTGCCTATTGTATTCAATCCCGATGCAATTTCTGTGTCCCTTGGGCAATGTGAAGGTCCAAGGGATACAGTAAACCAGCACTGGTGCATCGGAATCTAATACTGGTCTCCCAGGAGCCGTTCAACGCACTAACTCTTAGAAGATTCACTCTTCTTGTTCTTAAGTTGGCATTGTGCATTTTGTATTCAATCCCGATGTAATTTCTGTATTTCATGGTCAAAGTAAAGGTCCAAGGGATACAGTAAACCAACGCTGGTGCATCGGAATCTAATACTGGTCTCCCAGGAGCCGCTCAATGTACAATCTCTTAGAAGATTCACTCATCTTGTACTTAAGTCGGCATTGAGCTTTTTGCATTCATTCCCGATGCAATTTCTGTGTTTCATGGCCAATGTGCATTCCCGAGGGATACAGTAAACCTGCACTAGTGCATAGGAATCTAATACTGGTCTCCCAGGCGCCGCTCTAAACACAAACTGTTAGAAGATTCACTCTTCTTGTACTTAAGTCGGCATTGGGCCTATTGTATTCAATCCCGATGCAATTTCTGTGCCTCATGGTCAATGTGCAGGCCCAAGGGATACAGTAAACCTGCACTGGTGCATAGGAATCTAATACTGGTATCCAAGGAGCCGCACAAAGTACAAACTCTAAGAAGATTCAATCTTCTTGTACTTAAGTCGGCATTGTGCCTTTTCTATTCAATCCCAATGCATTTTATCTGTTAAATGGTCAATGTGAAGGTCCACGTGCTACAGCAAACCTGCACTGGTGCATCGGAATCTATTACTGGTCTCCAAGGAGCGTCTCAAAGCACAAACTGTTAGAAGATTCACTCTTCTTGTACTTAAGTCGGCATTGTGCCTATTATATTCAATCCCGATGCAATTTCTGTGTCTCATGCACAATGTGAAGGTCCAAAGGATACAGTAAACCAGCACTGGTGCATCGTAATCTAATACTGGCCTCCCAGGAGCCGCTCAAAACACAAACATTTAGAAGTTTCACTCTTCTTGTACTTAAGTCGGCGTTGTGCCTTTTGTATTCAATCCCGATGTAATTTCTGTATTTCACGGGCAATGTAAAGGTCCAAGGGATACAGTAAACCTACACTGGTGCTTCGGAATCTAATACTGGTCTTCCAGGAGCCGCTCAATTTACGATCTCTTAGATAATTCACTCATCTCTTACTTAAGTCGGCATTATGCCTGTTGTATTCAATCCCGATTCAATTTCTCTGTTTCATGGTCGATGTGAAGGTTCACGTGATACAGTAAACCTGCACTGGTGCATCGGAATCTAATACTGGTCTCCCAGGAGCCGCTCAAATCACAAACTCTTAGAATATTCACTCTTCTAGTACTTGAGCCGGCATTGTGCCGTTTGTATTTAATCCCATTGCAATTTCTGTGTTTCACAGTCAAAGTGAAGCTCCAAGGGATATAGTAAACGTGCAGTGATGGAACGCAATGTAATATTGGTTTCCCAGGAGCCGCTCAAATCACAAACTCTCAAAATATTCACTCTTCTTGTGCTTAAGTTGGCATTGTGTCCTTCGTATTTATATCCCGAAGCAATTTCTGTGTCTCATGCTCAATGTGAAGGTCCAAGGGATACAGTAAACCTGCACTGGTGCATCGTAATCTAATAATGGTCTCCCAGGAGCCACTCAAAACACAAACTGTTAGAGGATTCACTCTTCTTGTACATAAGTCGAAATTGTGCCTTTTGTATTCAATCCCGATGTAATTTCTGTATTTCACGGGCAATGTAAAGGTCCAAGGGATACAGTGAACCAACACTGGTGCATCGGAATCTAATACTGGTCTCCCAGGATCCGCTCAATGTACGATCTCTTAGAAGATTCACTCATCTTGAACTTAAGTCGGCATTGTGCCTTTTGTATTCAATCCCGATGCCATTTCTGTGTTTGATGGTCAATGTGCAGGCCCAAGGGATACAGTAAACCTTCACTGGTGCATAGGAATCTAATACTGGTCTCCAAGGAGCCGCTCAAAGTAAAAACTCTTAAAAGATTCACTCTTCTTGTACTTAAGTAGTCATTGTGCCTTTTGTATTCAATCCCGATGCAATTTCTCTGTTCATGGTCAATGTGAAGGTCCAAGTGATACAGTAAACCTGCACTGGTGCATCGGAATCTATTACTGGTCTCCCAGGAGCCGCTCAAAACACAATCTCTTAGAAGATTCACTCTTCTTGTACTTAAGTCGGAACTATTGCTTTTGTATTCAATCACATAGCAATTTCTTTGTTTCACGGTCTATGTGTAGCTCCTAGGGATATAGTAAACAAGCACTGATGAAACGGAATGTAATATCGGACTCCCAGGTGCAGCTCAAATTACAAACTCTTAGAAGATTCACTCCTCTTGTACTTAAGTCGGCATTGTGCTCTTCGTATTCCATCCCGAAGCAATTTCTGTGTCTCATGTTCAATCTGAAGGTCCAAGGGATACAGTAAACCTGCACTGGTGCATTGGAATCTAATACTGGTATCCCAGGCGCCGCTCAAAGCACAAACTGTTACAAGATTCACTCTTCTTGTAATTAAGTTGGCATTGTGCCTTCTGTATTGAATCCCGATGCAATTTCTGTGTTTCATGGTCAATGTCAAGGGCCAAGGGATACATTAAACCAGCACTGTTGAATCGGAATCTAATACTGGTCTCCGATGAGCCGCTCAACGCAATAACTCTTAGAAGATTCACTTTTCTTGTACTTAATCCTGCATTGTGCCTTTTGTATTCAATCCCTATGCAATTTCTGTGTTTCATGGTCAATGTGAAGGTCCAAGTGCTGCAGTAAACCTGCCCTGGTGCATCGGAATCTAATACTGAACTCCCAGGAGCCACTCAAAGAACAATCTCTAAGAAGATTGACTCTTCTTTTACTTATGTTGGCATTGTGCTTCTTTTATTCAATCCCGATGCAATATCTGTGTTTCATTGTCAATGTGAATGTCAAATGGGTACATTAAACCTGAACTGTTGCATTGGAATCTAATACTGGCCTCCCGGGAGCCGCTCAAAGCACAAACTCTTAGAAGATCCGCTCTTCCTGTACTTAAGTCGGCATTGTGCCTATTGTATTCAATCCCGATGCAATTTCTGTGTCTCTTGGTCAATGTGAAGGTCCAAGGGATACAGTAAACCTGCACTGGTGCATCCGAATCTAATACTGGTCTCCTAGGGGCCGCCCAAAGCACGCACTGTTGGGAGATTCACTCTTCTTGTACTTAAGTCGGCATTGTGCCTATTGTATTCAATCCCGATGCAATTTCTGTGTCCCTTGGGCAATGTGAAGGTCCAAGGGATACAGTAAACCAGCACTGGTGCATCGGAATCTAATACTGGTGTCCCAGGAGCCGCTCAAAACACAAACTGTTAGAAGATTCACTCTGCTTTTACCGAAGTCGGCATTTTGCATTTTGTATTCAATCCCGATGTAATTTCTGTATTTAATGGTCAATGTAAATGTCCAAAGGAAACAGTACACCTACACTGGTGCATCGGAATCTAATACTGGTCTCCCAGGAGCCACTCAATGTACGATCTCTTAGAAGATTCATTCATCTTGTAGTTAAGTCAGTATCGTGCCTTTTGTATTCAATCCCGATGCAATATCTCTGTTACATGGTCAATGTGATGGTCCAAGTGATACAGTAAACCTGAACTGGTGCATCGGAATCTAATACTGGTCTCCCAGGAGCCGCTCAAAGCACAAACTCTTAGAAGATTCACTTTCTTGAACTTAAGTCGGCATTGGGCCTATTGTATGCAATCCCGCTGCAATTTCTGTGTCTCATGGTCAATGTGCAGGCCCAAGGGATACAGTAAACCTGCACTGGTGCATAGGAATCTAATACTGGTCTCCAAGGAGCCGCACAAATTACAAACTCTAAGAAGATTCAATCTTCTAGTACTTAAGTCGGCATTGTGCTTTTGTATTTAATCCCAATGCAATTTTTCTGTTTCATGGTCAATGTGAAGGTCCACGTGATACAGCAAACCAGCACTGGTGCATCGGAATCTATTACTGGTCTCCAAGGAGCCTCTCAAAGCACAAACTCTTAGAAGATTCACTCTTCTTATACTTAAGTCGGCATTGTGCCTATTATATTCAATCCCGATGCAATTTCCGTGTCTCGTGGTCAATGTGATGGCCCAAGGGATACAGTAAACGTGCATTGGTGCATCGGAATCTAATACTGGTCTCCAAGGAGCCACTCAAAACACAAACTGTTAGAAGATTTACTCTTCTTGTACTTAAGTTGGCATTGTGCCTTTTGTATTCAATCTCGATGCAATTTCTGTGTTTGATGGTCAATGTGCAGGCCCAAGCGATACAGTAAACCTTCACTGGTGCATAGGAATCTAATACTGGTCTCCAAGGAGCCGCTCAAAGTAAAAACTCTTAAAAAATTCACTCTTCTTGTACTTAAGTAGTCATTGTGCCTTTTGTATTCAATCCCGATGCAATTTCTCTGTTCATGGTTAATGTGAAGGTCCAAGTGATACAGTAAACCTGCACTGGTGCATCGGAATCTATTACTGGTCTCCCAGGAGCCGCTCAAAACACAATCTCTTAGAAGATTCACTCTTCTTGTACTTAAGTCGGAATTATTGCTTTTGTATTCAATCCCATAGCAATTTCTGTGTTTCACGGTCTATGTGTAGTTCCCAGGGATATAGTAAACAAGCACTGATGAAACGGAATGTAATATCGGACTCCCAGGTGCAGCTCAAATTACAAACACTTAGAAGATTCACTCCTCTTGTACTTAAGTCGGCATTGTGCTCTTCGCATTCCATCCCGAAGCAATTTCTGTGTCTCATGGTCAATCTGAAGGTCCAAGGGATACTGTAAACCTGCACTGGTGCATTGGAATTTAATACTGGTCTCCCAGGCGCCGCTCAAAGCACAAACTGTTACAAGATTCACTCTTCTTGTAATTAAGTTGGCATTGTGCCTTCTGTATTGAATCCCGATGCAATTTCTGTGTTTCATGGTCAATGTCAAGGGCCAAGGGATACATTAAACCAGCACTGTTGAATCGGAATCTAATACTGGTCTCCGATGAGCCGCTCAAGGCAATAACTCTTAGAAGATTCACTTTTCTTGTACTTAATCCTGCATTGTGCCTTTTGTATTCAATCCCTATGCAATTTCTGTGTTTCATGGTCAATGTGAAGGTCCAAGTGATGCAGTAAACCTGCCCTGGTGCATCGGAATCTAATACTGAACTCCCAGGAGCCACTCAAAGAACAATCTCTAAGAAGATTGACTCTTCTTTTACTTAAGTTGGCATTGTGCTTCTTTTATTCAATCCCGATGCAATATCTGTGTTTCATTGTCAATGTGAATGTCCAAGGGGTACATTAAACCTGAACTGTTGCATTGGAATCTAATACTGGCCTCCCGGGAGTCGCTCAAAGCACAAACTCTTAGAAGATCCGCTCTTCCTGTACTTAAGTCGGCATTGTGCCTATTGTATTCAATCCCGATGCAATTTCTGTGTCTGTTGGTCAATGTGAAGGTCCAAGGGATACAGTAAACCTGCACTGGTGCATCCAAATCTAATACTGGTCTCCTAGGAGCCGCCCAAAAGCGCACTGTTGGGAGATTCACTCTTCTTGTACTTAAGTCGGCATTGTGCCTATTGTATTCAATCCCGATGCAATTTCTGTGTCCCTTGGGCAATGTGAAGGTCCAAGGGATACAGTAAACCAGCACTGGTGCATCGGAATCTAATACTGGTGTCCCAGGAGCCGCTCAAAACACAAACTGTTAGAAGATTCACTCTGCTTTTACTGAAGTCGGCATTTTGCATTTTGTATTCAATCCCCATGTAATTTCTGTATTTAATGGTCAATGTAAACGTCCAAAGGAAACAGTACACCTACACTGGTGCATCGGAATCTAATACTGGTCTCCCAGGAGCCACTCAATGTACGATCTCTTAGAAGATTCACTCATCTTGTAGTTAAGTCAGTATCGTGCCTTTTGTATTCAATCCCGATGCAATATCTCTGTTACATGGTCAATGTGATGGTCCAAGTGATACAGTAAACCTGAACTGGTGCATCGGAATCTAATACTGGTCTCCCAGGAGCCGCTCAAAGCACAAACTCTTAGAAGATTCACTTTCTTGTACTTAAGTCGGCATTGGGCCTATTGTATTCAATCCCGCTGCAATTTCTGTGTCTCATGGTCAATGTGCAGGCCCAAGGGATACAGTAAACCTGCACTGGTGCATAGGAATCTAATACTGGTCTCCAAGGAGCCGCACAAAGTACAAACTCTAAGAAGATTCAATCTTCTAGTACTTAAGTCGGCATTGTGCTTTTGTATTTAATCCCAATGCAATTTTTCTGTTTCATGGTCAATGTGAAGGTCCACGTGATACAGCAAACCAGCACTGGTGCATCGGAATCTATTACTGGTCTCCAAGGAGCCTCTCAAAGCACAAACTCTTAGAAGATTCACTCTTCTTATACTTAAGTCGGCATTGTGCCTATTATATTCAATCCCGATGCAATTTCCGTGTCTCGTGGTCAATGTGATGGTCCAAGGGATACAGTAAACGTGCACTGGTGCATCGGAATCTAATACTGGTCTCCTAGGAGCCACTCAAAACACAAACTGTTAGAAGATTTACTCTTCTTGTACTTAAGTTGGCATTGTGCCTTTTGTAATCAATCTCGATGCAATTTCTGTGTTTGATGGTCAATGTGCAGGTCCAAGGGATACAGTAAACCTGCACTGGTGAATCGGAATCTAATACTGGTCTCCCAGGAGCCGCTCAAAGCACAAACTCTAAGAAGATTCACTCTTCTTTTACTTAAGTCGGCATTGTGACTATTGTATTCAATCCCAATGCAATCTCTGTGTCTCATGCACAATGTGAAGGTCCAGGGGATACAGTAAACCAGCACTGGTGCATCGTAATCTAATACTGGTCTCCAAGGAGCCGCTCAAAACACAAACATTTAGAAGTTTCCCTCTTCTTGTACTTAAGTCGGCATTGTGCCTTTTATATTCAATCCTGATGTAATTTCTGTATTTCACGGGCAATGTAAAGGTCCAAGGGATACAGTAAACCTACATCGGTGCATCGCAATCTAATGCTGGTCTCCCAGGAGCCGGTCAATTTACGATTTCTTAGAAGATTCACTCATCTCTTACTTAAGTCGGCATTATGCCTTTTGTATTCAATCCCGATTCAATTTCTCTGTTTCATGGTCAATGTGAAGGTTCACGTGATACAGTACACCTGCAGTGGTGCATCGGAATCTAATACTGGTCTCCAAGGAGCCGCTCAAAGCACAAACTCTTAGAATATTCACTCTTCTTGTACTTAAGTCGGCATTGTGCCTTTTGTATTCAATCCCATTGCCATTTCTGTGTTTCACAGTCAAAGTGAAGCTCCAAGGGATATAGTAAACGTGCACTGATGGAACGCAATGTAATATTGGATTCCCATGAGCCGCTCAAAGCACAAACTATCAGAATATTCACTCTTCTTGTACTTAAGTCGGCATTGTGTCCTTCGTATTCAATCCCGAAGCAATTTCTGTGTCTCATGGTCATTGTGAAGGTCCAAGGGATACAGTAAAAATGCACTGGTGCATCGTAATCTAATAATGGTCTCCCAGGAGCCACTCAAAACACAAACTGTTAGAAGATTCACCCTCCTTGTACTTAAGTCGGCATTGTGCCTTTTGTATTCAATCCCGATATAATTTCTGTATTTCATGGTCAAAGTAAAGGTTCAAGCAATACAGTAAACCTACGCTGGTGCATCGGAATCTAATACTGGTCTCCCAGGATCCGCTCAATGTACGATCTCTTAGAAGATTCAATCATCTTGAACTTAAGTCGGCATTGTGCCCTTTGTATTCAATCCCGATGCGATTTCTGTGTTTCATGGTCAATCTGCAGGCCGAAGGGATACAGTAAACTTGCACTGGTGCATAGGAATCTAATATTGGTCTCCAAGGAGCCACTCAAAGTACAAACTCTTAGAAGATTCACTCTTCTTGTACTTAAGTCGGCATTGTGCCTTTTATATTCAATCCCGCTGCAATTTCTCTGTTTCATGGTCAATGTGAAGGTCCAAGTGGTGCAGTTAACCTGCACTGGTGCATCGGAATCTAATACTGGTCTACCAGAAGCCGCTCAAAACACAAACTGTTAGAAGATTAAGTCTTCATTTACTTAAGTCGGGATTTTGCTTTTAGTATTCAATCCCGATGTAATTTCTGTATATAATGGTCAATGTAAATGTCCAAAGGAAACAGTACACCTACACTGGTGCATCAGAATCTAATACTGGTCTCCCAGGAGCCACTCAATGTACGGTCTCTTAGAAGATTCACTCATCTTGTACTAAAGTCTGCATAATGCCTTTCGTATTCAATCCTGATGCAATTTCTCTGTTACATGGTCAATGTGAAGGTCCAAGTGATACAGTAAACCGGCACTGGTGCATCAGAATCTAATACTGGTCTCCCAGGAGCCGCTCAAAGCACAAACTATTAGAATATTCACTCTTCATGTACTTAAGTCGGCATTGTTGCTTTTGTATTCAATCCCATTGCAATTTATGTGTTTCACGGTCAAAGTCAAGCTCCAAGGGATATAGTAAACGTGCACTGATGAAACGGAATCTAATACTGAACTCCCAGGAGCCGCTCAAAAGACAATCTCTTAGAATATTGACTCTTCTTTTACTTAAGTCGGCATTGTGCTTATTTTTTTCAATCCCGATGTAATATCTGTGTTTCATTGTCAATGTGAAAGTCCAAGGGTAAATTAAACCTGAACTGGTGCATCGGAATCTAATACTGGTCTCCCAGGAGCCCCTCAAAGCACAAACTCTTAGAAGATTCGCTCTTCTTGTACTTAAGTCGGCATTTTGCCTATTGTATTCAATCCCGATGCAATTTCTGTGTCTCATGGTCAATGCGAAGGTCCAAGGGATGCAGTAAACCTGCAGTGGTGCATCCGAATCTAATACTGGTCTCCTAGGAGCCGCTCAAAGCACGCACTGTTAGAAAATTCACTCTTCTTGTACTTAAGTTGGCATCGTGCCTTATGTATTCAATCCCGATGCACTTTCTCTGTTACATGGTCAATGTGAAGGTCCAGGTGATACAGTAAACCTGCACTGGTGCATTGGAATCTAATACTGGTCTCCCAGGCGCCGCTCAAAGCACAAACTGTTAGAGGATTCACTCTTCTTGTAATTAAGTTGGCATTGTGCCTTTTGTATTCAATCCCTATGCAATTTCTGTTTTTCATGGTCAATGTCAAGGGCGAAGGGATACAGTAAACCAGCACTGCTGCATCGGAATCTAATACTGGTCTCCCAGGAGCCGCTCAACGCAATTACTCTTAGAACATTCACTCTTCATGTACTTAAGTCTGCATTGTGCCTTTTGTATTCTATCCCGATGCAATTTCTGTGTTTTATGGTCAATGTGAGAGTCCAAGTGATGCAGTGAACCTGCACTGGTGCATCGGAATCTAATACTGGTCTCCCAGGAGCCGCTCAGAGCACAAACTATTAGAATAATCACTCTTCATGTACCTAAGTCGGCATTGTGCCTTTAGTATTCAATCCCATTGCAATTTCTGTGTTTCACGGTCAATGTGAAGCTCCAAGGGATATAGTAAACGTGCACTGATGAAACGGAATCTAATACTGAACTCCCAGGAACCGCTCAAAGAACAATCTCTTAGAAGATTGACTCTTCTTTTACTTAAGTCGGCATTGTGCTTTTTTATTCAATCCCGATGCTATATCTGTGCTTCATTGACAGTGTGAAGGTCCAAGGGATACATTAAACCTGAACTGGTGCATCGGAATCTAATACTGGTCTATGAGGCGCCGCTCAAAGCACAAACTCTTAGAAGACTCACTCTTCTTGTACTTATGTCGGCATTGTGCCTATTGTAGTCAATCCCGATGCAATATCTGTGTCTCATGGTCAATGCGAAGGTCCAAGGGATACAGTAAACCTGCACAGGTGCATCGGAATCTAATACCGGTCTGCTAGGAGCCCCTCAAAACACAACTTTTAGAAGATTCACTCTTCTTGTACTTAGGTTGGCAATGTGCCCTTTGTATTCAATCTCGATGCATGTTCTGTGTTTCGTGTTCAATGTGAAGGTCCAAGGGATACAGTAAACCAGCCCTGGTGCATCGTAATCTAATACGGGTCTCCGAGGAGCCAATCAAAACACGAACTCGTAGAAGATTCACTCTTCTTGTACTTATGTCGGCATTGTGCCTTTTGTATTCACTCCCTATGCAAATTCTGTGTTTCATGGTCAATGAGAAGGTCCAAGGGATACAGTAAACCAGCATGCTGCATCGGAATAAAATACAGGTCCCCCAAGAGCCGCTCGAATCACAAACTCTTAGAAGATTCACACTTCTTGTACTTAAGTCGACATTGTGCCTTTGGTATTCAATACCGATGCAATTTCTGTGTTTTATGGTCAATGTGAAACTCCAAGGGATACAGTAAACGTGCACTGAAGAAACGGAATGTAATATTGGTATTCCAGGAGACGCTCAAAGAACAAACTCTTAGAAGATTCACTCTTCTTGTACTTAAGTCGGCATTGTACGTCTCGTATTCAATCCCGAGGCAATTTCTCTGTTTCATGATCAATGTGAAGTTCCAAAGGTTACAGTAAACCTGCTCTGGTGCATCGGAATCTAATACTGGTCTCCCCAGTTGTCGCTCAAAACACAAACTCTTAGAAGATTCACTCTTCTTGTACTTAAGTAGGCATTTTGCCTTTTGTATTCAATCCCGATGCAATTTCTGTGTTCCATGGTCAATGTGAAGGTCGAAAGGGATACAGTAATCCAGCACTGGTGCATCACAATCTAATACTGGTCTCCCAGGAATCCGCTCAACGCACTAAATCTTAGAAGATTCACTCTTCTTGTACTTAATTCGGCATTGTGCGTTTTGTAATCAATCCCGATACAATTTCTGTGTTTCATGGTCAATATGAAGGTCCACGTGATACAGTAAAAATGCACTGGTGCATCGGAATCTAATACTGAACTCCCAGGAGCCGCCCAAGGAACAATCTCTTAGAAGATTCACTCTTCTTGTACTTAAGTCGGCATTGTCCTTTTTGTATTCACTCTCTATGCAATTTTTGTGTTTCATTGTCAATGTGGAGGTCCAAGGGATATGGAAAACCTCCACTGATGCATCGGAGTCTAATACTGGTCTCCGAGGAGCCGCTCAACGAATTAACACTTAGAAGATTCACTCTTCTTGTACTGAAGTCGGCATTGTGCATTTTGTATTCAATCCCGATGCAATTTCTGTGTTTCATGGTCAATGTGCAGTTCCAAGTGATACAGCAAACCAGCACATGTGCATCGGAATCTAATACTGGTCTCCCACGAGTCGCTCAAAGAACAAACTCTTAGAGGATTCACTCTTTTTGTACTTAAGTCGGCTTTGTGCTTTTTGTATTCAGTTCCGATGTAATTTCTGAGTTTCATGGTCAAAGTGAAGGACCAAGGGATACAGTAAACCAGCACTGGTGCATCGGAATCTAATACTGGTCGCCAAGGACCCGCTCAAAACACAAACAGTTAGGAGATTCACTCTTCTTGTACTTAAGTCGGCATTGTGCTTTTGTATTCAATAACGATATAATTTCTGTATTTCATCGTCAAAGTAAAGGTCCAAGGGATACAGTAAACCTACACTGGTGCATCGGTATCTAATACTGGTCTCCCAGGAGCCGCTCAAAACGCAAGCTGTTAGAAGATTCACTCTTCTTGTACTTATGTCGGCATTGTGCCATTTGTATTCAACCCCGATATAATTACTGTATTTCAAGGTCAAAGTAATGGTCCAAGGGATACAGTAAACCTACACTGGTGAGTCGGAATTTAATACTGGTCTCCCAGGAGCCGCTCAATGTACGATCTCTCAGAAGATACACTAATGTTGTACTTAAGTCGGCATTGTGCCTTTTGTATTCAATCCCGATGCAATTTCTGTGTTTCATGGTCAATATGCAGGCCCAAGGGATACAGTAAACCAGCACTGGTGCATCGGAATCTAATACAGATCTCCAAGCAGCCGCTCAAAGTAAAATATTTTAGAAGATTCAATCTTCTTGTTCTTAAGTTGGCATTGTGCCCTTTGCATTCAATCTCGATGCAAGTTCTGTGTTTCATGGTCAATGTGCAGGTCCAAGGGATACAGTAAACCTGCGTTGGTGCATCGGAATCTAATACTGGTCTCGCAGGAGCCGCTCAAAACACAAACTGTTAGATGATTCACTCTTCTTGTACTTAAGTCGGCATTGTGCCTTTTGTGTTCAATGCCGATGTAATATCAGTATTTCACGGTCAATGTGAAGGTCCAAGGGATACAGTAAGCCTGCACTGGTGCATCGCAATCTAATAATGGTCTCCCAGGAGCCGGTAGAAGCAGAGACTATTAGAAGATTCACTCTCCTTGTACTTAAGTCGGCATTGTGCCTTTTGTATTCAATCCCTTTGCAATATCTGAGTTTAATGGTCAATGAGCAGGTCCAAGGGATACAGTTAACCGTGACTGGTGCATTGGAATCTAATACTGGTCTTCCAGGAGCCGCTCAAAGCACAAACTCTTAGAGGATTCACTCTTCTTGTACTTAAGTCTGCATTGTGCCCTTTGTATTCAATCCCGATGTAATTTCTGTGTTTCATGGTCAATCTGAAGGTCCAAGGGATACAGTTAACTTGCACTGGCGCCGCTCAAATCACTAACTGTCAGAAGATTCACCCTTCTTGCACTTAAGTCGGCATTGTGCCTTTTGTATTCTATCCAGATGCAATATCTGTGTTTCATAGTATTTGTGATGCTCCAAGGGATACAGTAAAGGGCACTGATGAAACGGAATGTAATATTGGTCTCCCAGGAGCCGCTCAAAGAACAAACTCTTAGAAGATTCGCTCTTTTTCTACTTCAGTTTGCATTGTGCATTTTGTATTCAATCCCGAAGCAATTTCTCTGATTCATGCTGAATGTGAAGGTCCAAGGGTTACAGAATAGCTGCACTGATGCATCGTAATTTAAACTTGGTCTCCCAGGACCAGCTCAAAGCACAAACTCTTTGAAGGTTCACTCTTCCTGTACTTAAGTTCGCATTGTGGCTTTTGTATCCAATCCCAATGCAATATCAGTGTTTCATGGTCAATGTGAAGGGCCAAGGGATACAGTAAACCAGCATTGTGGCATCGGAATCTAATAATGTTCTCCCAGGAGCCGCTGAACGCACTAACTTTTAGAAGATTCACTCTTCCTTTGCTTAAGTCGGCATTGTTCTTTGTAAATTCAATCCCGGTGCAATATCTGTGTTTCATTGACAATGTGAAGGTCCAAGGGATACATTAAACCTGAACTGGTGCATCGGAATCTAATACTGGTCTATGAGGCGACGCTCAAAGCACAAACTCTTAGAAGACTCACTCTTCTTGTACTTATGTCGGCATTGTGCCTATAGTAGTCAATCCCGATGCAATATCTGTGTCTCATGGTCAATGCGAAGGTCCAAGGGATACAGTAAACCTGCACAGGTGCATCGGAATCTAATACCGGTCTGCTAGGAGCCCCTCAAAACACAACTTTTAGAAGATTCACTCTTCTTGTACTTAGGTTGGCATTGTGCCCTTTGTATTCAATCTCGATGCAAGTTCTGTGTTTCGTGTTCAATGTGAAGGTCCAAGGGATACAGTAAACCCGCCCTGGTGCATCGTAATCTAATACTGGTCTCCGAGGAGCCAATCAAAACACGAACTCTTAGAAGATTCACTCTTCCTGTACTTATGTCGGCATTGTGCCTTTTGTATTCACTCCCGATGCAAATTCTGTGTTTCATGGTCAATGAGAAGGTCCAAGGGATACAGTAACCTGCATGCTGCATCGGAATAAAATACAGGTCCCCCAAGAGCCGCTCGAAGCACAAACTCTTAGAAGATTCACACTTCTTGTACTTAAGTCGACATTGTGCGTTTGGTATTCAATACCGATGCAATTTCTGTGTTTCATGGTCAATGTGAAGCTCCAAGGGATACAGTAAACGTGCGCTGATGAAACGGAATGTAATATTGGTAATCCAGGAGACGCTCAAAGCACAAACTCTTAGAAGATTCACTCTTCTTGTACTTAAGTCGGCATTGTACGTCTCGTATTCAATCCCGAGGGAATTTCTCTGTTTCATGATCAATGTGAAGTTCCAAAGGTTACAGTAAACCTGCTCTGGTGCATCGGAATCTAATACTGGACTCCCCAGTTGTCGCTCAAAACACAAACTCTTAGAAGATTCACTCTTCTTGTACTTAAGTAGGCATTTTGCCTTTTGTATTCAATCCCGATGCAATTTCTGTGCTCCATGGTCAATGTGAAGGTCCAAAGGGATACAGTAATCCAGCACTGGTGCATCACAATCTAATACTGGTCTCCCAGGAATCCGCTCAACGAACTAAATCTTAGAAGATTCAATCTTCTTGTACTTAATTCGGCATTGTGCGTTTTGTAATCAATCCCGATGCAATTTCTGTGTTTCATGGTCAATATGAAGGTCCACGTGATACAGTAAAAATGCACTGGTGCATCGGAATCTAATACTGAACTCCCAGGAGCCGCCCAAGGAACAATCTCTTAGAAGATTCACTCTTCTTGTACTTAAGTCGGCATTGTCCTTTTTGTATTCACTCTCGATGCAATTTCTGTGTTTCATTGTCAATGTGCAGTTCCAAGTGATACAGCAAACCAGCACATGTGCATCGGAATCTAATACTGGTCTCGCAGGAGCCGCTCAAAACACAAACTGTTAGATGATTCACTCTTCTTGTACTTAAGTCGGCATTGTGCGTTTTGTGTTCAATGCCGATGTAATATCAGTATTTCACGGTCAATGTGAAGGTCCAAGGGATACAGTAAGCCTGCACTGGTGCATCGCAATCTAATAATGGTCTCACAGGAGCCGGTAAAAGCAGAGACTATTAGAAGATTCACTCTCCTTGTACTTAAGTCGGCATTGTGCCTTTTGTATTCAATCCCTTTGCAATATCTGTGTTTAATGGTCAATGAGCAGCTCCAAGGGATACAGTAAACCGTGACTGGTGCATTGGAATCTAATACTGGTCTTCCAGGAGCCGCTCAAAGCACAAACTCTTAGAGGATTCACTCTTCTTGTACTTAAGTCTGCATTGTCCCCTTTGTATTCAATCCCGATGTAATTTCTGTGTTTCATGGTCAATCTGAAGGTCCAAGGGATACAGTTAACTAGCACTGGCGCCGCTCAAATCACTAACTGTCAGAAGATTCACCCTTCTTGCACTTAAGTCGGCATTGTGCCTATTGTATTCTATCCAGATGCAATATCTGTGTTTCATAGTATTTGTGAAGCTCCAAGGGATACAGTAAAGGGCACTGATGAAACGGAATGTAATATTGGTCTCCCAGGAGCCGCTCAAAGAACAAACTCTTAGAAGATTCACTTTTTTTCTACTTCAGTTTGCATTGTGCATTTTGTATTCAATACCGAAGCAATTTCTCTGATTCATGCTGAATGTGAAGGTCCAAAGGTTACAGAATAGCTGCACTGGTGCATCGGAATTTAAACCTGGTCTCCCAGGACCAGCTCAAAGCACAAACTCTTTGAAGGTTCACTCTTCCTGTACTTAAGTTCGCATTGTGGCTTTTGTATCCAATCCCAATGCAATATCAGTATTTCATGGTCAATGTGAAGGGCCAAGGGATACAGTAAACCAGCATTGTGGCATCGGAATCTAGAAATGTTCCCCCAGGAGCCGCTGAACGCACTAACTTTTAGAAGATTCACTCTTCCTTTGCTTAAGTAGGCATTGTTCTTTTTAAATTCAATCCCGGTGCAATATCTGTGTTTCATTGACAATGTGAAGGTCCAAGGGATACATTAAACCTGAACTGGTGCATGGAATCTAATACTGGTCTATAAGGCTTCGCTCAAAGCACAATCTCTTAGAAGACTCACTCTTCTTGTACTTAAGTCGGCATTGTGCCTATTGTAGTCAATCCCGATGCAATATCTGTGTCTCATGGTCAATGCGAAGGTCCAAGGGATACAGTAAACCTGCACAGGTGCATCGGAATCTAATACCTGTCTCCTAGGAGCCCCTCAAAACACAACTTTTAGAAGATTCACTCTTGTTGTACTTAAGTTGGCATTGTGCCCTTTGTATTCAATCTCGATGCAAGTTCTGTGTTTCATGGTCAATGTAAAGGTCCAAGGGATACAGTAAACCAGCCCTGGTGCATCGTAATCTAATACTGGTCTCCCCAGTTGTCGCTCAAAACACAAACTATTAGAAGATATCTCTTCTTGTATTTAAGTAGGCATTTTGCCTTTTGTATTCAATCCCGATGCAATTTCTGTGTTCCATGGTCAATGTGAAGGTCCAAAGGGATACAGTTATCCAGCACTGGTGCATCACAATCTAATACTGGTCTCCCAGGAATCCGCTCAACGCACTAAATCTTAGAAGATTCACTCTTCTTGTACTTAATTCGGCATTGTGCGTTTTGTAATGAATCCCGATGAAATTTCTGTGTTTCATGGTCAATATGAACGTCCACGTGATACAGTAAAAATGCACTGGTGCATCGGCATCTAATACTGAACTCCCAGGAGCCGCCCAAGGAACAATCTCTTAGAAGATTCACTCTTCTTGTACGTAAGTCGGCATTGTCCTTTTTGTATTCACTCTCGATGCAATTTCTGTGTTTCATTGTCAATGTGCAGTTCCAAGTGATACAGCAAACCAGCACATGTGCATCGGAATCTAATACTGGTCTCCCACGAGCCGCTCAAAGAACAAACTCTTAGAGGATTCACTCTTTTTGTACTTAAGTCGGCTTTGTGCTTTTTGTATTCAGTTCAGATGTAGTTTCTGAGTTTCATGGTCAAAGTGAAGGGCCAAGGGATACAGTAAACCTCCACTGATGCATCGGAATCTAATACTGAACTCGCAGGAGCAGCCCAAGGAACAATTTCTTAGAAGATTTCTTAGAAGATATGAAGGTCCAAGGGATACAGTAAACCTGAAGTGGTGCATCGGAATCTAATACTGGTCTCCCAGGAGCCGCTCAAAGCACAAACTCTTAGAACATTCACTCTTCTTTTACTAAAGTCAACATTGCGCCTATCGTATTCAAACCCGATGCAATTTCCGTATCTCATGGTCAATGTTAAGGTCCAAGGGATACAGTAAACCAGCACTGGTGCATCGGAATCTAATACTGGTCGCCCAGGACCCGCTCAAAACACAAACAGTTAGGAGATTCACTCTTCTTGTACTTAAGTCAGCATTGTGCTTTTGTATTCAATCCCGATATAATTTCTGTATTTCATCGTCAAAGTAAAGGTCCAAGGGATACAGTAAACCTACACTGGTGCATCGGTATCTAATACTGGTCTCCCAGGAGCCGCTCAAAACGCAAGCTGTTAGAAGATTCACTCTTCTTGTACTTAAGTCGGCATTGTGCATTTTGTATTCAATCCCAATGCAATTTCTGTGTTTCATGGTCAATATGCAGGCCCAAGGGATACAGTAAACCAGCACTGGTGCATCGGAATCTAATACAGATCTCCAAGCAGTCGCTCAAAGTAAAAAATTTTAGAAGATTCAATCTTCGTGTTCTTCAGTTGGCATTGTGCCCTTTGCATTCAATCTCGATGCAAGTTCTGTGTTTCATGGTCAATGTGCAGGTCCAAGGGATACAGTAAACCCGCGCTGGTGCATCGGAATCTAATACTGGTCTCGCAGGAGCCGCTGAAAACACAAACTGTTAGATGATTTACTCTTTTTGTACTTAAGTCGGCATTGTGCCTTTTGTGTTCAATGCCGATGTAATATCAGTATTTCACGGTCAATGTGAAGGTCCAAGGGATACAGTAAGCCTGCACTGGTGCATCGCAATCTAATAATGGTCTCCCAGGTGCCGGTAAAAGCAGAGACTATTAGAAGATTCACTCTCCTTGTACTTAAGTCGGCATTGTGCCTTTTGTATTCAATCCCTTTGCAATATCTGTGTTTAATGGTCAATGAGTAGGTCCAAGGGATACAGTAAACCGTGACTGATGCATTGGAATCTAATACTGGTCTTCCAGGAGCCGCTCAAAGCACAAACTCTTAGAGGATTCACTCTTCTTGTACTTAAGTCTGCATTGTGCCCTTTGTATTCAATCCCGATGTAATTTCTGTGTTTCATGGTCAATCTGAAGGCCCAAGGGATACAGTTAACTTGCACTGGCGCCGCTCAAATGACTAACTGTCAGAGGATTCACCCTTCTTGCATTTAAGTCGGGAATGTGCCTTTTGTATTCTATCCAGATGCAATATCTGTGTTTCATAGTATTTGTGAAGCTCCAAGGGATACAGTAAAGGGCACTGATGAAACGGAATGTAATATTGGTCTCCCAGGAGCCGCTCAAAGAACAAACTCTTAGAAGATTCAGTCTTTTTCTACTTCAGTTTGCATTGTGCATTTTTTATTCAATCCCGAAGCAATTTCTCTGATTCATGCTGAATGTGAAGGTCCAAGGGTTACAGAATAGCTGCACTGGTCCATCGGAATTTAAACCTGGTCTCCCAGGACCAGCTCAAAGCACAAACTCTTTGAAGGTTCACTCTTCCTGTACTTAAGTTCGCATTGTGGCTTTTGTATCCAATCCCAATGCAATATCAGTGTTTCATGGTCAATGTGAAGGGCCAAGGGATACAGTAAACCAGCATTGTGGCATCGGAATCTAATAATGTTCTCCCAGGAGCCGCTGAACGCACTAACTTTTAGAAGATTCAATCTTCCTTTGCTTAAGTCGGCATTGTTCTTTGTAAATTCAATCCCGGTGCAATATCTGTGTTTCATTGACAATGTGAAGGTCCAAGGGATACATTAAACCTGAACTGGTGCATCGGAATCTAATACTGGTCTATGAGGCGCCGCTCAAAGCACAAACTCTTGGAAGACTCACTCTTCTTGTACTTAAGTCGGCATTGTGCCTATTGTAGACAATCCCGATGCAATATCTGTGTCTCATGGTCAATGCGAATTCCCAAGGGATACAGTAAACCTGCACAGGTGCATCGGAATCTTATACCGGTCTCCTAGGAGCCCCTCAAAACACAAATTTTAGAAGATTCACTCTTCTTGTACTTAAGTTGTCATTGTGCCCATTGTATTCAATCTCGATGCAAGTTCTGTGTTTCATGGTCAATGTGAAGGTCCAAGGGATACAGTAAACACACACTGGTGCATCGGAATCTAATACTGGTCTCCCAGGAGCCGCTCAAAGGTACAAACTGTCAGAAGATTTACTCTTCTTGTACTTAAGTCGGCATTGTGCCTTTTGTATTCAATCCCGATGCAATTACTGTGTTTCATGGCCAATGTGAAGTTCCAAGGGATACAGTAAACCAGCACTGGTGCATCGTAATCTAATACTGGTCTCCCAGGAGCCAATCAAAACACGAACTCTTAGAAGATTCACTCTTCATGTACTTATGTCGGCATTGTGCCTTTTGTATTCAATCCCGATGCAAATTCTGTGTTTCATGGCCAATGTGAAGGTCCAAGAGATACAGTAAACCAGCCCTGGTGCATCGTAATCTAATACTGGTCTCCCAGGAGCCAATCAAAACACGAACTCTTAGAAGATTCACTCTTCTTGTACTTATGTCGGCATTGTGCCTTTTGTATTCACTCCCGATGCAAATTCTGTGTTTCATGGTCAATGAGAAGGTCCAAGGGATACAGTAAACCTGCATGCTGCGTCGGAATAAAATACAGGTCCCCCAAAAGCCGCTCGAAGCACAAACTCTTAGATGATTCACACTTCTTGTACTTAAGTCGACATTGTGCCTTTGGTATTCAATACCGATGCAATTACTGTATTTCATGGTCAATGTGAAGCTCCAAGGGATACAGTAAACGTGCACTGATGAAACGGAATGTAATATTGGTATTTTAGGAGAAGCTCAAAGCACAAACTCTTAGATGATTCACTCTTCTTGTACTTAAGTCGGCATTGTACGTCTCGTATTCAATCCCGAGGCAATTTCTCTGTTTCATGATCAATGTGAAGTTCCAAAGGTTACAGTAAACCTGCTCTGGTGCATCGGAATCTTATACTGGTCTCCCCAGTTGTCGCTCAAAACACAAACTCTTAGAAGATTCACTCTTCTTGTACTTAAGTAGGCATTTTGCTTTTTGTATTCAATCCCGATGCAATTTCTGTGTTCCATGGTCATTGTGAAGGTCCAAAGGGATACAGTAATCCAGCACTGGTGCATCACAATCTAATACTGAAATCCCAGGAGCCGCCCAAGGAACAATCTCTTAGAAGATTCACTCTTCTTGTACTTAAGTCGGCATTGTCCTTTTTGTATTCACTCTCGATGCAATTTTTGTGTTTCATTGTCAATGTGGAGGTCCAAGGGATACGGAAAACCTCCACTGATGCATCGGAGTCTAATACTGGTCTCCGAGGAGCCGCTCAACGCACTAACACTTAGAAGATTCACTCTTCTTGTACTGAAGTCGGCATTGTGCATTTTGTATTCAATCCCGATGCAATTTCTGTGTTTCATGGTCAATGTGCAGTTCCAAGTGATACAGCAAACCAGCACATGAGCATCGGAATCTAATACTGGTCTCCCACGAGCCGCTCAAAGAACAAACTCTTAGAGGATTCACTCTTTTTGTACTTAAGTCGGCTTTGTGCTTTTTGTATTCAGTTCCGATGTAATTTCTGAGTTTCATGGTCAAAGTGAAGGACCAAGGGATACAGTAAACCTCCACTGATGCATCGGAATCTAATACTGAACTCGCAGGAGCCACCCAAGGAACAATTTCTTAGAAGGTTCACTCTTCTTGTAATTAAGTCGGCATTGTCATTTTTGTATTCACTCCCGATGCAGTTTCTGTGTTTATGGTCAATGTGAAGGACCAAGTGATACAGTAAACCTGCGCTGGTGCATCGCAATCCATTACTGAAATCCCAGGTGCCGCTCAAAGAACTATCTCTTAGAAGATTCACTCCTCTTTTACTTAAGTCGGCATTGTGCTTTTTTTGTCCGATCCCGATGCAATTTCTGTGTTTCATTGTCAATGTGAAGGTCCAAGGGATACAGTAAACCTGAAGTTGTGCATCGGAATCTAATACTGGTCTCCCAGGAGCCGCTCAAAACACAAACTCTTAGAAGATACACTCTTCTTGCACTCAAGTCGGCATTGTGCCTATTGTATTGGATCCCAATAACATTTCTCAGGCTCATGGTCAATGTGAAGGTCCAAGGGATACAGTAAACCGGCACTGGCGCATCGGAATCTAATGCTGGTCTCCCAGGAGCCTCTCAAAGCACAAAATGTTAGAAGATTTACTCTTCTTGTACTTAATTCGGCATTGTGCCGTTTGTATTCAATCCCGATGCAATTTCTGTGTTTCATGGTCAATGAGACGGTCCAAGGGATACAGCAAACCAGCACTGGAGCATCTAAATCTAATACTGGTCTCCCAGGAGCAGCTGAAAAGACACAAACTGTTAAAGATTCACTCTTATTGTACTTAAATCGGCATTGTGCCTTTTGTATTCAATCCTGATGCAATTTCTGTGTTTCATGGTCAATGTGAAGCTCCAAGTGATACAGAAAACCAGCACTGGTGCATAAGAATCTAATACTGGTCTCCCAGGAGCCGCTCAAAGCAGAGACTCTTTGAAGATTCACTCTTCTTTTACTTAAGTCGCCATTGTGCATTTTTTATTCAATCCTGATGCAATTTCTGTGTTTCATGGTCAATGTGAAGGTCCAAGGGATACATTAAACTAGCACTGGTGCATCGGAATCCAATACTGGTCTCCCAGGAGCCGCTCAAAACAGAGACTATTAGAAGATTCACACTCGTTGCACTTAAGTCGGCATTGTGCCTTTTGTATTCAATCCCGATGTCATTTCTCTGTTTCATGGTCAATGTGAAGCTCCAAGTGATACAGAAAACCAGCACTGGTGCATCGCAATCTAATACTGGTCTCCCAGGAGTCGCTAAAAGAACAAACTCTTAGAAGATTTACTCTTCTTGTACTTAATTCGGCATTGTGCGTTTTGTATTCAATCCCAATGCAATTTCTGTGTTTCATGGTCAATGTGAGGGTCCAAGGGATACAGTATCCTTGCACTGGTGCATCGGAATCTATTACTGGTCTCCCAGGAGCCGCTCGAATTAAGTAGGCATTGTGCATTTTGTATTCAAACCCGTTATAATTTCCGTATTTAATTTTCAATGTGAAGTTCCAAGGGATACAGTAAACCTGCACTGGTGCATCGGAATATAATACTAATCTCTTAGGAGCCGCTCAAAGGACAAACTCTTAGAATATTCACTCTTCTTGTACTTAAGTCGGCATTGTGCCTTTTATATTCAATCCCGTTTCAATCTCTGTGTTTCATGGCAAATGTGAAGTTCCAAGGGATACAGTAAACCAGCACTGGTGCATCGGAATACAATACTGGACACCCAGGAGCCGGTCATAACGCAAACTCTTAGAAGATTCTCTCCTCTTGTACTTCAGTCAGCATTGTGCCTTTCGTATTCAATCCCGAAGCAGTATCTGTGTTTCGTGGTCCATGTGAACGTCCAAGGGTTACTGCAAACCGGTTTTGGAGCATCGGAATCTAATACTAGTCTCCCAGGAGCCGCTAAAAGCACCAAATATTAGAAGATTCACTCTTCTTGTTCTTATGTAGGCATTGTGCCTTTTGTATTCTATGCTGATGCAATTTCTGTGTTTCATGGCCAATGTGAAGGTCCAAGGGATACAGTAAACCTCCACTGAAGCATCGGAATCTAATACTGGTCTCCCAGGAGCCGCCCAACTCACTAACCCTTAGAAGATTAACTCTTCTTGTACTGAAGTCGGCATAGTGCCTTTTGTATTCCATCCCGATGCATTTTCTGTGTGTATGGTCAATGTGAAGGACCAAGTGATACAGTGAACCGGCACTGGTGCATCGTAGTCTATTAGTGAACTCCCAGGAGCCGCTCAAAGAACTTCTCTTAGAAGATTTACTCTTCTTTTACTTAAGTCGGGATAGTGTTTTTTTTATTCAATCACGATGCAATTTCGGTGTTTCATTGTTAATGTGAAGGTCCAAGGGATACAGTAAACCTGCACTGGTGCATAAGAATCTAATACTGGTCTCCCAGGAGCCGCTCAAAGCAGAGACTCTTAGAAGATTCGCTCTATATTTACTTCAGTCGGCATTGTGCATTTTTTATTCAATCCCGATGCAATATCTGTGTTTCATGGTCAATGTGAAGGACCAAGTGATACTTGGAACCTGCACTGGTGCGTCGGAGTCTATTAGTGATCTCCCAGGAGCCGCTCAAGGAACTATCTCTTATAAGATTCACTCTTCTTTTAGCTAAGTCGGGATTGTCCTTTTTTTATTAAATCCCGATGCTATATCTGTGACATTGTCAATATGAAGGTCCAAGGGATACAATAAACCTTCACTGGTGCATCGGAATCCGTTACTGCTACTCCACGAGCCGCTTAAACCACAAACTCTTAGACGATTCACTCTTCTTGTACTTAAGTGAGCATTGTGCCTTTCCTATTCAATCCCGAAGCAATTTCTGTGTTTCATTGTCAACGTGAAGGTCCAAGGGATACATTAAACATGAACTGGTGCATGGGAATGTAATAGTGGTCTCCCAGGAGCCGCTCAAAGCACAATCTCTTAGGAGATTCACTCTGCTTGTACTTAAGTTGGCATTGTGCCTATTGTATTCAATCCCGATGCAATTTCTGAATCTCATGGTCAATGTGAATGCCCACGGATACAGTAAACCTGCACTGGTGCATCGGAATCTTATACTGGTCTCCCAGGAGCCGCTCAAAGCACAAACTGGTTGAAGATTTACTCTTCTTGTACTTAAGTTGGCATTGTGCCTTATGTATTCAATCCCGATGCATATTTCTGTGTTTCATGGTCAATGTGCAGTTCCAAGCGATATAGTAAACTTGCACTGGTGCATCTGAATCTAATACTGGTCTCCCAGGATCCGCTCAAAGTACAAACTATTAGGAGATTCACTCTTCTTGTACTGAAGTCGGCTTTGTGCCTTTTGTATTCAATCCCGATGCAATTTCTGTGTTTCATGGTCAATGTGAAGGTCCAAGTGATACAGAAAACCAGCACTGGTGCATCGGAATCTAATACTGGTCTCCCAGGAGCTGCTCAAAGAACAATCTCTTTGAAGATTCACTCTTCTTGTACTTAAGTCGGCATTGTGCCTATTGTATTCAATCCCGATGCAATTTCTGAATCTCATGGTCAATGTGAATGTCCAAGGGATACAGTAAAGCAGCACTGGTGCATCTGAATATAATACTGGACTCCCAGGAGCCGGTCATAACGCAAACTCTTAGAAGATTCACTCTTCTTGTACTTCAGTCGGCATTGTGCCTTTCGTATTCAATCCCGAAGCAGTATCGGTTTTCGTGGGCCATGTGAAGGTCCAAGAGTTACAGTAAACTTGCTCTGGAGCATCGGAATCCAATACTAGCCTCCCAGAAGCCGCTCAAAGCACAAACACTTAGAAGATTCACTCTTCTTGTACTTATGTAGAAATTTTGCCTTTTGTATTCTATCCTGATGCAAATTCTGAGTCTCATGGTCAATGTGAAGGTCCAACAGATACAGTAAACCTGCACTGGTGCATCGGAATCTATTACTGCTCCTCCACGAGCCGCTCAAAGAACAATTTCTTAGAAGATTCACTCTTCTTTTACTGAAGTCGGCATTGTGCTTTTTTATTCAATCCCGATGCAATTTCTGTTTTTCATGGTCAATGTGTAGCTCCAAGGGATACAGTAATCGTTGGACTTATGAAACGGAAAGTAATATTGGTTTCCCAGGAGCCGCTCAATGCACAAACTCTTAGAGGATTCACTTTTCTTGTACTTAAGACGGCATTGTACATTTCTTATTCAATCCCGAAGCATACTCTGTGTTTCATTGTCAATGTGAAGGTCCAAGGGATACACTAAACCTGAACTGGTGCATCGCAATCTAATACTGGTCTCCCAGGAGCCGCTGAAAACACAAACTGTTAGAAGATTCACTCTTCTTGTACTTAAGTCGGCATAGTGCCTTTTGTATTCAATCCCGATGGAATTTGTGTGTTTCATGGTCAATGTGAAGGTCCAAGGGATAAAGTAAACCTGCACTTGTGCATCTGAATCTAATACTGGTCCTCCACCAGCCGCTCAAAGCACAAACTCTTAGAATATTCACTCTTCTTGTACTTAATTCGGCATTGTGCGTTTTGTATATAATCCCAATGCCATTTCTGTGTTTCATGGTCAATGTGAAGGACCTAGGGATACGGTATCCGTGCACTGGTGCATCGGAATGTATTACTGGTCTCCCAGGAGCCGCTCAAATCACAAACTGTTGGAAGATTCACTCTTTTTGTAATTAAGTAGGCATTGTGCATTTTGTATTCAATCCCGTTATAATTTCCGTGTTTCATCGTCAATGTGAAGTTCCAAGGAATACAGTAAACCTGCACTGGTGCATCGGAATATGATACTAATCTCATAGGAGCCGCTCAAAGCACAAACTCTTAGAAGATTCACTCTTATTGAACTTAAGCTGGCTTTGTGCCTTTTGTATTCAATCCCGAATCAATTTCTGTGTTTCATGGCCAATGTGATGGTCCAAGCGATGCAGTAAACCAGCACTGGTGCATCGGAATATAATAGTGGACTCCCAGGAGCCAGTCATAACGCAAACTCTTAGAAGATTCACTCTTCTTGTACTTCAGTCGTCATTGTGCCTTTCGTATTCAATCCCAAAGCAGTATCTGTGTTTCGTGGTCCATGTGAAGGTCCAAGGTTTACAGTAAACCGGTTCTGGAGCATCGGAATCTAATAGCAGTCTCCCAGGAGCCGCTCAAAGCACAAACTCTTAGAAGTTTCACTCTTCTTGTACTTATGTAGGCATTGTGCCTTTTGTATTCCATCCTGATGCAATTTCTGTGTTTCATGGTCAATGTGAAGGTCCAAGGGATACAGTACTCCTGCACTGGTGCATCGGAATCTAATACTGAACTCCCAGGAGACGCTCAAAAAACAATCTCTAAGAAGAATCACTCTTCTTGTACTTACGTCGGCATTCTGCCTTTTGTATTCAATCCTGATCCAAATTATGAGTTTCATGGTCAGTGTGAAGGTCCTAGGGATACAGTAAACTTGCACTGGTGCATCGGAATCTAATACTGGCCCCCCTGGAGGAGCTCAAAACACAAACTGTCAGAAGATTAACTCTTCTTGTACTTAAGTCGGCATTGTGCCTTTTGTATTCAATCCCGAAGCATAATCTGTGTTTCATTGTCAATGTGAAAGTCCAAGGGATACACTAAACCTGAACTGGTGCATCGGAATCTAATACTGGTCTCCCTGGAACCCCTCAAAGCACAACCTGTCAGAAGATTCACTCTTATTGTACTTAAGTCAGCATTTTGCCTTTTGTATTCAATCCCGATGCAATATCTGTGTTTTGCGGTAATTGTGCAGGTCCAAGGTATGCAGTAAACCAGCACTGGTGCATCGGAATCTTATACTGGTCTCCCAGGAGCCGCTCAAATCGCAAACTGTTAAAAGATTCACATTTCTTGTAATTAAGTAGGCATTGTGCATTTTGTATTCAACCCTGTTATAATTTCCGTGTTTCATCGTCGATGTGAAGATCCAAAGCATACAGTAAACCTGCACTGGTGCATCGGAATCTAATACTAATCTCTTAGGAGCCGCTCAAAGCACAAACTCTTAGAAGATTCACTCTTCTTGATCTTAAGTAGGCGTTGTGCATTTTGTATTCAATCCCGATGCAATTTCTGTGTTTCATGGGCAATGTGAATTTCCAAGGGACACAGTAAACCTGCACTGGTGCATAGGAATCTAATACTGGTCTCCCAGGAGCCGCTCAAAGCAGAGACTCTTAGAAGAGACACTCTTGTTGCACTTAAGTCGACATTGTGCCTTTGGTATTCAATACCGATGCAATTTCTGTGTTTCATGGCCAATGTGAAGCTCCATGGGATACAGTAAACGTGCACTGATGAAACGGAATGTAATATTGGTCTCCCAGGAGCCGCTCAAAACACAAACTCTTAGAAGATTCACTATGCTTGAGCCCGCATCTCGTGGTCGTGCGGTATCGTTCTCGCTTCCCATGCCCGGATTCCTGGGTTCGATTCCCGGCGGGGTAAGGGATTTTCTCTGCCTCGTGATGGCTGGGTGTTTTGTGCTGTCCTTAGGTTAGTTAGGTTTAAGTAGTTCTAAGTTCAAGGGGACTGATGACCTAAGATGTTAATCCCATTGTGCTTCGAGCCATTAACACTATGCTTGAACTTAACTCGGCATTGTGCCTATTGTATTTAACCCCGATGCAATTTCTGAGTCTCATGGGCAATGTGAAGGTCCAACGGATACAGTAAACCTGCACTGGTGCATCGGAATCTAATACTGGTCTCCCTGGAGCCCCTCAAAACACAAACTATCAGAAGATTAACTCTTCTTGTACTTAAGTCGACATTGTGTTTTTTGTATTCAGTCCCGATATAATTTCTGTGTTTCATGGACAATGAGATGGTCCAAGGGATACATTAAACTTGCACAGGTGCATCGGAATCTTATACTGGTCTCCCAGGACCCGCTCAAAACACAGACTCTTAGAAGATTCACTCTTCCTGTACTTAAGTCGGCATTGTGCATTTTGTATTCAATCCCGAATCAATTTCTGTGTTACATGGTCAATGTGAAGGACCAAGTGATACAGTGAACCTGCACTGGTGCATCGGAGCCCATTAGTGAAGTCCCAGGAGCTGCTCAAAGAACTATCTCTTAGAAGATTTACTCTTCTTTTCCTTAAGTCTGAATTGTGATTTTTTTATTCAATCCCGATGCAATTTCTGTGTTTCATTGTCAATGTGAAGGTCCAAGGGATGCAGTAAACCTGAGCTGGTGCATCGGAACCTAATACTGGTCTCCCAGGAGCCGCTAAAAGCAGAGACTCTTAGAAGGTTCTCCCTTCTTGTACTTAAGTCGGCATTGTGCCTATTGTATTCAATCCCGATGCACTTTTTGAGTCTCATGGTCAATGTGAAGGTCCAAGGGATACAGTAAACCTGCATTGGTGCATCGGAATCTAATACTGGTCTCCCAGGAGCCATTGACAGAACACAAACTGTTAGAAGTTTCACTTTTCTTATACTTATGTCGGCATTATGCTTTTTGTATTCAATCCCGATGCAATTTCTCTGTTTAATGGTCAATGTGAAGGTCCAAGTGATACCGAAAACCAGCACTGGTGCATCGGAATCTAATACTGGTCTCCCAGGAGCTGCTCAAAGTACAAACTCTTAAAATATTCACTCTTCTTGTACTTAATTCGTCATTGTGCGTTTTGTATACATTCCCTATGCAATTTCTGTGTTTCATGGTCAATGTGAAGGTCCTAGGGACACGGTATCCTTGCACTGGTGCATCGGAGTCTATTACTGGTCTCCCAGGAGCCGCTCATATCACAAACTGTTGGAAGATTCACTCTTCTTGTAATTAAGTAGGCATAGTTCATTTTGTATTCAATCCCGTTATAATTTCCGTGTTTCATCGTCAATGTGATGTTCCAAGCGATACAGTAAACCTGCACTGGTGCATCGGAATATAATACTAATCTCATAGGAGCCGCTCAAAGCACAAACTCTTAGAAGATTCACTCTTCTTGAACTTAAGCAGGCATTGTGCCTTTTGTATTCAATCCCGGTGCAATTTCTGTGTTCCTTGGCCAATGTGAAGGTCCAAGGGATACAGTAAACCATCACTGGTGCATCGGAATATAATACTGGACTCCCAGGAGCCGTTCATAACGCAAACTCTTAGAAGATTCACTCTTCTTGTACTTCAGTTGGCATTGTGCCTTTCGTATTCAATCCCGAAGCAGTATCTGTGATTCGTGGTCCATGTGAAGATCCAAGGTTTACAGTAATCCCTGTTCTGGGACATCGGAATCTAATAGTAGTCTCCCAGGAGCCGCTCAAAGCACAGACTCTTAGATGATTCACTCTTCTTGTACTTATGTAGGCATTGTGGCTTTTGTATTCTATCCTGATGCAATTTCTGTGTTTCATGGTCAATGTGAAGGTCCAAGGGATACAGTACTCCTGCATTGGTGCATCGGAATCTAATACTGAACTCCCAGCAGCCGCTCAAAGAACAATCTCTAAGAATAATCACTCTTTATGTACTTATGTCGGCATTGTGCTTTTTGTATTCAATCCTGATCCAAATTCTGAGTCTCATGGTCAATGTGAAGGTCCTAGGGATACAGTAAACCTGCACTGGCGCATCGGAATCTAATACTGGTCCCCCTGGAACAGCTCAAAACACAAACTGTCAGAAGATTAACTCTTCTTGTACTTAAGTCGGCATTGTGCCTTTTGTATTCAATCCCGATGTAATTTCTGTGTTTCATGGACAATGTGAAGGTCCAAGGGATACATTAAACGTGCACTGGTGCATCGGAGTCTACCACTGGTCTCCCAGGAGCCGCTCAAAGCAGAGGCTCTTAGAAGAGTCACTCTTCTTGTACTTAAGTCGGCATTGTGCATTATGTATTCAATCCCGATGCAATTTCTGTGTTACATGGTCAATGTGAAGTACCAAATGATACAGTGTACCTGCACTGGTGCTTCGAAGTCTACTAGTGAACTCCCAGGAGCCGCTCAAAAAACTATCTCTTAGAAGATTTACCCTTCTTTTACTTAAGTCGGGATTGTGCTTTTTTTATTCAATCCCGATGCAATTTCTGTGTTTCATTGTCAATGTGAAGGTCCAAGGGATCCAGCAAACCTGCACTGGTGCATCGGAATCTAATACTGGTCTCCCAGGAGCCGCTCAAAACACAAACTGTTAGAAGATTCACTCTTCTTGTACTTAAGTTGGCATTGTGCCTTATGTATTCAATCCCGATGCATATTTCTGTGTTTCTAGGTCAATGTGCAGCTCCAAGAGATACAGTAAACTTGCACTGGTGCATCGGAATCTAATACTGGTCTCCCAGGAGCCGCTCAAAGTACAGACTCTTAGGAGATTCACTCTTCTTGTACTTAAGTCGGCATTGTGCCTTTTCTATTCAATCCCGATGCAATTTCTCTGTATCATGGTCAATGTGAAGGTCCAAGTGATACAGAAAACCAGCACTGGTGCATCGGAATCTAATGCTGGTCTCCCAGGAGCCGCTCAAAGAACAAACTCAAAGAAGATTCACTCTTCTTGTACTGAAGTCGGCATAGTGCCTTTTGTATTCAATCCCGATGCAATATCTGTGTTTCATGGTCAATGTGAAGGTCCAAGGGATACAGTAAACCGGCCCTTGTGCATCGGAATATAATACTAATCTCTTAGGAGCCGCTCAAAGCACAAACTCTTAAAAGATTCACCCTTCTTGATCTTAAGCAGGCATTGTGCCTATTGTATTCAATCCCGCTGCAATTTCTGTGTTACATAGTCAATGTGAAGGTCCAAGTGATACAGTGAACCTGCACTGGTGCATCGGAGTCTATTAGTGAACTCCCAGGAGCCGCTCAAAGAACTATCTCTTAGAAGATTTACTCTTCTTTTACTTAAGTAGGGATTGTGATTCTTTTATTCAATCCCGATGCAATTTCTGTGTTTCATTGTCAATGTGAAGGTCCAAGGGATACAGTAAACCTGAACTAGTGCATCTGAAACTAATACTGGTCTCCCAGGAGCCGCTAAAAACAGAGACTCTTAGAAGGTTCACCCTTCTTGTACTTAAGTCGGCATTGTGCCTTTTCAATTCAATCCCGATGCAATTTCTGTGTTACATGGTCAAAGTGAAGGACCAAGTGATACAGTGAACCTGCACTGGTGCATCGGAATCTATTACTGAACTCCCAGGAGCCGCTGAAAGAACTATCTCTTAGAAGATTCACTCTTCTTTAACTTAAGTCCACATTGTGCTTTTTTTAATCAATCCCGATGCAATTACTGTGTTTCTTTGCCAATGTGACGGTCCAAGGGATACAGTAAACTTGAACTGGTGCATCGGAATCTAATACTGGTCTCCAAGGAGCCGCTCAAATCACAAACCCTTAGAAGATTGACTCTTCTTGTACTTAAGTCGGCATTGTGCCTATTGTATTCAATCCCGATGCACTTTTTGAGTCTCATGGTCAATGTGAAGATCCAAGGGATACAGTAAAACTGCATTGGTGCATCGGAATCTAATACTGGTCTCCCAGGAGCCATTGAAAGAACACAAACTGTTAGAAGATTCACTTTTCTTGTACTTATGTCGGCATTATGCCTTTTGTATTCAATCCCGATGCAATTTCTCTGTTTAATGGTCAATGTGAAGGTCCAAGTGATACCGAAAACCAGCACTGGTGCTTCGGAATCTAATACTGGTCTCCCAGGAGCTGCTCAAAGTACAAACTCTTAGGATATTCACTCTTCTTGTACTTAATTCGTCATTGTGCGTTTTGTATACAATCCCAATGCAATTTCTGTGTTTCATGGTCAATGTGAAGGTCCTAGGGATACGGTATCCTTGCACTGGTGCATCGGAGTCTATTACTGGTCTCCCAGGAGCCGCTCATATCACAAACTGTTGGAAGATTCACTCATCTTGTAATTAAGTAGGCATAGTGCATTTTGTATTGAATCCCGTTATAATTTCCGTGTTTCATCGTCAATGTGATGTTCCAAGGGATACAGTAAACCTACACTGGTGCATCGGAATATAATACTAATCTCATAGGAGCCGCTCAAAGCACAAACTCTTAGAAGATTCACTCTTCTTGAAGTTAAGCAGGCATTGTGCCTTTTGTATTCAATCCCGGTGCAATTTCTGTGTTTCATGGCCAATGTGAAGGTCCAAGGGATACAGTAAACCATCACTGGTGCATCGGAATATAATACTGGACTCCCAGGAGCCGTTCATAACGCAAACTCTTAGAAGATTCACTCTTCTTGTACTTCAGTCGGCATTGTACCTTTCGTATTCAATCCCGAAGCAGTATCTGTGTTTCGTGGTCCATGTGAAGATCCAAGGTTTACAGTAAACCTGTTCTGGAACATCGGAATCTAATAGTAGTCTCCCAGGAGCCGCTCAAAGCACAGACTCTTAGAAGATTCACTCTTCTTGTACTTATGTAGGCATTGTGGCTTTTGTATTCTATCCTGATGCAATTTCTGTGTTTCATGGTCAATGTGAAGGTCCAAGGGATACAGTACTCCTGCATTGGTGCATCGGAATCTAATACTGAACTCCCAGCAGGCGTTCAAAGAACAATCTCTAAGAATAATCACTCTTCTTGTACTTATGTCGGCATTGTGCTTTTTGTATTCAATCCTGATCCAAATTCTAAGTCTCATGGTCAACGTGAAGGTCCTAGGGATACAGTAAACCTCCACTGGTGCATCGGAATCTTATACTGGTCTCCCAGGAGCCGCTCAAAACACAAACTGTTAGAAGATTCACTCTTCTTGTACTTAAGTTGGCATTGTGCCTTATGTATTCAATCCCGATGCATATTTCTGTGTTTCTAGGTCAATGTGCAGCTCCAAGAGATACAGTAAACTTGCACTGGTGCATCGGAATCTAATACTGGTCTCCCAGGAGCCGCTCAAAGTACAGACTCTTAGGAGATTCACTCTTCTTGTACTTAAGTCGGCATTGTGGCCTTTGTATTCAATCCCGATGCAATTTCTCTGTATCATGGTCAATGTGAAGGTCCAAGTGATACAGAAAACCAGCACTGGTGCATCGGAATCTAATGCTGGTCTCCCAGGAGCGGCTCAAATAACAAACTCTAAGAAGATTCACTCTTCTTGTACTTAAGTCGGCATAGTGCCTTTTGTATTCAATCCCGATGCAATATCTGTGTTTCATGGTCAATGTGAAGGTCCAAGGGATACAGTAAACCGGCACTTGTGCATCGGAATATAATACTAATCTCTTAGGAGCCGCTCAAAGCACAAACTCTTAAAAGATTCACTCTTCTTGATCTTAAGCAGCCATTGTGCCTATTGTATTCAATCCCGCTGCAATTTCTGTGTTACATGGTCAATGTGAAGGTCCAAGTGATACAGTGAACCTGCACTGGTGCATCGGAGTCTATTAGTGAACTCCCAGGAGCCGCTCAAAGAACTATCTCTTAGAAGATTTACTCTTCTTTTACTTAAGTAGGGATTGTGATTCTTTTATTCAATCCCGATGCAATTTCTGTGTTTCATTGTCAATGTGAAGGTCCAAGGGATACAGTAAACCTGAACTAGTGCATCTGAAACTAATACTGGTCTCCCACGAGCCGCTAAAAGCAGAGGCTCTTAGAAGGTTCACCCTTCTTGTACTTAAATCGGCATTGTGCCTTTTCAATTCAATCCCGATGCAATTTCTGTGTTACATGGTCAAAGTGAAGGACCAAGTGATACAGTGAACCTGCACTGGTGCATCGGAATCTATTACTGAACTCCCAGGAGCCGCTGAAAGAACTATCTCTTAGAAGATTCACTCTTCTTTAACTTAAGTAGGGATTGTGATTCTTTTATTCAATCCCAATGCAATTTCTGTGTTTCATGGTCAATGTGAAGGTCCTAGGGATACGGTATCCTTGCACTGGTGCATCGGAGTCTATTACTGGTCTCCCAGGAGCCGCTCATATCACAAACTGTTGGAAGATTCACTCTTCTTGTAATTAAGTAGGCATAGTGCATTTTGTATTCAATCCCGTTATAGTTTCCGTGTTTCATCGTCAATGTGATGTTCCAAGGGATACAGTAAACCTACACTGGTGCATCGGAATATAATACTACTCTCATAGGAGCCGCTCAAAGCACAAACTCTTAGAAGATTCACTCTTCTTGAAGTTAAGCAGGCATTGTGCCTTTTGTATCAATCCCGGTGCAATTTCTGTGTTTCATGGCCAATGTGAAGGTCCAAGGGATACAGTGAACATGCACTGGTGCATCGGAGTCTATTAGTGAACTCCCAGGAGCCGCTCAAAGAACTATCTCTTAGAAGATTTACTCTTCTTTTACTTAAGTAGGGATTGTGATTCTTTTTATTCAATCCCAATGCAGTAAACTTGCACTGGTGCATCGGAATCTAATACTGGTCTCCCAGGAGCCGCTCAAAGTACAGACTCTTTGGAGATTCACTCTTCTTGTACTTAAGTCGGCATTGTGCCTTTTGTATTCAATCCCGATGCAATATCTGTGTTTCATGGTCCATGTGAAGGTCCAAGGGATACAGTAAACCGGCACTTGTGCATCGGAATATAATACTAATCTCTTAGGAGCCGCTCAAAGCACAAACTCTTAAAAGATTCACTCTTCTTGATCTTAAGCAGCCATTGTGCCTATTGTATTCAATCCCGCTGCAATTTCTGTGTTACATGGTCAATGTGAAGGTCCAAGTGATACAGTGAACCTGCACTGGTGCATCGGAGTCTATTAGTGAACTCCCAGGAGCCGCTCAAAGAACTATCTCTTAGAAGATTTACTCTTCTTTTACTTAAGTAGGGATTGTGATTCTTTTATTCAATCCTGATGCAATTTCTGTGTTTCATTGTCAATGTGAAGGTCCAAGGGATACAGTAAACCTGAACTAGTGCATCTGAAACTAATACTGGTCTCCCACGAGCCGATAAAAACAGAGGCTCTTAGACGGTTCACCCTTCTTGTACTTAAGTCGGCATTGTGCCTTTTCAATTCAATCCCGATGCAATTTCTGTGTTACATGGTCAAAGTGAAGGACCAAGTGATACAGTGAACCAGCACTGGTGCATCGGAATCCATTACTGATCTCCCAGGAGCCGCTGAAAGAACTATCTCTTAGAAGATTCACTCTTCTTTATCTAAAGTCCGCATTGTGCTTTTTTTATTCAATCCCGATGCAATTACTGTGTTTCTTTGCCAATGTGACGGTCCAAGGGATACAGTAAACTTGAACTGGTGCATCAGAATCTAATACTGGTCTCCAAGGAGCCGCTCAAATCACAAACCCTTAGAAGATTGACTCTTCTTGTACTTAAGTCGACATTGTGCCTATTGTATTCAATCACGATGCTATTTCTGATTCCCATGGTCAATGTGAAAGTCCAAGGGATACAGCAAATCTGCACTGGTGCATCGGAATCTAATACTGGTCTCCCATGAGCCGCTCAAATAACAAACAGTTATAAGATTCACTCTTCCTGTACTTATTTCGGCATTGTGGGTTTTGTATTCAATCCCGATGCAATAATTGTGTTTCATGGTCAATGTGAAGGTCCAAGTGATACAGTAAACCTGCACTGGTGCATCGGAATCTAATACTGAACTCCCAGGAGCCGCTCCAAAAACAATCTCTTAGAAGATTCACTCTTCTTTTACTGAAGCCGGCATTGTGCTTTTTTTATACAATCCCGATGCAATTTCTGTTTTTCATGATCAATGTGAAGCTCAAAGGGTTACAGTAAACGTGCACTGATGAATCGGAAAGTAATATTGGCCTCCCAGGAGCCGCTCAAAGCACAAACTCTTAGAATATTCACTTTCCTTGTACTTAAGACGGCATTGTACCTTTCGTATTCAATCCCGAAGCATATTCTGTGTTTCATTGTCAATGTGAAGGTCCAAAGGATACACTAAACCTGAACTGGTGTATCGGTATCTAATACTGGTCTCCCTGGAGCCCCTTAAAGCACATCCTGTCAGAAGATTCACTCTTCTTGTACTTAAGTCAGCATTGTGCCTTTTGTATTCAATCCCGATGAAATTTCTGTGTTTTGCGGTCAATGTGCAGGTCCAAGGTCTGCAGTAATCCTGCACTGGTGCATCGGAATCTAATACTGGTCTCCCATGAGCCGCTCAAATTACAAACACTTATAAGATTCACTCTTTATGTACTTAAGTCGGCATTGTGCCTTTTGTATTCAATCCTGATGCAATATCTGTGTTTCAAGGTCAATGTCAAGGTCCAAGGTTTACGGTATACTTGCACTGGTGCATCCGAATCTAATACTGGTCTCCCAGGAGCCGCTCAAATCGCAAACTGTTAGAAGATTCACTCTTCTTGTACTTAAATTGGCATTGTGCCTTTTGTATTCAATCCCAATGAAGTTTCTGTGTTTCATGGTCATTGTGAAGGTCCAAGGGATACGGTATACCTGCACTGGTGCATCGAAATCTCATACTGGTCTCCCAGGAGCCCCTCAAATCACAAACTGTTAGAAGATTCAGTCTTCTTGTAATTAAGTAGGCATTGTGCATTTTGTATTCTATCCCGTTATAATTTCCGTGTTTCATCGTCAATGTGAACTTCCAAGGGATACCGTAAACCTGCACTGGTACATCGGAATCTAATACTAATCTCCTAGGAGCCGCTCAAAGCACAAACTCTTACAAGATTCATTCATCTTGATCCTAAGTAGGCATTGTGCCTTTTGTATTATATCCCGATGCCATTTCTGTGTCTTATGGCCAATAGGATGGTCCAAGGGATACAGTAAACCAGCACTGGTGCATCGGAATATAGTACTGGACTCCCAGGAGCCGGTCAAAACGCAAACTCCTAGAAGATTCTCTCTACTTGTACTTAAGTCGGCATTGTGCTTTTCGTATTCAATCCCGTAGCAATATCTGTGTTTCATGGTCAATCTGAAGGTCCAAGGGTTACAGTAAACCTGCGCTGGTGAATCGGAATCTAATACTGGTCTCCCAGGAGCCACTCAAAACACAATGTGTTAGAAGATTCACTCTTCTTTTACTTAAGTAGACATTGTGCTTTTGTATTCAATCCCGATGCAATTTCGGTGTTTCATTGTCAATGTGAAGGTCCAAGGGATACAGTGTGTGGTGACACCGCCTGACACCACACTTGCTAGGTGGTAGCTTAAATCGGCTGCGGTCCATTTAGTACATGTCGGACTCACGTGTCGCCACTGTGTGATCGCAGACCGAGCGCCACCACAAGGCAGTCTCGAGATACATGATAGCACTCGCCCCAGTTGTACGAGGACTTTGCTAGCGACTACACTGACGAAGCCTTTCTCGCATTTGCCGAGAGACAGTTAGAATAGCCTTCAGCTAAGTCCATGGCTACGACCTAGCAAGGCGCCATTAGCCTTACATAGTTTGATAGTTATCGTATGAAATGTCTCATCAAGAACGATGTATACAACAAGGATTAAAAGTTAAGTAATAGCAGCTACGTACTTTTCTTTATAACATTAATAAGTGTCCTGTTTCAGACCTCTATCTAGCCTACTTGAGAGTACACGTGCCTTTTGGCTACTTCAGTGTGGCGTAGCTGTCTTGTTACGCCACAACAGTTGGCGACAAGGCAACGGAAAGGGTTTCGTTCTCTCTAATTGCTTACATTTAATTGTGTCATGGCTTCGCCGCAATCTCCCTATGTACTGTCCGAATTTTATCTCTTGCAGAATCAGCAGACGCAGGCGTTATTGGATGCCCTTGGACAGCTCGTCCAGGGTCAACGTGCACTGCAACCCGATGCGGCAGCCGCCGCTTCATCGCTACCGCAGCCACAAAATCCAGTTGCACCGCAGTTTCGCAATTTTGACGCGGCGCATGAGACATGGACTGAGTGGTCACGCCGGTTTGGATTTCATCCCGCCGCCTACAGAATTCAAGGTAACGAGCTGCAGCCTCATTTATTGTCGTCTGTAGGGGTGCAAACGTACCGTGTGATAGTGAAATTGTTTCCCCGACGCGACGTAGCAACTCTGTCCTATGAAGAAATTTTGTCGGCATTGGACGCCTATTTCAATGATACAGTTAATGTAGTTGCAAAAAGGTACACGTTCTTTCGTACAAAACGTACGTCCGGTCAAACTAATAGGGAGTGAGTTGCAACATTGCCAGGCCTTACAAGGGATTGTGCTTTTGAGTGTGATTGTGGACTCCCTTATTCAGATACAATGGTACGTGATGCAATTGCACAGAACGTTTCTGATGTTCGCATACGGGAACAGATTCTGAAACTCGTCAATCCCTCCCTTCCACATGTGATAGACATAATGGATAGGCAAGACACACTTGACTGTGCTCAGGAATCTTTTGAAACTTCGCCAGCAGTGTGTAACATTAACCGTCTGCCGGGCGCGCCGCGCGGCCCGGTAAACTGCCCTCGCACACGTCCGCGCAGCTGCCGCCCCGCTCTAAACCAGGTGTGCCGCGCCAGCACACAAATGCAGTTAAATCATGCCCACGGTGTGCTACTAGAGATTCGTGTGAACATTGCCCGTCACGCCAAGCTATTTGCTTTTTCTGTTATAAGAAGGGACATTTTCAAAGTGTTTGCCAGAAAAGGCTCAGATCAGACACTCTTACTCATTCCAGGCCCTTTGCTTCGCGCCAGAATCGAACCAAGAATACTCAGGCTCGTGAACCTTCGCTCATGGACATTCATGTAGTTACTTCCACCCCGTCCAGAGCCACTTTCTCTAACAGTGACTGTGTTCGTCCCACAAAAAGTGTGCTTCGACGTCGCCGGAAATCACGTCAATTAGCAAGTGATTCTGTACCAGTGTCTGTTCAAATTGCACAAAACAGTCGCTCTTGTCGTCAGCAGGACAAAAAACGTTTTGTAGATTTGGACATTAATGGCAAGGTCATACCATTCCAGCTCGATACCGGAGCTGCAGTTTCATTGCTCAATCACGACACTTACAAACAACTGGGCAAACCTCCGTTGTGTGCCGCAAATGTTCAGTTAAAAAGTTACTCAGGACAGCTTATCCCTGTGTTAGGACAGTGCACTCTTCTTGCAACATACAAGGGACAAACAAAACTTGTGTCATTTTACGTTCTTCTTTCTTCTACTGCAGTGAACTTGTTTGGTTTAGATTTATTTCAATTGTTTAACTTGTCTGTAGTAAATCAGGTCCTATCAGTGAACCAGACTGTGCCTTCAGACAGTGTTTCTCGTCTGTGTGAAGAATTTGCAGACATTTTTGCACCGGGCCTTGGTTGCGCTAAGAACTATGAAGCACATTTGGAACTGAAAGTAAACGCGCAACCGAAATTTTTCAGAGCGCGCAATGTTCCTCACGCATTGCGTGTTGAGGTCGCAAGAACATTACACGATTTAGCATCACAAGGTGTGAGTGAATGTGCGCAATGCCTCTTCCATTTCAGCTCCGCTTCATCGCTTACGCCGTACAGGTGTTCCGTTTCTCTGGACGACGGAATGCGAACACGTTGTTCGCCAGTTGAAATCGGCGTTGCTTTCTAATACTTGCCTTACGCCATTCGATCCCCGGAAACCCCTTTTGTTGATGGTAGATGCATCGGATTTCGGGATCGGTGCTGTGCTTGCGCACAAAGTTCGCCACATGATCGCCCTATTGCCTTTGCGTCCAAATTGCTCTCAACTGTGCAAAGAAATTATTCACAGATAGAGAAAGAAGCTTTGGCTCTCGTGTTTGATGTTACTAAGTTCCACGATTTCTTGTATGGTCGGCCCTTTACCATTATCACAGACCACAAACTTTTGACGTCGCTATTTCATCCGAACAAGCCTGTACCTCCTCGTACAGCGCAGAAATTCATTCGCTGGTCTATTTTCCTCTCGCAGTACCGCTACGATATCTTGTATCGGTTCACTGCTAAGCACGGAAACGCCGATGCGTTGTCCCGTTTGCCTGTTGCTGAGGATAGAGCATTCGATTCTTCCGAACTTGCTTGCATGTTCATTGATTCGGAAACTGATGAAGTGGTCGAATCGTTTCCGATTGATTTTCGTCGTGTAGCTACAGCCACAGCTGCTGACCCTGTCCTTGCTACCGTTTTGCGTTTTGTTGCTACGCACTGGCCCTTGTCAAAGTCTCGGATCGAGGATCCGTTGGTTCGCAGATTTTTTGCTCATAGGGAGAGACTTTTTGTACGACGTGGTGTTTTGTTGTTGCGTTCTGATAATGATCAGTCTAGAGTCGTGGTCCCACGTTCGTTACTGTCCTCTGTCTTACGGCTTCTTCACCAAGGACATTGGGGTATGGTGCGAACGAAACAACTTGCTCGTCAGCACTGTACTTGGTTCGGAATCGATGCTGCGATTACGAACATGTGTTCTTCTTGCATGGCGTGTGCCGAACAACCATCCGCACCGCCGCGGAAAGTCTTTGCATGGCCAAAAGCCACTTCCCCTTGGCAGCGCTTGCACATCGATTTTGCTGGTCCATTCTGGAAAGATCGATGGTTGGTTCTGGTAGATGCCTTCAGTAATTTTCCTTTTGTTGTCCGGATGTCTTCCACGACGTCCTCTGCCACCATCCACGCGTTGTCTGCTATCTTTTGCATTGAAGGTCTTCCGCAGACTATTGTTTCCGACAATGGCCCACAATTCATGTCCCCAGAATTTCAGTCATTCTGCCAGGCCAATGGTATTCAACATCTGACGTCCGCGCCGTTTTCGCCTCAGTTAAACGGTGCCGCTGAACGATTGGTCCGGACTTTCAAGTCACAGATGTTGAAGTTGAAAGAGTCGCATTGTCGGGAGAACGCGTTGTTGCTCTTTTTGTCATCGTATCACTCTCAGCACCGAGATGGTCGCTCGCCGGCTGAGTTGCTCCACGGTCGTCCTCATCAAACCTTGATGTCTTTGTTGCATCCGCCGCATCATGGTCCTGTGCAGCGGCAGACTCCTGCTTTTGCTCCAGGCGACGTTGTATTCTATTGCAATTATCGAGGTTCACGGCGTTGGCTCGCAGGGCGCATTCTTCGCTGCCTCGGTCACGCGATGTATTTGGTTTTGGGGGCCTCTGGTGAGGTGCGCCGGCATCTCAATCAGCTGCGCCTCTGTCGTCGCACGGGTTCTGCCGCTCCCCGTCTGCTTTCAGCGTCGGTGCCGTTCGGTCAGTGCCCTGGGGACCCGTCTACTGGCTCCCCTCATCCCCAGGTGTTTCCGACGATGCCTTCCATTTTGCCCCATGGCGACGCGCCGCCGCCGCCGCCGCCGCCGCCGCCTCCGCCGCCGCCACCGCCGCCGCCGCCTGTTTTCCCGCCGGCGCCGCCCGCATTCGACGCTTCGCTGCAGCCGCCAAGCGCCTCCCTGGGTCACGCGCCGCCGATCGCTTCCCGTGACCAGCTGTTCTCCGCCATGGAACTATTGCCCGCTCCGGACCACATGACGTCATCGCGCGTCGGGTACCCCGACGCAATGGAGGTCGACCCTTCGGCCCCTCCTGTCTCTTTATGGGCGCATACACCGCATGTTGACGTGCAGCCTGGACTAGGTTTTCGGACGTTTCCTAGCTCCCCTCGGACCGAATGGCCGAGTGCGGGTGGCACAGCCTCGCCTGTTGTTAGGCTCCCCACCTCATCGCATACGTAAGCATGGGGTCCTCCCCACGGCGGGCGGAAGCCTTATGACACGACCGTTCAAAGATTTGCGGGGGAGGAATGTGGTGTCACCGCCAGGCACCATACTTGCTAGGTGGTAGCTTAAATCGGCCGCGGTCCATTTAGTACATGTAGGACCCGCGTGTCGCCACTGTGTGATCGCAGACCGAGCGCCACCACAAGGCAGGTCTCGAGATACGGGATAGCACTCGCCCCAGTTGTACGACGACTTTGCTAGCGACTACACTGACAAAGCCTTTCTCTCATTTGCCGAGAGACAGTTAGAATAGCCTTTAGCTAAGTCCATGGCTACGACCTAGCAAGGCGCCATTAGCCTTACATAGTTTGATAGTTATCGTATGAAATGTCTCATCAAGAACGATGTATACAACAAGGATTAAAAGTTAAGTAATAGGAGCTACGTACTTTTCTTTATGACATTAATAAGTATCCTGTTTCAGACCTCTATCCAGCCTACTTGAGATTACGCGTGCCTTTCGGCTACTTCGGTGTGGCGTAGCTGTCTTGTTACGCCACAACACAGTAAACCTGCACTGGTGCATCGGAATCTAATACTGAACTCCCAGGAGCCGCTCAAAGAAAAATCTCTTAGAAGATTCACTCCTCTTGTACTTAAGTCGGCAATGTGCCTTTTGTATTCAATCCCGATGTAATATTTGTGTTGCATGGTCAAAGTGAAGGTCCAAGGGATACACTAAACATGCACCGGTGCCTCAGCATCTAATACTGGTATCCAAGAAGCAGCTCAAAAACACAACCTCTTAGAAGATTCACTTTTCTTGCATTTAAGTCGGCATCGCTCATTTTTTATTCAATCCCAATGCAATTTCTGTGTTTCATGGTCAATCTGAAGGTCCAAGGGATTCGATAAACCAGCACTGGTGCATCGGAATCTAATACTGGTCTCCCAGGAGCCGCTCAAAACACAAAATGTTGGAAGATTCACTCTTCTTGTACTTAACTCGTCATTGTGCCTTTTGTATTCAATCCCGATGTAATTTCTGTGTTTCATGGTCAATGTGAAGGTCCAACGGATACAGTAAACTTGCACAGGTGCATCGGAATCTAATACTGGTCTCCCAGGAGCCGCTCAAAAGACAAAGTGTTAGAAGATTCACTCTTCTTTTACTTAAGTAGACATTGTGCTTTCGTATTCACTCCCGACGCAATTTCGGTGTTTCATTGTCAATGTGAAGGTCCAAGGAATACAGTAAACCGCCACTGATGCATCGGAATCTAACACTGGTCTCCCAGGAATCGCTAAAAGCACAAACTCTTAGAAGATTCACTCATCCTGTACTTAAGTCGGCATTGTGCCTTTTGTATTCAATCCCAATGCAATTTCTGTGTTTCATGGTCAATGTGAAGGTCCGAGGGAGACGGTAAACCTGCTTTGGTGCATCGAAATCTAATACTGGTCTCACAGGAGCCGCTCAGATCACAAACTGTTAGAAGACCCACTCTTCGTGTACTTAAGTTGGCATTGTGCCTTTTGTATTCAATTTCGATGTAATTTCTTTGTTTCGTGGTCAATGTGAAGGTCCAAATGATACAGTAAACCACCACTGGTCCATCGGAATCTAATACTGGTCTCCCAGGAGCCGCTCAAAGCACAAACTCTTCGAAAATTCATTCTTCTTTTACTTAAGGCGGCATTGTGCCTTTTGTATTCAATCCCGATGCAATATCTGTGTTTCATGTTCAATGTGAAGGTGCAAGGGATTCATTAAACATGCACTGGTGCATCGGAATCTAATACTGGTGTCCCAGGAGCCGCTCAAATTACAAACTCTTAGAAAATTCTCTCTTCTTGTACTTAAGACGGCATTGTGCCTTTCGTATTCACCCCGATGCAATTTCTGTGTTTCTTTGTCAATGTGAAAGTCCAGTGGATTCAGTAAACCAGCACTTGTGCATCGAAATCTAGTTCTAATCTCCCAGGAGCCGTTCAAAACAAAAATTATTAGAAGATTCACTCTTCTTGTACTTCAGTCGGCATTGTGCCTTTTGTATTCACCCCGATGCAATTTCTGTGTTTCTTGGTCAATGTGAAAGTCCCAGGGATTCAGTAAACCTGCACTGGTGCATCGGAATCTAATACTGGTATCCGAGGAGCCGCTCAAAGCACATACTTTTACACGAATCACTCTTCTGGTACTTAAGGCGGCATTGTGCCTTTTGTATTCAATCCCGATGCAATATCTGTGTTTCATGTTCAATGTGAAGGTGCAAGGGATTCATTAAACATGCACTGGTGCATCGGAATCTAATACTGGTGTCCCAGGAGCCGCTCAAATTACAAACTCTTAGAAAATTCTCTCTTCTTGTACCTAAGTCAGCATTGTGCCTTTTATATTAACCCCGATGCAATTTCTGTGTTAGTTGGTCAGTGTGAATATCCTGGGATTCAGTAAACCAGCACTGGTGGATCGGAATCTAATACTGGTCTCCCTGGAGCCGTTCAAATCTAAAACTCTTAGAAGATTCACTCTTCTTGTACTTAAGTCGGCATTGTGCCTTTGTATTCAATTCCTATGCAATTTCTGTGTTTCATGGTCAATGTGGAAGTCCAAGGGATACAGTTAACCAGGATTGGTGAATCGCAAGCTAATACTGGTCTCCCAGGAGCCGCTCTAAGCACAAACTCTTAGAATAATCACTCTTCTTGTACTTAAGTCGGCATTGTGCCATTCGTATTCAATCCCGATTCAATTTCTGTGTTTCATGGTCAATGTGAAGGTCCACGGGATACAGTAAATCGGCACTGGTGCATCAGAATCTAATACTGATGTCCCAGGAGCCTCTCAAAGCACAAAGTCTTAGAAGATTCTCTCTTCTTGTACTTAAGTCTGCATTGTGCTCTTGTATTCAATCTCGAAGTAATTTCTCAGTTTCAGGGGCAATGTGAAGGTCCAGTGGATACAGTAAAACTGCAGAGGTGCATCGGAATCACGCTTGTTGTTCTTAATCCCGATTCAATATCTGACTTTCATGGTCAATATGAAGGTCCAAGGGATTCAGTAGCCTGAACTCGCGAATCGGAATCTAATACTGGCCTCCCAGGAGCCGCTCAAAGCACAAACTCTTAGAAGATTCGCTCTTCTTGTACTTAAGTCGGTATTGTGCCATCTGTATTCAATCCCGATGCAATTTCTGTGTCTCATGGTCAATGTGAGGATCCAAGGGTTTCAGTAAACGTGCACAGGTACATCGGAATCTAATACTGGTCTCCCAGGAGCCTCTCTACGCACAAATTCTTAGAAGATTCACACTTCTTGTATTTAAGTTGGCATTGTGTACTTTGTATTCAATCCCGATGCAATTTCTATGTTTTATGGTCAATGTAAAGTTCCAAGGGATACAGTACACCTGCACTGACTCATCGACATCTATTACTGGTTTCACAGGAGCCTCATAAAACCGACACACCTAGAAATTCCACTCTTCCTGTACTTAAGTCGGCATTGTGCCTTTTGTATTCAATCCCGATGGAATTTCTGTGTTTCATGGTCAATGTGAAGGTCCAAGGGATACAGTAGACCTGCACTGGAGCATCTGAATCTAATACTATTCTCCCAGGAGCCGCTCAAATCACAAACTCTTAGAAGTTTGACTCCTCTTGTACTTAAGACGGCATTGTGCTTTTCTATTCAATCCCGAGGCAGTTTCTGTGTTTCATGGTCATTGTGAAGATCCAAGGGATACAGTAAACCTGCACTGTTGCATCGTAATCTAATACTGGTCTCCCAGGAGCCGCTCAACGCACAAATTATTAGAAGATTCACTCTTATTGTACTTAAGTCGGCATTGTGACTTTTGTATTAAATCCCGATACAAATTCTGTGTTTCATGGTCAATATGAAGGTGCAATTGATACAGTAAACCTGCACTGTTGCATCGGAATCTAATACTGGTATCCCAGGATCCGCTCAAAGCACACATTCTTTGAAGATTCGTTCTTCTTGTACTTAACTCGGCATTGTGCCTCTTGTATTCAATCCCGATACAATTTCTGTGTTTCATGGTAAATGTGAAGGTCCAAGGGATACAGTTAACCTGCACTGGTGCATCGGAATCTAATGATGGTCACCCAGGAGCCGCTCAGAGCCCAAATTCATAGCGGATTCACTCTTCTTGTACTTATGTCGGCATTGTGTCTATTGTACTCAATCCCGATGCACTTTCTGAGTTCCATGGTCAATGCGGATGTCCAAGGGATTCAGTAAACCTTCACTGTTGCATTGAATCTAATTCTGGTCTCCCAGGAGACGCTCAAAGCACAAACTCTTAGAAGATTCATTCATCTTGTACTTAAGTCGGCATTGTGCGATTTTTATTCAATCCCGATGAAATTTCTGTGTTTCATGGTCAATGTGAAGGTCCAAGTGATACAGTAAACCTGCACTGGAGTATCGGAGTCTAATACTGGTCTCCCAGGAGCCGCCCAAAGCACAACCTCTTAGATTATTTACACTTCTTGTACTTAAGTAGGCATTGTGCCTTTAGTATTCAATCCCGATGCAATTTCTGTGTTTCATGATCAATGTGAAGGTCCAAGGTATACAGTAAACCTGCACTGGTGCATCGGAATCTAATACAGGTCATCCAATAGCCGCTCATAGCAGAAACTCTTGAAAGATTCAGGCTTCTTGTACTTAAGTCGGCATTGTGCCGTTTGAATTAATCCCGATGCAATTTCTGTGTCTCATGGTCGATGTGAAGGTCCAAGGGATTCAGTAAACCTGCACTGTTGCATCGGAATCTAATACTGGTCTCCCAGGAGCCGCTCAAAGCACAAATTCTTAGAAGATTCACTCTTATTGTACTTAAGTCGGCATTGTGACTTTTGAATTAAATCCCGATACAAATTCTGTGTTTCATGGTCAATGTGAAGGTGCAATTGATACAGTAAACCTGCACTGTTGCATCGGAATCTAAAACTGGTATCCCAGGATCCGCTCAAAGCACACATTCTTTGAAGATTCGTTCTTCTTGTACTTAACTCGGCATTGTGCCTCTTGTATTCAATCCCGATACAATTTCTGTGTTTCATGGTAAATGTGAAGGTCCAAGGGATACAGTGCACCTGCACTGGTGTATCGGAATCTAATACTGGTCTCCCAGGAGCCGCGCATAGCACAGACTCTTAGAATATTCACTATTCCTGTACTTAAGTCGGCATTGTGAATTTTGTATTCATTCCCGATGCAACACCTGTGTTTAATGGTCAATGTGAACGTCCAAGGGATACAGTAGACATGTACTGATGCATCGGAATCTAATACTGGTCTCCCAGGAGCCACTCAAAGCACAAACTCTTAGAACATACACTCTCCTTGTACTTAAGTCGGCATTCTGCCTTTTGTCCTCAATCCCGATGCAATTTCTGTGTTTCATGATCAATGTGAGGTTCCAAGGGATACAGTTAGACGGCACTGATGAATCTGAATCTAACTCTGGTCTCCCAGGAGGAGCTCGAAGCACAAACTCCTAGAAGATTAACTCATCTTGTACTTAGGTCGGCATTGTGGTTTTGTATTCGTTCCCGATGCAATTTATGCGACTCATGGTCAATGTGAAGGTCCAAGGGATACAGTTAACCTGCACTGGTGCATCGGAATCTAATGATGGTCACCCAGGAGCCGCTCAAAGCCCAAATTCTTAGCGGATTCACTCTTCTTGTACTTATGTCGGCATTGTGTCTATTGTACTCAATCCCGATGCACTTTCTGAGTTCCATGGTCAATGCGGATGTCCAAGGGATTCAGTAAACCTTCACTGTTGCATTGAATCTAATACTGGTCTCCCAGGAGACGCTCAAAGCACAAATTCTTAGAAGATACACTCATCTTGTACTTAAGTCGGCATTGTGCCTTTTTTATTCAATCCCGATGAAATTTCTGTGTTTCATGGTCAATGTGAAGGTCCAAGTGATACAGTAAACCTGCACTGGAGCATCGGAGTCTAATACTGGTCTCCCAGGAGCCGCCCAAATCACAACCTCTTACATTATTAACACTTCTTGTACTTAAGTAGGCATTGTGCCTTTAGTATTCAATCCCGATGCAATTTCTGTGTTTCATGGTCAATGTGAAGGTCCAAGGTATACAGTAAACCTGCACTGGTGCATCGGAAACTAATACAGGTCATCCAAGAGCCGCTCTAAGCAGAAACTCTTGAAAGATTCAGTCTTCTTGTACTTAAGTCGGCATTGTGCCGTTTGAATTAGTCCCGATGCAATTTCTGTGTCTCATGGTCGATGTGAAGGTCCAAGGGATTCAGTAAACCTGCACAGGTGCATCGGAATCTAGTACTGGTCTCCCAGGAGCCGCTCACCGCACAAACTCTTAGAAGATTTCCTCTTCTTGAATTTAAGTTGGCATTGTGAACTTTGTATTCAATCCCGATGCAATTTCTGTGTTTCATAATCAATGTAAGAGTGCAAGGGATACAGTACACCTGCACTGGTGCATTGGAATCAAATACTAGTTTCACAGGAGCCACTCAAAGCCGAAACTCCTAGAAGAATTAATCTTCTTGTACTTAAGTCGGCATTGTGTCTTTTGTATACAAACCCGATGCAATTTCTGTGTTTCATGTTCAATGTGAAGGTCCAAGGGATTCAGTAAACCTACACTGGTGCATCGGAATCTAATACTGGTCTCCCAGGAGTCCGTCAAAGCACACACTCTTAGATGTTTGACTCGTCTTGTACTTAAGTACCATTGTGCCTTTCGTATTCAATCCCGATGCAATTTCTATTTTGCATCGTCAATGTGAAGGTCCAAGGGATACAGTGCACCTGCACTGGTGTATCGGAATCTAATACTGGTCTCCCAGGAGCCGCTCATAGCACAAACTCTTAGAATATTTACATTTCTTAAACTTAAGTAGGAATTGTGCCTTTAGTATTCAATCCCGATGCAATTTCTGTGTCTCATGGTCGATGTGAAGGTCCAAGGGATTCAGTAAACCTGCACTGTTGCATCGGAATCTAATACTGGTCTCCCAGGAGCCGCTCAAAGCACAAATTCTTAGAAGATTCACTCTTATTGTACTTAAGTCGGCATTGTGACTTTTGTATTAAATCCCGATACAAATTCTGTGTTTCATGGTCAATGTGAAGGTGTAATTGATACAGTAAACCTGCACTGTTGCATCGGAATCTAATACTGGTATCCCAGGATCCGCTCAAAGCACACATTCTTTGAAGATTCGTTCTTCTTGTACTTAACTCGGCATTGTGCCGCTTGTATTCAATCCCGATACAATTTCTGTGTTTCATGGTAAATGTGAAGGTCCAAGGGATACAGTGCACCTGCACTGGTGTATCGGAATCTAATACTGATCTCCCAGGAGCCGCTGATAGCACAAACTCTTAGAATATTCACTATTCTTGTACTTAAGTCGGCATTGTGAATTTTGTATTCATTCCCGATGCAACACCTGTGTTTAATGGTCAATGTGAACGTCCCAGGGATACAGTAGACATGTACTGATGCATCGGAATCTAATACTGGTCTCCCAGGAGACACTCAAAGCACAAACTCTTAGAACATACACTCTCCTTGTACTTAAGTCGGCATTCTGCCTTTTGTCCTCAATCCCGATGCAATTTCTGTGTTTCATGATCAATGTGAGGTTCCAAGGGATACAGGTAGCCGGCACTGATGAATCGGAATCTAACACTGGTCTCCCAGGAGGAGCTCGAAGCACAAACTCCTAGAAGATTAACTCATCTTGTACTTAAGTCGGCATTGTGGTTTTGTATTCGTTCCCGATGCAATTTATGCGACTCATGGTCAATGTGAAGGTCCAAGTGATACAGTAAACCTGCACTGGAGCATCGGAGTCTAATACTAGTCTCCCAGGAGCCGCCCAAATCACAACCTCTTACATTATTTACACTTCTTGTACTTAAGTAGGCGTTGTGCCTTTAGTATTCAATCCCGATGCAATTTCTGTGTTTCATGGTCAATGTGAAGGTCCAAGGTATAGAGTAAACCGGCACTGGTGCATCGGAATCTAACACATGTCATCCAAGAGCCGCTCCAAGCAGAAACTCTTGAAAGATTCAGTCTTCTTGTACTTAAGTCGGCATTGTGCCGTTTGAATTAATCCCGATGCAATTTCTGTGTCTCATGGTCGATGTGAAGGTCCAAGGGATTCAGTAAACCTGCACAGGTGCATCGGAATCTAGTACTGGTCTCCCAGGAGCCGCTCACCGCACAAACTCTTAGAAGATTACCTCTTCTTGAATTTAAGTTGGCATTGTGAACTTTGTATTCAATCCCGATGCAATTTCTGTGTTTCATAATCAATGTAAGAGTGCAAGGGATACAGTACACCTGCACTGGTGCATCGGAATCAAATACTAGTTTCACAGGAGCCACTCAAAGCCGAAACTCCTAGAAGAATTAATCTTCTTGTACTTAAGTCGGCATTGTGTCTTTTGTATTCAAACCCGATGCAATTTCTGTGCTTCATGTTCAATGTGAAGGTCCAAGGGATTCAGTAAACCTACACTGGTGCATCGGAATCTAATACTGGTCTCCCAGGAGTCCGTCAAAGCACACACTCTTAGATGTTTGACTCGTCTTGTACTTAAGTACCATTGTGCCTTTTGTATTTAATCCCGATGCAATTTCTGTTTTTCATCGTTAATGTGAAGGTCCAAGGGATAAAGTAAACCTGCACTGGTGTATCGGATTCTAATACTGGTCTCCGAGGTGCCGCTCAAAGCACAAACACTGAGTAAAATCACTCTTCTTGTACTTAAGTCAGCATTATTCCTTTTGCGTACAAACCGGATGCAATTTCTGTGTTTCATGGTCAATGTCAAAGTCCAAGGGGTACAGTAAGCCTGCACCGCTGCATCGGACTCTAATACTGGTGTCCCAGGAGAGGCTCAAATTACAAACTCTTAGAAAATTCACTCTCCTTGTGCCAAAGTCGCCATTGTTCCTTTTGTATTAACCCCAGTGCAATATCTGTGTTTGTTGGTCAATGTGAAAATACAGGGATTCAGTATACCAGCACTGGTGCGTCGGAATCTAATACTGGTCTCCCTGGAGCCGTTCAAATCAAAAACTCTTAGAAGATTCACTCTTCTTGTACTTAAGTCGGCATTGTGCCTTTGTATTCAATTCCGATGCAATTTCTGTGTTTGATGGTCAATGTGAAAGTATAAGGGATACAGTTAACCAGGATTGGTGAATCGGAAGCTAATACTGATCTCCCAGGAGCCGCTCTAAACACAAACTCTTAGAATAATCACTCTTCTTGTACTTAAGTCAGCATTATTCCTTTTGTGTACAATCCCGATGCAATTTCTGTGCTTCATGGTCAATGTGAAGGTCCAAGGGATACAGTAAACCTGCACTGGTGCATCGGATTCTAAAACTGGTCTCCAGCGAGCCGCTCAAAGCACAAACACATAGAAGGTTCACTCTTCTTGTTCTTAAGTCTGCATTGTGACTTTTGTATTCAATCCCGATTCAATATCTGAGTTTCATGGTCAATGTGAAGGTCCAAGGGATACAGTAAACCTGCACTGGTGCATCGGAATCTAATACAGGTCATCCAAGAGCCGCTCAAAGCAGAAACTCATGAAAGATTCAGTCTTCTTGTACTTAAGTCGGCATTGTGCCGTTTGAATTAATCCCGATGCAATTTCTGTGTCTCATGGGCAATGTGAAGGTCCAAGGGATTCAGTAAACCTTCACTGGTGCATCGGAATTTAGTACTGGTCTCTTAGGAGCCGCTCACCTCACAAACTCTTAGAAGATTTTCTCTTCTTGAATTTAAGTTGGATTGTGAACTTTGTATTCAATCCCGATGCAATTTCTGTGTTTCATAATCAATTTAAGAGTGCAAGGGATACAGTACACCTGCACTGGTGCATCGGAATCAAATACGAGTTTCACAGGAGCTACTCAAAGCCGAAACTCCTAAAAGAATTAATCTTCTTGTACTTAAGTAGGCATTGTGCCTTTAGTATTCAATCCCGATGCCATTTCTGTGTTTCATGGTCAATGTGAAAGTCCAAGGGATACAGTAAACCTGCACTGCTGCATCGGACTCTAATACTGGTGTCCCAGGAGCCGCTCAAATTACAAACTCTTAGATAATTCACTCTTCTTGTACCAATGTTGCCATTGTGCCTTTTGTATTAAGCCCGCTGCAATATCTGTGTTTGTTGGTCAATGTGAAAATACAGGGATTCAGTATACCAACACTGGTGCGTCGGAATCTAATACTGGTCTCCCTGGAGCCGTTCAAATCAAAAACTCTTAGAAGATTCACTCTTCTTGTACTTAAGTCGGCATTGTGCCTTTGTATTCAATTCCGATGCAATTTCTTTGTTTCATGGTCAATGTGAAGGTCCAGTGGATACAGTAAACCTGCAGAGGTGCATCGGAATCTAATACTCGTCTCCCAGGAACCGCTCAAAGCACAAACTCATAGAAGATTCACTCTCCTTGTACATAAGTCGGCATTGTGCCATTTGTATTCAATCCCGATGCAATGTCTGTATTTTATGGTCCATGTGAAAATCCAAATGATACAGTTATCCTGCATTGGTGCATCGGAATGAAATACTGGTCTCCCAGGAGCATCTCAATGCAGAGACTCTTAGAAGATTCACTCCTCTTGAACTTAAGTCTGCATTGTGCCTTCTGTATTCACTCCCGATGCAAGTTATGTGTTTCATGGTCCATGTGAAGGTCCAAGGGATACAGTAAACCTGCACTGGTGCATCGGCATCTAATACAGGTCTCCCAGGAGCCGCTCAAAGCAGAGTCTCTTAGAAGATTCACTCTTCTTGAACTTAAGTCGGCATTGTGCCTTCTGAATTCAATCCCTATGCAATTTATGTGCTTCATAATCAATGTAGAGGTCCAAGGGGTATAGTTAAACAGGTTTGGTGAATCGGAATCTAATACTGGACTCCCAGGAGCCGCTCAAAGCAGAGCCTCTTAGAAGATGCACTCTTCTTGTACTTAAGTCGGCATTGTGCCGTTTGAATGAATCCCGATGCAATTTCTATGTCTCATAGTCAATGTGAAGTCCAAGGGTTTCAGTATACCTGCACTGGTGCATCGGAATCTAGTACTGGTCTCCCTGGGGCCGCTCAACGCACAAATTCTTAGAAGATTCACTCTTCTTGAATATAAGTTGGCATTGTGAACTTTGAAATCAATCCCGATGCAATTTCTGTGTTTCATAATCAATGTAAAGGTGCAAGGGAAACAGTACATCTGCACTGGTGCATCGGAATCAAATACTATTTTCACAGGAGCCGCTCAAAGCCGAAACTCCTAGAAGATTCAATCTTCATGTACTTAAGTCGGCATTGTGTCTTTTGTATTCAATCCCGATGCAATTTCTGTGTTTCACGTTCAATGTGAAGGTCCAAGGGATTCAGTAAACCTGCACTGGTGCATCGGAATCTACTACTGGTCTCCCAGGAGTCGGTCAAAGCACACACACATAGATGTTTGACTCTTCTTGTACTTAAGCAACATTGTTCCTTTTGCATTCAATCCCGATGCAACTTCAGTGTTTCATGGTCAATGTTAAAGTGGAAGGGACAGAGTAAATCCGCACAGGTGCAACGATATCTAATACTGGTCTCCCAGGAGGCGCTCTAATCAGAAACTCTTAAAAGGTTCACTCTTCTTGTACTTAAGTCGGCATTGTGCTTTTCTATTCAATCCCGATGCCATTTCTGTGTTTCATCGTCAATGTGAATGACCAAGGGATTCAGTAAACCTGCACTGGTGCATCGGAATCTAATACTGGTCTCGCTGGAGCCGTTCAAATCAAAAACTCTTCGAAGATTCACTTTTCTTGTACTTAAGTCGGCATTGTGCCTTTGTATTCAATTCCGATGCAATTTCTGTGTTTCATGGTCAATGTGAAAGTCCAAGGGATACAGTTTACCTGGACTGGTGAATCGGAAGCTAATACTGGTCTCCCAGGAGCCGCTCTAAGCACAAACTCTTAGAATAATCACTCTTCTTGAACTTAAGTTAGCATTGTGCCTTTTGTGTTCAATCACGATGCAATTTCTGTGTTTCATGGTCAAAGTGAAGGTCCAAGGGATACAGTAAATCTGCACTGGTGCATCGGAATTTAAAACTGGCATTCAGCGAGCCGCTCAAAACACAAACACATAGAAGGTACACTCTTCTTGTTCTTAAGTCGGCATTGTGACTTTTGTATTCAATCCCGATTCAGTATCTGAGTTTCATGGTCAATATGAAGGTCCAAGTGATTCAGTAAACTGGCACTGGCGAATCGGAATCTAATACTGGTCTCCCAGGAGCCGCTCAAAGCACAAACTCTTAGAAGATTTACTCTTCTTGTACATAAGTCGGTATTGTGCCTTTTGTATTCAATCCCGATGCAATTTCTGTGTCTCATGGTCAATGTGAGGATCCAAGGGATTCACTAAACCTGCTCTGGTGCATCGGAATCTTATACTGATGTCCCAGGAGCCGCTCAAAGCACAAAGGCTTAGAAGATTCTCTCTTCTTGTACTTAAGTCGGCATTGTGGGTTTGTATACAATCACAATGTAAATTCTGTGTTTCATGTGCAATGTGAAGGTCCAGTGGATACAGTAAACCTGCAGAGGTGCATCAGAATCTAATACTCGTCTCCCAGGAGCCGCTCAAAGCACAAACCCATAGAAGATTCACTCTCCTTGTACATAAGTCGGCATTGTGCCATTTGTATTGAATCCCGATGCAATGTCTGTATTTTATGGTCCATGTGAAAATCCAAATGATACAGTTATCCTGCATTGGTGCATCGGAATGAAATACTGGTTTCCCAGGAGCCTCTCAATGCAGAGACTCTTAGAAGATTCACTCCTCTTGAACTTAAGTCTGCATTGTGCCTTCTGCAATCACTCCCGATGCAAGTTATGTGTTTCATGGTCCATGTGAAGGTCCAAGGGATACAGTAAACCTGCACTGGTGCATCGGCATCTAATACAGGTCTCCCAGGAGCCGCTCAAAGCAGAGTCTCTTAGAAGATTCACTCTTCTTGAACTTAAGTCGGCATTGTGCCTTCTGAATTCAATCTCTATGCAATTCATGTGTTTCATAATGAATGTAGAGGTCCAAGGGGTATAGTTAAACAGGTTTGGTGAATCGGAATCTAATACAGGACTCCCAGGAGCCGCTCAAAGCAGAGACTCTTAGAAGATGCACTCTTCTTGTACTTAAGTCGGCATTGTGCCGTTTGAATGAATCCCGATGCAATTTCTATGTCTCATAGTCAATGTGAAGTCCAAGGGTTTCAGTATACCTGCAATGGTGCATCGGAATCTAGTACTGGTCTCCCTGGGGCCGCTCAACGCACAAATTCTTAGAAGATTCACTCTTCTTGAATATAAGTTGGCATTGTGAACTTTGAAATCAATCCCGATGCAATTTCTGTGTTTCATAATCAATGTAAAGGTGCAAGGGAAACAGTACATCTGCACTGGTGCATCGGAATCAAATACTATTTTCACAGGAGCCGCTCAAAGCCGAAACTCCTAGAAGATTCAATCTTCTTGTACTTAAGTCGGCATTGTGTCTTTTGTATTCAATCCCGATGCAATTTCTGTGTTTCACGTTCAATGTGAAGGTCCAAGGGATTCAGTAAACCTGCACTGGTGCATCGGAATCTACTACTGGTCTCCCAGGAGTCGGTCAAAGCACACACACTTAGATGTTTGACTCTTCTTGTACTTAAGCAACATTGTGCCTTTTGCATTCAATCCCGATGCAACTTCAGTGTTTCATGGTCAATGTTAAAGTGCAAGGGACAGAGTAAATCCGCACAGGAGCAACGATATCTAATACTGGTCTCCCAGGAGGCGCTCTAATCAGAAACTCTTAAAAGGTTCACTCTTCTTGTACTTAAGTCGGCATTGTGCTTTTCTATTCAATCCCGATGCCATTTCTGTGTTTCATCGTCAATGTGAATGACCAAGGGATTCAGTAAACCTGCACTGGTGCATCGGAATCTAATACTGGTCTCACTGGAGCCGTTCAAATAAAAAACTCTTCGAAGATTCACTTTTCTTGTACTTAAGTCGGCATTGTGCCTTTGTATTCAATTCCGATGCAATTTCTGTGTTTCATGGTCAATGTCAAAGTCCAAGGGATACAGTTTACCAGGACTGGTGAATCGGAAGCTAATACTGGTCTCCCAGGAGCCGCTCTAAGCACAAACTCTTAGAATAATCACTCTTCTTGAACTTAAGTCAGCATTGTGCCTTTTGTGTTCAATCACGATGCAATTTCTGTGTTTCATGGTCAATGTGAAGGTCCAAGGGATACAGTAAATCTGCACTGGTGCATCGGAATTTAAAACTGGCCTCCAGCGAGCCGCTTAAAACACAAACACATAGAAGGTTCACTCTTCTTGTTCTTAAGTCGGCATTGTGACTTTTGTATTCAATCCCGATTCAGTATCTGAGTTTCATGGACAATATGAAGGTCCAAGTGATTCAGTAAACTGGCACTGGCGAATCGGAATCTAATACTGGTCTCCCAGGAGCCGCTCAAAGCACAAACTCTTAGAAGATTTACTCTTCTTGTACTTAAGTCGGTATTGTGCCTTTTGTATTCAATCCCGATGCAATTTCTGTGTCTCATGGTAATGTGAGGATCCAAGGGATTCACTAAACCTGCTCTGGTGCATGGGAATCTAATACTGATGTCCCAGGAGCCGCTCAAAGCACAAAGGCTTAGAAGATTATCTCTTCTTGTACTTAAGTCGGCATTGTGGGTTTCTATACAATCCCAATGTAAATTCTGTGTTTCATGTGCAATGTGAAGGTCCAGTGGAAACAGTAAACCTGCAGAGGTGCATCGGAATCTAATACTCGTCTCCCAGGAGCCGCTCAAAGCACAAACTCATAGAAGATTCACTCTCCTTGTACATAAGTCGGCATTGTGCCATTTGTATTGAATCCCGATGCAATGTCTGTATTTTATGGTCCATGTGAATATCCAAATGATACAGTTATCCTGCATTGGTGCATCGGAATGAAATACTGGTCTCACAGGAGCCTCTCAATGCAGAGACTCTTAGAAGATTCACTCCTCTTGAACTTAAGTCTGCATTGTGCCTTCTGTATTCACTCCCGATGCAAGTTATGTGTTTCATGGACCATGTGAAGGTCCAAGGGATACAGTAAACCTGCACTGGTGCATCGGCATCTAATACAGGTCTCCAAGGAGCCGCTCAAAGCAGAGACTCTTAGAAGATTCACTCTTCTTGAACTTTAGTCGGCATTGTGCCTTCTGAATTCAATCCCAATGCAATTTATGTGTTTCATAATCAATGTAAAGGTCCAAGGGGTACAGTTATCCAGGTTTGGAGAATCGGAATCTAATACTGGACTCCCAGGAGACGCTCAAAGCAGAGACTCTTAGAAGATTCACTCTTCTTGAAATTTAGTCGGGATTGTGCCTTCTGTATTCAATCCCGATGCAATTTATGTGTTTCTTGGTCCACGTGAACTTCCAAGGGATACAGTAAACCTGCACTGGTGCATCGGAATCTAATACAGGTCTCCCAGGGCCGCTCAAAGCAGAAACTCTTACAAGATGCACTCTACTTGTACTTAAGTCGGCATTGTGCTTTTCTATTCAATCCCGATGCCATTTCTGTGTTTCATCGTCAATGTGAATGTCCAGGGGATACAGTAAACCTGCACTGGTGCATCGGAATCTAATACTGGTCTCCGAGGGGCCGCTCAAATCACATACTCTTACACGATTCACTCTTCTTGTAGTTAAGTCGGCATTGTGCCTTTTGTATTCAATCCCGCTGCAATTTCTGTGTTTCATCGTCAATGTGAATGACCAAGGGATTCAGTAAACCTGCACTGGTGCATCGGAATCTAATACTGGTCTCGCTGGAGCCGTTCAAATCAAAAACTCTTCGAAGATTCACTTTTCTTTTATTAAGTCGGCATTGTGCCTTTGTATTCAATTCCGATGCAATTTCTGTGTTTCATGGTCAATGTGAAAGTCCAAGAGATACAATTTACCAGGAATGGTGAATCGGAAGCTAATACTGGTCTCCCAGGAGCCGCTCTAAGCACAAACTCTTACAATAATCACTCTTCTTGAACTTAAGTCAGCATTGTGCCTTTTGTGTTCAATCACGATGCAATTTCTGTGTTTCATGGTCAATGTGAAGGTCCAAGGGATACAGTAAATCTGCACTGGTGCATCGGAATTTAAAACTGGCCTCCAGCGAGCCGCTCAAAACACAAACTATAGAAGGTTCACTCTTCTTGTTCTTAAGTCGGCATTGTGACTTTTGTATTCAATCCCGATTCAGTATCTGAGTTTCATGGTCAATATGAAGGTCCAAGTGATTCAGTAAACTGGCACTGGCGAATCGGAATCTAATACTGGTATCCCAGGAGCCGCTCAAAGCACAATCTCTTAGAAGATTTACTCTTCTTGTACCTAAGTCGGTATTGTGCCTTTTGTATTCAATCCCGATGCAATTTCTGTTTCTCATGGTCAATGTGAGGATCCAAGGGATTCACTAAACCTGCTCTGGTGCATGGGAATCTAATACTGATGTCCCAGGAGCCGCTCAAAGCACAAAGGCTTAGAAGATTATCTCTTCTTGTACTTAAGTCGGCATTGTGGGTTTCTATACAATCCCAATGTAAATTCTGTGTTTCATGTGCAATGAGAAGGTCCAGTGGAAACAGTAAACCTGCAGAGGTGCATCGGAATCTAATACTCGTCTCCCAGGAGCCGCTCAAAGCACAAACTCATAGAAGATTCACTCTCCTTGTACATAAAACGGCATTGTGCCATTTGTATTGAATCCCGATGCAATGTCTGTGTTTTATGGTCCATGTGAAAATCCAAATGATACAGTTATCCTGCATTGGTGCATCGGAATGAAATACTGGTCTCCCAGGAGCCTCTCAATGCAGAGACTCATAGAAGATTCACTCCTCTTGAACTTAAGTCTGCATTGTGCCTTCTGTATTCACTCCCGATGCAAGTTATGTGTTTCATGGTCCATGTGAAGGTCCAAGGGATACAGTAAACCTGCACTGGTGCATCGGCATCTAATACAGGTCTCCCAGGAGCCGCTCAAAGCAGAGACTCTTAGAAGATTCACTCTTCTTGAACTTAAGTCGGCATTGTGCCTTCTGAATTCAATCCCGATGCAACTTATGTGTTTCATAATCAATGTAAAGGTCCCAGCGGTACAGTTATCCAGGTTTGGTGATTCGGAATCTAATACTGGACTCCCAGGAGCCGCTCAAAGCAGAGACTCTTAGAAGATGCATTCTTCTTGAAATTATGTCGGGATTGTGCCTTCTGTATTCAATCCCGATGCAATTTATGTGTTTCTTGGTCCATGTGAACTTCCAAGGGATACAGTAAACCTGGACTGGTGCATCGGAATCTAATACTGGTCTCCGAGGGGCCGCTCGAAGCACATACTCTTACACGATTCACTCTTCTTGTAGTTAAGTCGGCGTTGTGCCTTTTGTATTCAATCCCGCTGCAATTTCTGTGTTTCATCGTCAATGTGAATGACCAAGGACTTCAGTAAACCTGCACTGGTGCATCGCAATCTAATACTGGTCTCGCTGGAGCCGTTCAAATCAAAAACTCTTCGAAGATTCACTTTTCTTGTATTAAGTCGGCATTGTGCCTTTGTATTCAATTCCGATGCAATTTCTGTGTTTCATGGTCAATGTGAAAGTCCAAGAGATACAATTTACCAGGATTGGTGAATCGGAAGCTAATACTGGTCTCCCAGGAGCCGCTCTAAGCACAAACTCTTAGAATAATCACTCTTCTTGTACTTAAGTCAGCATTGTGCCTTTTGTGTTCAATCCCCATGCAATTTCTGTGTTTCACTGTCAATGTGAAGGTCCAAGGGATACAGTAAACCTGTACCGGTGCATCGGAATTTAAAACTGGGCTCCAGCGAGCAGCTCAATGCACAACCACATAGAAGGTTCACTCTTCTTGTTCTTAAGTCGGCATTGTGACTTTTGTATACAATCCCGATTCAATATCTGAGTTTCATGGTCAGTATGAAGGTCCAAGGGATTCAGTAAACCTGCACTGGCGAATCGGAATCTAATACTGGTCTCCCAGGAGCCGCTCAAAACACAAAGTCTTTGAAGATTCTCTCTTCTTGTACTTAAGTCGGCATTGTGCTTTAGTATTCAATCCCGATGCAATTTATGTGTTTCATGGGCCATGTGAAGGTCCAGTGGAGACAGTAAACCTGCAGACGTGCATTGTAATCTAATACTGGTGTCCCAGGAGACGCTCAAAGCACAAACTCTTAGATGATTCACTTTTTTTGTACATAAGACGGCATTGTGCTTTGTATTCAATCCCAATTCAATATCTGTGTTTTACTGTCAATATGAAGGTCCAAGGGATACAGTTAACCTGCACCGGTACATCTGAATCTAATACTGGTCTCCCAGGAGCCGCTCAAAGCACAAACTCTTAGAAGACTCACTCTTCTTGTGTATAAGTCGGCATTGTGCCTTTGGTATTCAATCGCGATGCGATATCTGTGTTTCATGGTCAATGTGTACGTCCAAGGGATGCAGTAAAGCAGGGCTGGTGCATCAGAATGTTATACTGGTCTCCCAGGAACCGCTCGAAGCAAAAGCTCTAGGAATATTCACACTTCTTGTATGTAAGTCGGCATTGTCCCGTTTGTATTAAATCCCGATGCAATTTTGTGTTTCATGGTCAATATGAAGGTCCAAGGGATTAAGTAAACCTGCACATTTGCATCGCAATCTAATACTGGTCTCCCTGGAGCCGCTCAAAGCACAAACTATTGGAAGATTCACTCTTCTTGTACCTAAGTCCGAATTGTGCCTTTTGTATTCAATCCCGATCCAATTTCTGTGTTTCATGGTCAATGTGAGGGTCCAAGGGATTCACTAAACCTGCACTGGTACATCTGAATCTAATACTTGTCTCTCAGGAGCCGCTCAACGCACAAACTCTTAGAAGATTCACTCTTCGTGTACTTAAGTCGGCATTGTGCATTTTTTATTCAATGCCGATGCAATTTCTGTGTTTCATGGTCAAGGTGAAGGTCCAAGGGATACAGTAAACCTGCAATGGTGCAACGGAATCTAATACTGGTCTCCCAGGAGACGCTCAAAGCACGAAGTCTTTGAAGATTCTCTCTTCTTGTACGTAAGTCGGTTGTGCTTTTGTATTCAAACCCGTTGCAATTTATGTGTTTCATGGGCCATGTGAAGGTCCGGTGGAGACAGTAAACCTGCAGAGGTGCATTGTAATCTAATACTGGTCTCCCAGGAGCCGCTCAAAGCACAAACTCTTAGAAGATTCACTCTTCTTGTTCTTATATCGACATTGCGCCATTTGTATTCAATCCCGATGCAATTTCTGTGTGTTATTGTCAATGTGAAAATCCAAATGATACAGTAACCCTGCATTGGTGCATCGGAATCTAATATTGGTCTCCCGGGAGCCGCTCAAAGCACAAACTCTTAGAAGGTTCACTCTTCTTGTACTGAAGTAGGCATTGTGCCTTTGGTATTCAATCGCGATGCGATATCTGTGTTCCATGGTCAATGTGAACGTCCAAGGGATGCAGTAAAGCAGGACTGGTGCAGCGGAATCTAATACTGGTCTCTCAGGAGCCGCTCAAACACAAACTCGTAGAAGATTCACTCTTCTTGTACTTAAGTCGGCATTGTGCCTTTTGTATTCAATCGCGATGCAATTTCGGTCTTCCATGGTCAATGTGAAGGTCCAAGGGACAGAGTAAATCTGAACTGGTGCATCGGAGTCTAATTCTGGTTTCCCAGGAGCCGCTCGAAGCACAAACTCATAGCAGATTCACTCTTCTTGTGCTTAAGTCGGCATTGTGCCATTTGTATTCTATCCCGATGCAATATCTGTGTTTCATGGTCAATATGAAAGTCCAAGCGATACAGTAAACCTCCATTGGTGCATCTGAATCTAATACTGGTCTCCCAGGCGCCGCTCAAAACACAAACTCTGACAAGATTATCTCTTCTGTTACTTAAGTCGGCATTGTGCATTTTGTATTCGATCCCGATGTAATTTTAGTGTCTCATGGTCAATGTGAGGGTCCAAGGGATTCCGTAAACCTGCACTGGTGGATCGTAATCTGACATTGGTCTCCCAGGAGCCGCTCAAACACAAAATCTTAGAAGATTCACTCTTCTTATACTGAAGTCGGCATTGTGCCTTTTGTATTCAATGCCGATGCAATTTCTGTGTTTCATGGTCAAGGTGAAGGTCCAAGGGATTCAGTAAACCTTCACTGGTGCATCGGAATCTAATGCCGATTTCCCAGGGCCACTCAAAGCACAAGCATAAGGAGAATCACACTTCTCGTACTTAAGTCGGCATTGTGCCTTATGTATTCAATCCCACTGTAATAACTGTGTTTCATGGGCAATGTGAATTTACAAGGGATACAGTAAAAATGCACAGGTGCATCGGAATCTAATACTGGTCTCCCAGGAGCCGCTCAAAATACAAACTCTTAGAAGATTCTCTTTTCATGTACTTAAGTCAGCATTGTACAATTTGTATACAAATCCGATCCAATTTGAGTGTTTCATGGTCAATGTGAAGGTCCAAGGGATACAGTAAACCTGAACTGGTGCATTGGAATCAATACTGGTCTCCCAGGAGCCGCTCAAACACTAACCCTTGGAAGATTCACACTTCTTGTAATTAGGTCGGCATTGTGCCTTTTGTATTCTATCCCGTTGCAATTTCTGGGTTTCATGATCAATGTGAAGGTCCAAGGGATGCAGTACACCTGCACTTATGCATCGGAATTTAATACTGGTCTCCCAGGAGACGCTCAAAGCACAAACTCATAAAAGATTCACTCTTCTTGTACATAAGTCGGAATTGTGCCCTTTGTATTCAATCCCGACGCAATTTCTGTGATTCACAGTCACTGTGAAAGTCCAACGGATACAGTAAACCTGCACTGGTGCATCGGATCCTAATACCGGTCTCCCAGGAGCAGCTCAAAATACAAACTGTTAGTAGATTCACCTTTCTTGTACTTAAGTCGGCATTGTGTCTTTTGTATTCAGTCGCGATGCATTTTCTGTGTCTCAGGCTCAATGTGCAGATCCAAGGGATACAGTAAACCTTCACTGGTGTATCGGTATCTAATACTGGTGTCCCAGGAGCCGCTCGAAACACAAACTCTTAGAAGATTCACTCTTCTTGTACTTAAGTCGGCATTGTGCGTTTTGTATTCAATCACGTTGCAATTTCTGTGTCTCATGGTCAATGTGAAGGTCGAAGGGATTCAGTTAACCTCCACTGGTGCATCGGTATCTAATACTGGTCTCCCAGGAGCAACTCATCGCACTAAATCTTAGAAGATACACTTTCCTTGTACTTAAGTCGGCATCCTGTTTTTTGTATTCAATCCCAATGCTATTTCTCTGTTTCATGGGTAATGTGAAGATCCAGTGGATACAGTAAACCTGCACAGGTGCATTGGAATCTAATACTGGTCTCCCAGGAGCCGCTCAAAGGCGAAACTCTTAGAAGATTCACACTTCTTGTACATAAGTCAGCATTGTGCCTTTTGTATTCAATCCCGAAGCAATTTCTGTTTTTCTTGGTCAATGTGAAGGGCCAAGGGATACAGTAAACATGGGCAGATGCATCGGAATCTCATACTCGTCTCCCAGGAGCCACTCAAAGCACAAACTCCAAGAAGATTCACCCATCTTTGACTTAAGACGGCATTCTGTCTTTTGTATTCAAACCCGATGCAATTTCTGTGTTTCTTGGGCAATGTGAGGGTCCAGTGGATACAGTTAACCTCCACAGGTGCATCGGATCTAATTCTGGTCTCCCAGGAGCCGCTCAAAAGAGAAATTCTTAAAAGATTCACTCTTCTTGTACTTAAGTCGCCATTGTGCGTTTTGTATTCAATCACGATGGAATTTCTGTGTCTCATGGTCAATGTGAAGGTCCAAGGGATGCGGTAATCCTGCATTGGTGCATCGGAATCTAATACTGGTCTCCGAGGAGCCGCTCGAAACACAAACTCTTAGATTATTCACTCTTCTTGTACTTAAGTCGGCATTAGTCATTTTCTATTCAATATCGATGCAATTTCTGTTTTTCATGATCAATGTGAAAATCCAAGGGATACAGTAAACCTGCACCGGTGCATCGGAATCTAATACTGGTCTCCGAGCAGCCACTTAAAGCAGACACTCTTTGAAGATTCATTCTTCTTGTACTTAAGTCGGCATTGTGCCTTTTGTATTCCACCCCGATGCCATTTCTGTGATTCATGGTCAATGTGACGATCCAAGGGATACATTAAATCTGCACTGGTGCATCGGAAACTAATACTGGTCTCTCAGGAGACGCTTAAAATACAAACTCTTAGAAGATTCACTCTTTTTGTACTTAAGTCGGCATTGTACCTTTTGTATTCCATCACAATGTAATTTCCGTGTCTCATGGTGAAAGTGATGGTCCAAGGGTATCAGTTAACCAGCACTGGTGCATCGGAATTCAATACTGGTCTCCCAGGAGACGCTCAAAGCACAAACTCTTAGAAGATTCACTCATCTTGAACTTCAGAAGGCATTGTGCTTTTGTATTCAATCGCGATGCAATTTCTGTGTCTCATGGTCAATGTGAAGGTCCTAGGGATACAGTAAACCTGAACTGGTTCATCGAAATCTAATACTGGTCTGCCAGGAGCCGCTCAAAGCACAAACTCTTAGAAGGTCCACTCTTCTTGTACTTAAGTCGGCATTGTGCCATTTGTATTCAATTCCGATGCAATTTCTGTGTTTCATGGTCATTGTGAAAGTCCGTGGGATATCGTAAACCTGCCCTGGTGTATCGGAATCTAATACTGGTCTCCCAGGAGCCGCTCGATACACAGAAGTTTCACTCTTCTTGTACTTAAGCCGGCATTGTGTCTTTGGTATTCAATCCCGATGCAATTTTTGTTTTTCATGGTCAATGTGACGGTCCAAAGGATACAGTAAATCTGCACTGGTGCATTGGAATCTAATAATGGTCTCTCAGGAGACGCTCAAAGCACAAACTCTTAGAAGATCCCCTCTTCTTGTACTTAAGTCGGCATTGTGGCATTTGTATTCAGTCCCGATGCAATTTCTGTGTTTCATGGTCATTGTGAGAGTCCAAGGGATACAGTAAACCTCCATTGGTGCATCTGAATCTAATACAGGTCTCCCAGGCGCCGCTCAAATCAGAAGTTCTTAGAAGATTCACTCTTCTTGTACTTATGTCGGCATTGAGCCTTTAGTATACAATCGCGATGCAACTTCTGTGCTTCATGGTCAATGTGATGGTCCATGGGATTCAGTAAACCTGAACTGAAGCATCGGAATCTAATACTGGTCTCCCAGGAGCCGCTCAAAGCACAAACTCTTAGAAGATTATCTCTTCTGTTACTTAAGTCGGCATTGTGCCTTTTGTATTAAATCCCGATGTAATTTCTGTGCCTCATGGTCAATGTGAAGGTCCAAGGGATTCAGTAAACCTGCACTGGTGCATCGGAATCTAACACTGGTCTCCCAGGGGCCGCTCACACACATTAACTTAGAAGATTCACTCTTCTTATACTTAAGTCGGCATTGTGACTTTCGTATTTAATCCCGATGCAATTTCTATGTTTCATGGTCAATACGAAAGTCCAAGGGATACACTTAACCTGCATTGGTGAATCGGAATCCAATACTGGTCTTCCAGGAGCCGCTCGAAGCTGAAACTCTTAGAAGATTCACTTTTCTTGAATTGAAGTCGGCATTGAGCCTTATGTATTCAATCTCGGTGCAACAACTGTGTTTCATGGTCAATGTGAAAGTCCAAGGGATACAGTAAACATGCACTGGTGCACCGGAATCTAATACTGGTCTCCCAGGAGCCGCTCAAAACACAAACTCTTACAAGATTCACTTTTCATGTACTGAAGTCGGCCTTGTGCATTTTGTATACAAATCCGATCCAATTTCAGTGTTTCATGGTCAACGTGAAGGTCCAAGGGACACAGTAAACCTGAACTGGTGCGTCGGAATCTAATACTGGTCTCCCAGGAGACGCTCGAAGCACAAACTCTTAGAAGATTCACTCATCTTGAACTTATGCCTTCATTGTGCTTTTGTATTCAATCGCGATGCAATTTCCGTGTTTCATGGTCAATGTAAGTTACAACGGATACAGTAAGCCTGCAATGGTGCATTGGAATCTAATACAGGTCTCCCCGGAGACGTTCAAAGTACAATCTCTTAGAAGATCCACTGTTAGTGTACTTAAGTTGCCATTGTGCCTTTTGTACCCTAACATGATGCAATTTCTGTGTTTCATGGTCAATGTCAAAGGGAAAGGGATTCAGTAAACCTCCACTGATGCATCGGAATCTAATACTGGTCTCCCAAGATCCGCTCAAATCACAGACTCATAGAAGATACATTCTTCTTGTACTTAAGTCGGCATTGTGCCTTTTGTATTCAATCTTGATGCAATTTCTGTGTTTCACGTACAGTGTGAAGGTCAAAGGGATACAGTAAAACTGCACTGATGCATCGGAGTCTAATTCTGGTCTAGCAGGTGCCGCCCATAGCAGAATATCTTAGAAGATTCACTCTTCTTGTACTTAAGTCGGCATTGTGCATTTTGTATTCAGTCCCGATGCAATTTCTGTGTTTCGTGGTCAAACTGGTAGTCCAAGGGATACAGTAAACCTGCACTGGTGCATCGGAATCTAATACTGGTCTCCCAGGAGCAGCTCAAAGCACAAACCCTTAGAAGAATCACTCTTCTTGTACTGAAGTCGGCATTGTGCGTTTTGTATTCTATCACGATGCAATTTCTGTGTTTCATGGTCAATGTGAAGGTCCAAGGGATACAGTAAACCTGCACTGGTGCATCGGAATCTAATACTGGTCTCCCAGGAGCCACTGAAAACACAAACCCTTAGGAGATTCACTCTTCTCGTACTTAAGTCGGCATTGTGCATTTCGTATTCAATCATTCAATCCCGATGCAATTTCTGTGTTTCTTGGTCAATGTGGAGGTCCAAGGGATGCAGTAAACCTGCACTGGTGAATCGAAATCCAATACTGGTCTCCAAGGGGAGGCTGAAAGCACAAATTCTAGGAAGATTCACTCTTCTTGTACATAACTCGGCATTGTGTTTTTTGTATTCAGTCCCGATGCAATTTCTAGTTTTCATGGTCCATGTGAAGGTCCAAGGTATACAGCAAACCTGCACTGGTGCATCGAAATCGAATACTGGTCTCCAAGGGGCCGCTGAAAGCACAAACTCTTGGAAGATTCACTCTTCTTGTACATAAGTCGGCGTTGTGTTTCTTTTATTCAGTCCCGATGCAATTTTCGTTTTTCATGGTCAATTTGAAGGTCCAAGGGATACAATAAACCTGCACTGGCGTATCGCAATCTACTACTGGTCTCCCAGGAGCCGCTCAAAGCAAAAAATTCTTTGGAGATTCACTCTTCTTGTAATTAAGTCGGCATTGTGCCTTTTGTAATCAATCCTGATGCAATTTCTGTGTTTCATAGTCAATGTGAAGGTACAAGGGATACAATAACATAGCAGTGGTGCATCGGAATATAATACTGGCCTCCCAGGAGACGCTCAAAGCACCAACCCATACAAGATCCACTCTTCCTGTACTTAAGATGGCATTGTGCCTTTTGTATTCAAACATTGTGCAATTTCTGTGTTTGACGTTCAAAGTCAAAGGGATACAGTAAACCTCCACTGATGCATCGGAATCTAATTCTGGTCTCCCAGGAGCCGCTCAAAGCACAATCTCTTAGAAGATACACTCTTCTTGTACTTAAGTCCTCATTGTGCCTTTTGTATTTAATCCAGATGCAATTTCTTGGTTTCACAGTCAGTGTGAAGGTCCAAGGGATACAGTAAACCTGGACTGGTGCATTGGAATCTAATACTGGTCTCCCAAGAGCCGCTCAAAACACCAACTCATAGAAGATTCACTCTTCATGTACTTAGGTCAGCATTGTGCCTTTTGTAGTCAATCCCGATTCAACCTCTGTGTTTAACGTTCAATGTGAAGGTCAAAGGGATACAGTAAACCTGCACTGATGCATCGTAATCTAATACTGGTATCGCAGGAGCCGCTCAAAGCACTATTTCTTAGAAGATTCATTCTTCTTGTACTTAAGTCGGCATTTTGCATTTTGTATTCAATCCCGATGCAATTTATGTGTTTCATGGGCAATGTGAAAGTCCAAGGGATACAGTAAACCTCCACTGGTGCATCGGAATCTAACACTGGTCTCCCAGGAGCCGCTCTAAACACAAACTCTTAGAGGATTCACTCTTCTTGTACTTAAATCGGCATTGTGCGTTTTGTAGTATAGCACTATGCAATTTCTGTATTTCATAGTCAATGTGAAGGTCCAAGGTATACAGTAAACCTGCACTGGTGCATTGGAATATAACACTGGTCTCCCAGGAGCCGTTCAAAGCACAAACTCATAGAGGATTCACTCTTCTAGTAATTAGGTTGGCATTGTGCCTTTTGTTTTCAATACCAATGCCATTTCTGTGTTTCATGGTCAACGTGTAGGTCCAAGGGATTCAGTAAACATGCACTGGTGCATCGGAATCTAATACTGGTCTCCCAAGAGCCGCACAAAGCACAAACTCTTAGAAGATTCACTCTTCTAGTAAATAGGTCGGCATTGTGCCTTTTTTAGTCAGTCCCGATGCAACTTCTGTGTTTAATGTTCAATGTGAAGGTCAAAGGGATACAGTAAACGTGCACTGATGCATCGTAATCTAATAATGGTCTTGCAGGAGACGCTCAAAGCACAAACTCTTAGATGATTCATTCTTCTTGTACTTAAGTCGGCATTCTGCCTTTTGTATTCAATCCCGATGCAATTTCTGCGTTTCATGGTCAATGTGAAGGAACAAGGGATACAGTAACACTGCAGTGGTACATCGGAATCTAATACTGGTCTCCCAGGAGACGCTCGAACACAAACTCATAGAAGATCCACTTTTCATGTACTCGAGTTGGCATTGTGCCTTTTGTATTCAAACATGATGCAATTTCTATGTTTCACGGTCAATGTCACAGTCAAAGGGATACAGCTAACCTCCACTGATGCATCGCAATTTAATTGTGGTCTCCCGGGATCCACTCGAAGCACAATCTCTTAGCAGATTCACCTTTCTTGTACTGAAGTCGGCATTGTGGCTTTCGTATTCAATCCCGATGCAATTTCTATGTTTGATGGTCAATGTGAAGGTCCAAGGTATACACTAAACCTGCACTGATGCTTCGGAATCTAATACTGGTCTCCCGGAGCCCCTCATAGCACTAACTTTTAGAAGTTTCACTCTTCTTGTACTTAAGTCGGCTCTGTGTGTTTTGTATTTAGTCCCGATGCAATTTCTGTGTTTCATGGTCAATGTGATGGCCCACGGGATACAGTAAACCTGCAGTGGTGCATCGCAATCTACTACTGGTCTGCCAGCAGCCGCTCAAAGCACTATTTCTGAGAAGATTCAGTCTTCTTGTAATTAAGTCGGCATTGTGGATTTTGTATTCAATCCCGATGCAATTTCTGTGTTTCACGGTCAATGTGAAGGTCAAAGGGATGCAGTAAAACTGCACTGATTCATCGGAGAATAATTCTGGTCAAGCAGGAGCCGCTAAAACCACAAACTCTTAGAAGATTCACTCTTCTTGTTCTGAAGTCGGCATTGTCATTTTTGTATTCAATCCCGATGCTTTTTCTGTTGTTTCATGGTCAATGTGTAGTTCCAAGGGATTCAGTAAACCTGCACTGGTGCATCGGAATCTAATACTGGTCTCCCAAGAGTCGCACAAAGCACAAACTCTTAGAAGATTCACTCATCTTGTACTTAGGTCGGCATTGTGCCTTTTGTAGTCAATCCCGATTAAACTTCTGTGTTTAATGTTCAATGTGAGGGTCAAGGGGATACGCTAATCCTGCACTGATGCATCGTAATCTAATAGTGGTCTTGCAGGAGACGCTCAAAGTACAAACTCTTAGATGATTCATTCTTCTTGTACTGAAGTCGGCATTCTGCCTTTTGTATTCAATCCCGATGCAATTTCTGTGTTTCATGGTCAATGTGAAGGTCCAAGGTATACAGTAACCCTGCACTGGTGCATCGGGATCTAATACTGGTCTCCCAACGTCCGCTCAGAAGACAGGCTCTTAGAAGATACACTCTTCATTTACTTAAGTCGGCATTGTGGCTTTTGTATTCAATCTCGATGCAATATCTGTATTCCACGGTCAATGTGAAGTGCAAAGGGATACAGTAAAACTGATCTGATGCATCGGAGTATAATCTGGTCTAGTAGGAGCCGCCTAAAACACAAACACTTAGAAGATACACTCTTCTTGTTCTTAAGTCGGGATTGTGCATTTTGTATTCAATCCCGATGCTATTTCTCTGTTTCATGGTCAATGTGAAAGTCAAAGGGATACAGTAAACGTGGACTGGAGCATCGAAACCTAATAGTGGTCTCCCAGGAGCCGCTTAAAGCAAAAAACCCTTAGAAGATTCACTCTTCTTGAACCTAAGTAGGCATTTTGCCTTTTGTATTCAATCTGGATGCAATTTCTGAGCTTCATGGTCAATGTGAAGGTCCAAGGGATTCAGTATACCTGCACTGGTGCATCGGAATCTATTACTGATTACCCAAGAGCCACTCAGAGCACAAATTCTTAGAAGACTCACTCTTCTTGTACTTAGGTCGGCATTGTGCCTTTTGTAGTCAATCCCGTTGCAACACCTGTGTTTCATCTTCAACGTGAAGGGCAAAGGGGTACAGTAAACCTGCACTGATGCATAGTAATGTAATACTGGTCTCCCAGGAGCCGCGCAATGCACATTCTCTTAGAAGATTCACTCTTCTTGTACTTAAGTCGGCATTGTGCATTTTGTATTCAATCCCGATGCAAATTCTGTGTTTCATGGTCAATGTGAAAGTCCAAGGGATACAGTAAACGTGCACTGATGAATCGGAATCCAATACTGGTCTCCCAGCAGCCTCTCAAATCGCAAACTCTTAGAGGATTCACTCTTCTTGTACTTAGGTCGGCATTGTGCCTTTTGTAGTCATTCCCGATGCCACACCTGTGTTTCATGTTCAATGTGAAGGGCAAAGGGATACTGTAATCTAGCACTGATGCATAGTAATCTAATACTGGTCACCCATCAGCCACGCAAAGCACAAACTCTTAGAAGATTCACTCATCTTGTACATATGTCGGCATAGGACATTTTGTATTCAAACGCGATGCAATTTCTTTGTTTCGTGGTCAATGTGAAGGTCCAAGGGAAACAGTAAACCGGCACTGGTGCATCAGAATCCAATTCTGGTCTCCCAGGAGCCATTCGAGGCACAAACTCTTAGAAGATTCACTCTTCTTGTGCTTAAGTGGGCATTGTGACTTTTGTATTCAATACCGATGCAATTTCTGTGATTCACGGTCAATGTGAAGGTCAATGGGTTATAGTAAAACTGCACTGATGCATCGGAGTCTAATTCTGGTCTAGCAGGAGCCGCTCAAACACAACCTCTTAGAAGATTCACTCTTCTTGTACTTAAGTCGGCATTGTGGCTTTTGTATTCAATCATGATGCAATTACTGTGTTTGATGGTCAATGTGAAGGTCGAATATATACAGTAAACCTGCACTGGTGCATCGGGATCTAATACTGGTCTCCCAAGCGCCGCTCAAAGCTCAAACCCTAAGATGATCCACTCTTCTTGTACTTTGGTCGGCATTGTGCCTTTTGTAGTTAATCCCGATGCAACACCTGTGTATCATGATCAATGTGAAGGGCAAAGGGATACAGTAAACCTGCACTGATGAATAGTAATCTAATACTGGTCTCCCAGGAGTCGCGCAAAGCACAAACTCTTAGAAATTTCACTCTTCTTGTACTTAAGTTGCCATTGTGCTTTTTGTATTCAAACATGACGCAATTTTTGTGTTTCACGGTCAATGTCATAGTCAAAGGGATACAGTTAACCTCTACCTATGCATTGGAATCTAACTCTGGTCTCCTAGGAGCCGCTCAAAGCACAATCTCTTAGAAAATTCACCCTTCTTGTACTTAAGTCGGCATTGTGGCTTTTGTATTCAATTCCGATGCAATTTCTGTGTTTGTTGGTCAATGTGAAGGTCCAAGATATACAGTAAACCTGCACTGGTGCATTGGGATCTAATACTGGTCTCCCAAGAGCAGCTCAAGGCTCTAACTCTAAGATGATTCACTCTTCCTGTCCTTAGGTCGGCATTTTACCTTTTGTAGTCAATCCCGATGCAACACCTGTGTTTCATGATCAATGTGAAGGGCCAAGGGATACAGTAAACCTGCACTGATGAATAGTAATCTAATACTGGTCTCCCAGGAGCCGTGCTAAGCACAAACTCTCAGAAGATTCACTCTTTTTGTACTTAAGTCGGCATTGTGCATTTTTATTCAATCCAGATGCAATATCTGTGTTTCATGGACAATGCGAAGGTCCAAGGGATACACTAAACCAGCACTGGTTTATCAGAATTTAATACTGGTCTTCCAGGAGACGCTCAAAGCACAAACCCTTCGAAGATTCACACTTATTGTACATAAGTCGGCAATGTGCCTTTTGTATTCAATCCCGATGCAATTTCTGTGTTTCATGGTCAATGTGAAAGCCAAGGGATACAGTAATACTGCACTGGTGCTACGGAATATAATACTGGTCTCCCAAGATCCGCTCAAAGCACAAACTCTTAGAGGATTCACACTCCTTGTACTAAATTCGGCATTGTGCGTTTTGTATTCAATCCCGACGCAATTTCTGGGTTTCATGTTCAATGTGAAGGTCCAAGGGATACAGTAAACCTGCACTGGTGCATTGGAATCTAATTCTTGTCTCCCAGGAGCCGCTCAAAGCACAAACGCTTAGAAGTTTCACTCTTCTTGTAGTTAAGTCGGCATTGTGTCTTTTGTATTCAATCCCAATGCAATTTCTGTGTTTGATGGTCAATGTGACGGTCCAAGGGATACATGAAACCCGCACTGGTGCATCCGAAGTTAATACTGGACTTCGAGGATGTGCTGAAACGACAAACCCTTCGACGATTCACTCGTCTGGTACTTAAGTCGGCATTGTGCATCTTGTATTCAATCCCGATGCAATATCTGTGCTTCATGGTCAATGTGAATGTCCAAGGGATACAGTAAACCAGCACTGTTGCATCGGAATCTAATACTGGTCTCCCAGGAGCCGTTCAAAGCACAAACTCTTAGAGGATGAAATCTTCTTGTACTGAAGTCGGCATTGTGGCTTTTGTATTCAATCCCGATGCAATTTTTGTGTTTCATGGTCAATGTGAAGGTCCAAGGGATACAGTAAACCTGCACTGATGGATCGGAATCTAATACTCGTCCCCCAAGAGCCGCTCAAATCACAAATTCTTATAAGATCCTCTCTTCTAGTATTTAAGTCGGCATTGTGTCTCTTGTATTCAATCCCGATGCCATTTTTGTGTTTCATGGTCAATGTGTAAGTAAAAAGGATTCAGTAAACCTGCACTGGTGCATCGGAATCAAATACCGGTCTCCCAAGAGCCGCAAGAAAGCACAAACTGTTAGAGGATTCTCTCTTCTTGTACTTAAGTTGGCATTGTGCCTTTTATGCTCAAACATGATGTAATTTCTGTGTTTCACAGTCAATGTCAAAGTCAGCGGGATACAATTAACGTCCACTGATGCATCGGAATCTAATTCTGGTCTCCCAGGAGCCGCTCAAAGCATAAAATCTTAGCAGATTCCCTCTTCTTGTACATAAGTCGGCATTGTGGTTTTTGTATTGAATCCCGATGCAATTTCTGTGTTTGATGGTCAATGTTAAGGTCCAAGGTATACAGTAAACCTGCACTGGTGCATCTGGATCTAATACTGGTCTCTCAAGTTCCGCTCAAAGCACAGACTCTTAAAAGATACACTCTACATGTAGTTAAATCGGCATTGTGGTTTTGTATTCAATCCCGATGCAATTTCTGTGTTTCACGGTCAAGGTGAAGGTCAAAGGGATATAGTAAAACTGCACTAATGCATCGGAGTCCAATACTGGTCTAGCAGGAGACGCTCAAAGCACAAACTCTTAGAAAATTCATTCTTCTTGTGCTTTAGTCTGCATTGTGAAATTTGTATTCAATACCGATGCAATTTCTTTCTTTCATGGTCAATGTCAAAGTCCACGGGATACAGTAAACCTGCACTGGTGCATCGGAATCTAATACTGCTATCCCAGGAGCCACTCACAGCACAAACTCTTAGAAGATTTACTCTTCTTGTACTTAAGTCGGCGTTGTGCATTTTGTATTCAATCCCGATGTAATTTCCGAGTTTCATGGTTAATGTGAATTTCCAAGGGATACAGTAAACCTGCACTGGTGCACTAGAATCTAATACTGGTCACCTAGGAGCCGTTCAAAGCACAAACTCTTAGAGGATTCACTCTCCTTGTACTGAAGTCGGCGTTGTGGTTTTTGTATTCAATCCCGATGCAATTTCTGTGTTTCATGGTCAATTTGAAGGTCCAAGGGATACAGTAAATCTGCACTGATGTATCATAATGTAATACTGGTCTTGCAGGAGCCGCTCAAATCATAAACTCATAGATGATTGATTCTTCTAGTACTTATGTCTGCATTCTGCCTTTTGTATTCAATCCCGATGCAAGTTCTGTGTTTCGAGGTCAATGTGAAAGTACAGGGGATACAGTAACACTGAAGTGGTGCATCGGAATGGTATACTGGTCTCCCAGGAGACGCTCAAAGCACAAACTCATAGAAGATCCCCTCTTCTTGTACTTAAGTTGGCATTGTGCCTTTTCTATTCATACATGATGTAATTCCTGTGTTTCACGGTCAATGTCAAAGTCAAAGGGATACAGTTAACCTCCACTGATGCATCGGAATCTAATTCTGGTCTCCCAGGAGCCGCTCTCATGCACAAACACTTAGAAGATTCACTCTTCTTGTATTGAAGTTGGCATTGTGCATTTTGTTTGCAATCCCGATGCATTTTCTGTGTTTCTTGGCCAATGTGAAGGTCCAAGGGAATCAGTAAACCTGCACTGGTGCATAGGAATTTAATACTGGTGTCCAAGGGTCCGCTGAAAGCACAAACACTTGAAAGATTCACTCTTCTTGTACATAAGCCGGAATTGTGTTTTTTGTATTCAGTCCCGATGCAACACATGTGTTTCATGTTCAATGTGAAGGGGAAAGGGATACAGTAAACCTGCACTGAAGCATCGTAATCTAATACTGGTCTCCCAGGAGCCGCTCAGAGCACAAACTCTTAGAAGATTCACTCTTCTTGCACTTAAGTCGGCATTGTGCATTTTATATTCAATCCCGATGCAATTTCTGTGTTTCATGGTCAATCTGAAGGTACAAGGGATACAGTAAACCTGCACTGGTGCATCGGAATCTAATACTGGTCTCCCAGGAGCCACTCAAACCACAAACTCTAAGAAGATTCACTCTTCTTGTAGTTAAGTCGTCATTGTGCATTTTGTATTCAATTCCGATGCTATATCGGTGTTTAATGGTCAATGTGAAAGGCCAAGGGATAGGGTTTACCTGCATTTGTGCATCGAAATCTAATACTGGTTTTCCGAGAACCGTTCAAAACACAAACTATAAGAAGATTCACTCTTCTTGTACTTAAGTCGGCATTGTGCATTTTGTATTCAATCCCTACGCAATTTCTGTGTTTCTTGGTCAATGTGAAGGTCAAAGGGATACAATAAACTTGCACTGGTGCATCGGAATCTCATTCTGGTCTCCCAGGAGAAGTTCGAAGCACAAACTCTTAGAAGATTCACTCTTCTTGTACTTAAGTCGGCATTGGGCCTTTTTTATTCATTCCCGATGCCATTTCTGTGTTTCATGGACAATGTGAATGTCCAAGCGATACAGTAAACATACACTGATGCATCATAGTCCAATACTGGTGTCCCAGGAGCCGCTCAAAGCGCAAACTCTTAGAAGATTCGCTCTTCTATTACTTATGTCGGCATTGTGCATTTCGTATTCATTCCCGATGCAATTTCTGTGTTTCATGGTCAACGTGAAGATCCAAAGTATACAGTAAACCTGCACTGGTGCATCGGAATCTAATACTGGTCTCCAAGGGGCCGCTGAAAGCACAAACTCTTGGAGGTTTCACTCTTCTTGTACATAAGCCGGCATTGCGTTATATGTATTCAGTCCCTATGCAATTTCTGTTTTTCATGGTCAATGTGAAGATCCAAGGGAAACAGTAAACCTGTGCAGGTTCATCGGAATCTAATACTGGTCTCCCAGGAGCCGCTCAAAGCATAAACTCTTAGAAGATTCGCCCTTCGTGTACATATGTCGGCATTGTGCCTTTTGTATTCAATCCCGATGCAATTTCTGTGTTTGACGGTCAATGTGAAAATCCAAGGGATAGAGTAACACTGGACTGGTGCATCGGAACCTAATACTGGTCTCCCAGGAGCCGCTCAAAGAACAAACTCTTAGATGATTCACTCTTCTGTTACCTAAGTCGGCATTATGCATTTTGTATTCAAACCCCATGCAATTTCTGAGTTTCATGGTCAATGTGAAGGTTCAAGGGATTCAGTAAACCAGCACTGGTGCATCGCAATCTAATACTGGTCTCCCAAGAGCCGCTCAAAGCACAAACTCATAGATGACTAACTCTTCTTGTGCTTAGGTCGCCATTGTGCCTATTGTAGTCAATCTCGAATCAACACCTATGTTTCATGTTTAATGTGAAGATCAAGGGGTACAGTAAACCTGCACTGATGCATCGTAATCTAATACTGGTCTCCCAGCAGCGGCACGAAGTACAAACTCTTAGAAGAATCACTCTTCTTGTACCTAAGTCGGCATTGTGCATTTTGTATTCAATCCCGACGCAATTTCCGTGTTTCTTGGTCAATGTGAAGATCCAGGGGAATCAGTAAACCTGCACTGGTGCATACGAATTTAATACTCGTGTACAAGGAGCCGCTGAAAGCACATACTCTTGAAAGATTCACTCTTCTTGTACATAAGCCGGCATTGTGTTTTTTGTATTCAGTCCCTATGCAATTTCTGTCTTTCATGGTCAATGTGAAGATCCAAGGGTTACAGTAAACCTGTGCAGGTTCATCGGAATCCAATACAGGTCCCCCAGGAGCCGCTCAAAGCATAAACTCTTAGAATATTCGCCCTTCTTGTTCTTATGTCGGCATTGTGCCTTTTGTATTCAATCCCGATGCAATTTCTGTGTTTCATGGTCAATGCGAAGATCCAAAGTATACACTAAACCTGCACTGGTGCATCGGAATCTAATACTGGTCTCCCAAGATCCCCTCAAAGCACAGACTCTTAAAAGATAAACCCTTCTTGTACTTAAGTCGCCATTGAGCCTTTTGTATTCAAACATGATGCAATTTATGTGTTTGACGGTCAATGTGAAAGTCCAAGAAATAGAGTAAACTTGGACTGGTGCATCGGAACCTAATACTGGTCTCCCAGGAGCCGCTCAAAGAACAAACTCTAAGAAGATTCACTCTCCTCTTACCTAAGTCGGCATTATGCCTTTTGCATTCAAACCCCATGCAATTTCAGAGTTTCATGGTCAATGTGAAGGTTCAAGGGATTCAGTAAACCAGCACTGGTGCATCGGAATCTAATACTGGTCTCCCAAGAGCCGCTCAAAGCACAAACTCATAGAAGATTCACTCTTCTTGTACTTAGGTCGCCATTGTGCCTTTTGTAGTCAATCTCGATTCAACACCTAAGTTTCATGTTCAATGTGAAGATCAAGGGGTACAGTAAACCTGCACTGATGCATCGTAATCTAATACTGGTCTCCCAGGAGCGGCACAATGAACAAACTCTTAGAAGAACCACTCTTCTTGTACCTAAGTCGGCATTATGCCTTTTGTATTCAGACCCGAGGCAATTTCTGTTTTTCATGTTCAATGTGAAGGTCCAAGGGATACAGTAAACCTGCGCAGGTTCATCGGAATCTAATACAGGTCTCCCAGGAGCCGCTCAAAGCATAAACTGTTAGAAGATTCACCCTTCTTGTACTTACGTCGGCATTTTGCCTTATGTATTCAATCCCGATGCAATTTCTGTGTTTCATGGTCAATGTGAAAATAAATCTATACAGTAAACCGGCACTGGTGCATCGGAATCTAGTACTGGTCTCCCAAGATCCGCTCAAAGCACAGACTCTTACAAGATACACTCTTCTTGTACTTAAGTCGGCATTGTGCCTTTTGTATTCAAACCCGATGCAATTTCTGTGTTTAACGGTGAAGGTGAAGGTCAAAGGGATATAGTAAAACTCCACTGATGCACCGGAATCTAATACTGGTCTCCCAAGATCCGCTCAAAGCTCAGACTCTTAGAAGATACACACTTCTTTTACTTAAGTCGGCATTGTGCCTTTTGTATGCAAACCCGATGCAATTTCTGTGTTTCACGGTCAAGGTGAAGTTCAAAGGGATATACTAAAACTACACTCATGCATCGGAGTCTAATATTGGTATAGCAGGGGCCGCCCAAAGCACATACTGTTATAAGATTCACTCTTCTAGTGCTTAGGTCTGCATTGTACATTTTAAATTCACTCCCTATGCAATTTCTGTGTGTCATGGTCAATGTGAAAGTCCAAGGGATACAATAAACCTGCACTGGTGCATGAGAATCTTATACTGGTCTCCCAGGAGCCGCTGAAAGCACATACTCATAGAAGAGTCACTCTTACTGTACTTAGGTTGGCATTGTGCCTTTTGTAGTCAATCCCCTAGCAACTTCTGTGTTTAATATTCATTGTGAAGGTACAAGGGATACAGTAACACTGCAGTGCTGCATCGGAATCTAATACTGGTCTCCCAGGAGTTGCTCAATTCACAAACTCACAGGAGAACCACTCGTTTTGTACTTAAGTTGGCATTGCGCATTTTGTATTCTATCATGATGCAATTTCTGTGTTTGACGGTCAATGTGAAGGTCCAAGGAATACGGTAAACCTGCACAGGTGCATCGGAATATAATACTGGTCTCCAAGGGGCCGCTGAACGCACAAACTCTTGTAAGATTCACTCTTCTTGTACATAAGCCTTCATTGTGTTTTTTGTATTCAGTCCCGATGCTATTTCTGTTTTTCATGGTCAATGTGAAGGTCCAAGGAATACGGTAACCCTGCACAGGTGCATCGGAATCTAATACTGGTCTCCACGGGGCCGCTGAAAACACCAACTCTTGGAAGATTCACTCTTCTTGTACATAAGCCTTCATTGTGTTTTTTGTATTCAGTCCCGATGCAATTTCTGTTTTTCATGGTCAATGTGAAGGTCGAAGGGATACAGTAAACCTGCACTGGTGCATCGGAATCTAATACTGGTCTCCAAGGGGCCGCTGAAAGCACAAGCTCTTATAAGAGTCAGTACTCTTGTAAATAAGCCGGCAAAATGTTTTTGTATTCAGTCCCGATACAATTTCTGTTTCTCATTGTCAATGTGAAGGTCGAAGGGATACAGTAAACCTGCACTGGTACTTCGAAATCTAATACTGGTCTCCCAGGAGCTGCTCAATACATAAACTCTTAGAAGAATCACTCTTCTTGTACTTAGGTCGGCATTGTGCCTTTTGTAGTTAATCCCGATGCTACTTGTGTGTTCAATGTTAAATGTGAAGTTCAAAGGTATACAGTAAACCTGCACTGATGCATCGTAATCTAATACTGGTCTCGCAGGAGCCGCTTAAAACACAAACTCTTAGATGATTCATTCTTCTTGTACTTAGGTCGGCATTCTGCATTTTGTATTCAATTCCGATGCAATTTCTGAGCTTTATGGTCAATGTGAAGGCCCAAGAGATACAGTAATCCTGCACTGGTGCATCGCAATCTACTACTGGTCCCCCAGGAGTCGCTCAAAGCACAAATTCTTAGGTGATTCGCTATTCTTGTAATGAAGTCGGCAAATGTGCCTTTTGTATTCGATCCCAATGCAATTTCTGTGTTTCATGGTCAATTTAAAGGTACAAGGGATTCAGTAAACCTGCACTGAGGCATCGGAATCTAATACTGCTCTCCCTAGAGCCGCTCAAAGCACAAACTCTTAGTAGATTCACTCTTCTTGTACTTAGGTCGCCATTGTTCCTTTTGTAGTCAATCTCGATGCAACACCCGAATTTCATGTTCAATGTGAAGGGCAATGGGGTACAGTAAGCCTGCACTGATGCATCGTAATCTAATACTGGTCTCCAAGGAGCCCCTCGTAGCACAAACTCTTAGAAGATTCACTCCTCTTGTACTTAAGTCGGCATTGTGCATTTTGTATTTAATCCCGATGCCATTTCTGTGTTTCATAGTCAATGGGAAAGTCCAAGGGATACAGTAAAACAGCACTTGTGCTTCGGGATCTAATACTGGTCTCCCAGGAACCACTCAAAGCACAAACTCTTAGAGGATTCACTCTTGTTGTACTTAAGTCGGCATTTTACGTTTTGTTTTCTATCCCGCTGCAATGTCTGTGCTTCATGGTCAATGTGAAGGTCCAAGGGATTCAGTAAACTCGCACCAGTGCATCGGAATCTAATACTGGTCTCCCAAGAGCCGCTCAAAGCACAAACTCATAGAAGATCCACTCTTCTTATACTTAAATTGGCAATGTGCCTTTTGTATATAAACATGATGCAATTTCTGTGTCTCACTGTCAATGTCAAAGGCAAAGGGATACAGTAAATCTCTACTGATGCACCGGAATCTAATACTTGCCTCCCAGGAGCCGCTCAATGCACAGACTCTTAAGAGATTCACTCTTCTTGCACTTAGGACACCATTGTGCCTATTGTATTCAATCCCGATGCAATTTCTGTGTATCATGGTCAATGTGAAGGTACAATGGATACAGTAACACAGCTGTGGTGCATCGGAATCTAATACTGGTTTCCCAGGAGACGCTCAAAGCACAAAACTCATAGCAGATCCACTCTTCTTCAACTTATGTTGGCATAGTGCCTTTGGTATTCAAACATGATGCAAATTCTATATATCACGATCAATGTCAAAGGCAAAGAGATACAATAAATCTCCACTGACCCATCGGAATCTAATTCTGGTCTCCCAGGGGCCGCTCAAAGCACAACCTCTTAGATGATTCACTCTTCTAGTACCTAAGTCGGCATTGTGCGTTTTGTATTCAATCCCGATGCAAATTGTATGTATCTTGGTCAATATGAAGGTCCAAGGCATACCGTAACCTTGCGCAGGTGCATCGGAACCTAATTCTGTTCTTCCAGGAGCCACTCGAAGCACAAACTCTTAGATGATTCACTCTTCTTGTGCTTAAGTGTGCATTGTGCAATTTGTATTCAATCCCGATGCAATATCTGTGTTTCATGGTCAATTTCAAAGTCCAAGGGATACAGTAAACCTGCACTGATGCATCGGAATATAATTCTGTTCTCCCAGGAGCCCTCCGAAGCACAAACTCTTAGAAGGTTCACTCTTCTTTTTTTTAAGTTGGCTTTGTGTCTAATTTATACAATCCCGTTCCAATTTGTGTGTTTCATGGATAATTTGAAGGTCCAAGGCATGCAATAAACCTGCATTGGTTTATCAGAATTTAATACTGGGCTTCCAGGGGACGCTCAAAGCACAAACTCTTCGAAGATTCACTATTCTTGTACTTAAGTCGGTATTGTGCATTTTCTATTCGTTCCCGATGCAATTTCTATGTTTCATGGTCAATGTGAAAATCCAAGGGATACATTAATCACGCACTGGTGCATCGGAATCTAATACAGGTCTCCCATGAGCCACTCATAGCACAAACTCTTAGGAGATTCACTCATCTTGTACTTAAGTCGGCATTGTGTCTTTTGTATTCAATCCCGATGCAATTTCTGTGTTTCATGGTCAATATGAGGGTCCAAGGGATACAGTAAACCTGCACTGATGCATCAGAATCTAATACTGGTCTCCCAGGAGCCGCTCAAAGCACAATCCCATAGAAGATTCTCTCTTCTTGTACTTAAATCGGCAATCTGCCTTTTGGATTCAATCCCAATGCAATTTCTGTGCTTCATCGTCAATGTGAAAGGCCAAGGGAGACAGTATACCTGAACTGGTGCATCGGAATTTAATACTGGTCTCTCAGGAGCCCTTCGAAGCACAAACAATTAGTAGGTTCACTCTTCTTGTACTTAAGTCGGCATTGTGCCTATTTTATTCAATCCCAATGCAACTTCTGTGTTTCATGGAGAATGTGAAGGTCCAAGGGGTGCACTAAACCTCCACTGGTTTATCAGAATTTAATACTGGTCTTCCAGGAGACGCTCAAATCACAATCTCTTCAAAATTCACTCTTCTTGTACAAAAGTCGGCATTGTGTTCTTTGTATTCTGTCCCGAAGCAGATTTCTGTTTTTCATGGTCAACGTGAAGGTCCAAGGGATACAGTAAACCGGCGCTGGTTCATCGGAATCTAATACTGGTCTCCCATCAGCCACTCAAAGTACAAACTCTTAAAAGATTCACTCTTTTTGCATTTATGTCGGAATTGTGCCTTTTGTATTCAATCCCGATGAAATTTCTTTGTTTGACGATCAATGTGAAGGTCAAAGGGATATAGCAAAACTGCACTGATGTATCGGAGTCTAATTCTGGTCTACCAGGAGCTGCTCAAAGCACAAAATCTTACAAGATTCACTCTTCTTGTACATAAGTCGGCATTGTGTTTTTTTGTATTCAGTCCCGGTGCAATTTCTGCTTTTCATGATCAATGTAAAGGTCCAAGGGATACAGTAAAACTGCGCAGGTTCAACGGAATGTAATACTGGTCTTCCAGGAGCCGCTCAAACATAAACTCTTAGAAGATTCACTCTTCTTGCACTTAAGTCGGCATTGTGCCTTTTGTATTCAATCTCGATGCAATTTTAGAGTTTCATGGTCAATGTGAAGGTCCAAGGGATTCAGTAAACCTGCACTGGTGCATCGGAATCTAATAATCGTCTCCAAAGAGCCGCTCAAATCACAAACTCGTAGAAGATACACTCTTCTTGTACTTAGTTCGGCATTGTGACTTTTGTAGTCAATCCCGATGCAACTTCTGTGTTTAATGTTCGATGTGAAGGTCCAAGGGTACAGTAAACCTGCACTGTTGCTTCGGAATCTAATACTGGTCTCCAAGGTCCCGCTGATAGCACAACCTCTTAGAAGATTCACTCTTCTTGTACATTAGTCGGCATTGTGTTTTTCGTATTCAGTCCCGGTGCTATATCTGCCTTTCATGGTCAATGTGTAGGTCCAAACGATACACTAAACCTGCGCTGGTTCATCGGAATCTAATACTGGTCTTCCAGGAGCCGCTCAAACATAAACTCTTAGAAGATTCACTCTTCTTGTACTTAAGTCGGCATTGTGCCTTTTGTATTCAATCTCGATGCAATTTTTGAGTTTCATGGTCAATCGGAAGGTCCAAGATATTCAGTAAACCTGCACTGGTGCATCGGAATCTAATAATGGTCTCCAAGGAGCCGCTCAAATCCCAAACTCTTAGAAGATACACTCTTCTTGTACTTAGTTCGGCATTATGACTTTTGTAGTCAATCCCGATGCAACTTCTGTGTTTAATGTTCAATGTGAAGGTCCAAGGGTACAGTAAACCAGCACTGTTGCTTCGGAATTTAATACAGGTCTCCTAGGAGCCGCTGAAAGCACAAACTCATAGAAGATTCATTCTCCTTGTACTTAAGTCGGCATTGTGCCTTTTGTATTCAATCCCGAAGCAATTTCTCTGTTTTGTGGTCAATGTGAAGGTCCAATGGATACAGTAAACCTTCACTGGGGCATCGGAATTTGATACTGGTCTTCCAGGAGACGCTCAAACCACAAACTCTTCGAAGATTCACTCTTCTATTACTTAAGTCGGCATTGTGCCTTATGTATTCAATCCCGATTCAATATCCGTTTTTCATGGTCAATGTGAAGGTCCAAGGGATACAGTAAACCTGCGCTGGTACATCGGAATTTAATACTGGTCTCCCAGGAGCCGCTCAAAGCACAAACTCTTAGAACATTCCCTCTTCTTGTACTTAAGTCGGCATAGTGCATTTTGTATTCAATCCCGATGCAATTTCTGTGTTTCATGGTCAATGTGAAAGTCCAAGGGATACAGTAAACTGGAACTGGTGCATCGCAATCTAATACAGGTCTCCCAGGAGCCGCTCAAATCACCAACTCTTAGAAGATTCACTCGTCTTGTGCCTAAGTCGGCATTGTGCCTTTTGTATTCAATCCCGATGCAATTTCTTTAATTCATGGTCAATGTGAAGGTCCTAGGGATACAGTAAACCTTCACTGGTGCATCGTAATCTAATACTGGTCTCCCAAGAGCCGTTCAAAGCACGAACTCTTAGAAGATTCACACTCGTTGTACTTAGGTCGGCATTGTGCCTTTTGTAGTCATCCCCGATGCAACTTCTGTGTTTAATGTTCAATGTGAGCGTCAAAGGGATACAGTAAACCTGCACTGATGCATCAGAATCTAATACGGGTCTCCCTGGAGCCGCTGAAAGCACAAACTCATAGAAGATTCATTCGTCTGGTACTTAAGTCGGCATTGTGCCTTTTGTATTCAATCCCGATGCAATTTCTCTGTTTCATGGTCAATCTGAACGTCCAATGTATACAGTAAATCTGCACTGATGCATCGGAATCTTATAATGGGCTCCTAAGATCAGCTTAAAGCACAGAATCTTAGAAGATACACTCTTGTTGTACATTAGTCCTCATTGTGGCTTTTGTATTCAATCCCGATGCAATTTCTGTGTTTCATGGACATTGCTAAGGTCCAAGGAATGCACTAAACATGCACTGGTTTATCAGAATTTAATACTGGGCTTCCAGGAGACGCTCAAGGCACAAACTCTTCGAAGATTCACTCTTCTTGTACTTAAGTCGGCATTGTGCCTTTTGTACTCAATTCCGATTCAATTTCTATGTTACATGGCCAATGTGAAAATCCTAGGGATACAGTAATCCTACACTGGTGCATCGAAATCTAATACTGGTCTCCCATGAGCCACTCAAAGCACAAACTCTTAAAAGATTCACTCTTCTTGTACTTAAGTCGTCATTGTGCCTTTTGTATTCAATGACGATGCAATTTCTATGTTTCACGGTCAATGTGAAGGTCAAAGTAAAACAGTAAAACAGCACTGATGTATCGGAGTCTAATTCTGGTCTAGCAGGAGCCGCTCAATGCACAAACTCTTAAAAGATTCACTCTTCTTCTACCTAAGTCGACAATTTGCCTTTTGTATTAAATCCCGATGCAATTTCTGAGTTTCATGGTCAATGTGAAGGTTTAAGGAATACAGTAAACCTGCACTGGTGCATCGGAATCTAATACTGGTCTCCAAGGAGCCACTCAAATCGCAAATTCTTAGACGATTCACTCTTCTTGCCCTTAAGACGGCATTGTGCATTTTGTATTACATCCCGACGAAATTTCTGTGTTTCTTGGTCAATGTTAAGGTCCAAGGGTGACAGTAAACCTGCACTGGTGGATCGGAATCTAATACTGGTCTCCAAAGGCCCGCTGAGAGCATAAGCTCTTAGAAGATTCACTCTTCTTGTACTTACGTCGGCATTGTGCTTTTGTGTTCTATCCCGATATAATATCTGTGCTTCGTGGTCAATGTGAAGGTCCAAGGGTACAGTAAACCTGCACTGTTGCTTCGCAATCTAATACTGGTCTCCCACGAGCCGCTGAGAGCACAAACTCATAGAAGATTCATTCTTCTTGTATTTAAGTCAGCATTGTGCATTTTGTATTCACTCCCGATGCAATTTCTGTGTTTTGTAGTTAATGTGAAGGTCCTAGGGATACAGTAAACCAGCACTGGTGCATCGGAATCCACTACTGATCTCCCAGAAGTCGCTCAAAGCACAAATTCTTAGAAGATTCACTCTGCTTGTACTTAAGTCGGCATTGTGACATTTGTATTCAATCCCAATGCAATTTTTGTCTTTCATGGTCAAAGTGAAAGTCGAAGGGATACAGTAAATCTTCACTGGTGCATCGGAATTTGATACTGGTCGTCAAGCAGTTGCTGAAACCTCAAACTCCTCGAAGATTCACTCTTCTCGTACTTAAGTCGGAATTGTGCCTTATGTATTCAATCCCGAGTCAATATCTGTTTTCCATGGTCAATGTGAAAGTCCAAGGGATACAGTAAAACTGCACTTATGGATCAGAGTCTAATTCTGGTCTATCAGGAGCCGCTCAAAGCACAAACTCTTCGAAGATTCACTCTTCTTGTACTTAAGTCGGCATTGTGCCTTTTGTACTCAATCACGATGCAATATCTGTGTTTCTTGGTCAATGTGAAGGTCCAAGGGACACAGTAAACCTGCACTGGTGCATCGGAATCTAATACTAGTCTCCATGGGCCCGCTGAAACCACAAACTCTTAGAAGATTCACTGTTCTTGTACATAAGTCGGCATTGTGTTTTTTGTATTCAGTCCCGATGCAATTTCTGTTTTTCATGGCAATGTGAAGGTCCAAGGGATACAGTAAACCAGCGCTGGTTCATCGGAATCTAATACTGGTTTTCCAGGAGCTGCTCAAAGCATAAACTCTTAGAAGATTCACTCTTCTTGTACTTAAGTCGGCATTGTGCCTTTTGTATTTAATCTCGATGCAATTTCTAAGTTTCATGGTCAATGTGAAGGTCCAAGGAATTCAGTAAACTTGCACTGGTGCATCGGAATCTAATACTGGTCTCCCAAGGGCCGCTCAAATCACAAACCTTTAGAAGATACACTCTACCTCTACTTAGGTCGGCATTGTGAATTTTGTAGTCAATCCCGATGCAACTTCTGTGTTTAATATTCAATGTGAAGGTCCAAGGGTACAGTAAACCTGCACTGTTGCTTCGGAATCTAATACAGGTCTCCCAGGAGCCGCTGAAAGAACAAACTCAAAGAAGATTCATTCTTCTTGTATTTAAGTCGGCATTGCGCATTTTGTATTCAATCCCGAAGCAATTTCTGTCTTTCATGGTCAATGTGAAGGTCCAAGGGATACAGTAAATCTGCACTGGTGCATCGGAATTTGATACTGGTCTTCCAGGAGATGCTGAAACCAAAAACTCCTCGAAGATTCACTCCTCTCGTACTTAAGTCGGCATTGTGCCTTATGTATTCAATCCCGATTCAATATCTGTTTTCCATGGTCAATGTTAAGGTCCAAGGGATACAGTAAACCTGCGCTGGTTCATCGGAATCTAATACTGGTCACCCAGGAGCCGCTCAAAACACAAACTCTTAGAACATTCACTCTTCTTGTACTTAAGTCGGCATAGTACATTTTGTATTCAATCCCAATGCAATTTCTGTGTTTCATGGTCAATGTGAAGGTCCAAGGGATACAGTAAACCTGCACTGGTGCATCGTAATCTAATACTGGTCTCTCAAGAGCCGTGCATAGCACTAACTCTTAGAAGATTCACTCTTGTTGTACTTAGGTCGGCATTTTGCCTATTGTAGTCATCCCCGATGCAACTTCTGTGTTTAATGTTCAATGTGAGCGTCAAAGGGATACAGTAAATCTGCACTGGTGCATCGGAATTTGATACTGGTCTTCCAGGAGATGCTGAAACCACAAACTCCTCGAAGATTCACTCTTCTCGTACTTAAGTCGGCATTGTGCGTTATGTATTCAATCCCGATTCAATATCTGTTTTCCATGGTCAATGTGAAGGTCCAACGGATACAGCAAACCTGCGCTGGTTCATCGGAATCCACTACTGGTCTCCCAGGAGCCACTCAAAGCGCAAACTCTTAAAAGATTCACTCTTCTTGTACTTATGTCGGCACTGTGCATTTTGTATTCAATCCCGACGCAATTTCTGTGGATCTTGGTCAATGTGAAGGTCCAAGGGATACAGTAAACCTCCACTGGTGCATCGGAATCTAATACTGGTCTCCAAGGGTCCGCTGAAAGCACAAACTCTTGGAAGATTCACTCTTCTTGTACATAAGTCGGCATTGTGAATTTTGTATTCTGTCCCGATGCAATTTTTGTTTTTCATGGTCAATGTGAAGGTCCAAGGGATATAGTAAACCTGCGCTGGTTAATCGGGATCTAATACTGGTCTTCCAGGAGCCGCTCAAAGCATAAACTCTTAGAAGATTCACTCTTCTTGTTCTTAAGTCGGAATTGTGCCTAATTTATTCAATCACGATGCAATTTCTGTGTTTCACGGTCAATGTGAAGGTCAAAGGGATACAGTAAAACTGCTCTGATGTATCGGAGTCCATTTCTGGTCTCCCATGAGCCGCTCAAATCACAAACTCATAGAAGATTCACTCTTCTTGTACCTAAGTCGGCATTGTGCCTTTTGTATTCAATCCCGATGCAATTTCTGAGTTTCATGGTCAATGTGAAGGTCCAAGGGATTCAGTAGACCTGCACTGGGGCATTGGAATCTAATACTGGTTTCCCAAGAGCCGCTCAAACACAAACTCTTAGAAGACTCACTCTTCTTGTACTTAGGTCGTCGTTGTGCATTTTGTAGTCAATCCCGGCGACTCTTCTGTGTTTCATGTTCAATGTGAAGGGCAAAGGGATACAGTAAACTTGCACTGATGCATCGGAGTCTAATTCTGGTCTAGCAGGAGCCGCTCATTGTACAAACTCTTAGAAGATTCACTCTTCTTGTACTTAAGTCAGCATTGTGCATTTTGTATACAAGACACATGCCATTTCTGTGTTTCATGGTCAATGTGAAAGTCCAAAGGATACAGTAAACCTGCACTGGTGCTTCGGAACCTAATACTGGTCTCCCAGGAGCCACTCAAAGCACAAACTCTTGGAAGATTCACTCTTCTTGTACATAAGCCGGCATTGTGTTTTTTGTATTCAATCCCGATGCAATTTCAGTTTTTCATGGTCAATGTGAAAGTCCAAGGGATACAGTAAGCCTGCGCTGCTTCATCGGATTCTAATACTGGTCTCCCAGGAGTCGCTCAAAGCGCAGACTCTTAGAAGATTCACTCATCTTGTACTTAGGTCTGCATTGTGCCTTTTGTAGTCAATACCGATGCAACCTTTGTGTTTAATGTTCAATGTGACCGTAAAAGGGATATAGTAAACCTGCACTGATGAATGGTACTCTAATTATGGTCTCGCAGGATCCGCTGAAAGTACAAACTCTTAGAAGATTCACTCTTTTTGAACTTAAGTCGGAATTGTGCCTAATTTATTCAATCACGATGCAATTTCTGTGTTTCACGGTCAATGTGAAGGTCAAAGGGGTACAGTAAAACTGCTCTGATGTATCGGAGTCCATTTCTGGTCTCCCAAGAGCCGATCAAACACAAAGTCTTAGAAGATTCACTCTTCTAGTACTTAAGTCGGCATTGTGCTTTTTGTATTCAATCCCGATGCTATTTCTGTGTTTCACGGTCAATGTGAAGGTCAAAGGGATACAGTAAAACTGCACTGATGCATCGGAGTCTAATTCTGGTCTAGCAGGAGCCGCTCATTGTAGAAACTCTTAGAAGATTCACTCTTCTTGTACTTAAGTCAGCATTGTGCATTTTGTATTCAAGACACATGTAATTTCTGTGTTTCATGGTCAATGTGAAAGTCCAAAGGATACAGTAAACCAGCACTGGTGTTTCGGAATCTAATACTGGTCTCCCATGAGCCGCTCAAATCACAAACTCATAGAAGATTCACTCTTCTTGTACCTAAGTCGGCATTGTGCCTTTTGTATTCAATCCCGATGCAATTTCTGAGTTTCATGGTCAATGTGAAGGTCCAAGGGATTCAGTAGACCTGCACTGGGGCATTGGAATCTAATACTGGTTTCCCAAGAGCCGCTCAAACACAAACTCTTAGAAGATTCACTCTTCTTGTACTTAGGTCGTCGTTGTGCATTTTGTAGTCAATCCCGGCGACTCTTCTGTGTTTCATGTTCAATGTGAAGGGCAAAGGGATACAGTAAAGTTGCACTGATGCATCGTTATCTAATACTGGTCTCAAAGGAGCCGCTCAAAACACAAACTCTTAGAAGATTCACTCTTCTTGTACTTAAGTCGGCATTGTGCATTTTGTATTCAATCCCGATGCAATTTCTGTGTTGCATGGTCAATGTGAAAGTCCAAGCGATACAGTAAACCGGCACTGGTGAATCGGAATCTAGTACTGGTCTCCCAGGAGCCGCTCAAAGCACAAACTCTTAGAACTTACACTCTTCTTGTACTGAAGTCGGCATTGTGCCTGTTGTATTCAATCCTGACGCAATTTCTGTATTTCATGGTCAATGTTTATGACCCAAGGATACAGTAAACCTGCACTGGTGCATCGCAATCTACTACTGGTCTCCCAAAACAGCTCAAAGCACAAACACTTATAAGATTCACTCTTCTTGTACTTAGGTCGGCATTGTGCCTTTTGTATTCAATCCCGATGCAATTTCTGTGATTCACGTTCAATGTGAAGGTCAAAGTGATACAGTAAAAATGCACTGTGGCATCGGAATCTAATACTGGTCTCCGAAGATCCGCTCAAAGCAAAGACTCTTAGAAGATACACTCTTGTTGTACATTAGTCGGCATTGTGCCTTTTGTATTCAGTCCCGATGCAAGCCCTGTGTTTCATGGTCAAAGTGAAGGTCCAAGGGATACAGTACCTTGCACTGGTGCATCGGAATCTAATAATGGTCTTCCAAAAGTCGCTCTAAGCACAAACTCTTAGAAGATTCACTCTTCCTGTACTTAAGTCGGCATTGTGGCTTTTGTATTCAATCGCGATGCAATTTCTGCGTTTCATGGTCAGTGTGAAGGTCCAAGGAATACAGTAAACCTTCACCGATGCTTCGGAATCTAATACTGGTCTCCCAGGAGCCGCTCAAAGCACAAACTCTTAGAAGATTCACTCTTCTTGTACATAAGTCGGCTTTGTGCCTTTTGCATTCAATCCCGATGCAATTTCGGTGTTTCATGGTCAATGCGAAGGTACAAGGGATACTGTAAACCGGCACTGGTGCATCGGAATATAAAACTGGTTCCCCAGGAGCCGCTCAAAGCACTAACTCTTAGAAGATTAACTCTTCTTGTACTGAAGTCGGCATTGCGCATTTGTATCCAATCCCGATGCAATGTCTGTGTTTTAAGGTCAATGTAGGACATGTTCTGAGGCATCAAAGGATCACAAATTTAGTATTGGAGGGCAGTGTGGAGGGTAAAAATCGTAGAGGGAGACCAAGAGATGAATACACTAAGCAGATTCAGAAAGATGTAGGTTGCAGTAGGTACTGGGAGATGAAAAAGCTTGCACAGGATAGAGTAGCGTGGAGAGCTGCATCAAACCAGTCTCAGGACTGAAGACCACAACAACAACAACAAGGTCAATGTGAAGGTCCAAGGGATACAGTAAACCGTCACTGTCCATCGTAATCTACTACTGGTCCCCCAGGAGCCGCTCAAAGCATAAACTCTTAGAAGATTCACTCTTCTTGTACTTAAGTCGGCGTCGTGCCTTTTGTATTCAATCCCGATGCAATTTCTGTGTTTCACGGTCAATGTCAAGGACAAAGGAATACATTGAACCTCCACTGATGCATCGGTATCTCATTCTGGTCTCCCAGGAGCCGCTCAATGCACAAACTATTAGAAGATTCACTCTTCTTGTACTTAAGTCCGCATTGTGCCTTTTGTATTTAATCTCGATGCAATTTCTGTGTTTACGGTCAATGTGAAGGTCCAAGGGATACAGTAAACCGGCACTGGTGCATCGGAATCTAATGCCGGTCTCCCAGGAGGCGCTCATAGTACAAACTCATAGAAGATCCACTCTTCTTGTATTTAAGTTGTCATTGTGCCTTTTGTATTCAAACCCGATTCAGTTTCTGTGAGTCACGGTCAATGTGAAGGTCCAGGGGATACAGTAAAACTGCACTGAGGCATCGGAGTCTAATACTGGTCTAGCAGGAGCCGGTCAGAGCACAAACTCTTAGAAGATTCTCTCTTCTTGTACGTAAGTCGGCATTGTGACTTTTGTATTCAATCCCGATGCAATTTCTGTGTTCCATGGTCAATGGAAAGTTCCAAGGGATACAGTAAACCTGCACTGGTGCATCGGAATCTAATTCTGGTCTCCCAGGAGCCGCTCAAATCACAAATTCTTAGAAGATTCACTCTTCTTGTACTTAAGTCGGCATTGTGCCTTTTGTATTCAATCACGATGCAATTTCTGTGTTTCTTGGTCACTGTGATGGTCTAAGGGATACAGTAAACCTGCACTGGTGCATCGGAATCTACTACTGGTCCCCCAAGAGCCGCTCAAACAAAACTCTTAGAAGTTACACACTTCTTGTACTTAAGTCAGGATTGTGCCTTATGTATTCAATCCCGATGCAATTTCTGTGTTTCATGGTCAATGTGAAGGTCCAAGGGATACAGTAAACTTGCACAGGTGCATCGGAATGTAATCCTGGTCCCCAGGAGACGCTCAAAGTACAAACGCGTACAAGATTCTATCTTCTTGTAATTAAGTTGGCATTGTGCCTTTTGTATTCAAACCCGATGCAATTTCTGTGTCTTTCTTGGACAACATCAAGGTCAACGGGATACAGTAAACCCCCACTGATGCATCGGAATCTAATTCTGGTCTCCAAGGAGCCGCTCAAATCACAAATTCTTAGAAGATTCACTCTTCTTGTACTTAAGTCGGCATTGTGCCTTTTGTATTGAATCACGAAGCAATTTCTGTGTTTCATGGTAAATGTGAAGGTCCAAGGGATACAGTAAACCTGCACCGGTGCCTCGGAATCTACTACAGGTCCCCCAGGAGCCGCTCAAAGCACAAACTCTTAGAAGGATTCACACTTCTTGTACCTAAGTCGGCTTTGGGCCTTTTGTATTCAATCCCGGGGCAATTTCTGTTTTTCATGGTCAACGTGAAGGTCCAAGGGATACAGTAAACCGGCACTGGTGCATCGGAATGTAATCCTGGTCTCCCAGGAGACGCTCAAAGTACAAGCTCATAGATGATCCTAACATCTTGTACTTAAGTTGGCATTGTGCCATTTGTATTTATTCGAGATGCAATTTCTGTGTTTCATGGTCAATGTGATGGCCCAAGGGATACACTAAACATGCACTGGCGCATCGCAATCTACTACTGGTCTCCCAGGAGCGGCTCAAAGCACAAATTCTTAGAAGATTCACTCTTCTTGTACTTAAGTCGCCATTGTGCTTTTTGTATTTATCCGAGATGCTATTTCTGTGTTTCATGGTCAATATGAAGGTCCAAGGGATACAGTAAATCTGCACTGGTGCATCGGAATCTAATACTGGTCTCCCAAGATCCGCTCAACGCACAGACTCTTAGAAGATTCAATCATCTTGTACTTAAGTCGGCATTGTGCCTTTTGTATTCAATCCAGATGCTATTTCTGTGTTTCATGGTCAATGTGAAGTTCCAAGGGATACAGTAAACCTGCACCGGTGCATCGGAATCTACTACAGGCGCCCCAGGAGCCGCTCAAAGCAAAAACTCTTAGAAGGATTCATACTTCTTTTACCTAAGTCGGCATTGTGCCTTTTGTATTCATTCCCGATGCAATTGCTGTTTTTCATGGTCAATGTGAAGGTCCAAGGGATACAGGAAACCTGCACTGGTGCATCGGAGTGTAATCCTGGTCTCCCAGGAGACGCTCAATGTACAAAGTCATAGAAGATCCTTTCTTCTTGTACTTATGTTGGCTTTGTGCCTTTTGTATTTATTCGAGATGCAATTTCTGTGTTTCATGGTCAATATGAGGGTCCAAGGGATACAGTAAACCTGGACTGGTGAATCCGTCTCTAATACTGGTCTCCCAAAATCCGCTCAACACCGATACTCTCTGAAGATACATTCTTCTTGTACTTAAGTCGGCATTGTGCCTTTTGTATTCAATCCCGATGCAATTTCTGTGTTCCATGGTCAGTGTGAACGTATAAGGGATACAGTAAACCTGCACCGGTGCATCGGAATCTACTACAGGTCCCCCAGGAGTCGCTCAAAGCACAATCTCTTAGAAGGATTCATACTTCTTGTACCTAAGTCGTCATTGTGCCTTTTGTATTCAATCCCGATGCAATTTCTGTGTTCCATGGTCAGTGTGAACGTATAAGGGATACAGTAAACCTGCACCGGTGCCTCGGAATCTAATACAGGTCTCCCAGGAGCCGCTCAAAACATAAACTCTTAGAAGATTTACACATATTGTAGTTAAGTTGGCATGGTGCATTTTGTATTCAATCCTCACGCAATTTCTGTATTTCATGGTCAATGTAAATGTCCAAAGTATACAATAAACTAGCACTGATGCATCAAAATGTAATACTGGTCACCCAGGAGCCGTTCAAAGTACGTACTCTTAGAGTATTCCCTCTTCTTGTACTTAAGTCAGCATTGTGCCTTTTGTATTCAATCCCGATGCAATTTCTGTATTTCTTGGTCAATGTGATGGTCCAAGGGATACAGTAAACCTGCACTGGTGCATCGGAATCTAGTACTGGTCTCCGAAGAGCCGCTGAAAGCACCAACTCTTAGAAGAGCACTCTTCTTGTACTTAAGTCGGCATTGTGCTTTGTATTCAATCCCGATGCAATTTCTGTGTTTCATGATCATTGTGAAGATCCAAGGGATACAGTAAAGCTTGACTGGTGCATCGGAATCTAATACTGGTCTCCAAGGAGTCGTTCAGAGCTCAAATTCTTAGAAGACTCACTCTTCTTCTACTTAAGTCGGCATTGTGGCTTTTGTATTTAATCCTAATGCAATTTCTGTGTTTCATGGTCAATGTGAAGGTCCAACAAATACAGTAAACCTGCACCGATGCTCCGGAATCTAATACTCTATCCCAGGAGCCGCTCAAAGCACAAACTCTTAGATGATTCACTCTTCTTGTACTTAAGTAGGCATTGTGCACTTTGTATTCTATCTCGATTCCATTTCTGGGTTTCATGGTCAATGTGAAGGTCCGAGGGATACAGAAAAACTGCACTGGTGCATCGGAATCTAATACTGGTCTCCCAAGAGCCGCACAGAGCACAAACTCTTAGAAGATTCACTCTTCCTATACTTAAGTCGGCATTGTGAATTTTGTGTTTTATCCCAATGCAATTTCTGTGTTTCATGGTCAATGTGATGGTCCGAGGGATACAGTAAACCTGCACTGGTCTATCGGAATCTACTACTGGTCTCCCAGGAGCCGCTCAAATCACAAACTCTTAAAACTTCACTCAGCTTGTACTTAAGTCGGCACTGTGCCTTTAGTATTCAAACCCGTTGCAATTTCTGTGTTTCACAGTCAATGTGAAGCTCCAAGGGATACAGTAAAACTGCACTGATGCATCGGAGTCTAATACTGGTCTAGTAGGAGCCGCTCAGAGCACAAACTCTTAGAAGATTCACTCTTCTTGTACTTAAGTCAGCATTGTGCTTTTTGTATCCAATCCCGATGCAATTCCTGTGTTTCATGGTCAATGTGAAGGTCCAAGGGATACAGTAAACCCGCACAGGTGCATCGGAATCCAATACTGGTCTCCCAAGAGCCGCTCATAGCACAATCTCTTACAAGATTCAGTCTTCTTATACTTCAGTTGCCATTGTGGCTTTTGTATTCTATCCCGATTCAATATCTGTGTTTCATGGTCAATGTGAAGGTCCAAGGAATACAGTAAACCTGCACCGATGCTCTGGAATCTAATACTGCTCCCCAGAAGCCGCTCAAAACACAAACTCTTAGAGGATTCACTCCTCTTGTACTTAAGTCGATATTGTGCATTTTGCATTCGTTCCAGAAGCGATTTCTGTGTTTAATGGTCAGTGTGAAGGTCCAAGGGATACTGTAAGCCTGCACCGGTTCATGGGAATCAACTAATTTCCTCCCAGGAGCCGCTCAAAGCACAAACTCTTAGAGGTTTCACTCTTCTTGTGCTTCAGTCGGCATTGTGCCTTTTGTATTCAATCCCCATGCAATATCTGTGTTTCATGGTCAATGTGAAGGTCCAGAGGATACAGTAAACCTGCACTGGTGTCTAGGAATCTACTACTGGTCACCCAGGAGCCGCTCAAATCACAAACTCTTAGACGATTCACTCTGCCTGTTCTTAAGTCGGCATTGTGCCTTTTGTATTCAATCCCGATGCAATTTCTGTGTTTCATGGTCAGTGTGAAGGTCCAGCGGATACAGTAAATCTGCACTGGTGCATCGGAATCTACTACTTTATTCCAGGAGCCACTCAAATCACAAACTCTTAGAAGATTCCCTCTACTTGTACTTAAGTCGGCATTTTGCCTTTTGTATTCAATCCCGATGCAATTTCTGTATTTCGTGGTCAATGTGATGGTCCAAGGGATGCAGTAAACCTGCACTGGTGTATCGGAATCTAGTACTGGTCTAAGAAGTACCGCTCAAAGCACAAACTCTTAGAAGATTCACTCAGCTTGTACTTACGTCGGCATTGTGCTTTTGTAGTCATCCCGATGCGATTTCTGTGCTTCATGGTCAATGTGAAGGTCCAAGGGATACAGTAAACCTGCACTGGTGCATCGGAATCTACTACTGTGGTCCCAGGGGCCGCTCAAAGCACAATCTCTTAGAAGATTCATGCTTCTTGTACTTAAGACGACATTGTGCCTTTTGTATTCAATCTCGATGTAATTTCTGTGTTTCATGGTCAATGTGAAGGTGCAAGGGATACAGTAACGCGGCACTGGTGCATCGCAATCTAATACTGGTCTCCCAGGAGACGCTCAAAGTACAAACTCATAGAAGATCCACTCTTCTTGTACTTTTAGTTGGCATTGTGCCTTTTGTATTCAAACCCGTTGCAATTTCTGTATTTCATGGCCAATGTGATAGTCCAGAGGATTCAGTAAACCTGCACTGGTGCATTAGAATCTAATACTGGTCTCCCAGGACCCGCTCAAAACAGAAAATCTTAGAAGATTCACTCTTCTTGTACTTAAGTCGGCTTTGTGCCTTTTGTATTCAATCTCGTCGCAATTACTGTGGTTCATGGTCAATGTGAAGGTGCAAGGGATACAGTAACCCTGCACTGCTGCATCGTAACTAATACTGGTCTCCCAGGAGACGCTCAAAGTACAAACTCATAGCAGATCCACTCTTCTTGTCTCTTAAGTTGGCATTGTGCCTTTTGTATTCAAACCCAATGCAATTTCTGTATTTCAAGGTCAATGTGATTGTCCAAAGGATTCAGTAAACCTGCACTGGTGCATTAGAATGTAATACTGATCTCCCAGGAGCCGCTCAAAACACAAACTCTTAGAAGATTCACTGTTCTTGTACTTAAGATGGCATTGTGCCTTTTGTTTTCAAACCCGATACAAGTTCTGTGTTTCATGGTCAATGTGAATGTCAAATGGATACAGCAAACCTGTACTGATGCACCGGAATCTAATACTGGTCTCCAAGGAGCCGCTCTAAGCACAAACTCTTAGAAGATTCATTCTTCTTGAACTTAAGTCAGCATTGTGCACTTTGTTTTCAATCCCGATGCAATTTCCGTGTTTCTCGGTAAATATGATGGTCCAAGGGATACAGTAAACATGCACTGGTGCATCGGTATCTATTACTGGTCTCCCAAGAGCCGATAAAAGCACAAACTCTAAGAAGATTCACTCTTCTTATACTTAAGTCGGAATCGTGCTTTTGCATTCAATCCCCATGCAATATCTGTGTTTCATGTTCAATGTGAAGGACCAAGGGATACTGTAAGCTTGCACTGGTGCATCGGAATCTAATACTGGTCTCCCAGGAGTCGTTCAAAGCACAAACTCTTAGAAGATTCTCTCTTCCTGTACTTATGTCGGCATTGTGTCTTTTGTATTCAAGCACCATGCAATTTCAGTGTTTCATGGTCAATGCGAAGGTCCGGCGAATACTGTAAAACTGCACCGATGCTTCGTAATCTGATACTGGTCTCCCAGGAGCCGCTTAAAACACAAAGTCTTAGAACATTCCTTTTCTTGTACTTAAGTCTGCAATGTGCATTTTGTATTCAATCCCAACTCAATTTCTGTGTTTCATGGTCAATGTGATGGTCCAAGGGATATAGTAAACCTGCACTGGTGTATTGGAATCTACTACTGGTCTCCCAGGAGCCGCTCAAATCACAAACTCTTAGAAGATTCACTCTGCTTGTATTTAAGCCGGCATTGTGCTTTTTGTATTCAAGCCCGTTGCAATTTCTGTGTCTCACGGTCAATGTGAAGGTCCAAGGGATACAGTAAAACTGCACTGTTGCATCGGAAACTAATACTGGTCTAGCAGGAGCCGCTCAGAGCTCAAACTCTTAGAAGATTCACTTTTCTTGTTCTTAAGTCGGCATTGTGCATTTTGTATTCAATCCCGATGCAATCCCTGTGATTTCATGGTCAATGTGAAAGTGCAAGTCTTTGTCGATTTTGTATTCAATACCGATGCAATTTCTGTTTTTCTGAAATTCAAATAATACAGTAATCCTTCACTAGTGCATCGGAATCTAATACTGGTCTCCCAGGAGCCGCTCAAAGCACAAACTCTTAGAAGATTCACTGTTCTGGTACTTAAGTTGCCATTGTGCATTTCGTTTTCATACTCGATGCATGTTCTGTGTTTCATGGTCAATGTGAAAGTCAAATGGATACAGCAAACCTTTACTGATGCACCGGAAACTAATACTGGTCTTCACGGAGCCGCTCAAAGCACAAACTCTTAGAAGATTCACTCTTCTTGTACTTATGCCAGCATTCTGCATTTTGTACGCAATCCCGATGCAAATTCTGTGTTTCATGGTCAATGTGAAGGTCCAAGGGATTCAGTAAACCTGCACTGGTGCATGGGAGTATAATACTGGTCTCCGAGGAGACGCTCAAAGTACAAACTCATATAAGATCCACTCTTCTTGGACTTAAGTTGGCATTGTGCATTTTGTATTCAAACCCGATGCGATTTCTGTGTTTCACGGTCAATGTCAAGGTCAAAGGGATACAGTAAACCTCCACTGATGCATCTGAGTCTAATACTGGTCTAGCAGGAACCGCTCAGAGCACAAACTCTTAGAAGATTCACTCTTCTACTGCTTAAGTCGGCATTGTGCATTTTGTATTCAACCCCGATGCAATTTCTGTGTTTCTTACTCAATGTGATGGTCCATGGGATTCAGTAAACCTGCACTGGTGCATCGGAATCTAATACTGGTCTCCCAAGAGCCGCTCAAAGCACAAACTCTTAGAAGATTCACTCTCCTTGTATTTATGTCGGCATTGTGCCTTTTGTGGTCAATCCCGATGCAATTTCTGTGTTTCGTGATCAATCTGAAGGTCCAAGTGATACAGTAAACCTGCACTGGTGCATCGGAATCTAATACTGGTCTCCCAGGAGGCGCTCAAAACACAAACTCTTAGAAGATTCACTGTTCTTTTACTTAAGTTGGCATTGTGCCTTTTGTTTTCAAACCCGAAGCAAATTCTGTGTTGCACGGTCAATGTGAGGGTCAAATGGATACAACAAACCTGTACTGACGCTCCGGAATCTACTACTGGTCTCCCAGGAGCCGCTAAAACACAAACTCTTACTGAATTCACTCAGCTTGTTCTTAAGTCGGCATTGTGCCTTTTGTTTTCAATCCCGATGCAATATCTGTGTTTCGTGATAAATCTGAATGTCCAAGGGATACAGTAAACCAGCACTGGTGCATCGGAATCTACTACTGGTTCCCCAGGAGCCGCTCAAAGCACAAACGCTTAGAAGATTCACTCTTCTTGTACTTAAGTCGGCATTGTGCTTTTGTACTCAATCCCGATGCAATTTCTGTTTTTTATGTTCAATGTGAAGGTCCATGGGATACAAAAAACCTGCACTGGTGCATGGAATCTACTACAGGTTCCCCAGGAAACGCTCAAATCATAAACTCTTAGAAGACTCATGCTTCTTGTACTTAAGTTGGCATTGTGCCTTTTGTATTCAATCCCGATGCAATTCCTGTGTTTCATGGTCAATGTGACGATCCAAGTGATACAGTAAACCTTCACTGGTGCATCGGAATCTATTACTTCACTCCCAGGAGCCGCTCAAATCACAAACGCTTAGGAGATTCACTCTTCTTGTACTTCGGACGGCATTGTGCCTTCTGTATTAAACCCCGACGCAATTTCAGTGGTTCTTGGTCAATGTGAAGCTCCATAGGATACAGCAAGCCTGCAGTGGTGCATCGGAATCTAATACTGGTCTGCCAGTAGCCGCTCAAAGCATTAACTCTTAGAAGATTCACTGAACTTGTACTTAAGTTAGCATTGTGCCTTTTGTTTTCAAACCCGATGCAAGTTCTGTGTTTAATGGTCAATGTGAAAGTCAAATGGATACAGTAAACCTGTACTGATGCACCGGAATCTAATACTGGTCTCCAAACTGCCGCTCAAAACACAAACCCTTAGAAGATCCACTCTTCTTGTACTTAAGTTGGCATTGTGACTTTTGTATTCTAACCCTTTGCAATTTCTGTGTTTCACGGTCAACGTCAAGGTCCAATGGATACAGTAAACCCGCACTGGTGCTTCGGAATATAATACTGGTCTCCCAAGAGCCGCTCAAAGCACAAAATCTTAGAGGATTCACTCTTCTTTTACTTAAGTCGGCATTGTGCGTTTTGTATTCAATCCCGATGCAATTTCTGTGTATCATGGTCAATGTGAAGGTCCAAGGGATACAGTTAACCTGCACTGGTGCAGCGGAATCTAATACTGCTCCCCCAGGAGCCGCTCAAAGCACAAACTCATACAAGATGCACTATTCTTGTACTTAAGCCGGCATTGTGCCTTTTGTATTCAAATCCGGTGCAATTTCAGTGTATCCTGGTCAATGTGAAGGCCCAAGGGATACAGTAAACGGGCGCCGGTGCGTCGTAATCTACTACTGGTCTCACAGGAGACTCTCAAAGTACAAACTCATGGAAGATACACTCTTCTTGTACTTAAGTTGGCATTGGGGCTTTTGTATTCAAACCCGATGCAATTTATGTGTTTCACGTTCAATTTCAAGGTCAAAGGGATACAGTGAACCTGCAAACGTGAATCGGAATGTAATACTGGTCTCCCAGGAGACGCTAAAAGCACAAACTCATAGGAGAACCACTCTTCTTGTACTTAAGTTGGCACTGTGCCTTTTGTATTCAAACCCGATGCAATATCTGTGTTTCACGGTCAACGTCAAGGTCCAAGGGATGCAGTGAACCTGCACAGGTGCATCCGAATCTACTACATTTCTCCCAGGATCCGCTCATCTCATAAACTCTTAGAAGATTCACTCTTGTTGTACTTTAGTCGGCATTCTGCCTTTTGTATTCAATCCGGATACAATTTCTGTGTTTCATGGTCAATGTGATGGTCGAAGGGAAACAGTAAACCTACACTGGTGTATCGGAATCAACTACTGGTCTCGCAGGAGCAGCTCAAATCACAAAATCTTAGATGATTCACTCTGCTTGTACTTAAGTCGGCATTGTACCTTTGGTATTCAAACCCGTTGCAATTTCTGTGTTTCACTGTCAATATGACAGTCCAAGGGATACAGTAAAACTGCACTGTTGAACCGGAGTCTAATACTTGTCTAGCAGGAGCCGCTCAGAGCACAAACTCTTAGAAGATTCACTCTTCTTGTACTTAAGTCGGCATTGTGACTTTTGTATTCGATGCCGATGCAATTTCTGTGTTTCTAAGTCAATGTGATGGTCCAAGGGATTCAGTAAACCAACACTGGTGCATCGGAATCTAATACTGGTCTCCCAAGAGTCGCTCAAAGCACAAACCCTTAGAGGATTCACTCTTCTTGTACTTAAGTCGGCATTGCTCTTTGTATTCAATCCCGATGCAAATTCTGTGTTTTAAGGTCAATGTTAACGTCCAAGGTACACAGTAAACATGCACTGGTGCATCGGAATCTAATACCGGTCTACCTGGAGACGCTCAAAGTACAACTCATGTAAGATCCACTCTTCTTGTACTTAAGTTGGCATTGTGCCTTGTGTATTCAAACCCGATGCAATATCAGTGTTTCACGGCCAATGTCAAGGTAAAAAGGGATACAGTATACCTCCACTGTCTCATCAGAATCTAATTCTGGTCTCCCCGGACCCGCTCAAAACAGAAACTCTTAGAGGATTCTCTCTTCTTGTACTTAAGTCGGCATTGAGCTTTTGTATTCAATCCCGATGCCGTTTCTGTGTTTCATGTTCAATGTGACGGTCCAAGGATACAGAAACCCTGCACCGGTGCATTAGAATCTATTACTGGTCTACCAGGTGTCGTTCAAAGCACAAACTCTTAGAAGATTCACTCTTCTTGTACTTAAGTCGGCATTGTGCCTTTTGTATTCAATCCCGATACAATTTCTGTGTTTCATGGTCAATTTGAAGGTGAAATGGCTACAGCAAACCTGTACTGAAGCACCGGAATCTAATACTGGTCTCCAAGGAGCCGCTCAAAGCACAAACTCTTAGAACATTCACTCTTCTTGTACTTAAGTCAGCATTGTGCATTTTGTTTTCATTCCCGATGCAATCTCCGTGGTTCTTGGTCAATGTGATGGTCCAAGGGATACAGTAAACCTGCACTGGTGCATCAGAATCTAATACTTGCCTCCCAAGAGCCACTCAAAGCACAATCTCTTAGAACATTCACTCTTCTTGTACTTAAGTCGGCATCGTGCTTTTGTATTCAATCCCGATGCAATTTCTGTGTTTTATGGTCAATGTTAACGTCCAAGGTACACAGTAAACATGCACTGGTGCATCGGAATCTAATGCCGGTCTACCTGGAGACGCTCAAAGTACAAACTCATGTAAGATCCACTCTTCTTGTACTTAAGTTGGCATTGTGCCATTTGTATTCAAACCCGATGCAATTTCTGTGTTTCATGGTCTATGTCACGGTCTAAGGGATACAGTAAACCTCCAAGGTTTCATCAGAATCTAATTCTGGTCTCCCAGGACCCGCTCAAAACAGAAACTCTTTGAAGATTCACTCTTCTTGTTCTTAAGTCGGCATTGTGCTTTTCTATTCAATCCCGATGCAGTTCCTGTGTTCCATGTTCAATGTGAAGGTCCTAGGATACAGTAAACCTGCACCGGTGCATTGGAATCTATTACTGGGCTCCCAGGAGTCGTTCAAAGCACAAACTCTTAGAAGATTCACTTTTCTTGTTCTTATGTCGGCATTGTGCATTTTGTATTTAATCCCGATTCGATTTCTGTGTTTCATGGTCAATCTGATGGTCCAAGGGATACAGTAAACTTGCACTGGTGCATCGGAATCTACTACTGGTTCCCCAGGAGCTGCTCAAAACACAAACTCTTTGAAGATTCATGCTTCTTTCACTTAAGTCGGCATTGTGACTTTTGTATTCAATCCCGATGCAATTTCTGTGTTTCATAGTCAATGTGAAGGTCCACGGGATACAGTAAGACTGCACTGGTGCATCAGAATCTAATACTGGTCTCCCTGGAGGCGCTCAAAGTACAAACTCATAGAAGATCCACTCTTCTTGTAGTTAAGTCGGCATTGTGCATTTTGTATTCAATCCCGATGCAATTTCTGTGTTTCAGGGTCAATGTGAAGGTCCAAGGTGTACAGTAAACATGCACTGGTGCATCGGAATCTAATACTGGTCTCCCGGGAACCGCTCAAAACACAAACTCTTAGAAGATTCACTGTTCTTGGACTTAAGTTTGCATTGTGCGTTTTGTTTTCAAACCCAATACTAGTTCTGTGTTTCATGATCAATGTGAAGGTCAAATGGATACAGCAAACCTGTACTGATGCACCGGAATCTAATACTGGTCTCCAAGGAGCCGCTCAAAGCACAAACTCTTAGAAGATTTACTCTTCTTGATCTTAAGTCGGCTTAGTGTTTTGTATTCAATCCCGATGCAATTTATGTGTTTCATGTTCAATGTGAAGGTCCAAGGGATACAGTAAACTTGCACTGGTGCATCGGAATCTAATTCTGGTCTCCCGGGAGTCGTTCAAAGCACAAACTCTTAGAAGATTCACTCTTCATGTACTTAAGTCGGCATTGTGCCTTTTGTATTCAATCACGATGCAATTTCTGTGTTTCATGGTCAATGTGATGGTCCAAGGGATACAGTAAACCTACACTGGTGCATCGGAATCTAATACTGGCCTCCCAGGGGGCGCTCAAAGTACAAACACATAGAAGATCCACTCTTCTTGTCCTTAAGTCGGCATTGTGAATTTTGTATTCAATCCCGATGCAATTTCTGTGTTTCATGGTCAATGTGAAGTTCCAAGGCATACAGTAAACCTGCACTGGTGCATCGGAATCCAATATAGGTCTCCCAGGAGCCGCTCAAAGCACAAACTCTTAGAAGATTCACTGTTCTTATACTTAAGTTGGCATTGTTCCTTTTGTTTCCAAATCCGATGCAAGTTATGTGTTTCATGGTCAATGGGAAGGTCAAGTGGATACAGCATACCTGTACTTAGCACCGGAAACGAATACTGGTCTCCAAGGAGCCGCTCAAAGGACAAACTCTTAGAAGATTCACTCTTCTTGTACTTAAGTCAGCATTGTGCATTTTGTATTCGATCCCGAAACAATTTCTGTGTTTCATGGTCCATATAAAGGTCCAGGGGATTCAGTAAACCTGCACTGGTGCATCGGAATCTAACACTGGTCTCCCAGGAGACGCTCAAATTACAAACTCATAGAAGATGTACTCTTCTTGTACTTAGGTTGCCATTGTGCCTTTTGTAGTCAAACCCGATGCAATATCTGTGTGTCACGGTCAACGTCAAGTTCCAAGGGATGCAGTAAACCTGCACTGGTGCATCCGAACTTACTGCTTTTCTCCCAGGAGCCGCTTAAAGCACAAACTCTTTGAATTTGTACTTTTCTTGTACTTAAATCGGCTTTTTCCATTTTGTCTTCAATCCCGATGCAATTTCTTAGTTTCTTGGTCAATGTGAAGGTCCAAGATGTACAGTAAGCCTGCACTGGTGCATCGGAGTCTAATACTGGTCTAGCAGGAGCCGCTCAGAGCACCAACTCTTAGAGGATTACTCTTCTTGTACTTAAGTCGACATTGTGCATTTTGTATTCAATACCGATGCAATTTCTGTGTTTCATGGACAATGTGAAAGTCCAAGGGATACAGTACACCTGCACTGATTCATCGGAATCTAATACTGGTCTCCCAGGAGCCGCTCAAAACACAAACTCTTAGAAGATTCACTCTTCTTGTACTTAAGTCGGCATAGTGCCTTTTGTATTCAATCCTGACGCAGTCTGAAGCTCCAAGGGATACAGTAAACCTGCACTGGTGCATCGAAAGCTACTACTGTTTCCCCAGGAAATGCTCAAAGTACAAACTCTTAGAAGATTCATGATTCTTGCACTTAAGTGGGCATTGTGCCTTTTGTATTCAATCCCGATGCAATTTCTGTGTTTCATGGTCATTGCGAAGGTCCAAGGGATACGGTAATTTTGCAGTGGTGCATCGGAATCTACTAATGTTCTCCCAGGAGCAGCTTAAAGCACAATCTCTTAGAATATTCCCTCATCTTGTACTTAAGTCGGCATTGTGCCTTTTGTATTCAATCCCGATGCAATTTCTGTGCTTCTTGGTCGTTTTGAAGGTCCAAGGGATACGGTAAACCAGCACTGGTGCATCGGAATCAATTACTGGTGTCCCAGGAGCCGCTCAAAGCACAAACTCTTAGAAGATACACTGTTCTTGTACTTAAGTTGGTATTGTGCCTTTTGTATTCAACCCCGTTGCAATTTCTGTGTTTAACGGTCAATGTCAAGGTCGAAGGGATACAGTGAACCACCACTGATTCATCAGAATATAATTCTGGTCTCCTAGGAGCCGCTCAAAGCACAAACTCTTAGTGCCTTTTGTGGTCAATCCTGATGCAATTTATGTGTTTCGTGATCAATGTGAAGGTCCAAGGGATACAAGAAACCTGCACTGGTGCATCGGACTCTACTACTGGTTCCCTAGGATCCGCTCAAAGTACAAACACCTAGATGATTCATTGTTCTTGTACTTAAGTAGGAATTGTGCCTTTTGTTTTCAAAACCTTTGCAAGTTCTGTGTTTCATTGTCAATGTGAAAGTCAAATGTATAAAGCCAACCAGTACTGATGCACCGGAATCTAATACTGGTTTCCAAAAGCCCCTCAAAGCACAAACTCTTAGAAGATCCACTCTTCTTGTACTGAAGTTGGCGTTGTGACTTTTGCATTCAAACCCTTAGCTATTTCTGTATTTCACGGTCAACGTCAAGGCCCAATGGATACAGTAAGCCCGCACTGGTGCATCGGAATCTAATACTGGGCTCCCAAGAGCCGCTCAAAGCACAAAATCTTAGAGGATTAACTCTTCTTGTACTTAAGTCGGCATTGTGCGTTTTGTATTCAATCCCGATGCAATTTCTGGTTTCATGGTCAATGTGAAGGTCCAAGGGATACAGTAAACCTGCACTGGTGCATCGGAACCTACTACTGCTCCCCCAGGAGCTGCTCAAAGCACAAACTTATACAAGATGCACTATTCTTGTACTTAAGTCGGCATTGTGCCTTTTGTATTCAATTCGGATGCAATTTCAGTGTTTCAGGGTCAATGTGAAGGCCCAAGGGATACAGTAAACGGGCGCTGGTGCGTCGCAATCTACTACTGGTCTCCCAGGAGACGCTCAAAGTACAAACTCATGGAAGATACACTCTTCTTGTACTTAAGTTGGCATTGTGGTTTTTGTATTCAAACCCGATTCAATTTATGTGTTTCACGTTCAATTTCAAGGTCAAAGGGATAGAGTAGACCTGCAAACGTGAATCGGAATGTAATACTGGTCTCCCAGGAGACGCTCAAAGCACAAACTCATAGAGGAACCACTCTTCTTGTACTTAAGTTGGCATTGTGCTTTTTGTTTTCAAACCCGATGCAATATCTGTGTTTCACGGTCAATGTCAAGGTCAAAGGGATAAAGTAAACCTTCACCAATGCATCGGAATTTTATTCTGGTCTCCCAGGAGCCGCTTAAAGCACAAACTCGTAGAAGATTCACTCTTCTTCTACTTAAGTCGGCATTGTGCATTTTGTATTCAATCCCGATGCAATTTCTGTGTTACATGGGCAATGTGAAAGTCGAAGGGGTACAGTAAACCTGCACTGATTCATCGGAATCTAATACTGGTCTCCCAGGAGCCGCTGAACACACAATCTCTTAGAAGATTCACTCTTCTTGTACTTAAGTCGGCATTGTGCCTTTTGTATTCACCCCCGATGCAATTTCTGTGTTTCTTGCTCAATGTGATGGTCCATGGGATTCAGTAAACCTGCACTGGTGCATCGGAATGTAATACTGGTCTCCCAAGAGCCGCTCAAAGCACAAACTCTTAGAAGATTCACTCTTCTTGTACTTAAGTCGGCATTGTGCTTTTGTATTCAATCCCGATGCAGTTCCTGTGTTCCATGTTCAATGTGAAGGTCCTAGGATACAGTAAACCTGCACCGGTGCATTGGAATCTATTACTGGTCTCCCAGGAGTCGTTCAAAGCACAAACTCTTAGAAGATTCACTTTTCTTGTACTTATGTCGGCATTGTGCATTTTGTATTTAATCCCGATTCGATTTCTGTGTTTCATGGTCAATCTGATGGTCCAAGGGATACAGTAAACTTGCACTGGTGCATCGGAATCTACTACTGGTTCCCCAGGAGCTGCTCAAAACACAAACTCTTTGAAGATTCATGCTTCTTTCACTTAAGTCGGCATTGTGACTTTTGTATTCAATCCCGATGCAATTTCTGTGTTTCATAGTCAATGTGAAGGTCCACGGGATACAGTAAGACGGCACTGGTGCATCAGAATCTAATACTGGTCTCCCAGGAGGCGCTCAAAGTACAAACTCATAGAAGATCCACTCTTCTTGTAGTTAAGTCGGCATTGTGCATTTTGTATTCAATCCCGATGCAATTTCTGTGTTTCAGGGTCAATGTGAAGGTCCAAGGTGTACAGTAAACATGCACTGGTGCATCGGAATCTAATACTGGTCTCCCGGGAACCGCTCAAAACACAAACTCTTAGAAGATTCACTGTTCTTGGACTTAAGTTTGCATTGTGCGTTTTGTTTTCAAACCCAATACTAGTTCTGTGTTTCATGATCAATGTGAAGGTCAAATGGATACAGCAAACCTGTACTGATGCACCGGAATCTAATACTGGTCTCCAAGGAGCCGCTCAAAGCACAAACTCTTAGAAGATTCACTCTTTTTGTACTTAAGTCGGAATCGTGCTTTTGTAATCAAACCCCATGCAATATCTGTGTCTCATGTTTACTGTGAAGGCCTAAGGGATACAGTAAACTTGCACTGGTGCATCGGAATCTAATACTGGTCTCCCAGGAGTCGTTCAAAGCACAAACTTTTAGAAGATTTACTCTTCTTGTACTTAAGTCGGCTTTGTGCCTTTTGCATTCAATCCCGATGCAATTTCTGTGTTTCATGGTCAATGTGAAGGTCCACGGTGTACAGTAAACCTGCAGTGGTGCATCGGAGTCTAATACTGGTCTCCCAAGAGCCGCTCAAAGCACAAACTCTTAGAAGATTTACTCTTCTTGATCTTAAGTCGGCTTAGTGTTTTGTATTCAATCCCGATGCAATTTATGTGTTTCATGTTCAATGTGAAGGTCCAAGGGATAGAGTAAACTTGCACTGGTGCATCGGAATCTAATACTGGTCTCCCAGGAGTCGTTCAAAGCACAAACTCTTAGAAGATTCACTCTTCATGTACTTAAGTCGGCATTGTGCCTTTTGTATTCAATCACGATGCAATTTCTGTGTTTCATGGTCAATGTGATGGTCCAAGGGATACAGTAAACCTACACTGGTGCATCGGAATCTAATACTGGCCTCCCAGGGGGCGCTCAAAGTACAAACTCATAGAAGATCCACTCTTCTTGTCCTTAAGTCGGCATTGTGAATTTTGTATTCAATCCCGATGCAATTTCTGTGTTTCATGGTCAATGTGAAGTTCCAAGGCATACAGTAAACCTGCACTGGTGCATCGGAATCCAATATAGGTCTCCCAGGAGCCGCTCAAAGCACAAACTCTTAGAAGATTCACTGTTCTTATACTTAAGTTGGCATTGTTCCTTTTGTTTCCAAATCCGATGCAAGTTATGTGTTTCATGGTCAATGGGAAGGTCAAGTGGATACAGCATACCTGTACTTAGCACCGGAAACTAATACTGGTCTCCAAGGAGCCGCTCAAAGGACAAACTCTTAGAGGATTCACTCTTCTTGTACTTAAGTCAGCATTGTGCATTTTGTATTCGATCCCGAAACAATTTCTGTGTTTCATGGTCCATGTAAAGGTCCAAGGGATTCAGTAAACCTGCACTGGTGCATCGGAATCTAACACTGGTCTCCCAGGAGACGCTCAAATTACAAACTCATAGAAGATGTACTCTTCTTGTACTTAGGTTGCCATTGTGCCTTTTGTAGTCAAACCCGATGCAATATCTGTGTGTCACGGTCAACGTCAAGTTCCAAGGGATGCAGTAAACCTGCACTGGTGCATCCGAACTTACTGCTTTTCTCCCAGGAGCCGCTTAAAGCACAAACTCTTAGAATTTGTACTTTTCTTGTACTTAAATCGGCTTTTTCCATTTTGTCTTCAATCCCGATGCAATTTCTTTGTTTCTTGGTCAATGTGAAGGTCCAAGATGTACAGTAAGCCTGCACTGGTGCATCGGAGTCTAATACTGGTCTAGCAGGAGCCGCTCAGAGCACCAACTCTTAGAGGATTACTCTTCTTGTACTTAAGTCGACATTGTGCATTTTGTATTCAATACCGATGCAATTTCTGTGTTTCATGGACAATGTGAAAGTCCAAGGGATACAGTACACCTGCACTGATTCATCGGAATCTAATACTGGTCTCCCAGGAGCCGCTCAAAACACAAACTCTTAGAAGATTCACTCTTCTTGTACTTAAGTCGGCATAGTGCCTTTTGTATTCAATCCTGACGCAGTCTGAAGCTCCAAGGGATACAGTAAACCTGCACTGGTGCATCGAAAGCTACTACTGTTTCCCCAGGAAATGCTCAAAGTACAAACTCTTAGAAGATTCATGATTCTTGCACTTAAGTGGGCATTGTGCCTTTTGTATTCAACCCCGATGCAATTTCTGTGTTTAACGGTCAATGTCAAGGTCGAAGGGATACAGTGAACCTCCACTGATTCATCAGAATATAATTCTGGTCTCCTAGGAGCCGCTCAAAGCACAAACTCTTAGTGCCTTTTGTGGTCAATCCTGATGCAATTTATTTGTTTCGTGATCAATGTGAAGGTCCAAGGGATACAAGAAACCTGCACTGGTGCATCGGACTCTACTACTGGTTCCCTAGGATCCGCTCAAAGTACAAACACCTAGATGATTCACTGTTCTTGTACTTAAGTAGGAATTGTGCCTTTTGTTTTCAAAACCTTTGCAAGTTCTGTGTTTCATTGTCAATGTGAAAGTCAAATGTATAAAGCCAACCAGTACTGATGCACCGGAATCTAATACTGGTTTCCAAAGTGCCGCTCAAAGCACAAACTCTTAGAAGATCCACTCTTCTTGTACTGAAGTTGGCGTTGTGACTTTTGCATTCAAACCCTTAGCAATTTCTGTGTTTCACGGTCAACGTCAAGGCCCAATGGATACAGTAAGCCCGCACTGGTGCATCGGAATCTAATACTGGGCTCCCAAGAGCCGCTCAAAGCACAAAATCTTAGAGGATTAACTCTTCTTGTACTTAAGTCGGCATTGTGCGTTTTGTATTCAATCCCGATGCAATTTCTGGTTTCATGGTCAATGTGAAGGACCAAGGGATACAGTAAACCTGCACTGGTGCATCGGAACCTACTACTGCTCCCCCAGGAGCTGCTCAAAGCACAAACTTATACAAGATGCACTATTCTTGTACTTAAGTCGGCATTGTGCCTTTTGTATTCAATTCGGATGCAATTTCAGTGTTTCAGGGTCAATGTGAAGGCCCAAGGGATACAGTAAACGGGCGCTGGTGCGTCGCAATCTACTACTGGTCTCCCAGGAGACGCTCAAAGTACAAACTCATGGAAGATACACTCTTCTTGTACTTAAGTTGGCATTGTGGTTTTTGTATTCAAACCCGATTCAATTTATGTGTTTCACGTTCAATTTCAAGGTCAAAGGGATAGAGTAGACCTGCAAACGTGAATCGGAATGTAATACTGGTCTCCCAGGAGACGCTCAAAGCACAAACTCATAGAGGAACCACTCTTCTTGTACTTAAGTTGGCATTGTGCTTTTTGTTTTCAAACCCGATGCAATATCTGTGTTTCACGGTCAATGTCAAGGTCAAAGGGATAAAGTAAACCTTCACCAATGCATCGGAATTTTATTCTGGTCTCCCAGGAGCCGCTTAAAGCACAAACTCGTAGAAGATTCACTCTTCTTCTACTTAAGTCGGCATTGTGCATTTTGTATTCAATCCCGATGCAATTTCTGTGTTACATGGGCAATGTGAAAGTCGAAGGGGTACAGTAAACCTACACTGATTCATCGGAATCTAATACTGGTCTCCCAGGAGCCGCTGAACACACAATCTCTTAGAAGATTCACTCTTCTTGTACTTAAGTCGGCATTGTGCCTTTTGTATTCACCCCCGATGCAATTTCTGTGTTTCTTGCTCAATGTGATGGTCCATGGGATTCAGTAAACCTGCACTGGTGCATCGGAATGTAATACTGGTCTCCCAAGAGCCGCTCAAAGCACAAACTCTTAGAAGATTCACTCTTCTTGTACTTAAGTCGGCATTGTGCCTTTTGTGGTCAATCCCGATGCAATTTCTGTGTTTCGTGATCAATCTGAAGGTCCGAGGGATACAGTAAACCTGCACTGGTGCATCGGAATCTACTACTGGTTCCCCAGGGGCCGCACAAAGCACAAACTCTTAGAAGATGTATGCTTCTTGTACTTAAGTCGACATTGTGCCTATTGTATTCAATACCGAAGCAATTTCTGTATTTCATGGTCAATGTGAAGGTCCAAGGGATACAGTAAACCTGCACTGATGCATCGGAATTGAATACTGGTCTCCCAGGAGCCGCTCAAGGCACAATCTCTTAGAAGATTCACTGTTCTTGCACTTAAGTTGGCATTGTGCCTTTTGTTTTCAAACCCGAAGCAAATTCTGTGTTTCATGGTCAATGTGAAGGTCAAATGGATACAACAAACCTATACTGATGCACCGGAATCTGCTACTGGTCTCCCAGGAGCCGCTAAAAGACAAACTCTTACTGAATTCACTCTGCTTGTTCTTAAGTCGGCATTGTGCCTTTTGTTTTCAATCCCGATGCAAGTTCTGTGTTTCATTGTCATTTTGAAGGTCCAAGGGATACGGTAAACCTGGAGTGGTGCATCAGAGTCTTCTAATTTTCTCATAGGAGCAGCTTAAAGCACAATCTCTTAGAATATTCACTCTTCTTGTACTTAAGTCGGCATTGTGCCTTTTGTATTGAATCCCGATGCAATTTCTGTGCTTCTTGGTCATTGTGAAGTTCCAAAGGATACAGTAACCCTGCACTGGTGCATCGGAATCTAATACTGGTCTCCCAGGAGACGCTCAAAGCACAAACCCTTAGAAGATACACTGTACTTGTACTTAAGTTGACATTGTGCATTTTGATTTCGAACCCGATGCAAGTTCTGTGTTTCATGGTCAATGTTAAGGTCAAATGGATGCAACAAACCTGTACTGATGCACCGGAATCTAATACTGGTCTCCAAGGAGCCGCTCAAAGCACAAACTCTTAGAAGATTCACTCTTCTTGAACTTACGTGGGCATTGTGCTTTTGTACTCAATCCCGATGCAATTTCTGTGTTTTATGTTCAATGTGAAGGACCAAGGGATACAGAAAAACCTGCACTGGTGCATCGGAATCTAATACTGGTCTCCCATTAATCGTTTAAAGCACAAACTCTTAGAAGATTCACTCTTCTTGTATTTAAGTCGGCATTGTGTCATTTGTGGTCAATCCCAATGCAATTTCTGTGTTTCGTGATGAATCAGAAGGTCCAAGGGATACAGTAAACATGCACTGGTGCATGGAATCTACTACTGGTTCCCCAGGAAACGCTCAAATCATAAACTCTTAGAAGATTCATGCTTCTTGTACTTAAGTCGGCATTGTGCCTTTTGTATTCAATCCCGATGCAATTCCTGTGCTTCATGGTCAATGTGACGATCCAAGTGATACAGTAAACCTTCACTGGTGCATCGGAATCAATTACTTCACTCCCAGGAGCCGCTCAAATCACAAACGCTTAGGAGATTCACTCTTCTTGTACTTCGGACGGCATTATGCCTTCTGTATTAAACCCCGATGCAATTTCAATGGTTCTTGGTCAATGTGAAGCTCCATAGGATACAGTAAGCCTGCACTGGCGCATCGGAATCTAATACTGGTCTGCCAGTAGCCGCTCAAAGCATAAACTCTTAGAAGATTCACTGAACTTGTACTTAAGTTAGCATTGTGCCTTTTGTCTTCAAACCCGATGCAAGTTCTGTGTTTAATGGTCAATGTGAAAGTCAAATGGATACAGTAAACCTGTACTGATGCACCGGAATCTAATACTGGTCTCCAAACTGCCGCTCAAAGCACAAACCCTTAGATGATCCACTCTTCTTGTACTTAAGTTGGCATTGTGACTTTTGTATTCAAACCCTTTGCAATTTCTGTGTTTCACGGTCAACGTCAAGGTCCAAAGGATACAGTAAACCCGCACTGGTGCTTCGGAATATAATACTGGTCTCCCAAGAGCCGCTCAAAGCACAAAATCTTAGAGGATTAACTCTTCTTTTACTTAAGTCGGCATTGTGCTTTTGTATTCAATCCCAATGCAATTTCTGTGTATCATGGTCAATGTGAAGGTCCGAGGGATACAGTAAACCTGCACTGGTGCAGCGGAATCTAATACTGCTCCCCCAGGAGCCGCTCAAAGCACAAACTCATACAAGATGCTCTATTCTTGTACTTAAGTCGGCATTGTGCCTTTTGTATTCAAATCCGATGCAATTTCAGTGTATCCTGGTCAATGTGAAGGCCCAAGGGATACAGTAAACGGGCGCCGGTGCGTCGCAATCTACTACTGGTCTCACAGGAGACGCTCAAAGTACAAACTCATGGAAGATACACTCTTCTTGTACTTAAGTTGGCATTGGGGCTTTTGTATTCAAACCCGATGCAATTTATGTGTTTCACGTTCAATTTCAAGGTCAAAGGGATACAGTGAACCTGCAAACGTGAATCGGAATGTAATACTGGTCTCCCAGGAGACGCTCAAAGCACAAACTCACAGGAGAACCACTCTTCTTGTACTTAAGTTGGCACTGTGCATTATGTATTCAAACTCGATGCTATGTCTGTGTTTCAAGGTCAACGTCAAGGTCAACAGGGATACAGTAAACCTGCACTGGTCCATCGATATCTAATACTGGTCTCCCAAGATCCGCTCAAAGCACAGACTCGAGGAAGATACACTCTGCTAATACTTTAGTCGTCATTGTGCCCTTTGTATTCACTCCCGATACAATATCTGTGTTTCATGGTCAATGTGATGGTCCAAGGGATACAGTAAACCTACACTGGTGTATCGGAAACTACTACTGGTCTACCAGGAGCTGCTCAAAACACAAGCTCAAAGAAGATTCACTCTTCTTGCACTTAAGTCGGCATTGTCCCTTTTGAATTCAAACCCGATGCTAATTCTGTGTTTAACAGTCAATGTGAAGGTCAAAGGGATACAGTAGAACGGCACTGTTGCATCGGAGTCCAATACTGGTCTAGCAGGAGCCGCTCGGAGCACCAACTCTTGGAAGATTCACTCTTCATGTACATAAGTCGTCATTGGGTTTTTGGTATTCGATCCCAATTCAATTTCTGTGTTTGATGGTCGATGTGAAGCTCCAAGGGATACAGTAAACCTGCACTGCAGCATCGGAAACTAATACTGGTCTCCCAGGAGCCGCTCAAAGCACGAAATCTTAGTAGATTCGCTCATCTTGTACTTAAGTCAGCATTGTGCCTTTTGTATTCAATCCCAATGCAATTTCTGTGTTTCATGGTCAATGTGAAATTCCAAGGTATGCAGTAACCCTGCACTGGTGCGACAGAATCTAATACTGGCATCTCAAGATCCGCTCAAGGCACAGACTCTTAGAAGAAACACTCTTCTTGTACTTAAGACGGCATTGAGGCTTTTGTATTCAATCCCGATGCTATTTCTGTGTTTCTTGGTCAATGTGAAGGTCCAAGGGATACAGTAAACCTGCACTGGTGCATCGGAATCTACTACTTTGCTCCCTGGAGACGCTCGAAGCACAAACTCTTAGAAGATTCGCTCTTCTTGTACTCAACTCGGCAATGTGCATTTTTATTCAATCCCGATGCAATTTCTGTGTTTCATGGCCAATGTGAAATTCCAAGGTATACAGTAGACCTGCACTGATGCATCGGAATATAATACTGGTCTCCCAAGATCCGCTCAACGCGCAGACTCTTAGAAGATACACTCTTCTTGTACTTAAGTCGGCATTGTGCATTTTGTATTCAATCCCGATGCTATTTCTGTGTTTCATGATCAATGGGAAAGTCAAAGGGATACAGTACACCTGCACTGGTTCATCTGAATCTAATACTGGTCTCCCAGGAGCCGCTGAAAGCACAAACTCTTAGAAGATTCACTCTTCTTGTACATAAGTCGGCATTGTGCCATTTGTATTCAATCCTGACGCATTTTCTGTATTTCATGGTCAATGTGAATGACCATGGATTCAGTAAACGTGCACTGGTGCATCAGCATCTAATACTGGTCACCCAGGAGCCGTTCAAAGCACAAATTCTTAGAAGATTCATTCTTCTTGTACTTACGTCGGCATTGTACCTTTTGTATTCAATCCCGATGCTATTTATATGTATCATGGTCAACGTGAAGTTCCAAGGGATACAGTAAACCTGCACTGGTGAATCGGAATCTAATACTGGCCTCTGAGGAGCCACTCAATGCACAAAGTCTTAGAAGATTCACTCTTCATGTACTTAAGTCGACATTTTGCCTATTGTAATATCCCGATGCAATTTCTGTGTTTCATGGTCAATGTGAAGTTCCAAGGTATACAGTTAACCTGCACTGGTGCATCGGAATCTAATACTGGCCTCCCAAGATCGGCTCAAAGCACAGACTCTTAGAAGATACATTCTTGTTGTACATTAGTCGGCATTCTGCCTTTTGTATTCAGTCCCGATGCAATTTCTGTGTTTCATGGCCACTGTGAGGTTCCAAGGGATACGGTAAACCTGCACTGGTGCATCGGAATCTGCTACATTTCTCCCAGGAACCGCTCAAGGCACAAACTTTTAGGAGATTCACTCTTCTTGTACTTAAGACGGCATTGAGGCGTTTGTAATCAATTCCGATGCAATTTCTGTGTTTCTTGGTCAATGTGAAGGTCCAAGGGATACAGTAAACCTGCACTGGTGCCTCGGAAACTAATACTGGTCTCCCAGAAGCCACTCAAAGCACAAATTCTTAGAAGATTCACTCTTCGTGTACTTAAGTTATCATGTGCCTTTTGTCTTCTAACCAGATGCAAGTTCTGTGTTTCAAGGTCAATGTGAAAGTCACATGGATACAGCAAACCGTTACTGATGCACCGGAATGTAATACTGATCTCCAAGGAGCCGCTCAAAGTACAAACTCATAGAAGATTCACTCATCTTGTACTTCAGTCGGCATTGTGCATTTTGTATTCAATCGCCATGCTTTTTCTGAGTTTCATGGTCAATGTGAAAGTCCAAGGCATACGGTAAACCTGCAGTATTTCATCGGAATCTAATACTGGTCTCCCTGGAGCCGCTCTAAGCACAAACTCTTAGAAGATTCGCTCTTCTTGTACTTAAGTCGGCCCTGTGCCTTTTGTACTCAATCCCGATGCAATATCTGTGTCCATTGGTCAATGTGATGGTCCAAGGGATACAGTAAACGTCCACTGGTATATCGGAATCTAATACTGGTCTCCCAAGATCCTCTCAAAGCACAGCCTCTTAGAAGGTACACTCTTGATGTACATTAAAGGGCATTGTGCGTTTTGTATTCAATCCCGATGCAATTTCTGTGTTTCATGCTCAACGTGAAGTTCCAAGGGATACAGTAAACATGCACAGGTGCATCAGAATCTACTACTTTTCTCCCAGGAGCCGCTCAAAGCACAAACTCTTAGAAGATTCAATCTTCTGGTACCAAAGACGGCACTGTGCTCTTTGTATTCAATCCCGATGCAATTTCTGTGTTTCTTGGTCATGGTGATGGTCCAAGGGATCAGTAAGCCTGTACTGGTGCATCGAAATCTAACACAGGTCTCCCAGAAGCCGCTCAAAGAACAAACTCTTAGAAGATTCACTCTTCTTGTACTTAAGTTGGCATGTCCCTTTGTATTCAATCCCGATGCAAGTTCTGTGTTTCAAGGTCAATATGAAGGACCAAGGGATACAGTAATCCTGAACTGGTGCATCGGATTCTAATTCTGGTCTCCGAAGATCCGCTCAAAGCACAGACTACTAGAAGATACACTCGTCTTGTACTTTAGTCGGCATTCTGCTTTTTGTATCTCAATCCCGATGCAATTTCTGTGTTTCATGGTCAATGTGAAGGACCGAGGCATACAGTAAACCTACAGTGGTGTATCTGAATCTACTACTGGTCTCCCAGGAGACGCTCAAATCACAAACTCTTTGAAGATTCACTCTTCATGTACTTAAGTCGACATTTTGCCTTCTGTAATCAATCCCAATGCAATTTCTGTGTTTCATGGTCAATGTGAAGTTCCAAGGTATACAGTAAACCTGCAGTGGTGCATCGGAATCTAATGCTGGTCTCCGAGGAGCCACTCAAAGCACAAACTCTTAGAAGATTCACTCTTCTTGTACTTAAGTCGACATTTTGCCTTTTGTAATCAATCCCGAAGCAATTTCTGTGTTTCATGGTCAATGTGAAGTTCCAAGGTATACAGTAGACCTGCACTGGTGCATCGGAATCTAATACTGGTCTCCCAAGATCCGCTCAAAGCACAGACTCTTAGAAGATACATTCTTGTTGTACATTAGTCGGCATTCTGCCTTTTGTATTCAGTCCCGATGCAATTTCTGTGTTTCATGGTCAATGTGAAGTTCCAAGGTATACAGTAAACCTGCACTGGTGCATCGGAATCTAATACTGGTCTCCCAAAATCCGCTCAAAGCACAGACACTTAGAAGATACACTCTTGTTGTACATTAGTTGGCCATCTGCCTTTTGTGAACAATCCCGATGCAATTTCTGTGTTGCATGGCCAATGTGAAGGGCCAAGGGATACAGTAAACCTGCACTTGTGCATCGGAATCTAATACTGGTCTCACAGGAGACGCTCGAAACACAAACCCACAGGAGATCCACTCTTCTTGTACTTAAGTTGGCATTGTGCCTTTTGTATTCAAACCCGATTCAATTTCCGTGTTTCTAGGTCATTGTCAAGGTCAAATGGATACCGTAAAACACCACTGATGCAATGGAATCTAAATCTGGTCTCCCAGGAGCCGCTCACAGCACAAACTCTTAGAAGATTCACTCTTCTTGTACTTAAGTCGGCATTGTGTCTCTTGTAATTAATCCCGATGCCATTTCTGTGTTTCATTGTCAATGTGAAGTTCAAAGGGATACAGTGAAACTGCACTGATGCATCGGAGTCTAATACTGGTCTAGGAGGAGCCGCTCAGAGCACAACCTCATAGAAAATTCACTCTTTCTGTACTTAAGTCGGCATTGTGCATTTGTATTCAATCCTGACGCAATTTCTGTATTTCATGGTCAATGTGTATATCCAAACGATACAGTAAACCTGCACTGGTGCATCAGAATCTAATACTGGTCACCCAGGAGCCGTTCAAGGCACAAACTCATAGAGGATTCACTCTTCTATTATTTAAGACGGCGTTGTGCCTTTTGTATTCAATCCTGATGCTATTTCTATGTTTCATGGTCAATGTGAAGTTCCAAGGGATACAGTAAACCTGCACTGGTGCATCGGAATCTAATATTGGGCTCCGAGGAGCCACTCAAACCACAAATTCTTAGAAGATTCACTCTTTCTGTACATAAGTCGATATTGTGCCTTTTTTATTCAATCCCGTTGCAATTTCTGTGTTCCTTGATCAATGTGATGGTCCAGGGGATACAGTAAACCTGCAGTGGTATATCGGAATCAAATACTGGTCTCCAAGGGGCCGCTGAAAGCACCAACTCTTTAGAGATTCACTATTCTTGTACATAAGTAAGCATTTTTTTTTGTATTCAATCAAGATGCAATTTATGAGTTACATGGTCAATGTGAAGGTCCTAGGGACACATTAAACCTGCATTGGTGCTTCGGAATCTACCACTGGTCTCCAAGGAGCTGTTCAAAGCACAAACTCTTAGAAGATTCACTCTTCTTGTACTTAAGTTGGCATTGAGCTTTTGTATCAAACCCGATGCAATTTCTGTGTTTCAAGGTCAACGTCAAGGTCAAAGGTATACAGGAAACCTGCACTCGTGCATCAGAGTCTAATACCAGTCTCCCAGGAGCCGCTCAAAGCACATACTCTTAGAGGATTCACTCTTCTTGTACTTAAGTTGACATTGTGCCTATTGTATTCAATCCCGATGCAATTTCTATGTTTCGTAGTCAATGTGAAGATCCTAGGGATACAGTAAAACTGCACTGGTGCATCGGAATCTAATACTGCTCTCCCAGGAGCTACTCAAAGCACAAACTCTTAGGAGATCCACTCTTCTTGTACTTAAGTCTTCATTGTGCCTTTTGTACTCATTCCCGATGCAATTTCTGTGTATCTTGGTCAATGTTATGGTCCAAGGGATACAGCAAACCAGCACTGATGCTTCGGAATCTAATACTGGTCGCCCGGGAGCCGCTAAAAGCACAAACTCTTAGAAGATTAACTCTCCTTGTACTTAAGTCGGCATTGTGCCTTTTGATTTCGATCCCGATTCAATTTCTGTGTTTCATGGTCAATGTGAAGATCCAAGGGATATAGTAAACCTGCACTGGTTAATCGGAAACTAATTCTGGTCTCCCAAGAGCCGCTCAAAGCACAAACCCTTAGAAGACTCACTCTTCTTGTACTTAAGTCGGCATTGTGTCTTTTGTATTCAATCCCGTTGCAATTTCTGTGTTTCATGGTCAATATGAAGGACCAAGGGATACAGTAAAGATGCACTCGTGCGTCAGAATCTAATACTGGTCTCCCAGCAGCTTCTAAAAGCACAAACTCAAAGAAGCCGCTCTCTTCTTGTACTTAAGTAGGCTTTGTGCCGGTTGTATTCAATCCCGATGCAATTTCTGTGTTCCTTGGTCAATGTGATAGTCCAAGGGATACAGTAAACCGGCACTGGTATATCGGAATCTAAAACTGGTCTCCAAGGGGCCGCTGAAAGCACCAACTCTTACAAGATTCTATCTTCTTATACATAAGTCTGCATTGTGTTTTTTGTATTCAATCCCGATGCAATTTCTATGTTTCATGGTCAATGTGAAGGTCCAAGGGATACAGTAAATCAGCAATGGTGCATCGGAATCTACTATTGGTCTCATAGGAGCTGCTCAAAGCTCAAACTCTTAGAAGATTCACTCTTCTTGTACTTAAGACGGTTTTGTGTATTTTGTATTCAATCCCAATGCAATTCCTCTGTTTCATGGTCAACGTCAAGGTCCAAGGGATACAGTAAACTTGCACTGGTGCATCGGAATCTAATACTGGTCTCCCATGAGACGCTCAAAACACAAACTCTTAGAACATTCCCTCTTCCTGTACTTAAGTCCGAATTGTACATTTTGTATTCAATCCCGATGCAATATCTGTGTTTCATGGTCAATGTGAAAATCAAAGGGATACAGTAAACCTGCACTGCTGAATCACAATCTACTGCTGGTCTCCCAGGATCCGCTCAAAGCACAAATTCTTAGAGGATTCACTCATCTTGTACTTAGGTTGGCATTGTAAATTTTGCAATCAATCCCGGTGCAATTTTTGTGTGTCATGGTCAATGTGAAGGTCGAAGGGATACAGTAAACCTGCACCGATGCATCGGAATCTAATTCTGGTCTCCCAGGATGCGCTCAAAACACAAACTCTTAGAAGATTCACTGTTCTTGTACTTATGTCGGCAGTGTGCTTTTTGGATTTAATCCTGATGCAATTTCTGTATTTCTTGGTCAATGTGAATGTCCAACGGATACACTTAACCTGCACTGGTGCATCGGAATCTAATTCAGGTCTCCAAGGGCCCGCTGAAAGAACAATTTCTTGGAAGATTCACTCTTCTTGTACATATGTCGGCATTGTGGCTATTGTATTCAATCCCGATGCAATTTCTATGCTTCATTGTCAATGTGAAGTTAGAAAGAATACACTAAACCTGCACTGGTGCATCGGAATCTAATACTGGTCTCCAAGGAACCACACAAAGCACAAACTCTTGGAAGATTCGCTCTTCTTGTACTTAAGTCGGCATTGTTCCCGTTGTATTCAATTCCGATGCAAATTCTGACTTTCATGGTCAATGTGAAGGGCAAAGGAATACAGTAAATCTGCACTGATGCATCGTTATCTAATACTGGTCTCCCAGAAGACGCTGAAAGCACAAACTCATAGAAGATTCACTCTTCTTGTACGTAAGTCGGCATAGTGCAATTTGTATTCAATCCCAATCCAATTTTTAAGTTTCATGGTCAATGTGAAGGTCCAAGGGATACAGTAAACCTGCACTGAAGCATCGGAATCTACTACTGCTCTTCCAGGAACCAATCAAAGCACAAAATCTTAGAAGATTCACTCTTGTTGTACTTAAGTCGGCATTGTGACTTTTGTATTCAATCTCGATGTAAATTCTGTGTTTCATGGTCAGTGTGAAGGTCCAAGTGATACAGTAAACCTGCACTGGTGCATCGGAATGCAATGCTGGTCTCCCAGGAGACGGTCAAAGCACAAACTCTTAGAAGATTCACTCGTCTTGTACTTAAGTCGGCATTGTGCATTTTGTATTCAATCCCGACGCAATTTCAGTGTTTCATGGTCAATGTGAAGGTCGAAGGGATACGGTAAACCTGCACTGGTGCATCGGAATCTAGTACTCGTCTTCCAGGAGATCGCTCAAATCACAAACACTTAGATGATTCACTCATCTTGTACTTAAGTCGGCATTGTGCATTTTGTATTCAATCCCGATGCAATTTCTGTGTTTTTTGGTCAATGTGAAGGTCCAAACGATTCAGTAAACCTGCATGGGTACATCGGAATCTAATACTGGTCTCCCAAGGGCCGCTCAAAGCACAAACTCATAGAAGATCCTCTCTTCTTGTACTTAAGTTGGCATTGTGGATTTTGTATTCAAACCCGATGCAATTTCTGTTCTCACGGGCAATGTCAAAGTCAAAGGGATAGAGTAAACCTGAACCGATGCATCGGAATATAATTCTGGTCTGCCCAGGTGCCGCTCAAAGCAAAATACTCTTGGAAGATTCAATATTCTTGTACTTAAGTCGGCATTGTGACTTTTGTATTCAATCCCGATGCAATTTCTATGTTTCATGGTCAATGTGAAGTTCCAAGGGATACAGTAAACCTGCACTGGTGCATCGAAATCTATTACTGGTCTCCGATGAGCCACTCAAAGCACAACCTCTTAGAAGATTCACTCTTCTTGTACTTAAGTCGGCATTGTGCCTTTTGTATTCAATCCCGATGCAATATCTGTGTTCCTTGGTCAATGTGATGGTCCAAGGGATACAGTAAATCATCACTGGTATATCGGAACCTAATACTGGTCTCCAAGGGACCATTGAAAGCACCACATATTGGAAGATTCACTCTTCTTGTACATAGGTCGGCATTATGTTTTTTGAATTCAATCCCGATGCAATTTCTGTGTTTCATGGTCAATGTAAAGGTCCAAGGGATACAGTAAACCTGCAATCGTGCATCGGAATCTACTACTGGTCTCATAGGAGCTGCTCAAGGCACAAAATCTTAGTAGATTCACTCTTCTTGTACTTAAGTCGGCTTTGTGCATTTTGTATTCAATCCCGATGCAATTTCTGGGTTTCATGGTCAAAGTGAAGGCCCAAGGCATACAGTAAACCTGCACTGCTGAATCGCAATCTACTGCTGGTGTCCCAGGATCCGCTCAAAGCACAATTTCTTAGAGGATTCACATTTCTTGTACTTAGGTTGGCATTGTACCTTTGCAATCAATCCCGATGTAATTTCTGTGTTTAGAAGTCAATGTGATGGTCCAAGGGATACTGTAAATCATCACTGGTATATCGGGACCTATTACTGGTCTCCAAGGGGCCATTGAAAGCACCAAATATTGGAAGATTCACTCTTCTTGTACATAGGTCGGCATTATGTTTTTTGAATTCAATCCCGTTGCCATTTCTGTGTTTCATGGTCAATGTAAAGGTCCAAGGGATACAGTAAACCTGCACTGGTGCATCGGAATCTAAATCTGGTATCCCTGGAGCCGCGCAGAGCACAACTCTTAGAAGATTCACTGTTCTTGTACCTATGTCGGCATTGTGCTTTTTGGATTTAATCCTGATGCAATTTCTGTATTTCTTGGTCAATGTGAAGGTCCAAGGGATACACTTAACCTGCACTGGTGCATCAGAATCTAAATCTGGTCTCCAACGGGCCACTGAAAGCACAGACTCTTGGCATTCACTCTTCTTGTACATATGTCGGCATTGTGCCTATTGTATTCAATCCCGATGCAATTTCTATGTTTCATTGTCAATGTGAAGTTAGAAAGGATACACTAAGCCTGCACTGGTGCATCAGAATTTAATACTGGTCTCCAAGGAACCATTCAAAGCACAAACTCTTGGAAGATTCGCTCTTCTTGTACTTAAGTCGGCATTGTTCCTGTTGTATTCAATCCCGATGCAATTTTTATGTTTAATGGTCAATGTGAAGGTCCAAGGGATACAGTAAACCTGCACTGATGCTTCGGAATCTACTACTGCACTCCCAAGAACCTATCAAAGCACAAAATGTTAGAAGATTCACTCTTCTTGTACTTAAGTCGGCATTGTGCCTTTTGTATTCAATCATGATGCAATTTCTGTGTTTCATGATCAGTGTGAAGGTCCAAGTGATACAGTAAACATGCACTGGTGCATCGGAATCCAATGCTGGTCTCACAGGAGATGCTCAAAGCACAAACTCTTAGAAGATTCACTCGTCTTGTACATAAGTCGGCATTGTGCATTTTGTATTCAATTCCGACGCAATTTCAGTGTTTCATGGTCAATGTGAAGGTCCAAGGGATACTGTAAACCTGCACTGGTGCATCGGAATCTAGTACTCGTCTTCCAGGAGCTCGCTCAAATCACAAAATCTTAGATGATTCACTCTTCTTGTACTTAAGTCGGCATTGTGCTTTTTGTATTCAATGCCGATACAAATTCTGTGTTTCATGGTCAATGTGAAGGTCCCAGGGATACAGTAACCCTGCACTGGTGCATCGGAATCTAATACTGGTCTCCCAGGAGACGCTCAAATCACAAAATCTTAGAAGATTCACTCATCTTGTACTTAAGTCGTCATTGTGCATTTTGTATTCAATCCCGATGCAATCTCTGTGTTTCATGGTCAATCTGAAGGTCCAAACGATTCAGTAAACCTGCATGGGTACATCGGAATCTAATACTGGTCTCCCAAGAGCCGCTCAAAGCACAAACTCATAGAAGATAGTCCCTTCTTGTACTTAAGTTGGCATTGTGGCTTTTGTATTCAAACGCGATGCAATATCTGTTCTCACAAGCAATGTCAAAGTCAAAGGGATAGAGTAAACCTCAACTGATGCATCGGAATATAATTCTGGTCTGCCCAGGAGCCGCTCAAAGCACAAACTCTTGGAAGATTCATTATTCTTGTACTTAAGTCGGCATTGTGACTTTTGTATTCAATCCCGATGCGATTTCTGTGTTTCATGGCCAATGTGAAGGACCAAGGGATACAGTAAAATTTCACTCGTGCATCGGAATATAATACTGGTCTCCCAGGAGCTGCTCAATGCACAAACTCATAGAAGACGCACTCTTCTTGTACTTAAGTAGGCTTTGTGCCTGTTGTATTCAATCCCGATGCAATTTCTGTGTTCCTCGGTCAATGTGATAATCCAAGGGATACAGTAAATCTGCACTGGTATATCGGAATCTAAAACTGGTCTCCAAGGGGCCGCTGAAAACACCAACTCTTAGACGATTAACTCTTCTAATGCATAAGTCTGCATGGTGTTTTTTGTATTCAATCCCGATGCAATTTCTATGTTTCGTGGTCAATGTGAAGGTCCCAGGTATACAGTAAATCTTCACTGGTGCGTCGGAATCTAATACAGGTCTAACAAGATCCACTCAAAGCACAACCAGGTAGAAGATACACTCTTCTTGTACATTAATCGGCTATTTGCATTTTGTATTCAATCCCAATGCAATATCTGTGTTTCATGGTCAATGTTAAGGTCCATGGGATACAGTAAACCTGCACCGGTGCATCGGAATCTACTACGTTTCTCTCAGGAGCCGCTGAAAACACAAACTCTTAGAAGATTCACTATTCTTGTACTTAAGTCGGCATTGTGCCTTTTGTATTCAAACCCGAAGCAATTTCTGTGTTTCACGGTCAATGTCAAGGTAAAAGGGATAGAGTAAACCTCCACTGATGCATCGGAATCTAATTCTGGTGTCCCAGGATCGCTTAAACCTCCAACTCTTGGAAGATTCACTCTTCTTGTACTTAAGTCGGCATTGTGCCTTTTGTATTCAATCCCAATGTAATATCTGTGTTTCTTGGTCAATGTGATGGTCCAAGGGATACAGTAAATCACCACTGGTATATCGGAACCTAATACTGGTCTCCAAGGGGCCATTGAAAGCACCAAATCTTGGAAGATTCACTCTTCTTGTACATAGGTCGTCATTATGTTTTTTGAATTCAATCCCGATGCAATTTCTGTGCTTCATGGTCAATGTAAAGGTCCAAGGGATACAGTAAACCTGCAATGGTGCATCTAAATCTACTACTGGTCTCATAGGAGCTGCTCAAGGAACAAAATCTTAGAAGATTCACTCTTCTTGTACTTAAGTCGGCTTTGTGCATTTTGTATTCAATCGCGATGCAATTTCTGTGCTTCATGGTCAATCAAATGCATAAGGGATACAGTAAACCTGCACTGGTGCGTCGCAATCTACAACTGGACTCCCAGGAGACGCTCAAAGTACAAACTCATACAAGATCCACTCTTCTTGTACTTAAGTTGGCATTGTGCCTTTTGTATCCAAACCCGACGCAATTTCTTTGCATTTCACGGTCAACGTCAAGGTCCCACGGATACAGTAAACTTGCAATGGTGCATCGGAATCTAATACTGGTCTCCCAGGAGACGTTCAAAGCACAAACTCATAGAAGAACCACTCTTCTTGTACTTAAGTAGGCTTTGTGCATTTTGTATTCAAGCCCGATGCAATTTCTGTATTTCATGGTCAATGTGAAGGACCAAGTGATGCAGTAAACCTACACTGGAGTATCGGAATCTACTACTGGACTCCCGTGAACCGCTGAAAGCACAAACTCTTAGGAGATTCACTCATCTTGCCTTTAAGTCGGCATTGTGCATTCTTTATTCAATCACGATGCAATTTCTGTGTTTCATGGTCAACGTCAAGGTCCAAGGGAAACAGTAAACTTGCACTCGTGCATCGGAATCTATTACTGGTCTCCCAGGAGACGCTCAAAACTCAAACTCATTGAAGAACCACTCTTCTTGTACTTAAGTTGGCATTGTGCATTTTGTATATAAACCTGATGCCATTTCTGTGTTTCACGGTCAATGTCAAGGTCAAGGGGATAGAGTGGACAGGTACCGATGCATTGGAATCTAATTCTGGTCTCCAAGGATCCGCTCAAAACACAAAGTCTTAGAAGATACACTCTTCTTGTACTTAAGACGGCATTGTGCCATTTGTATTCAATTCTGACGCAATTTCTGTATTTCATGGTCAATGTGAAGGTCCAAGGTATACAGTAAACCTGCACTGGTGCATCACAATCTAATCCTGGTCACCCACGAGCCGCTCAAAGCACAAACTCTTGGAAGATTCATTATTCTTGTACTTAAGTCGGCATTGTGACTTTTGTATTCAATCCCGATGATATTTCTGTGTTTCATGGCCAATGTGAAGTTTCAAGGTATACAGTAAACCTGCACTGGTGCGTCGGTATCTAATACTGGTCTCCTAAGATCCGCTCAACGCACAGACTCTTAGAAGATAAACTCTTCTTGTACTTAAGTCGTCATTGTACCTTTTGTCTTCAAACCCGATTCGATTTCTGTGTTTCACGGTTAACGTCAAGGTCCATGGGATACAGTAAACTTGCACTGGGGCATTGGAATCTAATACTGGTCTCCCAAGAGCCGCTCAAAGAACAAACTCTTTGAAGATTCACCCTTCTTGTACTTAAGTCGGCAATGTGCCTTTTGTACTCAATCCCGATACAATTTTTGTGTTTCATGGTCATTGTTAAGGTCACATCGAGACCGCAAAACTGTACGGATGCACCGGAATCTAATACTGGTCTCCAAGGAGCCGCTCAAAGCACACACTCTTAGAAGATTCACTGTTCTTGTACCTAGGTTGGCATTGTGCATTTTGTATTCAATCCCGACGCAATATCTGTGTTACAGGGTCAATGTGAAGGTCCAAGGGATACAGTAAACCTGCACTGGTGCATCAGAATCTAGCACTGATGTCCCTGGAAACGCTCAAAGTACAACCTCTAAGAAGATCCACTGTTCTTGTACTTAAGTTGCCATTGAGGCTTTTGTATTCAAACCCGATGCAGATTCTGTGTTTGACGGTCAACGTCAAGGTCAAAGGGATACAGTAAACCTGCACTGGTGCATCGGATTCTACAACTGGTCTCCCAGGAGACGCTCAGGACACAAACTCTAAGAAGATTCACTCTTCTAGTACTTTAGTCGGCATTGTGCCTCTTGTATTCTATCCCGATGCAATTTCTGTGTTTCACGGTCAATGTCAAGGTCAAAGGGATAGAGTAAACCTCCACCGATGCATTGGAATCTAATTCTGGTCTTCCAGGAGCCGCTCAAAGCACAAACTCTTAGAAGATTCAATCTTCTTAAACTCAACTCGGGTTGTGCCTCTTATATTCAATCCCGATGCAATTTCTGTGTTAATGGTCAATGTGAAGTTCCAAGGTATACAGTAAACCTGCAGTGGTGCATCGTAATATAATACTGGTCACCCAAGATGCGCTCAACGCACCGACTCTTAGAAGATACACCCTTCTTGTACTGAAGTCGGCATTGTGCATTTTGTATTCAATCCCGACGCAATTTCTGTGTCTCATCAACAATGGGAAAGTCCGAGGGATGCAGTACACCTGCACTGGTTCAGCGGAATCTGATACTGGTCTCCCAGGAGACGCTCAAAGCAAAAACTGTTAGAAGATTCACTCTTCTTGTACTTAAGTCGGCATTGTGCCATTTGCATTCAATTCTGACGCAATTTCTGTATTTCATGGTCAATGTGAAGCTCCAAGGTATACAGTAAACCTGCACGGGTGCATCGGAATCTAATACTGGTCTCCCAAAATCCGACCAATGCTGAGACTCTTAGAAGATACACTCTTGTTGTATATTAGTCGGCATTGTGCCTTTTGTGTTCAATCCCGATGCAATATCTGTGTCTCATGGCCAATGTCAAGGCCCAGGGGATACGATAAACCTCCACTGGTGCATCGGAATCTGCTACTTTGCTCCCAGGAGCCGCTCAAAGCACAAACTCTTAGAAGATTCAATCTTCTTGTACTTAACTCGGGATTGTGCCTCTTATATTCAATCCCGATGCAATTTATGTGTTTCATGGTCAATGTGAAGTTCCAAGGTATACACTAAACCTGCAGTGGTGCATCGTAATATAATACTGGTCTCCCAAGATGCGCTCAACGCACCGACTCTTAGAAGATTCACTCTTCTTGTACTCAAGTTATCATGTGCCTTTTGTTTTCAAACCCTATGCAGGATCTGTGTTTCATGGTCAATGTGAAGGTCAAATGGATACAGCAAACCTGTTCTGATGCACCGGAATCTAATACTGATCTCCAAGGAGCCGCTCAAAGCACAAACTCTAAGAAGATTCACTCTTCTTGTACTTAAGTCGGCTTTGTGCATTTTGTATTCAATCCCGATGCAATTTCTGGGTTTCACGGTCAATGACAATGTCAAAGGGATAGAATAAACCTTCACCGATGCATCGGAATCTAATTCTGGTCTCCCAGGAGCCGCTCAAAGCACAAACTCTTACAAGATTCATTCTTCTTGTACTTAAGTCGGCATTGTGCCAATTGTACTCAATCCCGATGCTATATCTGTGTTCCTTGGTCAATGTGAGGGGTCAAGGGATACAGTAAACCTCCACTCGTATCTCGGAATCTGGTACTGGTCTCCCAAGATCCGCTCAAAGCACATACTCTTAGAATGTACAATCTTGTTGTACGTTAGTCGAAATTGTGCTATTTGTATTCATCCCGATTCAATTTCTGTGTTTCATCGTCAATGTGAAGGTCCAAGGGATACAGTATACCTGCACTGGTGCATCGGAATATACTACTTTTCTCCCAGGAGCCGCTCAAAGCACAAATTCTTAGAAGGTTCACTGTTCTTGTACTTAAGACGGCATTATGCCCTTTGTATTCTATCCCGATGCAATATCTGCGTTTCTTGGTCAATGTGAAGGTCCAAGGGATACAGTTAACTTCCACTGGTGCATGGGAATCAACTACGTTTCTCCCAGGAGCCGCTCAAAGCCCAAACTCTTACAAGATTCACTCTTCTTGTACTTAAGTCGGCATGTGTCTTTTGTTTTCAAACCCGATGCCAGTTCTGTGATTCAATCTCAATATGAAGAACCAAGGGATACGGTAAACCTGCATTGGTGCATCGGAATCTAATACTGGTCTCCCAAGATCCGCTCAACGCACAGATTCTTAGAAGATACATTCTTGTTGTACATTAGTCGGCATTGTGCATTTTGTATTCAATCCAGATGCAATTTCTGTGCTTCATGATCAATCTGTAGGTTCATGGGATACAGTAAACCTGCACTGGTGCATCGGAATCTACTACTTTTCTCCCTGGAGCCGCTCAAAGCACAAACTCTTAGAAGATTCACTATTCTTGTACTTAAGTTGGCATGTGCCTTTGGTTTTCAAACCCGAAGCCAGTTCTGTGTTTTAAGGTCAATTTGAAGAACCAAGGGATATAGTAAACCTGCACTGGTGCATCGGAATCTAATACTGGACTCCCAAGATCAGCTCAAAGCTCAGACTCTTAGAAGATACACTCTTGTCGTACATTAGTCGGCATTGTGCCTTTTGGGTTCAATCCCGATGCAATTTCTGTGTTTCATGGTCAATGTGAAGGTCCAAGGGATACGGTAAACCTGCACTGATGCATCGGAATCTACTGCTTTGCTCCCAGGAGCCGCTCAAAGCTCAAACTCTTAGAAGATTGACTTTTCTTTTACTTAAGACGGCATTGTGGCTTTTGTATTCAATCCCGATGCAATTTCTGTGTTTCTTGGTCAATGTGAATGTCCAAGGGATACAGTAAAGCTGCACTGGTGCCTCGGAATCTAATACTGGGTTCCCAGAAGCCGCTCAAAGCACAAACTCTTAGCAGATTCACTCTTCCTGTACTCAAGTTATCATGTGTCTTTTGTTTTCAAACCCGATGCCAGTTCTGTGATTCATTGTCAATATGAAGAACCAAGGGATACAGTAAACCTGCACTGGTGCATCGGAATCTAATACTGGTCTCCCAAGATCAGCTCAAAGCACAGACTCTAGGAAGGTACAGTCTTCTAGTACTTTAGTCGGCATTGTGCCATTTGTATTCAATCCCGATGCAGTTTCTGTGTTTCATCGTCAATGTGAAGGTCCAAAGGATACAGTAAATGTACACTGGTGAATCGGAATTTACTACTGGTCTCCCAGGAGATGCTCAAAACACAATCTCTTAGAAGATTCACTCATCTTGTACCTAAGTCGCCATTGTGCCCTTTTTATTCAATCCCGATTCAATTTCTGTGTTTCATGGTCAATGTAAAATCCCAAGGGATACACCAAACCTGCACTGCTGCGTCGCAATCTACTACTGGTCTCCCAGGAGACGCTCAAAGCAAAACTCTTAGAAGATCCACTCTACTTGTACATAAGTCGGCATTGTGCCTTTTTAATTCAAACCCGATGCAAATTCTGTGTTTCACAGTCAATGTGAAGATCAAAGGCATACAGTAAAACGGCACTGATGCGTCGGAGTCCAATACTGGTCTAGGAGAAGCCACTCACAACACAAACTCTTACAAGATTCACTCTTCTAGTACTTTAGTCGGCATTGTGCCTTTTGTATTCAAACCCGATGCAATATCTGTGTTTCACGGTCAATGTCAAGGTCAAAGGGATAGTGTAAACCTCCACCGATGCATTGGAATCTAATTATGGTCTTCCGGGAGCCGCTCAAAGCACAAACTCTTAGAAGATTTACTCTTCTTGTACTGAACTCGGCATTGTGCCTTTTGTATTCAATCCCGATGCAATTTCTGTGTTTCATTGTCAATGTCAATGTCAAAGGGATGGAATAAATCTTCACCGATGAATCGGAATTAATTCTGGTCTCCCAGGAGCCGCTCAAAACACAAACACTTAGAAAATTCACTCTTCTTGTACTTAAGTTGGCATGTGCATTTTGTTTTCCAACCCGATGCCAGTACTGTGATTCAAGGTCAATATGAAGAACCAAGCGATACAGTAAACCTGCACTGGTGCATCGGAATCTAATACTAGTCTCCCAAGATCCGCTTAACGCACAGACTCTTAGAAGATACAATCTTGTTGTACATTAGTCGGCATTGTGCCGTTTGTATCCAATCCTGATATTATTTCTGTGTTTCATGGCCAATGTGAAGGTCCAAGGGATACGGTAAACCTGCACTGGTGCATCATAATCTACAACTTTCCTCCGAGGAGCCGCTCAAAGCACAACCTCTTAGAAGGTTCAATCTTCTTGTACTTAAGTCGGCATTGTGCCCTTTGTATTTAATCCTGACGCTATTTCTGTATTTCATGGTCAATGTGAATGTCCAAAGGATACAGTAAACCGGCACTGGTGCATCATAATCTAATACTGGTCACTCAGGAGCCCTTCAAAGCACAATATCATAGAAGATTCACTCTCCTAGTAGTTAAGTTGGCATTGAGCCCTTTTGTATTCAATCCCGATGCTATTTCAATGTTTCATGGTCAATGTGAAGTTCCAAGAGATACAGTAAACCTGCACTGGTGCATCGGAATCTAATACTGGTCTCCGAGGAGCCACTCAAAGCACAAACTCTCAGAAGATTCACTCTTCTGGTACATAAGTCGGCTTTTTGCCTCTTGTATTCAATCCCGTGGCAATTTATGAGTTCCTTGGTCAGTGTGAAGGTCCAAGGGATACAGTAAACCTGCACTGGGGCATCGGAATCAACTACTTTACTCCCAGGAGCCGCTCAAAGCACAATCTCTTAGAAGATTCACTCTTCTTGTACTTAAGTCAGCATGTGCCTTTTGTATTTTATCCCGATGCCATTTCTATGTTTCACAGTCAATGTCAAGGTCCAATGGATACAGTAAACATCCACTGATGCATCGGAATCTAATTCTGGTCTCCCAGGAGCCGATCAAAGCACAAACACTTAGAAGATTCACTCTTCGTGTACTTAAGTCGGCATTGTGCCTTTTGTATTCAATCCCTATGCCGTTTCATTGTTTCTTGGTCAATGTGATGGTCCAAGGAATACAGTAAATCTGCACTGGTGCATCGCAATCTACTACTGGTCTCCCAGGAGCAGCTCAAAGCACAAACAATTAGAAGATCCACTCTTCTTGTACTTAAGTTGGCATTGTTCTTTTGTATTCAAACCCGATGCAATTTCTGTGTTTCACGGTCAATGTCAAGTTCAATGGGATACAGTTAACCTCCACTGATGCATCGGAATCTAATTCTGTGCTCCCAGGAGCCGCTCAAAGCACAATCTCTTAGAAGATTCACTCTTCTTGTACTTCAGTCGGCATTGTGCCTTTTATATTTAGTCCCGATGCTATTTCTGTGTTTCATGTTCAATGTGAAGTTCCAAGGGATACAGTAAACCTGCACTGGTGCATCGGAATCTAATGCTGGTCTCCCAAGATACGCTCAACGCACAGAATCTTAGAAGATACACTCTTTTTGTGCTTAAGTCGGCATTGAGCCTTTTGTGTTCAAAGTCGACGGTATATCTGTGTTTCACGGTCAATGTGAATGTCAAACGGATACAGTAAAACTGCACTGATGCATCGGAGTCTAATACTGGTCTAGCAGGAGCCCTTCGGAACACAAACTCTTACAAAATTCACTCTTCTTGTACTTAAGTCGGCATTATGACTTTTGTATTCGATCCTGAAGCAATTTCTCTATTTCATGGTCAATGTGAGTGTCCATAGTACACAGTAAACCGGCACTGGTGCTTCAGAATCTAATACTGGTCACCCAGGAGCCGTTCAAATCACAAACTCATAGAAGATTCACTCTTCTTGAATTTAAGTCGGCATTGTGCCTTTTGTATTCAATCCCGATGCTATTTCTATGTTTCATGATCAATGTGAAGTTCCAAAGGGATACAGTAAACCTGCACCGGTGCATCGGAATCTAATACTGGTCTCCGAGGTGCCACTCTAATCATAAACTCTTAGAAGATTCACTCTTCTTGTATATAAGTCGGCATTGGACCTTTTGTACTCAATGCCATTGCAATTTCTGTGTTCCTTGGTCAATGTGATGGTCCAAGGGATACAGTAAACCTGCACTGGTATGTCGGAATCTAATACTGGTATCCAAGGGCCGCTCAAAACACCAACTCTTTAGAGATACACTCTTTTTATACATAAGTCGGCACTGTGTTTTTTGTATTCAATCCCGATGCAATTTCTGAGCTTCATGATCAATGTGAAGGTCCCAGGGATACAGTTAACCTGCACTGGTGCATCGGAATCAACTACTGGTCTCCCAGGAGCTGATCAAATCACAAACTCTTAGAAAATTCACTCTTCTTGTACTTAAGTCCGCATAGTGCATTTTGTATTCATTCCCGATGCAATTTCTGTGTTTCACGCTCAATGTCATGGTCAAAGGGATAGAGTAAACCTGCACTGGTGCTTCGGAATCTAATACTGGTCTCCCAGAGGCCATTCAAAGCACAAACTCTTAGAAGATTCACTCTTCGTGTACTTAAGTCATCATGTGCCTTTTGTTTTCAACCCGGTGCCAGTTCTGTGTTTTATGGTCAATGTGAAGGTCACATGGATGCAGAACACTAGTACTGATACACCGGAATCTAATACTGATATCCAAGGATCCGATCAATGCACAAACTCTTAGACGTTTCACTCTTCTTGTACTTAAGTCAGCATTGTGCCTTTTCTATTCAATCCTGATGCAATTTCTGTGTTTCTTGGTCAAAATGATGGTCCAGGGGTACTGTAAACCTTCACTTGTATATCGGAATCTAATACTGGTCTCCAAGGGGCCGCTGAAAGCACCAACTCTAGAAAGATTCACTGTTCTTGTACATAAGTTCGCATTGTGTTTTTTGTATTCAATCCCGATGCAATATCTGAGTTTCATGGTCAATGTGAAGGTCCAAGAGATACGGTAAACCTGCACTGGTGCTTCGGAATCAAATACTGGCCTCCCAGGTGCCGATCAAAGCACAAATTCTTCGACGATACACTCTTCTTGTACTTAAGTCGGCATTGTGGCTTTTGTGTTTAATCCCGATGCAATTTCTGTGTTTCATGGTCAATGTGAATGTCCAAGGAATAAAGCAAACCTGCACTGATGCTTCGGAATCTAATACTGGTCTCCCAGGAGACGCTCAAAGCACGAACTATTAGAAGATTCAGTCTTCTTGAACTTAAGTCGGGATTGTGTATTTTGTATACTATTCCGATGCAATTTCTGTGTTTCACGGTCGATTTGAAGCTCCAAGGGATACAGTGAACCTGCACTGGTGCATCGCAATTTAATACTGGTCTCCGAACAGCCGCTCAAAGCACAAACTTTTAGAAGATTCACTCCTCTTGTACTTAAGTTATCATTGTGCCTTTTGTAATCAATCCCGATGCAACTTCTGTGTTTCATGGTATATGAGAAGGTCCAACGGATACAGTAAATCTGCACTGGTGCATCGCAATCTGCAACTGGTCTCCCAGGAGCCGCTCAAAACACAAACTACTAGAAGATGCACTCTTCTTGTACTTAAGTTGGCATTGTTCCTTATGTACTCAAACCCGATGCAATTTCTGTGTTTCATGGTCAATGTCAAGTTCAAAGGGATACAGTAAACCGGCACTGACGCATCGGAATCTAAATCTTTGCTCCCAGGAGCCGCTCAAAGCACAATCTCTTAGAAGATTCACTCTTCTTGAACTTAAGTCGGCATTGTGCCTTTTATATTTAATCCCGATGCTATATCTGTGTTTCATGTTCAATGTGAAGTTCCAGGGGATTCAATAAACCTGCACTGGTGCATCGGAATCTAAAACTGGACTCCCAAGATCCGCTCAAAGCACAAACTATTAGAAGATGCACTCTTCTTGTAATTAAGTTGGAATTGTTCCTTTTGTACTCAAACCAAATGCAATTTCTGTGTTTCACGGTCAATGTCAAACTCATAGGGATACAGTAAACCGGCACTGATGCATCGGAATCTAAATCTTTGCTCCCAGGAGCCGCTCAAAGCACAAATTCTTAGATGACTCACTCCTCTTGTACTTAAGTCGGCATTGTGCCTTTTGTATTCAAACCCGATGCAATTTCTGTGTTTCACGGTCAATGTGAAGGTCAAAGGGATACAGTAAAAATGCACTGATGCATCGGAGTCCAATACTAGGCTAGCAGGAGCCGCTCGGAGCAGAAATTTTTACAAAATTTACTCTTCTTGTACTTAAGTCGGCATTGTGCTTTTGTATTCAATCCTGACGCAATTTCTGTATTTCATGGTCAATGTGAACGTCCATAGGATACAGTAAACCTGCACTGGTGCTACACAATCCAATACTGGTCACCCAGGAGCCGTTAAAAGCACAAACTCACAGAAGATTCACTATTCTGGTATTGAAGTCGGCATTGTGCCTTTTGTATTCAATCCCGATGCTATTTCTATGTTTCTTGGTCAATGTGAAGTTCCAAGGGATACAGTAAACCTACACTGGTGCATCGGAATCTAATACTGGTCTCCAAGGAGCCACACAAAACAAAAACTCTTAGAAGATTCACTCTTCTTGTATATAAGTCGGCATTGTGAATTTTGTATTCAATCCGGTTGCATTATCTGTGTTCCTTGGTCAATGTGATGGTCCAAGGGTTACAGTAAACTTGCACTGGTATAACGGAATTTAATACTGGCCTCCAAGGGGCCGCTGAAAACCCCAACTCTTTAGAGCTTCACTCTTCTTGTACATAAGTCGGCAATTTGTATTTTGTATTCAATCCCGATGCAATTTCTAAGTTTCATGGTCAATGTGAAGGTACAAGAGACACAGCAAACCTGCACTGGTGCATCGGAATCTACTACTGGTCTCCCAGGAGCTGATCAAATCACAAACTCTTAGAAAATTCACTCTTCTTGTACTTAAGTCCGCATAGTGCATTTTGTATTCATTCCCGATGCAATTTCTGTGTTTCACGCTCAATGTCATGGTCAAAGAGATAGAGTAAACCTCCACCGATGCATCGGAATCCAATTCTGGTCTCCCAGGAGCCGCTCAAAACACAAACCCTTAGAAGATTCACTCTTCTTGTACTTAAGTCGGCATTGTGCCTTTTGTATTCAATCCCGACGCAATTTCTATGTTTCGTGGTCAATGTGTAGTCCCAAGGGATACCGTGAAACAGCACTGGTGCATCGGAATCTAATACTGGTCTCATAGGAGCTACTCAAAGCACAATCTCTTAGGAGACCCACTCTTCTTGTACTTAAGTCGGCATTGTAGTTTTTGTGTTTAATCCAGATGAAATGTCTGTGTTTCATGGTCAATGTGAAGGTCCGAGGAATACAGCAAACCTGCACTGATGCTTCGGAATCTAATACTGGACTCCCAGGAGACGCTCAAAGCACGAACTCTTAGAAGATTCACTCTTCTTGTGCTTAAGTCGGCATTGTGCATTTTGTATACAATTCCGATGCTATATCTGTATTTCATGGTCGATGTGAAGGTCCAAGGGATACAGTAAACCTGCACTGGTGCATCGGAATCTAATTCCGGTCTCCCAAGAGCCGCTCAAAGCACAAACTCGTAGAAGATGCACTCCTCTTGTACTTAAGTTGGCATTGTTCCTTTTGTATTCAAACCCGATGCAATTTCTGTGTTTCACGGTCAATATGAACGTCAAAGGGATACAGTAAACCTCCACTGATGCATCGGAATCTAATACTGGGCTCCCAGGAGCCGCTCAAAGCACAAACTACTAGAAGATTCACTCTTCTTTTACTTAAGTTGACATTGTGACTTTTGTATTCAAAGCCGATGCTATTTCTGTGTTTCACGGTCAACGTCAATGTCAAAGGGATACAGTAAACCTGCACTCGTGCATCGGAATCTAATACCGGTCTCCCAGGAGCCGCTAAAACCAAAACTCATACAAGAACCACTCTTCTTGTACTTAAGTTAGCATTGTGCCTTTTGTGTTCAAACCCGACGCAATCTGTGTGTTTCACGCTCAATGTCAATGTCAAAGGGATTGAGTAAACCTCCACCGATGCATCGGAATTTAATTCTGGTCTCCCGGGAGCCTCTCAAAGCACAAACTCTTAGAAGATTCACTCTTCTTGTACTTAGGACAGTATTGTGCATTTTATATTCAATCCCGATGCAATTTCTGTGTTTTATGGTAAATGTGAAGGTCCAAGGGATACAGAAAAACCTGCACTGGTGCATCGCAATCTAATACTGGTCTATCAAGAACCGCTCAAAACCTAAACTCTTAGGAGATTCACTCTTCTTGTACTTAAGTCAGCATTCTGCATTTTGTATTCAATCCCGATGCAATCTCTGTGTTTCATTGTCAATATGAAGGACCAAGGGATACAGTAAAAATGCACTCGTGCATCGGAATCTAATACTGGTCTCCCAGGAGCTCCTCAAAGCACAAACTCATAGAAGAAGCACTCTTCTTGTACTTAAGTCGGGATTGTGCCTTTTGTATTTAATCCCGATGCTATATCTGTGTATCATGGTCAATGTGAAGTTCCAAGGGACACAGTAAACGTGCACTGGAGCATCGGAATCTAATACTGGTCTCCCAAGATCCTCTCAACGCACAGACTCTTAGAAGATGCAATCTTCTTGTAGTTAAGTCGGCATTGTGCCTTTTGTATTCAAACCCGATGCAATTTCTGTGTTTCACGGACAATGTGGAGGTCAAAGGGATACAGTAAAACTGCACTGATGCATCGGAGTCTAATGCTGGTCTAGCAGGAGCCGCTCGGAGCACAAACTCTTACAAAATTCACTCTTCTTGTACTTAAGTCGGCATTGTGTTTTTTTGTATTGAATCCCAATGCTATTTCTGAGTTTCATGGTCAATGTGAAGGTCCAAGGGATACAGTAAACCTTCACTGGTGCATCGGAATCTACTACTGGTCTCCCACGAGCTGCTCAAAGCACAAACTCTTAGCAGATTCACTCTTCTTGTACTTAAGTTGACATTGTGACTTTTGTATTCAAAGCCGATGCTATCTCTGTGTTTCACGATCCACGTCAAGGTCAAAGGGATACAGTAAACCTGCACTCGTGCATCGGAATCTAATACCGGTCTCCCAGGAGACGCTAAAAGCAAAACTCATAGAAGAACCACTCTGCTTGTACCTAAGTTGGCATTGTGCCTTTTGTATTCAAACCCGACGCAATTTGTGTGTTTCACGCTCAATGTCAATGTCAAAGGGATTGAGTAAACCTCCACCGATGCATCGGAATTTAATTCTGGTCTCCCTGGAGCCTCTCAAAGCACAAACTCTTAGAAGATACACTCTTCTTGTACTTAAGAGAGTCTTGTGCATTTTATATTCAATCCCGATGCAATTTCTGTGTTTTACGGTAAATGTGAAGGTCCAAGGGATATAGTAAACCTGCACTGGGGCATCGCAATCTAATACTGGTCTATCAAGAACCGCTCAAAGCCTAAACTCTTAGAAGATTCACTCTTCTTGTACTTAAGTGGGCATTGTGCATTTTGTATTCAATCCCGATGCAATCTCTGTGTTTCATGGTCAATATGAAGGACCAAGGGATACAGTAAAAATGCACTCGTGCATCGGAATCTAATACTGGTCTCCCAGGAGCTCCTCAAAGCACAAACTCATAGAAGAAGCACTCTTCTTGTACTTAAGTTGGCATTGTGCCTTTTGTATTCAAACCCGATGCAATATCTGTGTTTCACGGACAACGTGAAGGTCAAAGGGATACAGTAAAACTGCACTGATGTATCGGAGTCTAATACTGGTCTAGCAGGAGACGCTCAGAGCACAAACTCTCAGAAGATTCACTCTTCTTGTACTTATGTCGGGATTGTGCATTTGGTAATCGATCCCGATGCAATTTCTATGTTTCATGGTCAATATGAAAGTCCAAGGCATACAGTAAACCTGCACTGGTTCATCGGAATCTATTACCGGTCTCCCAGGAGCCGCTCCAATCACAAACTCTTAGAAGATTCATTCTTCTTGTACTTAAGTCGGCTTTGTGCCTTTTGTATTCAATCCCGATGCAATTTCTGTGTTCCTTGGTCAATGTGATTGTCCAAGGGATACATTAAACCTGCACTGGTATCTCGGAATCTAATACTGGTCTCCAAGGGGCACTGAAAGCACTAACTCTTGGAAGATTCACTCTTCATGTACATAATTCTGCATCGTGTATTTGTATGCCATCCCGATGCAATTTCTGTGTTTCATGGTCAATGTGAAGGTCCAAGGGATACAGTAAACCTGCACTGGTGCATCGCAATCTACTACTGATCTCCCAGGAGAAGCTCAGAGCACAAATTCTTAGAAGATTCACTCGTCTTGTACTTAAGTCGGCATTGTGCCTTTCGTCTAATATCCCGATGCAATTTCTGTGTTTCACGGTCAATATGAAGGACCAAGGGATAAATTAAAAATGCACTCGTGCATCGGAATCTAATACTGGTCTCCCAGGAGCCGTTCAAAGCACAAACTCTTAGAAGACTCACTCTTCTTGTACTTAAGTCGGCATTGTGACTTTTTTTTTCAATCCCGATGCTATTTCTATGTTTCAAGGTCAATGTGACGTTCCAAGGGATACAGTAAACCTACACTGGTGCATCGGAATCTAATACTGGTCTCCGAGGAGCCACTCAAAGCACAAACTCTTAGAAGATTCACTTCTCTTGTACTTAAGTCGGCAGTGTTTCTTTTGTATTCAATCCCGATGCAATATCTGTGTTCCTTGGTCAATGTGATGGTCCAAAGGATACAGTTAACCAGCACTGGTATATCGGAATCTAGTACTGATCTCCAAGGGGCCGCTGAAAGCACCAAATCTTGGAAGATTCACTCTTCTTATACATAAGTCGGCATTGTGTTTTTTGTATTCAATCCCGATGCATTTCTGTGTTACATGGTCAATGTGAAGGTCCAAGGGATACAGTAAACCTGCACTCGTGCATCGGAATCTAATACCGGTCTCCCAGGAGACGCTAAAAGCACAAACTCATAGAAGAACCACTCTTCGTGTACTTAAGTTGGCATTGTGCATTTTGTATTCAAACCCGACGCAATATGTGTGTTTCACGCTCAATGTCAAGGTCAAAGGGATAGAGTAAACCTCCTCCGATGCATCGAAATTTAATTCTGGTCTCCCAGGAGCCTCCCAAAGCACAAACTCTTGGAAGATTCACTCTTCTTGTACTTAAGACAGCATTGTGCATTTTATATTCAATCCCGATGCAATTTCTGTGTTTTACGGTAAATGTGAAGGTCCAAGGGATACAGTAAACCTGCACTGGTGCATCGCAATCTAATACTGGTCTATCAAGAACCGTTCAAAGCCTTAACTCTTAGAAGATTCACTCATCTTGTACTTAAGTCGGCATTGTGCCATTGTAGTCAATCCCGATGCAATCTTTGTGCTTCATGGTCAATATGAAGGACCAAGGGATACAGTAAAAATGCACTCGTGCATCGGAATCTAATACTGGCCTCCCAGGAGCTCCTCAAAGCACAAACTCATAGAAGAAGCACTCTTCTTGTACTTAAGTTGGCATTGTGCCTTTTGTATTCAAACCCGATGCAGTTTCTGTGTTTCACGGACAACGTGAAGGTCAAAGGGATACAGTAAAAATGCATTGATGTATCGGAGTCTAATACTGGTCTAGCAGGAGACGCTCAGAACACAAACACTCAGAAGATTCACTCTTCTTGTACTTATGTCGGGATTGTGCATTTCGTAATCAATCCCGTTGCAATTTCTGTGTTTCATGGTCAATATGAAAGTCCAAGGCATACAGTAAACCTGCACTGGTTCATCAGAATCTATTACCGGTCTCCCAGGAACCGCTCCAATCACAAACCCTTAGAAGATTCACTTCTCTTGTACTTAAGTCGGCTTTGTGTCTTTTGTATTCAATCCCGATGCAATTTCTATGATTTATGCTCAATGTGAAATTCCAAGGCATACAGTAAACCTGCACCAGTGCATCGGAATCTAATACAGGTGTAACAAGTTCCGCTCAAACCACAAACTCTTAGAAGACTCCCTTTTCTTGTACTTAAGTCGGCATTGTGACTTTTTTATTCAATCCCGATGCTATTTCTATGTTTCATGGTCAATGTCACGTTCCAAGGGATACAGTAAACCTGCACTGGTGCGTCGCAATCTACTACTGATCTCCCAGGAGAAGCTCAGAGCACAAATTCTTAGGAGATTCACTCTTCATGTACTTAAGTCAGCATTGTGCCTTTCGTCTTCAATCCTCAGGCAATTTCTGTGTTTCATGGTCAATATGAAGGACCAAGAGATACAGTAAAAATGCACTCGTGCATCGGAATCTAATACTGGTCTCCCAGGAGACGCTCAAAGCACAAACTCATAGAAGATGCACTCTTCTTGTACTTAAGTTGGCATTGTGCTTTTGTATTCAAACCCGATGCAATTTCTGTATTTGACGGTCAATGTCAAGGTCAAAGGGACAGAATACACCTCCACTGATTCATCGTAATCTATTTCTGGTCTCCCAGGAGCCGCTCAAAGCACCAACTCTAGGAAGATTCGCCCATCTTATACTTAACCCGACATTGTGCATTGTGTATTCAATTCCGATGCAATTTCTGATTTTCGTGGTCAGTGTGAAAGTTCAAGTCATACAGTAAACCTGCACTGGTTCATCGGAATCTAATACTGGTCGCCCAGGAGCAGCTCAAAGCACAAACCCTTAGAAGATTCACTCTTCTTCTACTTAAGTCGGCTTTGTGCCTTTTGTATTCAATCCCGATGCAGTTTCTGTGTTCCTTGGTCAACGTGATGGTCCATGGGATACAATAAACCTGCACTGGTATTTCGGAATCTAAAACTGGTCTCCCAGGGGCCGCTGAACGCACCAACTCTTGGAAGACTCACTCTTCTTATACATAAGTCGGCATTGTGTTTTTTGTAATAAATCTCAATGCAATATCTTTGTTTCACGGTCAACGTCAAGGTCAAAGGGATACAGTATACCTGCACTGGTGCATCGGAATCTAATACTGGTCTCCCAAGATCTCCTCAAACACAGACTCATAAAAGATACACTCTTCTTTTGTTTTAGTCGGCATTGTGCCTTTTGAAGTCAATCGCGATGCAATATCTGTGTTTCATGGACAATGTGAAGGTCCAAGGGATACAGTAAACCTCCACTGGTGCATCGGAATCTACTACTGGTCTCCCAGGAGCTGCTCATAGCACAAACTCTTAGAAGATTCACTCTTCTTGTACTTAAGTCGGCTTTGTGCATTTTGTATTCAATCCCCATGCAATTTCTGTGTTTCATGGTCAATATGATAGTCCAAGGCATACAGTAAACCTTCACTGGTTCATCGGAATCTAATACTGGTCTCCCAGGAGAAGCTCAAATCACAAACACTTAGAAGATTCACTCTTCTTGTACTTAATTCGGCATAGTGCCTTTTGTATTCAATCCCGATACAATTTCTGTGTCTCATGGTCAATATGAACGACCAAGGGTTACAGTAAACCTGCACTACTGAATCGCTATCTACTACTGCTCTCCCAGGATAAGCTCAAAACACAAATTCATAGAGGATACACTCTGATTGAACTTAGGTTGCCATTGTACATTTTGTAATCAATCCCGATGTAACATCTGTGTTTCATGGCCAATGTGAAGGTCAAAGGGATCCAGTAAACCTGCACTTGTTCATCGGAATCTAATACTGGTCTCACAGGAGACGCTCAAAACACAAACCCATATAAGACCCACTCTTCTTGTACTTAAGTTGGCATTGTGCCTTTTGTATTCAAATCCGATTCAATTTCCGTGTATCTAGGTCAATGTCAAGGTCAAATGGATACTCTAAAACACTAATGATGCATCGGAATCGAAATCTGGTCTCCCTGGAGCCGCTCAAAGCACAAAATCTTAGAAGATTCACTCTTATTGTACTTAAGTCAGCTTTGTGACATTTGTATTCAATCCCGATGCTATCTCTATGTTCCATGGTCAATGTGAAGTTCCAAGGGATACAGTAAACCTGCACTGGTGCATCGAAATCTAATACTGGTCTCCGAGGAGCCACTCAAAGCACAAACTCTTAGAGGATTCACTCCTCTTGTACTTAAGTCGGCATTGTGCCTTTTGTATTCAATCCCGATGCAATTTCTGTGTTTCATGGTCAATGTGAAGGTCCAAGGGATACAGTAAACCTGCACTGGTGCATCGGAATCTACTACTGGTATCCCAGGAGCTGCTCATAGCACAAACTCTTAGAAAATTCACTCTTCTTGTACTTAAGTCGGCTTTGTGCATTTTGTATTCAATCGCGATGCAATTTCTGTGTTTCATGGTCAATATGAAAGTCCAAGGCATACAGTAAACCAGCACTGGTTCAACGGAATCTAATACTGGTCTCCCAGGAGCCGCTCAAAGCACAACCTCTTAGAGGATTCAATCATCTTGTACTTAAGTTGGCATTGTGCGTTTTGTATTCTATCCCGATGCAATTTATGAGTGTCTTGGTCTATGTGACGGTCCAAGGGATACAGTAAACCTGCAATGGTGCATCGGAATCTAATACTGGTCTCCCAGGAGCCAGTCAGAGCAGAAACTCTTTGAAGATTCCCTCTTCTTGTACTTAAGTCGGCATTGTGCATTTTGTATTCAATCCCGACGCAATTACTGTGTTTCTTGGTCAATGTCAAGGTCCAACGGTTACAGTTAACCTGCAATGGTGCATCGGAATCTAATTTTGGTCTCCCAAGATCCGCTCAACGCACAGACTCTTAGAAGATACACTCTTCTTGTACTTAAGTCGGCATTGTGCCTTTTGTATTCAAACCCGATGCAATTTCTGTGTTTCACAGTCAATGTGAAGGGCAAAGGGAGACAGTTAAACTGCACTCATGCATCGGAGCATAATACTGGTCTAGCAGGAGCCGCTCGGAGCACAAACACTTACAAAATTCACTCTTCTTGTACTTAAGTCGGCATTGTGCCTTTTGTATTCAATCCTGATGCAATTTCTGTATTTCATGGTCAATGTGGATGTCCATAGGATACAGTAAACCTGCACTGGTGCATCAGAATCTAATGCATGACACCTAGGAGCCGTTCAAGCACAAACTCGTAGAAGATTCCTCTTCTTGTATTTAAGTCGGCATTGTCGCTTTTGTATTCAATCCCGACGCTATTTCTATGTTTCATGGTCAATGTGAAGTTCCAAGGGATACAGAAAATCCGCACTGGTGCATCTAAATCTAATACTGGTCTCCTAGGGGCCACTCAAAGCACAAAATCTTAGAAGATTCACTCTTCTTGTCCATAAGTCGGTATTGTGCCTCTTGTATTCAATCCCGTTGCAATATCTATGTTCCTTGGTCAATGTTATCGTCCAAGCGATACAGTAAACCTGCACTGGTATATCGGAATCTAATACTGGTCTCCAAGGGGCCGCTGAAAGCTCCAACTTATTAGTGATTCACTCTTCTTGTACATAAGTCGGCATTGTGTTTTTTGTATTCATTCCCGATGCAATTTCTGAGTTTCATGGTCAATGTGATGGTCCAAGGGATACAGTAAACCTGCACTGGTGCATCGGAATCTACTACTGGTCTCCCAGGAGCCTCTCAAAGCACAAACTCTTAGAAGATTCACTCTTCTTGTAATTAAGTCGGCAGTGTGCCTTTTGTATTCAATCCCGATGCAATTTCTGTGTTTCATGGTCACTGTCAAGGTACAAGGGATACAGTAACACTGCAGTGGTGCATCGAAATCTAATACTGGTCTCCCCGGAGACGCTCAAAACACAAACTTATAGAAGATTCACTATTCTTGTACATAAGTCGGCATTGTGCATTTTGTATCCAAACCCGACGCAATTTCTGTGTTTCACGGTCAACGTCAAGGTCAAAGGGATACAGTAAACCAGCACTCGTCCATCTGAATCTAATACCGGTCTCCCTGGAGACGCTAAAAGCACAAACTCATAGGAGAACCACCCTTCTTGTACTTAAGTTGGCATTGTGCCTTTTGTATTCAAACCCGATGCAATTTCTGTGTTTCACGCTCAATGTCAAAGTCAAAGGGATTGAGTAAACCTCCACTGATGCATCGGAATCTAATTCTGGTCTCCTAGGAGCCCCTTAAATCACAAACCCTTAGAAGATTCACACTTCTTGTACTTAATTCGGCGTTGTGCATTTTGTATTCAAACCCGATGCAATTTCTGTGTTTCACGGACAATGTAAAGGCCAAAGGGATACAGTAAAACTGCACTGATGTATCGGAGTCTACTACCGGTCTAGCAGGAGACGCTAAGAGCACAAACTCTTAGAAGATTCACTCATCTTGTACTTATGTCGGGATTGTGCATTTGGTATTCAATCCCCATGCAATTTCTGTGTTTGATGGTCAATATGAAAGTCCAAGTCATACAGTAAACCTGCACTGTTTCACCGGAATCTTATACTCGTCTCCCAGGAGCCGCTCAAAGCACAAACTCTTAGAAGATTCACTCTTCTTCTACTTAAGTCGGCTTTGTGCCTTTTGTATTCAATCCCGATGCAGTTTCTGTGTTCCATGGTCAACGTGATGGTCCAAGGGATACAATAAACCTGCACTGGTATTTCGGAATCTAAAACTGGTCTCCAAGGGGCCGCTGAACGCACCAACTCTTGGAAGACTCACTCTTCTTATACATAAGTCGGCATTGTGTTTTTTGTAATAAATCTCAATGCAATTTCTGTGTTTCACGGTCAACGTCAAGGTCAAAGGGATACAGTATACCTGCACTGGTGCATCGGAATCTAATACTGGTCTCCCAAAATCTCCTCAAACACAGACTCATAAAAGATACACTCTTCTTTTGTTTTAGTCGGCATTGTGCCTTTTGAAGTCAATCGCGATGCAATATCTGTGTTTCATGGACAATGTGAAGGTCCAAGGGATACAGTAAACCTCCACTGGTGCATCGGAATCTACTACTGGTCTCCCGGGAGCTGCTCATAGCACAAACTCTTAGAAGATTCACTCTTCTTGTACTTAAGTCGGCTTTGTGCATTCTGTATTCAATCCCCATGCAATTTCTGTGTTTCATGGTTAATATGAAAGTCCACGGCATACAGTAAACCTTCACTGGTTCATCGGAATCTAATACTGGTCTCCCAGGAGAAGCTCAAATCACAAACACTTAGAAGATTCACTCTTCTTGTACTTAAGTCGGCATAGTGCCTTTTGTATTCAATCCCGATACAATTTCTGTGTCTCATGGTCAATATGAACGACCAAGGGTTACAGTAAACCTGCACCACTAAATCGCTATCTACTACTGCTGTCCCAGGATAAGCTCAAAACACAAATTCATAGAGGATACACTCTGATTGAACTTAGGTTGACATTGTACATTTTATAATCAATCCCGATGTAACATCTGTGTTTCATGGCCAATGTGAAGGACAAAGGGATCCAGTAAACCTGCACTTGTTCATCGGAATCTAATACTGGTCTCACAGGAGACGCTCAAAACACAAACCCATAGAAGACCCACTCTTCTTGTACTTAAGTTGGCATTGTGCCTTTTGTATTCAAATCCGATTCAATTTCCGTGTATCTTGGTCAATGTCAAGGTCAAATGGATACACTAAAACACTAACGATGCATCGGAATCGAAATCTGGTCTCCCTGGAGCCGCTCAAAGCACAAACTCTTAGAAGATTCACTCTTATTGTACTTAAGTCAGCTTTGTGACATTTGTATTCAATCCCAATGCAATCTCTATGTTTCATGGTCAATGTGAAGTTCCAAGGGATACAGTAAAACTGCACTGGTGCATCGAAATCTAATACTGGTCTCCGAGGAGCCACTCAAAGCACAAACTCTTAGAGGATTCACTCCTCTTGTACTTAAGTCGGCATTGTGCCTTTTGTATTCAATCCCGATGCAATTTCTGTGTTTCATGGTCAATGTGAAGGTCCAAGGGATACAGTAAACCTGCACTGGTGCATCGGAATCTACTACTGGTATCCCAGGAGCTGCTCATAGCACAAACTCTTAGAAAATTCACTCTTCTTGTACTTAAGTCGGCTTTGTGCATTTTGTATTCAATCGCGATGCAATTTCTGTGTTTCATGGTCAATATGAAAGTCCAAGGCATACAGTAAACCAGCACTGGTTCATCAGAATCTAATACTGGTCTCCCAGGAGCCGCTCAAAGCACATACACATAGAGGATTCTCTCTTCATGTACTTAAGTCGGCTTATGTGCCTTTTTTATTCAATCCCGATGCAATTTCTGTGTTCTTTGGTCAATGTGATGGTCCAAGGGATAAAGTAGACCTGCACTGGTATATCGGAATTTAAAACTTGTCTCCAATGGGCCGCTGAAAGCACCAACTCTTGGAAGATTCACTCTTCTTATAGATAAGTCCGCATTGTGTTTTTTGTATTCAATCCCGATGCAATTTCTGTGTTTCACGGTCAATGTGAATGTCCAAGGAATACCGTAAACCTTCACTGGTGCATCGGAATCTAATACAAGTCTCCAAGGGGCCGCTGAGAGGACAATGTCTTCCAAGATTCACTCTTCTTGTACGTAAGTCTGCATTGTGTTTTTTGTATTCAATTAAGATGCATTTTATGTGTTTCATGGTCAATGTGAAGGTCCAAGGGATACAGTAAACCTACGCTGGTGCATCGGAATCTAATACTGGTCTCCAAGGGGCCTCTGAAAACACAAACTCTTGGAAGATTCACTTTTCTTGTACATAAGTCATCATTGTGTTTTTTGTATTCAGTCGCAATGCAATTTCTGTTTTTCATTGTAAATGCGAAGGTCCGAGGGATATAGTAAACCTCCGCTGGTTCATTGGAATCTGATACTGGTCACCCAGGAGCCGCTCAAAGCATAAACACTTAGAAGATTCACTCTTCTTGTACTTAAGTCGGCATTATGCCTTTTGTATTCAAGCGGAATGCCATTTCTGAGTTTCATAGTCAATGTGAAGGACCAAGGGATTCAGTAAACCAGCACTAGTGCATCGGAATCTAATACTGGTCTCCCAAGAGACGCTCAAAGCACAAACTCATAGAAAATTTACTCTTCTTGTACTTAGGTTGGCATTGTGCCTTTTGTAGTCAATCCCGATGCAACTTCTGTGTTTAATGTTCAATGTGAAGGTCCAAAGATTACAGTTAACCTGCACTGATGCATCGTAACCTAATACCGGTCTCGCAGGGGCCGCTCAAAGCAAAAACTCTTATATGATTCATTCTTCTTGTATTAAAGTCGGCATTCTGCCTTTTGAATTCAATCCCGATGCAATTCCTGTGTTTCATGGTCAATGTGAAGACCCAAGGGATACTGTAAACCTGCACTGGTGCATCGCAATCTACTACTGGTCTCCCAGGAGCCTCTCAAAGCACAAATTCTTAGAAGATTCACTCTTCTTGTAATTAAGTCGGCAGTGTGCCTTTTGTATTCAATCCCGATGCAATTTCTGTGTTTCATGGTCAATGTGAAGGTACAAGGGATACAGTAACACTGCAGTGGTGCATCGAAATCTAATACTGGTCTCCCCGGAGACGCTCAAAACACCAACTTATAGAAGATTCACTATTCTTGTACATAAGCCGGCATTGTGTTTTTTGTATTCAGTCCCGATGTAATTTCTGTTTTTCATGGCAATGTGAAGGTCCAAGGGATAGAGTAAACCTGCTCTGGTTCAACGGAATCTAATACTGGTCTCCCAGGAGCCGCTCAAAGCACAACCTCTTAGAGGATTCAATCATCTTGTACTTAAGTTGGCATTGTGCGTTTTGTATTCTATCCCGATGCAATTTATGAGTGTCTTGGTCTATGTGACGGTCCAAGGGATACAGTAAACCTGCACTGGTGCATCGGAATCTAATGCTGGTCTCCCAGGAGCCAGTCAGAGCAGAAACTCTTTGAAGATTCCCTCTTCTTGTACTTAAGTCGGCATTGTGCATTTTGTATTCAATCCCGACGCAATTACTGTGTTTCTTGGTCAATGTCAAGGTCCAACGGTTACAGTTAACCTGCAATGGTGCATCGGAATCTAATTTTGGTCTCCCAAGATCCGCTCAACGCACAGACTCTTAGAAGATACACTCTTCTTGTACTTAAGTCGGCATTGTGCCTTTTGTATTCAAACCCGATGCAATTTCTGTGTTTCACAGTCAATGTGAAGGGCAAAGGGAGACAGTTAAACTGCACTCATGCATCGGAGCATAATACTGGTCTAGCAGGAGCCGCTCGGAGCACAAACACTTACAAAATTCACTCTTCTTGTACTTAAGTCGGCATTGTGCTATTTGTATTCAATCCTGATGCAATTTCTGTATTTCATGGTCAATGTGGATGTCCATAGGATACAGTAAACCTGCACTGGTGCATCAGAATCTAATACATGACACCCAGGAGCCATTCAAGCACAAACTCATAGAAGATTCCTCTTCTTGTATTTAAGTCGGCATTGTCGCTTTTGTATTCAATCCCGACGCTATTTCTATGTTTCATGGTCAATGTGAAGTTCCAAGGGATACAGAAAATCCGCACTGGTGCATCTAAATCTAATACTGGTCTCCAAGGGGCCACTCAAAACACAAAATCTTAGAAGATTCACTCTTCTTGTCCGTAAGTCGGTATTGTGCCTTTTGTATTCAATCCCGTTGCAATATCTATGTTCCTTGGTCAATGTTATCGTCCAAGCGATACAGTAAACCTGCACTGGTATATCGGAATCTAATACTGGTCTCCAAGGGGCCGCTGAAAGCACCAACTTATTAGTGATTCACTCTTCTTGTACATAAGTCGGCATTGTGTTTTTTGTATTCATTCCCGATGCAATTTCTGAGTTTCATGGTCAATGTGATGGTCCAAGGGATACAGTAAACCTGCACTGGTGCATCGGAATCTACTACTGGTCTCCCAGGAGCCTCTCAAAGCACAAACTCTTAGAAGATTCACTCTTCTTGTAATTAAGTCGGCAGTGTGCCTTTTGTATTCAATCCCGATGCAATTTCTGTGTTTCATGGTCAATGTGAAGGTACATGGGATACAGTAACACTGCAGTGGTGCATCGAAATCTAATACTGGTCTCCCCGGAGACGCTCAAAACACAAACTTATAGAAGATTCACTATTCTTGTACATAAGTCGGCATTGTGCATTTTGTATCCAAACCCGACGCAATTTCTGTGTTTCACGGTCAACGTCAAGGTCAAAGGGATACAGTAAACCTGCACTCGTCCATCGGAATCTAATACCGGTCTCCCTGGAGACGCTAAAAGCACAAACTCATAGGAGAACCACACTTCTTGTACTTAATTCGGCGTTGTGCATTTTGTATTCAAACCCGATGCAATTTCTGTGTTTCGCGGACAATGTAAAGGCCAAAGGGATACAGTAAAACTGCACTGATGTTTCGGAGTCTACTACCGGTCTAGCAGGAGACGCTAAGAGCACAAACTCTTAGAAGATTCACTCTTCTTGTACTTATGTCGGGATTGTGCATTTGGTATTCAATCCCGATGCAATTTCTGTGTTTGATGGTCAATATGAAAGTCCAAGTCATACAGTAAACCTGCACTGGTTCACCGGAATCTTATACTCGTCTCCCAGGAGCCGCTCAAAGCACAAACTCTTAGAAGATTCACTCTTCTTGTACTTAAGTCGGCTTTGTGCATTTTGTATTCAATCCCGATGCAATTTCTGCGTTCCTTGGTCAATGTGATGGTCCAAGGGATACAGTAAACCTGCACTGGTATATCGTAATCTAAAACGGGTCTCCAAGGGTCCGCTGAGAGCACCAACTCTTTGAAGATTCACTCTTCTTATACTTAAGTCGGCATTGTGTTTTTTGTATTCAATCCTGATGCAATATCCGTGCTTCATGGTCAATGTTAAGGTCCATGGGATACAGTAAACCTGCACTGGTGCAACGGAATCCACTACGTTTATCCCAGGAGCCGCTCAAAGCACAAACTCTTAACACATTCACTCTTCTTGTACTTAAGTCGGCATTGTGCCTTTTGTATTCAATCCCGATGCAATATCTGTGTTTCTTGGTCAATGGGATGGTCCAAGGGATACAGTAAACCTGCACTGGTATATCGGAATCTAATACTGGTCTCCAGGGAGCCACTGAAAGCACCATCTCTTAGAAGCGTCACTCTTCATGTACATAAGTCGGCATCGTGTTTTTTGTATTCAATCCCGATGCAATCTCTGTTATTCATGGTCAATGTGAAGGTCGAAGGGATACAGTAAACCTACACTGGTGCATCGCGATCTACTACTGGTCTCCCAGGAGCCGCTCAAAGCACAAACTCTTAGAAGATTCACTCTTCTTGTACTTAACTCGGCATTGTGCCTTTTGTATTCAATCCCGATGCAATTTCTCTGTTTCATAGTTATTATGAAGGACCAACGGATACAGTAAAAATGCTCTCGTGCATCGGAATCTAATACTGGTCTGCCAAGAGAGAGGCTCAAAGCACAAACACATAGAAGATGCACTCTTCTTGTACTTAAGTTGGCATTGTGCTTTTTGTATTCAAACCCGATGCAATTTCTGTATATCACGGTCAATGTCAAGGTCAAAGGGATAGAGTAAACCTGCACTGATGCATCGGAATCAAATTCTGGTATCCGAGGAGCCGCTCAAAGCAGTAACTCTTGGAAGAAATACTCTTCTTGGACTTAAGTCGGCATTGTGCATTTTGTATTCAATCCCAAAGCAATTTCTGATTTTCATTGTCAATGTGAAAGTCCAAGGCATACAGTAAACCGGCTCTGGTTCATCGGAATCTAATACTGGTCTCCCAGGAGCCGCCCAAAGCACAAATTATTGGAAGATTCACTTCTTGTACTTACGTCGGCTTTGTGCCTTTTGTATTCAATCCTGACGAGTTTTCTGTATTTCATGGCCAATGTGATTGTCCAAAGGATACAGTAAAACTGCATTGGTGCATCAGAATCTACTACTGGTCACCCAGGAGACGTTCAAAGCACAAACTCTTAGAAGATTCACTCTTCTTACACTTAAGTCAGCATTGTGCCATTTGTATTCAATCCCGATGCTATTTCTACGTTTCATGGTCAATGTGAAGTTCCAAGGGATACAGTAAACCAGCACTGGTGCATCGAAATCTAATACTGGTCTCCGAGGAGCCACTCAAAGCACAAACTCTTAGAAGATTCACTCTTCTTGTCCTTAAGTCGGCATTGTGCCTTTTCTATTCAAACCCGATGCAATTTCTATGTTCCTTGGTCAATTTGATGGTCCAAGGGCTACAGTAAACCTGCACTGGTATATCGGACTCTAAAACTGGTCTCCAAGGGGCCGCTGAAAGCACCAAGTCTTGGAAGATTCACTCTTCTTATACATAAGTTCGCATTGTGTTTTTTGTATTCAATCCCGATGCAATTTCTGTGTTTCATGGTCAACCTCAAGGTCAAAGGGATGCAGTAAACCTGCATTGGTGCACCGGAATATAATACTGGTCTCCCAAGATCTACTCAAATGACAGACTCTTAGAAGATACACTCTTCTTTTACTTTAGTCGGAATTATGCCTTTTGTATTCAATCCCGATGCAATTTCTGTGTTTCATGGACAATGTGAAGGACCAAGGGATACAGAAAACCTCCGCTGGTGCATCGGAATCTACTACTGATCACCCAGGAGCTGCGCAAAACACAAACTCTTAAGAGATTACCTCTTCCTGTACTGAAGTCGGCAATGTGCCTTTTTTATTCAATCATGATGCAATTTCTGTGTTTCATGGTCAATGTGAAAGCCCTAGGGATACAGTAAACCTACACTGCTGAATCGCTATCTACTGCTTGTCTCCCAGGATCCGCTCAAAGCTCAAATTCATAGAGGATTCACTCTTCTTGTACTTAGGTAGGCATTGTACATTTTGTAATCATTGCCGATGCAATTTCTGTGTTTCATGGTCAATGTGAAGGTCCAAGGGATGCAGAAAACCTGCACTTGTGCATCGGAATCTAATACTGGTCTCAAAGGAGACGATCAAAACACAAACCCATAGAAGATCCACTCTTCTTGTACTTAAGTTGGCATTGTGCCTTTTGTATTCTAACCCGATTCATTTTCCGTGTTTCTAGGTCAATGTCAAGGTCTAATGGATACAGAAAAACACAACTGATGCATCGGAATCTAAATCTGGTCTCCCAGGAGCCGCTCAGAGCACGAACTCTTAGAAGATTCACTCTTCTTGTACTTAAGTCGGCATTGTTCCTGTTGTATTCAATCCCGATGTAATTTATGACTCTCATGGTCAATGTGAAGGGCAAAGGAATACAGTAAATCTGCACTGATGCATCGAAATCTAATACTGTTCTCCCAGGAGCCGCTCAAAGCACAAACTCTTAGAAGATTTACTCTTCATGTACTTAAGTCGGCATTGTGGGTTTTGTGTTTCATGGTCAATGTGAAGGCCCAAGGGATACAGTTAACCTGCACTGGTGCATCGGAAACTACTACTGGTCTCCCAGGAACCTCTCAAAGCACAAAATCTTAGAAGATTCACTCTTCTTGTACTTAAGTCGGTATTGTGCCTTTTGTATTCAATACCGATGCAATTTCTGTGTTTCTTGGTGAATGTGAAGGTCCAAGTGATTCAGTATGTGGTGTCACTGCCAGACACCACACTTGCTAGGTGGTAGCTTAAATCGGCCACGGTCCATTTAGTACATGTCGGACCCTCGTGTCGCCACTGTGAGATTACAGACCTAGCGCCACCACAAGGCAGGTCTCGATATACGATAGAGCACTTGCCCCAGTTCTACGACGACATTGCTAGCGACAATACGGACGATGCCTTCCTCTCATTTGCCGAGAGACAGTTAGAATAGCCTTCTGCTTAGTCCATGGCTATGACCTATCAAGGCGCCATTAGCCTTACCTAGTTTGAGAGTATCGTATAAATGTCTCAAGAAGAACGCTATATTCATCAAAGAATAAAAGTTAAGTATAAAGCAGCTACGTACTTTTCTTGCTACCATTCAATAGTTATCCAGTTCCAGATTTGACGTCAGTCGTCGTGTGTGTACGCGTGCCTTTCTTTTGGCTCCCTTCTCAGTGTGGCGTAGCAAGCTTGTTACGCCACAACACAGTAAACGTGCAGCGGTGGTTCGGAATCTAATACTGTTCTCCCAGGAGACCCTCAAAGTAGAAACTCATAGAAGATCCACTCTTCTAGTACTTAAGTTGGCATTGTGCCTTTTGTATTCAATCCCGATGCAATTTCTGTGTTTCATGGTCAATGTGAAGGTCCAAGGTATACTGTAAACCTGCACTGGAGCATGGGAATACAATACTGGTCTCCCAAGATCGGCTCAACGCACAGACTCTTAGGAGATACACTCTTCTTGTACTTTAGTCGGCAATTTGCCTTTTGTATTCAATCCCGATGCAATTTCTGTGTTTCGTGGTCAATGTGAAGGTCCAAGGAATACAGTAAACCTGCACTGGCGCATCGTAACCTACTACTGGCCTCCCAGAAGCCGCTCAAAGCACAAACTCTTAGAAGATTCACTCTTCTTGTACTTAAGTCGGCATTGTGCATTTTGTATTCAATCCCGATGCAATTTCTGTGTTTCATGGTCTATGTGAAGGTCCAAGGCATCCAGTAAAGCTACACTGGTGCATCGGAATCTAATACTGGTCTTCCAGGAGCCGCTCAAAGCACAAACTCTTGGAAGATTCACTCTTCTTGTACTTAAGTTGGCATTGTGCCCTTTGTTTTCAAACCCAATGCAAGATCTGTGTTTCATGGTCAATGTGACGGTCAAATGGACACAGTAAACCTGTACTGGTGCATCGGAATCTAATACTGGTCTCCATGGGGCTGCTCAAAGCACGATCTCTTGGCCGATTCACTCTTCTTGTACATAAGTCAGCATTGTGCCTTTTGTATACAATCCCGATGCAATTTCTGTGTTTCATGATCAATGTGAAGGTCCAAGGGATACAGTAAACCTGCACTGGTGCATCGTAATCTAATACTCGTATCACAGGAGCTCGCTCAAATCACAAACTCTTAGATGATTCACTCTTCTTGTACTTAAATCGGCATTGTGCTTTTTCTATTCAATCCCGATGCATTATCTGTGTTTCATGGTCGATGTGGAGGTCCAAGGGATACAGTAAACCTGCACTGGTGCATCGGAATCTAATACTGGTTTCCCAGGAGCCACTCAAAGCACAACCTCTTAGATGATTCACTCTTCTTGTACTTAAGTAGCATTGTGCATTTTGTATTCAATCCCGACGCAATTTCTGTGTTTCTTGGTCAATGTCAAGGTCCAAGGGTTACAGTAAACCTGCACTAATGCATCGGAATCTAATACTGGTCTCCCAGGTGCCGCTGAAAGCATAAACTCTTTGAAGATTCACTCTTCTTGTACTTAAGTCGGCATTGTGCCTTTTGTGTTCAATCCGAATGCAATTTCTGAGTTTCATGGTCAATGTGAAGGTCCAAGGGATTCAGTAAACCAGCACAAGTGCATCGGAATGTAATACTGGTCTCCCAAGAGCCGCTCAAAGCACAAACTCATAGAAGATTCACTCTTCTTTTACTTAGGTTGGCATTGTGCCTTTTGTAGTCAATCCCGATGCAACATCTGTGTTTAACGTTCAATGTGAATGTCAAAAGAATACAGTAAACCTGCACTAATGCATCGTAACCGAATACCGGTCTCGCAGGAGCCGCTCAAAAGCAAAAACTCTTATATGATTCATTCTTCATGTACTTAAGTCGGCATTCTGCCTTTTGGATTCAATCGCGATGCAATTTCTGTGTTTCATGGTCAATGTGAAGGTACAAGGGATACAGTAACACTGCAGTGGTGCATCGAAATCTAATACTGGTCTCCCAGGAGACGCTCAAACACAACCTCATAGAAGATTCACTCTTCTTGTACATAACATCTACATCTACATCTACATCCATACTCCGCAAGCCACGTGACGATGTGTGGCGGAGGGTACCTTGAGTACCTCTATCGGTTCTCCCATCTATTCCATCCTCATATTGTTCGTGGGAAGAAGGATTGTCGGTATGCCTGTGTGTGGGCTCTAATCTCTCTGAGATTATCCTCATGCTCTCTTCGCAAGGTAAACGTTGGAGGGAGCAATATACTGCTTGACTCTTCGGTGAAGGTATGTTCTCGAAACTTTGACAAAAGCCCGTACCGAGCTATTGAGCGTCTCTCCTGCATAGTCTTCCACTGGTGTTTACCTATCATCTCCGTAACGCTTTCGCGATTACTAAATGATCCTGTAACGAAGCGTGCTGCTCTCCGTTGGATCTTCTCTATATCTTCTATCAACCCTACCTGGTACGGATCCCACACTGCTGAGCAGTATTCAAGCAGTGGGCGAACAAGCGTACTGTAACCTACTTCCTTTGTTTTCGGATTGCATTTCCTTAGGATTCTTCCAATGAATCTCAGTCTGGCATCTGCTTTACCGACGATCAACATTATATGATCATTCCATTTTAAATCACTCCTAATGCGTACTCCCAGATAATTTATCGTATTAACTGCTTCCAGTTGCTGACCTGCTATTTTGTAGCTAAATGATAAAGGATCTATCTTTCTTTGTATTCGCAGCACATTACACTTGTCTACATTGGGATTCAATTGCCATTCCCTGCACCATGCGTCAATTCGCTGCATTTCAGTACAATTTTCCATTGTTACAACCTCTCGATACACCACAGCATCATCTGCAAAAAGCCTCAGTGAACTTCCGATGTCATCCACCAGGTCATTTATGTATATTGTGAATAGCAACGGTCCTATGACACTCCCCTGCGGCACACCTGAAATCACTCTTACTTCGGAAGACTTCTCTCCATTGAGAATGACATGCTGTGTCGTCCTGTTATCTAGGAACTCCTCAATCCAATCACACAATTGGTCTGATTGTCCATATGCTCTTACTTTGTTCATTAAACGACTGTGGGGAACTGTATCGAACGCCTTGCGGAAGTCAAGAAACACGACATCTACCTGTGAACCCGTAACTATGGCCCTCTGAGTCTCGTGGACGAATACCGCTAGCTGGGTTTCACATGACCGTCTTCTTCGAAACCCATGCTGATTCCTACAGAGTAGATTTCTTGTCTCCAGAAAAGTCATTATACTCGAACACAATACATGTTCCAAAATTCTACAACTGACTGACGTTAGAGATATAAGTCTATAGTTCTGCACATCTGCTCGACGTCCATTCTTGAAAACGGGGATGACCTGTGCCCTTTTCCAATCCTTTGGAACGCTACGCTCTTCTAGAGACCTACGGTACACCGCTGCAAGAAGGGGGGCAAGTTCCTTCGCGTACTCTGTGTAAAATTGAACTGGTATCCCATCAGGTCCAGAGGCCTTTCCTCTTTTGAGCGATTTTAATTGTTTCTCTATCCCTCTGTCGTCTATTTCGATATCTACCATTTTGTCATCTGTGCGACAATTTAGAGAAGGAACTACAGTGCAATCTTCCTCTGTGAAACTACTTTGGAAAAAGGCATTGTGTATTTTGTATTCAGTCCCGATGTAATTTCTGTTTTTCATGGCCAATGTGAAGGTCCAAGGGATAGAGTAAACCTGCGCTGGTTCATCGGAATCTAATACTGGTCTCCCAAGAGCCGCTCAAAGCCAAAACTCTTAGAGGATTCACTCTTCTTTTACTTAAGTCGGCATTGTGCATTTTGCATTCAATCCCGACGCAATTTCTGTATTTCTTGGTCAATGCCAAGGTCCAAGGGTTACAGTAAACCCGCACTGGTGCATCGGAATCTAATACTGGTCTCGGAGGGGCCGCTGAAAGCACAAACTCTTGGAAGATTCACTTTTCTTGTACTTAAGTCGGCATTGTGCCTTTTGTATTCAATCCCAATGCAATTTCTGAGTTTCATGGTCAATGTGAAGGTCCAAGGAATACTGTAAACCCTCACTGGTGCATCGGAATCTAATACAAGTCTCAAAGGGGCCGCTGAAAGGACAATGTCTTGCAAGATTGACTCTTCTTGTACATAAGTCATCATTGTGTTTTTTGTATTCAATCCCGATGTAATTTCTGTTTTTCATGGTAAATGTGAAGGTCCAAGGGATACAGTAAACCTGCGCAGGTTCATCGGAATCTAATACTGCCTACCAGGAACCGCTCAAAGCACAAACTCTTAGAAGATTCACTCTTCTTGTACTTAAGTCGGCATTGTTCCTGTTGTTTTCAATCCCGATGCAATTTCTGACTTTCACGATCAATGTGAAGGGCAAAGGTATACAGTAAATCTTCACTGACGCATCGTAATCTAATACTGTTCTCCCAGGAGCCGCTCAAAGCAAAAACTCTTAGAAGATTTACTCTTCTTGTACTTAAGTCGGCATTGTGCATTTTGTATTCAATCCCGATGCAATTTTTGTGTTTCATGCTAAATGTGAAGTTCCAAGGGATGCAGTAAACCTGCAGTGGTGCATCGGAATCTACTACTGGTCTCCCAGGAAACTCTCAAAGTACTAAATTTTAGAAGATTCACTCTTCTTGTACTTAAGTCGGCATTGTGTCTTTTGTATTCAATACTGATGCAATTTCTGTGTTTCATGGTCAATGTGAAGGTCCAAGTGATTTAGTAAACATGCAGTGGTGGTTCGGAATCTAATACTGGTCTCCCAGGAAACGCTAAAAGTACAAACTCATAGAAGATCCACTCTTCTTGTACTTAAGTTGGCATTGTGCTTTTTGTATTCAATCCCGATGCAATTTCAGTGTTTCATGGTCAATGTGAAGGTCCAAGGGAGACAGTAAACCTGCACTGGTGCATCGGAATCTAATACTGGTCTCCCAGAAGCCGCTCAAAGCACAAACTCTTAGTGGATTCACTCTTCTTGTACTTAAGTCGGCATTGTGCATTTTGTATTCAATCCCGATGTAATTTCTGACTTTCGCGATCAATGTGAAGGGCAAAGGTATACAGTAAATCATCACTGATGCATCGTAATCTAATACTGTTCTCCCAGGAGCCGCTCAAAGCAGAAACTCATGGAACATTCACTCTTCTTGTACTGAAGTTGTCATTGTGCCTTTTGTTTTCAAACCCGATGCAACATCTGTGTTTAACGGTCAATGTGACGGTCAAATGGACTCAGTAAACCTGTACTGATCCATCGGATTCTAATACTGGTCTCCATGGGGCTACTCAAAGCACAAACTCTTGGACGATTCACTCTTCTTGTACATAAGTCGTAATTGTGCCCTTTGTATACAAACCCGATGTAATTTCTGTGTTTCATGATCAATGTGAAGGTCCAAGGGATACAGTAAACCTGCACTGGTGCATCGTAATCTAATACTCGTATCACAGCAGCTCGCTCAAATCACAAACTTTAAGATGATTCACCCTTCTTGTACTTAAGTCGGCATTGTGCTTTTTGTATTCAATCCCGATGCATTTTCTGTGTTTCATGGTCAATGTGAAGGTCCACGGGATACAGTAAATCTGCACTGGTGCATCGCAATCTAATACTGGTCTCCCAGGAGCCGCTCAAAGCAAAACTCCTCGAGGATTCCCTCTTCTTGTACTTAAGTCGGCATCGTGCGTTTTGTATTCTATCCCGATTCAATTTCTGTGGTTCATGGTCAATGTGAAGGTCCAAGGGATACAGTAAACCAGCACTGGTGCATCGGAATCTAATACTGGTCTCCCAGGAGCCACTCAGAATACAAACACTTAGAAGATTCACTCTTCTTGTTCTTAAGTCGGCATTGTGCATTTTGTATGCAATCCCGACGCAATTCCTGTGTTTCTTGGCCAATGCTAAGGTCCAAGGGGTACAGTGAACCGGCACTGGTGCATCGGAATCTAATACTGATCTCCAAGGGGCCGCTGAGAGCACAAACTCTTGGAAGATTCACTTTTCTTGTACATAAGTCGGCATTTGCCTTTTGTATTCAATCCTAATGCAATTTCTGAGTTTCATGGTCAATGTGAAGGTCCAAGGGATTCAGTAAACCTGCACTACAGCATCGGAATTTGACACTAGTCTCCCAAGAGCCGCTCAAAGCACAAACTCATAGAAGATTCACTCTTCATGTACTTAGGTTGGCATTGTGCCTTTTGTAGTCAATCCCGAAGCTACATCTGTGTTTAAGCACAAAATCAAGTACGATTCATTCTTCTTGTACTTGAGTCGGCATTCTGACTATTGTATTCAATACCGATGCAATTTCTGTATTTTATGGTCAATTTGATGGCCCAAGGGATACAGTAAACCTGCACTGGTGCATCGCAATCTACTACTGGTCTCCCAGGAGCCGCTCAAAGAACAAATTCTTAGAAGATTCACTATTCTTGTAATTAAGTCGGCATTGTGCATTTTGTATACAATCCCGATGCAATTTCTGTGTTTCATGGTCAATGTGGAGGTACAAGGGATACAGTAACACTGCAGTGGTGCATCGAAATCTAATACTGTACTCCCAGGAGACGCTCAAAGAACAAACTCTTAGATGATTCACTCTTCTTGTACTAAAGTCGGCATTGTGCCTTTTGGTTCAATACTGATGCAATTGCTGTGTTTCGTGGTCAATGTGAAGGTCCAAGTGATACAGTAAACATGCAGTGGTGGTTCGGAATCTAATACTGGTCTCCCAGGAGACGCTCAAAGTATAAACTCATAGAAGATCCACTCTTGTTGTACTCAAGTCGGCATTGAGCTTTTTGTATTCAGTCCCAATGCCACATCTGTTTTTCATGGTCAAGGTGAAGGTCCAAGGGATACAGTAAATCTGCGCTGGTTCATCGGAATCTAATACTGGTCTCCAAGGAGCCGCTCAAAGCATTAACTCTTAGAAGATTCACTCTTCTTGTACTTAAGTCGGCATTGTGACTTTTGTATTCAATCCCAATGCAATATCTTTGTTTCATGGTCAGTGTGAAGGTCCAAGGTACACAGTAAATCAGCACTGGTGCATCGGAATCTAATACTGGTTTCCCAAGAGCCGCTCAAAGCACAAGCTCAAAGAAGATTCACTCTTCTTGTACTTAGGTTGGCATTGTGCTTTTGTAGTCAATCCCGATTTACCTTCTGTGTTTAATGTTCAATGTGAAGGTCAAAAGAATACAGTAAACCTGCACTGATGCATCGTAACCTAATACCGGTTTCGCAGGAGCCGCTCAAAGCAAAAACTCTTATATCATTCATTCTGCTTGTACTTAAGTTGGCATTCTGCCTTTTGGATTCAATCCCGATGCAATTTCTCTGTTTCATGGTTTATGTGAAGGCTCAAGGGATACGGTAAACCTGCACTGGTGGATCGCAATCTACTACTGGTCTCCCAGGAGCCGCTCAAAGCACAATTTCTTAGAAGATTCACTCTTGTTGTAATTAAGTCGGCATCGTGCCTTTTGTATTCCATCCCGATGCTATATCTGTGTTTCATGGTCAATGTGACGGTACAAGGGATACAGTAACACTGCAGTGGTGCATCGAAATCTAATAATGGTCTCCCAGGGGACGCTCAAAACACAACCTCATAGACGATTCACTCTTCTCGTACATAAGCCGGCATTGTGTTTTTTGTATTCTGTCCCGATGTAATTTCTGTTTTTCGTGGGCAATGTGAAGGTCCAAGGGATAGAGTAAAACTGCGTTGGTTCATCGGAATCTAATACTGGTCTCCCAGGAGCCGCTCAAACCACAAACTCTTCGAAGATTCACTCTTCTTGTACTTAAGTCGGCATCGTGCGTTTTGTATTCTATCCCGATTCAATTTCTGTGTTTCATGGTCAATGTGAAGGTCCAAGGGATACAGTAAACAGGCACTGGTGCATCGGAATCTAATACTGGTCCCCCAGGAGCCACTCAGAGCACAAACACTTAGAAGATTCACTCTTCTTGTACTTAAGTCGGCATTGTGCATTTTGTATTCAATCCCGATGCAATTTCTGTGTTTCGTGGTCAATGTGAAGGTCCACGGTATACAGTAAACCTGCACTGGTGCATTGGAATCTAATAGTCGTCTCCAAGGGGCCGCTGAAAGCCCAAACTCTTGGAAGATACACTTTTCTTGTTCATAAGTCGGGATTGTGTTTTTTGTATTCAGTCCCGTCGCAATTTATGTTTTTCATGGTCAATGTGAAGGTGCAAGGGATACAGTAAACCTGCGCTGGGTCATCGGAATCTAATACTGGTCTCCCAGGAGCCCCTCAAAGCATTAACTCCTAGAAGATTCACTCTTCTTGTACTTAAGTGGGCATTGTGCCTTTTGTATTCAATCCCGATGCAATTTCTGTGATTCACGGTCAATTTGAAGGTCAAAACGATACAGTAAACCTGCACTCATGCATCGTAATCTAATACTGGTCCAGAAGGAATCGCTCAATGCACAAACTCAAGCCTGATTTCTTCTTCTTGTACCTAAGTCGGCATTCTGCCTTTAGTATTCAATCCCGATGCAATTTCTGTGTTTCATGGTCAATGTGAAGGCCCAAGGGATACAGTAAGCCTCCACTGGTGCATCGCAAACTACCACTGGTCTCCCAGGACACGCTCAAAGCACAAACTCATAGAAGATTCACTCTTCTTGCACTTAGGTCGGCAATGTGCCTTTTGTATACAAACATTATGCAATTTCTGTGTTTCACGGTCAATGTGAAGGTCAAAGGGATGCAGTAAAAATGCACTGATGCATCGGAGTCTAAATCTGGTCTTGCAGGAGCCGCTCAAAGCACAACCTCTTAGAAGATGCACTCCTCTTGTACTTAAGTCGGCATTGTGCATTTTCTACTCAATACCGATGCAATTTCAGTGTTTCATGGTCAATGTGAAAGTCCAAGGGATACAGTAAACCTGGACTGGTGCATCGGAACCTAATACAGGTCTCCCAGGTGCCGCTCAAAGCGCATACTCTTAGAAGTTTCACTTTTCTTGTACCTAAGTCGGTATTGTGCCTTTTATGTTCAATCCCATGGCAATTTCTGAGTTTCATGTTCAATGAGAAGGTCCAAGGGATACAGTAAACCTGCACTGGCGCATCGGAATCAAATACTGGTCTCCGAGGAGCCGCTCGAAGCACAAATTCTTTGAAGATTCACTCTTCTTGTACTTAAGTCGGCATTGTGCCTTTTGTATTCAATACCGATGCAATTTCTGTGTTTCATGGTCTTTGTGAAGGTCCAAGGGATACAGTAATTCTGCAGTGGTGAATCGGAATCTAACACCGGTCCCTCAGGAGAAGCCCAAAGCACAAGATCATAGAGGGCCCACTCTTCCTGTACTTGAGTTGGCATTGTGCATTTTGTATTCAAAAACGATGCAATTTTGTGTTTCACGATCAATGTCAAAGTCAGAGAGATACAGTAAATCTCCACTGATGCATCGGAATCTAATTCTGGTCTCCCAGGAGCCGCTCAAAGCACAAACTCTTAGAAGATTCACTCTTCTTGTACTTAGGTCAGCATTGTGAATTTTGTAGTCATTCCAGATGCAATTTATGAGTTTCATGGTCAATGTGAAGGTCCAAGGGATTCAGTAAACCTGCACTGGTGCATCGCAATGTACTACTGGTCTCCCAGGAGGCGCTCAAAGCACAAATTCTTAGAAGATTCACTCTTCTTGTAATTAAGTCGCCATTGTGCCTTTTGTATTCAATCCCGATGCAATTTCTGTGTTTCACAGTCAATGTCATAGTCAAAGGAATACAGGAAACCACTACTGATGCATCGGAATCTAATTCAGGTCTCCTAGGAGCCGCTCAAAGCACAAAATCATAGAAGATTCACTCTTCTTGTACTTATGTCGGCATTGTGCATTTTGTATTCAATCCCGATGCAATTTCTGTGCTTCATGGTCAATGTGAAAGTCCAATGGATACAGTAAACCGGGACTGGAGCATCGCAATCTAATACTGGTCGCCCAGGAGCCACTCAAAGCACAAACCCTTTGAAGATTCACTCTTCTTGTACCCAAGTCGCCATTCGGCGTTCTGTATTCAATCCCAATGCAATTTCTCAGTTTCGTGGTCAATGTGAAGGTACAAGGGATACAGTAAACTTGCACTGTCGCATTGGAATCTAATACTGGTCTCCCAAGAGCCACTCAAAGCACAAACTCTTAGAAGATTCACTCTTCTTGTACTTTAGTCGGCATTGTGCATTTTGTATTCGATCCCGACGCTATTTCTGTGTTTTTTGGTCAATGGGAAGGTCCATGGTATACAGTAAACCTGCACTGGTGCGTCGGAATCTAATACTGGTCACCAAGGCGCCGCTGAAAGCACAAACTCTTGGAAGATTCACTCTTCTTGTACATAAGACGGCATTGTGTATTTTGTATTCAGTCCCGATGCAATTTCTGTTTTTCATGGTTAATGTGAAGGTTCAAGGGAAACAGTAAACCTGCGCAGGTTCACCGGAATCTGATTCTGGATCTCCCATGAGCTACGCAAAGCACAAACTCTTAGGAGATTCACTCTTCCTTGTACTTAAGTCGGCATTGTGCCTTTTGTATTCAATCTCGATACTAATTTCTCAGATTCATGGTCAATGTGAAGACCGAAGGGATACAGGAAGACTGCGCTGGTGCATCGCAATCTACTACTGGTCTCCCAGGAGCGGCTCAAAGCACAAATTCTTAGAAGATTCACTCTTCCTGTAATGAAGTCAGAATTCTGCATTCTGTATACAATCCCGATGCTATTTCTGTGTTTCGTGGTCAATGTGAAGGTCCAAGGTATACAGTAAACCTACACTGGTGCATCGGAATCTAATACTGGCCTCCCAAGATCCGCTCAAAACACAGACTCTTAGATGATACACTCTTCTCGTACTTAAGTCGGCTTTGTGCCTTTTGTATTCAATCCCGATCCTATTTCTGTGTTTCACGGTCAATGTAACGGTCAAAGAGATACTGTAAAACTGCACTGATGCATCGGAGACTAATTCTGGTCTAGCAGGAGCCGCTCAAAGCACAAACTCTTCGAAGATTCACTCGTCTTGTACTTAAGTCGGCTTTGTGCATTTTGTATTCAATCCCGATGGAATTTCTGTGTTGCATGGTCAATGTGAAAGTCCAAGGGATACAGTAAATCTACACTGGTGCATCGGAATCTAATACTGGTCTCCGAGGAGTCCCTCAAACCACAAACACTTAGAGGATTCACTCTTCTTGTACTTAAGTCGGCTTTGTGCGTTTTGTATTCAATCCCGATGCAATTTCTGTGTTTCATGGTCAATGTGAAGGTCCAAAGGATACAGTAAACCTGCACTGGTGCATCGGAATCTAATACTCGTCTCCAAGGGGCCGCTGAAAGCACAAACTCATAGAAGATTCACTCTTCTTGTACTTAAGTCGGCATTGTGCCTTTTGTATTCAATCCCGATGTAATATCTTTATTTCACAGTCAATGAGAATATCCAAGGTATACAGTAAACCTGCACTAGTGCATCGGAATCTAATACTGCTCTCCCAGGAGCCACTAAAAGTCGGCATTGTGCCTTTTGTATTCAATCCCGATGCAATTTCTGTGTTTCACGGTCAATGTGAAATTCAAAGGGATGCAGTAAAACTGTACTGATGCTTCGAAATCTAGTACTGGTCTCCCAGGAGCCAGTGAAGGCACAAACTCATAGAAGATTCACTCTTCTTGTACTTAAGTCGGCATTGTGACTATTGTATTCAATCTCGATACTATTTCTCAGATTCATGGTCAATGTGAAGACCGAAGGGATACAGGAAGACTGCACTGGTGCATCGCAATCTACTACTGGTCTCCCAGGAGCGGCTCAAAGCACAAATTCTTAGAAGATTCACTCTTCCTGTAATGAAGTCAGAATTCTGCATTCTGTATACAATCCCGATGCTATTTGTGTGTTTCGTGGTCAATGTGAAAGTCCAAGGGATACAATATACCTGCACTGGTGCATCGGAATCAAATACTGGTCTCCCAAGATCCGCTCAAAGCACAGACTCTTAGAAGATACGCTCCTCTCGTACTTAAGTCGGCATTGTGCCTTTTGTATTCAAACCCGATGCAAATTCTGAGTTTCACGGTCAAGGTGAAGGACAAAGGGATACATTAAAACTGCACTGATGAATCGGAGTCTAATACTGGTCTAGCAGGAGCCGCTCAAAGCACAAACGCTTAGAAGATTCACTGTGCTTGTACTTAAGTTGGCATACTGCAATTTGTATTCAATCCCGATGCAATATCCGTGTTTCATGGTCAATGTCGAAGTCCAAGGGATACAGTAAATCTGCACTGGTGAATTAGAATCTAATTGTGGGTTCCCAGGAGAAGTTCGAAGCACAAACTCTTAGTAGATTCCCTCTTCTTGTCCTTAAGTCGGCATTTGCCTTTTGTATTCAATCCCTATGCAATTTCTGCGTTTCTTGGCCAATGTGATGGTCCAAGGGATACAGTAAACCTGCATTAGTGCATCGGAATTTAATACTGGTCTTTCAGGAGACGCTCAAACCACAAACTCTTCGGAGACTCACTCTTCTTGTAGTTAAGTCGGGATTGTGCGTTATGTATTCAATCCCGATTCAATTTCTGTTTTTCATGGACAATGTGAAGGTCCAAGGGATACAGTAAACCGGCACTGGTGCATCGGAATCTACTACTGGTCCCCAAGGAAGCGCTCAAAGCCCCAACTCTCACAAGATTCACTCTACTTGCACTTAGGTCGGCATTGTGCCTTTTGTATTCAATACCGATGCAATTTCTGTGTTTCATGGTCAATGTGAGGGTCCAAAGGATACAGTAAATCTGCACTGGTGCATCGGAATCTAATACTGGTCTCCCAGGAGACGCTCAAAGCACAAACTCATAGAAGATTCACTCTTCTTGTACTTAAGTCGGCATTGTGCCTTTTGTATTCAATCCCGAGGCAATATCTTTATTTCACAGTCAATGCGAAGATCCAAGGTATACAGTAAACCTGCACTGGTGCATCGGAAACTAATACTGCTCTCCCAGGGGCCACTAAAATCACAAACTCTTAGAAGATCCACTCTTCTTGTACTTAAGTTGGCATTGTGCATTTTGTATACAATCCCGACGCAATTTCTGTTTTTCTTGGTCAATGGTAAGGACTAAGGGATATAGAAAACCAGCACTGGAACATCGGAATCTAATACTGGTCTCCAAGGGGCCGCTGAAACACAAACCCTTGGAAGATTCATTCTTCTTGTACATAAGTTGGCATTGTGTTTTTTGTATTCAATCCCGATGCCATTTCTGTTTTTCATGGTCAATGTTAAGGTCCAATGGATACAGTAAACCAGCACTGGTGCATCGGAATCTAATACTGGCCACCCAAGAGCCGCTCAAACCACAAACTCTTAGAAGATTCACCCTTCTTATACTTAATTCGGCATTGTGCCTTTTGTATTCAATCCCGATGCAATTTCTCTGTTTCTTCGTTAATGTGTTGGACCAAGGGATACAGTAAACCTGCACTGGTGCATCAGAATCTAATACTGGTTTCCCAAGAGCCACTCAAAACACAAACTCTTAGAAGATTCACGCTTCTTGTACTTAAGTCGGCAATGTGCCCTTTGTATTCAATCCCGATGCAACTTCTGTAATTCATGGTCATTGTGAAGGTCCAAGGGATACAGTAAACCTGCACTGGTGCATCGGAATCTACTACTGGTCCCCCAGGAAGCGCTCAAAGCACAAACTCTCACAAGATTCACTCTACTTGCACTTAAGTCGGCATTGTGCCTTTTGTATTTAATACCTATGCAATTTCTGTGTTTCATCGTCAATGTGAACGTCCAAGGGATATAGTAAACCTGCACTGGTACATTGGAGCCTAATACTGGTCTCCCAAGAGCCGATCAAAGCACAAACTCATAGAAGATTCACTCTTCTTGTACTTAAGTCGGCATTGTGCCTTTTATATTCAATCCCTAGGCAATACCTTTATTTCACAGTCAATGCGAAGATAAAAGGTATACAGTAAACCTGCACTGGTGCATCGGAAACTAATACAGCTCTCCCAGGAGCCACTAAAAGCACAAACTCTTAGAAGATCCACTCTTCTTGTACTTAAGTTGGCATTGTGCATTTTGTATACAATCCCGACGCAATTTCTGTTTTTCTTGGTCAATGGTAAGGACTAAGGGATATAGAAAACCAGCACTGGAACATCGGAATCTAATACTGGTCTCCAAGGGGCCGCTGAAAGCACAAACCCTTGGAAGATTCATTCTTCTTGTACATAAGTTGGCTTTGTGTTTTTTGTATTCAATCCCGATGCTATTTCTGTTTTTCATGGTCAATGTTAAGGTCCCATGGATACAGTAAACCAGCACTGGTGCATCGGAATCTAATACTGGTCACCCAAGAGCCGCTCAAACCACAAACTCTTAGAAGATTCACCCTTCTTATACATAATTCGGCATTGTGCCTTTTGTATTCAATCCCGATGCAATTTCTCTGTTTCTTGGTTAATGTGTTGGACCAAGGGATACAGTAAACCTGAACTGCTGCATCGCAATCTAATACTGGTTTCCCAAGAGCCACTCAAAACACAAACTCTTAGAAGATTCACGCTACTTGTACTTAAGTCGGCAATGTGCCCTTTGTATTCAATCCCGATGCAATTTCTGTGTTTCATGGTCAATTTGAAGGTCCAAGGTATACAGTAAACCTGAACTGGTGCATCGGAATCTAATACTGGTCTCCCAAGTTCCGCTCAAAGCACAGACTCTTAGAAGATACACTCTTCATGTACTTAGGTCGGCATTGAGCCTTTAGTATTCAATCCCGATGCATCTTCTGTGTTTCGCGGTCAATGTCAAGGTCAAAGGGATACAGTAAATTTGCACTGATGTATCGGAGACTAATTCTGGTCTAGCAGGAGCCGCTCAAAGCACAAAACGTTAGAAGATTCACTCCTCTTCTACTTAAGTTGGCAATGTGCACTTTGTATTCCATCCCGATGCAATTTCAGTGTTTCATGGCCAATGTGAAGGTCCAATGGATACCGTAAACCTGCACAGGTGCATCGGAAATTAATACTGGTCTCCCAGGAGCCGTTCAAAGTACAAACTCTTTGATGATTCACGCTTCTTGTACTTAAGTCGGCATTTAGGTCTTTGTACTCAATCCCGATGCCATATCTGCGTAACATGGTCAATGTGAAGGTTCAAGGGATACAGTTAACCTGCACTGGTGCATCGGAATCTACTACTGGTCCCCCAGGAGCCGCTCAAAACATAAATTCCTAAAATATTCACTCTTCTTGTACTTACGGCGGCATTGTGCCTTTTGTATACAATCCCGATGCAATTTCTATGTTCCATGGTCAATGTGAAATTCCAAGGGATACAGTAAACCTGCACTTGTGCATCGGCATCTAATACTGGTCTCCCAGGAACCACTAAAAGCACAAACTCTTAGAAGATTCACTCTTCTTGTACTTAAGTTGGCATTGTGCTTTTGTATTCAATCCCGATGCAATTTCTGTGTTTCATGGTAAATGTGAAGGTCCAAGGAATACAGTAAAGCTGCACGGATGATTCGGAATCTAATACTGGTCTCCCAGGAGCCGCTCAAAATACAAACTCTAAGAAGATTCACTCTTCTTGTACTTAAGTCGGCATTGTGCATTTTGTATTCAATCCCAATGCAATTTCTGTGTTTCATGGCCAATGTGAAGGACCAAGGGATACAGTAAACCTGCACCGGTGCATCGGAATCTATTACTGGGCTCCCAAGGGCCGCTCAAAGCACAAACTCTTACAGGATCCACTCTTCTTGTACTTATGTCGGCATTGTGCCCTTTGTATTCAATCCCGATGCAATTTCTGCAATTCATCGTCAATTTGAAGATCCAAGGGATACAGTAAACATGCACTGATGCATCGGAATCTACTACTGCTCCCCCAGGAGCCGCTCAAAGCACAAACTCTTACAAGATTCATACTTCTTGTACTAAATACGACATTGTGCCTTTTGTATTTAATACCTATGCAATTTCTGTGTTTCATGGTCAATGTGAAGGTCCAAGGGATACAGTAAACCTGCACTGGTGAATTAGAATCTAATTCTGGTCTCCCAGGAGAAGTTTGAAGCACAAACTCTTAGAATATTCACTCTACTTGTACTTAAGTCGGCATTTGCCTTTTGTATTCAATCCCTATGCAATTTCTGCGTTTCTTGGTCAATGTGAAGGTCCAAAGGATACAGTAAACCTGCACTGATGCATCAGATTCTAATACTCGCCTCCAAGGGCCGCTGAAAACAGAAACCCTAGGAAGATTCACTCTTCTTGTACACAAGTCAGGATTGAGATTTTTGTATTCAATCCCGACGCAATATCTGTCTTTCATGGTCAATGTGATCGTCCAAGGGATACAGTAAACCTGCACTGGTGCATCGGAATTTAATACTGGTCTTTCAGGAGACGCTTAAACCACAAACTCTTCGGTGATTCACTCTTCTTGTACATAAGTCGGCATTGTGCCTTATGTATTCAATCCCGATTCAATTTCTTTTTTTCATGGACAATGTGAAGGTCCAAGGGATACAGTAAACCTGCACTGCTCCATCGGAAACTAATACTGGTCTCCCAGGAGCCGCTCAAAGCACAAATTCTCAGAAGATTCACCCTTCTTGTACTTAAGTCGGCATTTTGCCTATTGTATTCAATCCTGACGCAATTTCTGTATTTCATGGTCAATGTGAAGGTCCAAGGGATACAGTAAACCTGCACTGGTGAATCGGAATCCAATAGTGGTCTCCCAGGAGCCGTTCAAAGCACAAAATTCTTAGAAGATTTATTCTTCTTGTACTTAAGTCGGCATTGTTCATTTTGAATTAATTCCCGATGCTATTTCTGTGTTTCATGGTCAATGTGAAGGCCCAAGGGATGCAGTAAACCTGCACTGGTGCATCGGAATCTACTACTGGTCTCCCAGGAGCCGCTAAAACACAAATTCTAAGATGATTCACTCTTCTTGTAATTAAGTCGGCATAGTGCATTTTGAATTCATTACCGATGCAATTTCTGTTTTTCATGATTAATATCAACGTCAAAGGGATACAGTAAACCTCCACTGATGCAACGGAATCTAATTCTGGTCTGCCAGGAGCCGCTCAAAGCACAAACTCTTAGAAGATTCACTCTACTTGTACTTAAGTCGCCATTGTGCCTTTTGTATTCAATCCCGATGCAATTTCTGTGTTTCATGGCCAATGTAAAGGTCGAAGGTATACAGTGAACCGGAACTGGGGCATCGCAATCTAATACTGGTCTCCCAAGATCCGCTCAAAGCACAGACTCTTAGAAGATGCACTCTTCATGTACTTAAGTCGGCATTGTGCCTTTAGTGTTCAATCCTGATGCAATTTCTGTGTTTCGCGGACAATGTGAAGGTCAAAGGGATACAGTAAATTTGCACTGTTGCATCGGAGTCTAATTCTGGTCTAGCAGGAGCCGCTCAAAGCACAAACCCTTAGAAGATTCACTCTTCTTGTACCAAAGTCGCCATTGTGAGTTTTGTATTCACTCCCGATGCAATTTCTCAGATTCATGGTCAATGTGAAGGCCCATGGGATACAGTAAGACCTCACTAGTGCATCGCAATCTACTACTGGTCTCCCAGGAGTGGCTCAAAGCTCAAATTCTAAGAGGATTTACTCTTCCTGTAGTGAAGTCGGACTTCTGCCTTTTGTATTCCATCCCGATGCAAATTCTGTGTTTCGTGGTCAATGTGAAGTTCCAAGGTATACAGTAAACCTGCACTGGTGCATCGGAATCTAATACTGGTCTCCCAAGATCCGCTCAAAACACAGACTCTTAGAAGATACACTCTTCTTGTAGTTAAGTAGAAATTGTACCTTTTGTATTCAATCCCGATGCTATTTCTGTGTTTCACGGTCAATGTGACGGTCAAAGGGTCACTGTAAAACTGCACTGATACATCGGAGACTAATTCTGGTCTAGCAGGAGGCGCTCAAAGCACAAACTCTTAGAAGATTCACTCTTCTTGTACTTAAGTCGGCTTTGTGCATTTTGTATTCAATGCCGATGGAATTTCTGTGTAGCATGGTCAATGTGAAAATCCAAGGGATACAGTAAACCTGCACTGGTGCATTGGAATCTAATACTGGTCTCCAAGGAACAGCTCAAAGCACAAACACTTAGAGGATTCACTCTTCTTGTACTTAAGTCGGCTTTGTGCGTTTTGTATTCAATCCCGATGCAATTTCTGTGTTTCATGGTCAATAGGAAGGTCCTAAGGATACAGTAAACCTACACTGGTGCTTCGGAATCAAATACTCGTCTCCAAGGTGCCCGCTGAAAGCACAAACTCTTGGAAGCTTCACTTTTCTTGTACATAGGTCGGGATTGTGTTTTTTGTATTCAGTCCCGATGCAATTTCTCTGTTTCTTGGGCAATGTGTTGGACCAAGGGATACAGTAAACCTGCACTGGTGCATCGGAATCTAATACTGGTCTCCCAAGAGCCGCTCAAAGCACAAACCCTTAGAAAATTCACTCTTCATGTACTTAAGTCGGCATTGTGAACTTTGTATTCAATCCCGATGCAATTTCTGTGTTTCATGGTCAATGTGATGGTCTAAGGGATACTGTAAACCTGCACCGGTGCATCGGAATGTAATACTGGACTCCCATGAGCCGCTCAAAGCACAAACTCATAGAAAATCCACTCTTCTTGTACTTAAGTTGGCGTTGTGCCCTTTGTATTCCATCCCGATGCAATTTCTGTAATTCATGGTCAATGTGATGGTCCTACAAATACAGTAATCCTGCACCGATGCTTCGGAATCTAATACTGGTCTCCCAGGAGCCGCTCAAAGCACAAACACGTAGAAGATTCACTCTTCTTGTACTTAAGTCCGCATTGTGAATTTTGTATTCGATCCCGATGCAATATCTGTGTTTCACGGCCAAGGTGAAGGTCAAGGGAATACAGAAAAACTGCACTGATGAATCGGAGTCTAATACTGGTCTAGCAGGAGCCGCTCAAAGCACAAACGCTTAGAAGATTCACTCTGCTTGTACTGAAGTCGGCATTCTGCAATTTGTATTCAATCCCGATGCAATATCTGTGTTTCATGGTCAATGTCAAAGTCAAAGGGATACAGTAAACCTGCACTGGTGCATCGGAATGTAATACTGGTCTACCAAGAGCCGCTCAAAACACAAACCCTTAGAAGATTCACTCTTCTTGCACTTTAGTCCGCATTGTGCCTTTGTATTCAATCCCGATGCAATTTCAGTGTTTCATGGCCAATGTTAAGGACCAAGGGATACAGTAAACCTGCACCGGTGCATCGGAATCTAATGCTGGGCTCCCAAGGGTCGCTCAAAGCACAAACTCTAAGAAGATTCACCCTACTTGTACTTAAGACGGCATTTTGCCCTTTGTATTCAATCCAGATGCAACTTCTGTTATTGATGGTCAATGTGAATGTCCAAGGGATAAAGTAAACCTGCACTGGTGAATCGGAATCTACTACTGGTCCCCCAGGAGCCGCTCAAAACACAAACTCTTACAAGATTCACTCTACTTGTACTTAAGTCAGCATTGTTCTTTTGTATTTAATACCTATGCAATTTCTGTGTTTCATGGTCAATGTGAAAGTCCAAGGGATACAGTAAACCTGCACTGGTGCATCGGAATCTAATACTGGTCTCCCAAGAGCCTCTCAAATCACAAAGTCATAGAAGATCCACACTTCTTGTCCTTAAGTTGGCATTGTGCCTTTTGTATTCAAACACGATGCAATTTCTGTGTTTCATGGTCAATTTCAAAGTCAAAGGGATACAGTAAACCTCTACTGATGCATCGGAATCAAATTCTCGTCCCCCAGGAGCCGCTCAAATCATAAACTCTTACTGGATTCACTCTTCTTGTACTTACGTCAGCATTGTGCATTTGTATTCAATCCCGATGCCATTTCTATGTTCCATGGTCAATGTGAAATTCCAAGGGATACAGTAAATCTGCACTGGTGCATCGGAATCTAATACTGGTCTCGCAGGAGCCACTTAAAGCACAATATCTTAGAAGATTCACTCTTCTTATAATTAAGTCGTCATTATGAATTTTTTTTTCAATCCCGATGCAATTTCTCTAATTGTTGGTCAAGGTGAATGTCGAAGATATACAGTAACCTGCACTGGTGCATCGGAATCTTATACTGGTCTCCCAAGAGCCGCTCAAAGCACAAACTCTTAGAATATTCACTCTTCTTGTACTTAAGTCGGCATTGTGCTTTTGTATTCAATCCCGATGCAATTTCTGAGTTTCATTGTCAATGAGAAGGTCCACGAAATACTATAAACCTGCACTATTGCATCGAAATCTAATACTGGTATCCCAAGAGCCGCTTAAATCACAAACTCTTAGAAGATTCACTCTTCTTGTACTTAAGTCGGCATAGTGCCTTTTGTATTCAATCCCCAAGCAATATCTGTGTTTCATTGTCAATCTGAGGGTCCAAAGTATACAGTAAACCTGCACTGGTGCATCCGAATCTAATACAGCTCTCTAAGGGGCCGCTGAAAGCACGAACTCTTGGAAGTTTCACTCTTCTTGTACATAAGTCGGCATTGTAATTTTTGTATTCAATCACAATGCAATTTCTGTTTTTCATGGTCAATGAGAAGGTCGAAGGGATACTCTAAACCTGCGCTGGTGAATCGGAATCTAATACTGGTCTCCCAGAAGCCGTTGAAAGCACAAACTCATAGAAGATCACTCTTGTGGTACTTAAGTTGGCATTGTGCACTTTGTATTCAATCCCGATGCAATTTCTGTAATTCATGGTCAATGTGAAGGTCCAAGGGATACAGAAAACCTGCACTGGTGCGTCGGAATCTAATACTGGTCTCCCAAGAGCCGCTCAAAACACAAACTCATAGAAGATCCACTCTTCTTGTACTTAAGTTGGCATTGTGCTTTTTATATTCCCAACACGATGCAATTTCTGTGTTTCATGGTCAATGTCAAAGTCAAAGGGATACATTAAACCTCCACTGATGCATTGGAATCTAATTCTGGTCTCCCAGGTGCCGGTCACAGCAAAAACTCTTAGAAGATTCACTCTACTTGTACTTAAGTCGGCATTGTGCCTTTTGCATTCAATACCGATGCAATTTCTGTGTTTCATTGGCATAGTGAAGGTCCAAGGTATTGAGTAAACCTGAACTGGTGCATCGGAATCTAATACTGGTCTCCCAAGATCCGCTCAAAGCACAGACTCTAAGAAGATACACTCTTCATGTACTTAAATCGGCATTGTGCCTTTGGTATTCAATCCCGATGCAATATCAGTGTTTCGCGATGAATGTGAAGGTCAAAAGGATACAGTAAATTTGCACTGATGCATCGGAGTCTAATTCTGGTGTAGCAGGAGCCGCTCAAAACAAAAACTCTTAGAAGACTCACTCTGCTGCTACTTAAATCGGCATTGTGCGTTTTGTATTCCATCCCGATGCAATTTCTGTGTTGCATGGTCAATGTGGAAGACCAAGGGATACAGTAAACCGGCACTGGTGCCACGGAATGTAATACTGGTCTCCCAAGAGCCGCTCAAAGCACAAACTCTTAGAAGATTCACTCTTCTTGTACTTAAGTCGGCATTGTGCATTTTGTATTCCATCCTGATGCAATTTCTGTGTTGTATTGTCAATGAGAAAGACCAAGAAATAAAGAAAACCGGCACTGGTGCATCGGAATCTAATACTGGTCTCCCAAGAGCCGCTCAAAGCACAAACTCTTAGAAGAGTCACTCTTCTTGTACTTAAGTCGTCATTATGCATTTTGTATTCAATCCCGATGCAATTTCTCTGTTTCCTGGACAAGGTGAAAGTCGAAGGGATACAGTAAACCTGCACTGCTGAATCGGAATCTAATAATGGTCTCCCATGAGCCGCTCAAAGCACAAATTCTCAGAAGATTCACTCTTCTTGTACTTAAGTCGGCATTGTGCCTATTGTATTCAATCCTGACGCAATTTTTGTATTCCATGGTCAATGTGACTGTCCAAAGGATACAGTAAACCTGCACTGGTGCATCACAATTTACTACTGGTCTCCAGGAACAGCACAAATCACAAATTCTTACAAGATTCACTCTCCTTGTACTTAAGTCGGCATTGTGCCTATTGTATTAAATCCCGATGCAATTTCTGTGTTTCATGGACAATGTGAAGGTCCAAGAGATACAGTAAACCTGAACTGGTGCATCGCAATCTACTACTGGTCTCCCAGGAGCCGCTCAAAGCACAAATTCTTAGAAGATTCACTCTTCTTGTAATTAAGTCTGCATAGTGCCTTTTGTATTCGATACCGATGCAATTTCTGTGTTTCGTGGTCAATGTGAAGGTCCAAAGGATACAGTATAACTGCAGTGGTGCATCGGAATCTAATACTGGTCTTCAAGGAGACGCTCAAAGCACAAACTCATAGAAGATTCACTCTTCTTGTACTTAAGTCGGCATTGTGCCTTTTGTATTCATTACCGATGCTATCTCTGTGTTTCATGGCCTAGGTGAAAGTCCAAGGTATACGGTAAACCTGCGTTGGTGCATCGGAATCTAATACTGGTCTCCCAAGAGCCGCTCAAATCACAAACTCTTAGATGATTCACTCTACTTGTACTTAAGTCGGCATTGTGCCTTTTGTATTCAATCCCGATGCAATATCTGTATTTCACGGTCAATATGAAGGTCCAAGGTATACAGTTAACCTGCACTGGTGCATCGGAAACTAATACTGCCCTACCAGGAGCCACTAAAAGCACAAACTCTTAGAAGATTCACTCTTCATGTACTTAAGTCTTCAATGTGCATTTTGTATTCAATCCCGACGCCAGTTCTGTGCTTCTTGGTCAATGTTAAGGTCTAAGGGATATAGAAAACCTGCACTGGTGCATCGGAATTTAAAACCGGTCCCCAAGGTGCCGCTGAAAGCATAAAATCTAGGAAGATTCACTCTTCTTGTACATAAGTTGGCATTGTGTTTTTTTTATTCAATCCCGATGCAATTTCTGTTCTTCATGGTCAATGTTAAGGTCCAATGGAAACAGTAAACCTGTACTGGTGCATCAGAATCTAATACTGGTCACCCAAGAGCTGCTCAAAACACAAACTCTTAGAAGATTCACTCTTCTTGTACTTAAGTCGGCATTGTGCCTTTTGTATTCAATCCCGATGCAAGTTCTGTGTTTCATGGTCAATGTGATGGTCTAAGTGATACTGTAAACCTGCACCGGTGCATCGGAATGTAATACTGGTCTCCCAAGAGCCGCTCAAAGCACAAACTCATAGAAAATCCACTCTTCTTGTACTTAAGTTGGCATTGTGTACTTTGTATTCAATCCCGATGCAATTTCTGTAATTCATGGTCAATGTGATGGTCCTACAAATACAGTAATCCTGCACCGATGCTTCGGAATCTAATACTGGTCTCGCAGGAGCCGCTCAAAACACAAACTCGTAGAAGATTCACTCTTCTTGTACTTAAGTCCGCATTGTGAATTTTGTATTCGATCCCGATGCAATTTCTGTGTTTCACGGTCAAGGTGAAGGTCAAGGGAATACAGAAGAACTGCACTGATGAATCGGAGTCTAATACTGGTCTAGCAGGAGCCGCTCAAAGCACAAACGCTTAGAAGATTCACTCTGCTTGTACTTAAGTCGGCATTCTGCAATTTGTATTCAATCCCGATGCAATTTCTGTGCTTCATGTTCAATGTGAAGGTCTAAGGGATACTGTAAATCTGCACCGGTGCATCGGAATCTAATACTGGTCTCCCAAGAGCCGCTCAAAGCACAAGCTCATAGAAGATCACTCTTGTGGTACTTAAGTTGGCATTGTGAACTTTGTATTCAATCCCGATGCAATTTCTGTAATTCATGGTCAATGTGAAGGTCCAAGGGATACAGCAAACCTGCACTGGTGCGTCGGAATCTAATACTGGTCTCCCAAGAGCCGCTCAAAGCACAAACTCATAGAAGATCCACTCTTCTTGTACGTAAGTTGTTATTGTGCTTTAGTACTCAATCCCCATGCAATTTCTGTATTTCATGGTCGATGTGAAGGTCCAACGAATACAGTAATCCTGCACCGATGCTTCAGAATCTAATACTGGTCTCCGAGGAGTCGCTCAAAACACAAACTCTTAGAAGATTCACTCTTCTTGTACTTAAGTCGGCATTGTGCCTTTTGTATTCAATACCGATGCAATTTCTGTGTTTCATTGTCATAGTGAAGGTCCAAGGTATTTAGTAAACCTGAACTGGTGCATCGGAATCTAATACTGGTCTCCGAAGATCCGCTCAAACCACAGACTCTAAGAAGATACACTGTTCATGTACTTAAGTCGGCATTGTGCCTTTAGTATTCAATCCCGATGCAATAACAGTGTTTCGCGATGAATGTGAAGGTCAAAGGGATACAGTAAATTTGCACTGATGCATCGGAGTCTAATTCTGGTTTAGCAGAAGCCGCTCAAAACACAAATTCTTAGAAGACTCACTCTGCTTTTACTTAAGTCGGCATTGTGCATTTTGTATTCCATCCCGATGCAATTTCTGTGTTGCATGGTCAATGTGAACGACCAAGGGATACAGTAAACCTGCACTGGTGCATCGGAATGTAATACTGGTCTCCCAAGAGCCGCTCAAAGCACAAACCCTTAGAAGATTCACTCTTCTTGCACTTAGGTCCGCATTGTGCCTTTGCATTCAATCCCGATGCAATTTCAGTGTTTCATGGCCAATGTTAAGGACCAAGGGATACAGTAAACCTGCACCGGTGCATCGGAATCTAATGCTGGGCTCCCAAGGGCCGCTCAAAGCACAAACTCTAAGAAGATTCACCCTACTTGTACTTAAGACGGCCTTTTGAACTTTGTATTCAATCCCGATGCAACTTCTGTTATTCATGGTCAATGTGAAGGTCCAAGGGATACAGTAAACCTGCACTGGTGCATCGGAATCTAATACTGGTCTCCCAAGAGCCGCTCAAAGCACAAAGTCATAGAAGATCGACTCTTCTTGTCCTTAAGTTGGCATTGTGCCTTTTGTATTTAAACACGATGCAATTTCTGTGTTTCATGCTCAATTTCAAAGTCAAAGGGAAACAGTAAACCTCCACTGATGCATCGGAATCTAATTCTGGTCTCCCAGGAGCCGCTCAAAGCACAAACTCTTAGAAGATTCACTCTACTTCTACTTAAGTCGGCATTGTGCCTTTTGGATTCAATTCCGATGCAATTTCTTTGTTTCATGGTCAATGTGAAGGTCCAAGGTATACAGTAAACCTGAACTGGTGCATCGGAATTTAATACTGGTCTAACAAGATCCGCTCAAAGCAGAGACTCTTAGAAGATACACTCTTCATGTACTTAAGTTGGCATTGAGCCTTTAGTATTCAATCCCGATGCAATTTCTGTGTTTCGCGGTCAATGTGAAGGTCAAAGGGATACAGCAAATTTGTACTGATGAATCGAAGTCTAATTCTCGTCTAGCAGGAGTCGCTCAAAGCACAAACTCTTAGAAGATTCACTCTTCTTGTACTTAAGTCGGCGTTGTGCATTTAGTATTCCATCCTGATGCAATTTCTGTGTTGCATGGTCAATGTGAAAGACCAAGAAATACAGTAAACCAGCACTGGTGCATCGGAATCTAATACTGGTCTCCCAAGAGCCGCTCAAAACACAAACTCTTAGAAGATTCACTCTTCTTGTTCTTAAGTCGTCATTATGCCTTTGTATTTAATCCCGATGCAATTTCTCTGTTTCTTGGTCAAGGTGAAAGTCGAAATGATACAGTAAACCTGCACTGGTGCATCGGAATCTAATACTGGTCTCCCAAGAGCCGCTCAAAGCACAAACTCTTAGAAGATTCACGCTTCTTGTACTTAAGTCGGCATTGTGCCTTTTGTATTCAATCCCGATGCAATATCTGCGTAACATGGTCAATGTGAATGTCCAAGGGATACACTCAAACTGCACTGGTGCATCGGAATCTACTACTGGTCCCCCAGGAGCCGCTCAAATCATATACTCTTACAGGATTCACTCTTCTTGTACTTATGTCAGCATTGTGCCTTTTGTATTCAATCCCGATGCAATTTCTATGTTCCATGGTCAATGTGAAATTCCAAGGGATACAGTAAATCTGCACTGGTGCATCGGAATCTAATACTGGTCTCACAGGAGCCACTAAAAGCACAATATCTTAGAAGATTCATTCTTCTTATAATTAAGTTGTCATAATGCCTTTTGTATTCAATCCCGATGCAATTTCTCTGTTTCTTGGTCAAGGTGAAAGTCGAAGGGATACAGTAAACCTGCTCTGGTGCATCGGAATCTAATACTGGTCTCCCAAGAGCCGCTCAAAGCACAAACTCTTAGAAGATTCACTCTTCTTGTACTTAAGTCGGAATAGTGCCTTTTGTTTTCAATCCCCAAGCAATATCTGTGTTTCATGGTCAATCTGAGGGTCCAAAGTATACAGTAAACCTGCACTGGTGCATCGGAATCTAATACAGCTCTCTAAGGGGCCGCTGAAAGCACGAACTCTTGGAAGATTCACTCTTCTTGTACATAAGTCGGCATTGTGTTTTTTGTATTCAATCCCAATGCAATTTCTGTTTTTCATGGTCAATGTGAAGGTCGAAGGGATACTCTAAACCTGCACTGGTGAATCGGAATCTCATACTGGTCTCCCAGAAGCCGTTGAAAGCACAAAGACTTAGAACATTTACTCTTCTTGTTCTTAAGTCGGCATTGTGCCTATTGTATTCAATCCTGACGCAAATTCTGTATTTCATGGTCAATGTGTCTGTCCAAAGCATACAGTAAACCTGCACTGGCGCATCGAAATCTACTACTGGTCTACCAGATCATTTCAAAGCAGAAATTGTTAGAAGAAAATCTCTTCTTGTAATTAAGTCGTCATTGTGCCTTTTGTATTGAATCCCGATGCAATTTCTGTGTTTCATTGTCAATGTGAAGGTCCAAGAAATACAGTAAACCTGCACTGGTGCATCTATATCTAATACTGGTCTCCCAAGAGCCGCTTAAATAACAAACTCTTAGAAGATTCACTCTTCTTGTACTTAAGTCGGGATTGTGCCTTTTGTATTCAATCCCCATGCAATGTCTGTGTTTCATAGTCAATGTGAGGGTCCAAAGTATACAGTAAACCTGCACTGGTGCATCGGAATCTAATATTGCTCTCCAAGGGGCCGCTGAAAGCCCGAACTCTTGGAAGATTCACTCTTCTTGTACATAAGTCGTTATTGTGTTTTTTGTATTCAGTCCCGATGCAATTTCTGTTTTTCATGGTCAATGTGAAGGTCCAAGGGATACTGTAAACCGGCACTGGTGAATCGGAATCTTATACTGGTCTCCCAGGAGCCGTTCAAACACAAACACTTAGAACATTTACTCTTCCTGTACTTAAGTCGGCATTGTGCCTATTGTATTCAATCCTGACGCGATTTCTGTATTTCATGGCCAATTTGTATGTCCAAAGGATACAGTAAACCTGCACTGGCGCATCGAACTCTACTACTGATCTCCCAGAACTGCTCAAACCACAAAATCTTAGAAGATACACTCTTCTTGTAATTAAGTCGTCATTGTGAAATCTGTATTCAATCCTGATGCAATTTCTATGCTTCATGGTCAATGTGAAGTTCCAAAGGATACAGAAAATCTGCAGTGGTGCATCGGAATGTAATACTGGTCTCCCAAGATTCGCTCAAAGTACAAAGTCTTAGAAGATATACGCTCCTTGTCCTTAAGTCAGCATTGTCCCTTTTGTATTCAATTCCGATGCAATATCTGTGTTTCATGGTCAATGTGAAGGTCCAAGGGATACAGTAAACCTGCACTGGTGCATCGAACTCTACCACTGCTCTCCCAGAACAGCTCAAACCACAAATTCTTAGAAGACTCACTCTTCTTGTAATTTGGTCGGCATTGTGCCTTTTGTATTCAATCCCGATGCAATTTATGTGTTTTATGGTCAATGTGAAGGTCCAATGAATACAGTAAACCTCCACCAATGCTTCGGAATCAAATACTGGTCTCCCAGGAGCCGCTCAAAGCACAAACTCTTATAAGATTCACTCTTCTTGTACTTATGTCGGCATTGTGCATTTTGTATTCAATCCCGATGCAAATTCTGTGTATCATGGTCAATGTGAGGGTCCAAGGGATACAGAAAACCTGCACCGGTGCATCGGAATCTAATACTGGTCTCCCAAGAGCCGCTCAAAGCACAAACTCTTAGAAGATTCACTCTTCTTTTACTGAAGTCGGCATTGTGCCATTTGTATTCAATCCCGATGCAATTTCTATGTTCCATGGTCAATATGAAGTTCCAAGGGATACAGTAAACCTGCACTGGTGCTTTGGAATCTAATACTGGTCTAACAGGAGCCACTCAAAGCACAAATTCTTAGAAGATTTCTCTTCTTATGCTTAAGTCGGCATTGTCCCTTTTGTATTCAATCCCGATGCAAGTTCTCTGTTTCTTGGTCAAAGTGATGGTCCGAGGGATACAGTCTACCTGCACTGGTTCATCGGGATCTAATACAGGTCTCGCAAGATCCGCTCAAAGTACAAACTCTTAGAAGATTCACTCTTCTTGTACTTAAGTCGGCATTTTGCTTTTGTATTCAATCCCGATGCAATTTCTGTGTTTCATGGTCAATGTGAAGGTCCAAGGAATACATTAAACCTGCACCGATGCTTCAGAATCTAATACTGGTCTCCCAGGAGCCGCTCAAATCACAAACTCTTAGAAGATTCACTCTTCTTGTTCTTAAGTCGGCATTGTCCCATTTGTATTCAATTCCGATGCAATATCTGTGTTTCATGGTCAATGTGAAGGTCCAAAGTATACAGTAAAGCTGTACTGGTGCATCGGCATCCAACACTGGTCTCCCAGGAGCCGTTCAAAGCACAAACTCTTAGGAGGTTCTCTCTTCTTTTACTGAAGTCGGCACTGTGCATTTTGTATACAATCCCGATGCAATCTCTTTGTTGCATGGTCAATATGAAATTCCATGGGCTACAGTAAACCTGCACTGGTGCATTGGAATCAACTACTGGCCCCCCTGGAGCCGCTCAAAGCATAAACTCTTAGAAGATTCACTCTTCTTGTACTTTAGTCAGCATTGTGCCTTTTGTATTCAATCCCGATGCAATTTTTGTGTTTCATGGTCAATGTGAAAGACCAAAAGATACAGTAAACCTACACTGATGCATCGGAATCTAATACTGGTCTCCCATGAGCCACTCAAAGCACAAACTCTTAGAAGATTCACTCTTAATCTACTTAAGTCGACATTGTGCCTTTTGTATTCTATCCCGATTCAATTTCTGTCTTTCTTGGTCAATGTGATGGTCCAAGGGATACAGTAAACCTGCACTGGTGCATCGGAATCTAATATTGGTCTCCCAAGAGCCGCTCTTTGTACTCAATCCCAATGCCATTTCTATGTTCCATGGTCAATGTGAAGTTCCAATGGATACAGTAAACCTGCACTGGTGCATCGGAATCTAAAACTGGTCTCCCAGGAGCCTCTCATAGCACAAATAGTTAGAGGATTCACTCTTCCTATACTTAAGTCGGCATTGTGCCTTTTGTATTCAATCCCGATGCAATTTCTCTGTTACTTGGTCAAAGTGTGGTCCAAGTGATATAGATAACCTGCACTGGTGCATCGGAATCTAATACTGGTAACCCAAGAGCCGCTCAAAGCACAAACTCTTATCAGATTCACTCTTCTTGTACTTAAGTCGGCACTGTGCACTTTGTATTCAATCCCGATGCAATCTCTGTGTTTCATGGTCAATGTGAAAGTCCAAGGGCTACTGTAAACACCCACTGGTGCATCGGAATATAATACTGGTTTCCCAAGAGCCGCTCAAATGACAATCTCTTACAAGATTCACGCTTCATGTTCTGAAGTCGGCATTGTGCATTTTGTATTCAATCCCGATGGAATATCTGTGTTTCATGGTCAATGTGAAGGTCCACGGTATACAGTAAACCTGCACTGGTGCATCAGAATCTAATACTGGTCTCCCAGGTGAAACTCAATCCACAATCTCTTAGAACATTTACTCTTCTTGTACTTAAGTCGGCATTGTGCCTATTGTATTCAATCCTGACGCAATATCTGTATTTCATGGTCAATGTGCATGATCAAAGAAAACCGTAAACCAGCACTGATGCATCGCAATCTACTACTAATCTCCCAGAACAGCTCAAAGCACAAATTCTTAGAAGATTCATTCTTCTTGTAATAAAGTCGGCATTGTGCCTTTTGTATTCAATCCCGATGCAAGTTCTATGTTCCAAGGTCAATGTGAAGTTCCAAGGGATACAGTAAACCTGCACTGATTCATCGGAATTTGATACTGGTCCCCTGGGAGCCGCTCAAAGCACAAACTCTTAGAAGATTCACTCTTCCTGTACTTAAGTGAGCTTTGTGACTTTTGTATTCAATCCTGACGCAATTTCTGTATTTCATGGTCAATGTGAATATCCAAAGGATACAGTAAACCTGCACTGGTGCATCAGAATCCAATACTGGTCACAGTGGAGCCGTTCAAAGCACAAACTCTAACACTATTCAAGCTTCTTGTACTTAAGTCGGAATTGAGCCTTTTGTATTCAATCCCGATGCAATTCCTATGTTCCATGGTCAATGTGAAGTTCCAAGGGATACAGTAAACCTACACTGGTGCATCGGAATCTAATACTGGTCTCCCAGGAGCCACTCAAAGCACAAACTCTTAGAAGATTCACTCTTCTTTTACTTAAGTCGGCATTTTGCTTTTGTATTCAATCCCGATGCAATTTCTGTGTTTCATGGTCAATGTGAAGGTCCAAGGAATACATTAAACCTGCACCGATGCTTCAGAATCTAATACTGGTCTCTCAGGAGCCGCTCAAAACACAAACTCTTAGAAGATTCACTCTTCTTGTACTGAAGTGGGCATTGTGCCTTTTGTATTCAATCCAGATGCCATTTCTGTGTTTCATGGTCAATGTGAAGGTCCAAGGTATACAGTAAACCTGCACTGGTGCATCGGACTCTAATACTGGTCTCCCAAGAGCCGGTCAAATCACAAACTCTTAGAAGATTCACTCTTCTTGTACTTAGGTCGGCATTGTGTCTTTTGTATTCAATCCCCATGCAATATCTGTGTTTCATGGTCAATTTGAAGGTCCAAAGTATACAGTTAAGCTGTAATGGTGCATTGGAATCTAACACTGTTCTCCAAGGGGCCGCTGAAAGCATAAGCTCTTGGAAGATTCACTCTTCTTGTACATAAGTCGGCATTGTGTTCTTTGTATTCAGTCCTGATGTAATTTATGTTTTTCATGGTCAATGGGAAGGTCCAAGGGATACAGTAAACATCCGCTGATGATTCGGAATCTAATACTGGTCTCCAAAGAGCCGCTCAAAGCACAAACTCTAAGAAGATTCACTCTTCTTGTTCTTCACTCGGCATTGTGCCTTTTGTATTCAATCCCGATGAAATTTCACTGTTTCATGGTCAATGTGAAGGTCTAAGGGATACAGTAAACCTGCACTAGTGCATTAGAATCTACTACTGACCCCCTTAAGCCGCTCAAAACATAAACTCTAAGAAGATTCACTATTCTTGTACTTTAGACAGCATTGTGCCTTTTGTATTCAATCCCGATGCAATTTCTGTGTTTCATGGTCAATGTGAAGGACCAAGGGGTACAGTAAACCTGCACTGATTCATCGGAATCGGATACTGGTCTCCCAGGAGCCGCTCAAAGCACAAACTGATGGAAGATTCACTCTTCCTGTACTTAAGTCAGCTTTGTGGCTTTTGTACTCAATCCTGACGCAATTTCTGTATTTCATGGTGAATGTGAATGTCCAAAGGATACAGTAAACCTGCACTGGTGCATCAGAATCTAATACTGCTCACAGAGGAGACGTTCAAATCACAAACTCTAAGACGATTCACGCTTCTTGTAATTTAGTCGGAATTCTGCCTCTTGTATTCAATCCCAATGCAATTTCTATGTTCCATGGCCAATGTGAAGTACCAAGGAAAACGGTAAACCTACACTGATGCATCAGAATCTAATCCTGGTCTCCCAGGGGCCACTCAAAGCACAAACTCTTAGAAGATTCACTCTTATTTTACTTAAGTCGCCATTGTGCCTTCTGTATTCTATACCGATGCAATTTCTGTGTTTCTTGGTCAATGTGATGGTCCAAGGGATACAGTAAACCTGCACTGGTGCATCGGAATCTAATATTGGTCTCCCAAGAGCCGCTCTTTGTTTTTCAATCCCAATGCCATTTCTATGTTCCATGGTCAATGTGTGGTTCCAAGGGATACAGTAACCCTGCACTGGTGCATCAGAATCTTATTCTGGTCTCCCAGGAGCCACTCAAACCACAAACTCTTAGAACATTTACTCTTCTTGTACTTAAGTCGGCATTGTGCCTATTGTATTCAATCCTGACGAAATTTCTGTATTTCATGGTCAATGTGTATGTCCAAAGGATACAGTAAACCTGCACTGATGCATCGCAATGTACTACTGTTCTCCCAGAACAGCTCAAAGCACAAACTCTTAGAAGATTCATTCTTCTTGTAATTAAGTCGGCATTGTGACTTTTGTATTCAATCCCGATGCAATTTCTTTGTTTCTTGGTCAATGTGATGGTCCAAGGTATACAGTAAACCGGCTTTGGTGCATCGGAATCTAATACTGGTCTCCCAAGAGCCGCTCAAAGCTCAAGGTCTTAGAAAATTCACTCTATTCGTAGTTAGGTCGGCATTGCGCTTATGTTTTCAATCCCGATGCAATTTCTGTGTTTCATGGTTAATGTGAAGTTCCAAGGAATACAGTAAACCTGCACCAATGCTTCGGAATCTAATACTGGTCTCCCAGTGGCCGCTCAAACAGAAACTCTTACAGGATTCACTCTTCTTGTACTTAAGTCGGCATTGTGCATTTTGTATTCAATCCCGATGCAAATTCTGTGTATCATGGTCAATGTGAGGGTCCAAGGGATACTGTAAACCTGCACCGGTGCATCGGAATCTAATACTGGTCTCCCAACAGCCGCTCAAAGCACAAACTCTTAGAAGATTCACTCTTCTTGTACTTAAGTCGGCATTGTGCCCTTTATAATCAATCCCGATAGAATATCTGTGTTTCATGGTCAATGTGAAGGTCCAAGGCATAGAGTAAACCCGCACTGGTGTATCGGAATCTACTACTGGTCCCCCAGGAGCCTCTTAAACACAAACTCTTAGAGGATTCACTCTTCTTGTACTTAAGTCGGCATTGGGCCTTTTGTATTCAATCCCGATGCAATTTCTATGTTCCATGGTCAATGTGAAGTTACAAGGGATACAGTAAACCTGCACTGATTCATCGGAATCGGATACTGGTCTCCCAGGAGCCGCTCAAAGCACAAACTGATAGAAGATTCACTCTTCCTGTACTTAAGTCAGCTTTGTGCCTTTTGTATTCAATCCTGATGCAATTTCTGTATTTCATGGTCAATGTGAAAGTCCAAGGGCTACTGTAAACACCCACTGGTGCATCGGAATATAATACTGGTTTCCCAAGAGCCGCTCAAATGACAATCTCTTACAAGATTCACGCTTCATGTTCTGACGTCGGCATTGTGCATTTTGTATTCAATCCCGATGGAATATCTGTGTTTCATGGTCAATGTGAAGGTCCACGATATACAGTAAACCTGCACTGGTGCATCAGAATCTAATACTGGTCTCCCAGGTGAAACTCAATCCACAAACTCTTAGAACATTTACTCTTCTTGTACTTAAGTCGGCATTGTGCCTATTGTATTCAATCCTGACGCAATATCTGTATTTTATGGTCAATGTGCATGTCCAAAGAAAACCGTAAACCAGCACTGATGCATCGCAATCTACTACTAATCTCCCAGAACAGCTCAAAGCACAAATTCTTAGAAGATTCATTCTTCTTGTAATAAAGTCGGCATTGTGCCTTTTGTATTCAATCCCGATGCAAGTTCTATGTTCCAAGGTCAATGTGAAGTTCCTAGGGATACAGTAAACCTGCACTGATTCGTCGGACTTTGATACTGGTCCCCTAGGAGCCGCTCAAAGCACAAACTCTTAGAAGATTCACTCTTCCTGTACTTAAGTGAGCTTTGTGACTTTTGTATTCAATCCTGACGCAATTTCTGTATTTCATGGTCAATGTGAATATCCAAAGGATACAGTAAACCTGCACAGGTGCATCAGAATCTAATACTGGTCACAGTGGAGCCGTTCAAAGCACAAACTCTAACACTATTCAAGCTTCTTGTACTTAAGTCGGAATTGAGCCTTTTGTATTCAATCCCGATGCAATTCCTATGTTCCATGGTCAATGTGAAGTTCCAAGGGATACAGTAAACCTACACTGGTGCATCGGAATCTAATACTGGTCTCCCAGGAGCCACTCAAAGCACAAACTCTTAGAAGATTCACTCTTCTTTTACTTAAGTCGGCATTTTGCTTTTGTATTCAATCCCGATGCAATTTCTGTGTTTCATGGTCAATGTGAAGGTCCAAGGAATACATTAAACCTGCACCGATGCTTCTGAATCTAATACTGGTCTCTCAGGAGCCGCTCAAAACACAAACTCTTAGAAGATTCACTCTTCTTGTACTGAAGTGGGCATTGTGCCTTTTGTATTCAATCCAGATGCCATTTCTGTGTTTCATGGTCAATGTGAAGGTCCAAGGTATACAGTAAACCTACACTGGTGCATTGGACTCTAATACTGGTCTCCCAAGAGCCGGTCAAATCACAAACTCTTAGAAGATTCACTCTTCTTGTACTTAGGTCGGCATTGTGTCTTTTGTATTCAATCCCCATGCAATATCTGTGTTTCATGGTCAATTTGAAGGTCCAAAGTATACAGTAAAGCTGTAATGGTGCATTGGAATCTAACACTGTTCTCCAAGGGGCCGCTGAAAGCATAAACTCTTGGAAGATTCACTCTTCTTGTACATAAGTCGGCATTGTGTTCTTTGTATTCAGACCTGATGTAATTTATGTTTTTCATGGTCAATGGGAAGGTCCAAGGGATACCGTAAATATCCGCTGATGATTCGGAATCTAATACTGGTCTCCAAAGAGCCGCTCAAAGCACAAACTATAAGAAGATTCACTCTTCTTGTACATCACTCGCCATTGTGCCTTTTGTATTCAATCCCGATGAAATTTCACTGTTTCATGGTCAATGTGAAGGTCTAAGGGATACAGTAAACCTGCACTAGTGCATTAGAATCTACTACTGACCCTCTTAAGCCGCTCAAAACATAAACTCTAAGAAGATTCACTATTCTTGTACTTTAGACAGCATTGTGCCTTTTGTATTCAATTCCGATGCAATTTCTGTGTTTCATTGTCAATGTGAAGGACCAAGGGGTACAGTAAACCTGCACTGATTCATCGGAATCGGATACTGGTCTCCCAGGAGCCGCTCAAAGCACAAACTGATGGAAGATTCACTCTTCCTGTACTTAAGTCAGCTTTGTGGCTTTTGTACTCAATCCTGACGCAATTTCTGTATTTCATGGTGAATGTGAATGTCCAAAGGATACAGTAAACCTGCACTGGTGCATCAGAATCTAATACTGCTCACAGAGGAGCCGTTCAAATCACAAACTCTAAGACGATTCACGCTTCTTGTAATTTAGTCGGAATTGTGCCTCTTGTATTCAATCCCAATGCAATTTCTATGTTCCATGGCCAATGTGAAGTACCAAGGAAAACGGTAAACCTACACTGATGCATCAGAATCTAATCCTGGTCTCCCAGGGGCCACTCAAAGCACAAACTCTTAGAAGATTCACTCTTATTTTACTTAAGTCGGCATTGTGCCTTCAGTATTCTATACCGATGCAATTTCTGTGTTTCTTGGTCAATGTGATGGTCCAAGGGATACAGTATACCTGCACTGGTGCATCGGAATCTAATATTGGTCTCCCAAGAGCCGCTCTTTGTTTTTCAATCCCAATGCCATTTCTATGTTCCATGGTCAATGTGAAGTTCCAAGGGATACAGTAACCCTGCACTGGTGCATCAGAATCTTATTCTGGTCTCCCAGGAGCCACTCAAACCACAAACTCTTAGAACATTTACTCTTCTTGTACTTAAGTCGGCATTGTGCCTATTGTATTCAATCCTGACGAAATTTCTGTATTTCATGGTCAATGTGTGTGTCCAAAGGATACAGTAAACCTGCACCAATGCTTCGGAATCTAATACTGGTCTCCCAGGGGCCGCTCAAACACAAATTCTTACAAGATTCACTCTTCTTGTACTTAAGTCGGCATTGTGCATTTTGTATTCAATCCCGATGCAAATTCTGCGTATCATGGTCAATGTGAGGGTCCAAGGGATACTGTAAACCTGCACCGGTGCATCGGAATCTAATACTGGTCTCCCAATAGCCGCTCAAAGCACAAACTCTTAGAAGATTCACTCTTCTTGTACTTAAGTCGGCATTGTGCCCCTTATAATCAATCCCGATACAATATCTGTGTTTCATGGTCAATGTGAAGGTCCAAGGCATAGAGTAAACCCGCACTGGTGTATCGGAATCTACTACTGGTCCCCCAGGAGCCCCTTAAAGCACAAACTCTTATAGGATTCACTCTTCTTGTACTTAAGTCGGCATTGGGCCTTTTGTATTCAATCCTGATGCAATTTCTATGTTCCATGGTCAATGTGAAGTTACAAGGGATACAGTAAACCTGCACTGGTGCATCGGAATCTAATACTGGTCTAACAGGAGCCACTCAAAGCACTAGTTCTTAGAAGATATCTCTTCTTATGCTTAAGTCGGCATTGTCCCTTTTGTATTCAATCCCGATGCAATTTCTCTGTTCCTTGGTCAAAGTGATGGTCCAAGGGATACAGTAAACCAGCACTGGTGCATCGGAATCCAATACAGGTCTCCCAAGAAACGCTCAAAGTACCAACTCTTAGAAGATTCACTCTTCTTGTACTTAAGTCGGCATTGTGTCTTTTGTATCCAATCCCCATGCAATATCTGTGTTTCATGGTCAATTTGAAGGTCCAAAGTATACAGTAAAGCTGTACTTGTGTATTGGAATCTAACACTGCTCTCCAAGGGGCCGCTGAAAGCATAAACTCTTGTAAGATTCACTCTTCTTGTACATAAGTCGGCATTGTGTTCTTTGTATTCAATCCCGATGTAAATTTTGTTTTTCATGGTCAATGGGAAGGTCCAAGGGATACAGTAAACATGCGCTGATGCATCGAAATCTAATACTGGTCTCCAAAGAACCGCTCAAAGCCCAAACTCTTAGAAGATTCACTCTTCTTGTACTTTAGTCAGCACTGTACCTTTTGTATTCAATCCTGACGCAATTTCTGTATTTCATGGTCAATGTGAATGTCCAAAGGATACAGTAAACCTGCACTGGTGCATCAGAATCAAATACTGGTCACAGAGGAGCCGTTCAAATCACAAACTCTAAGACGATTTACGCTTCTTGTAATTAAGTCGGAATTGTGCCTTTTGTATTTAATCCCAATGCAATTTCTATGTTTTATGGCCAATGTGAAGTTTCAAGGAAAAGAGTAAACCTACACTGATGCATCGGAATCTAATACTGGTCTCCCAGGAGCCACTCAAAGCACAAACTCTTAGAAGATTCACTCTTATTTTACTTAAGTCGGCATTGTGCATTTTGTATTCTATCCCGATGCAATTTCTGTGTTTCTTGGTCAATTTGATGGTCCAAGGGATACAGTAAACCTGCACTGGTGCATCTTAATCTAATATTGGTCTCCCAAGAGCCGCTCTTTGTATTCAATCCAAATGCCATTTCTATGTTCCATGGTCAATGTGAAGTTCCAAGGGATACAGTAAACCTGCACTGGTGCATCTGAATCTAATAGTGGTATCCCAGGAGCCACTCTAAGCACAAATACTTAGAGGATTCACTCTTCTTATACGTAAGTCGGCATTGTGCCTATTGTATTCAATCCTGACGCAATTTCTGTATTTCATGGTCAATGTGTATGTCTAAAGGATACAGTAAACCTGCACTGATGCATCGCAATCTACTACTGGTCTCCCAGAACAGCTCAAAGCACAAATTCTTAGCAGATTCATTCTTCTTGTAATTAAGTCGGCTTTGTGCCTTCTGTATTCAATCCCGATGCAATTTCTGTGTTTCATGGTCAATATGAAGTTCCAAAGGATACAGTTAATCTGCAGTGGTCCATCGGAATCTAATACTTTTCTGCCAAGAGACGCTCACAGCACAAGCCCATAGAAGGATCACTCTTCTTGTACTTAAGTTGGCATTGTGCCTTTTGTATACAATCCCGATGCAATTTCTATGTTCCATGGTCAATGTGAAGTTCCAAGGGATACAGTAAACATACACTGGTGCATCGGAATCTAATACAGGTCTCCCAGGAGCCACTCAAAGCACAAACTTTTAGAAGATTCACTCTTCTTTTACTTAAGTCGGCATTGTGAATATTGTATTCAATCCCGATGCAATTTCTGTGTTTCTTGGTCAATGTGACGGTCCAAGGGATACAGTAAACCTGCTTTGGTGCATCGGAATCTAATAGTGGTCTCCAAAGGGCCGCTCAAAGCACAAAGTCTTAGAAGATATACTCTTCTCGTAATTAGGACGGCATTGCGCTTGTGTATTCAATCCCGATGCAATTTCTGTGTTTCATGCTCAATGTGAAGGTCCAAGGGATAGAGTAAACCTGAACTGGTGCCTTGGAATCTACTACTGGCTCCCCTGGAGCCGCTCAACACATAAATTCTTAGAAGATTCACTCTTCTTGTACTGTAGTCAGCATTGTGCCTTTTGTATTCAATCCCGATGCAATTTCTGTGTTTCATGGTAAATGTGAAGGACCAAGGGATACAGTAAACCTGCACTGATTCATCGGAATCGGATACTGGTCTCCCAGGAGCCGCTCAAAGCACAAACTGATAGAAGATTCACTCTTCCTGTACTTAAGTCAGCTTTGTGCCTTTTGTATTCAATCCTGATGCAATTTCTGTATTTCATGGTCAATGTGAATGTCCAAAGGATACAGTAAACCTGCACTGGTGCATCAGAATCTAATACTGGTCACAGAGGAGCCGTTCAAATCACAATCTCTAAGACGATTCACGCTTCTTGTAAATAAGTCGGAATTGTGCCTTTTGTATTCAATCCCAATGAAATTTCTCTGTTCCATGGGTAATGTGAAGTACCAAGGAAAATAGTAAACCTACACTGATGCATCGGAATCTAATACTGGTCTCCCAGGAGCCGCTCAAAGCACAAACTCTTAGAAGATTCACTCTTATTTTACTTAAGTCGGCATTGTGCTTTTTGTATTATATCCCGATGCAATTTCTGTGTTTCTTGGTCAATGTGATGGTCGAAGGGATACAGTAAACCTGCACTAGTGCATCGGAATCTAATATTGGTCTCCCAAGAGCCGCTCTTTGTATTCAATCCCAATGCCATTTCTATGATCCATGGTGAATGTGAAGTTCCAAGGGATACAGTAAACCTGCACTGGTGCATCGGAATCTACCACTGGTCTCCCAGGAGCCACTCAAAGCACATATACTTAGAGGATTCACTATTCTTGTACTTAAGTCGGCACTGTGCATTTTGTATTCAATACCGATGCATTTTCTGTGTTTCATGTTCAATGTGAAAGTCAAAGGGCTATTGTAAACACCCACTGGTGCATCGGAATATAAGACTGGTTTCCCAAGAGCCGCTCAAAGCTCAAACTCTTAGAAGATTCACGCTTCTTGTTCTTAATTCGGCATTGTGCCTTTTGTATTCAATCCCGATGCAATATCTGTGTTTCATGGTTAATGTGAAGGTCCAAAGTATACAGCAAACCTCCACTGGTGCGTCGGAATCTTATACTGGTCTCCAAGGGGACGCAGAATACACAAACTCTTGGAAGGCTCACTCTTCTTCTACAAGAGTCGGCATTGTGTTTTTTGTATTCAATCCCGATGCAATTTCTGTATTTCATGTTCAATGTGAATGTCCAAGGGATACCGTAAACCTGCGCTGGTGCATTGGAATCTAATACTGGTCTCCGAAGAAACGCCCTAAGCACAAACTCTTAGAAGATTCACTCTTCTTCTACATAAGTTGGCATTGTGCCTTTTGTATTCAATCCCGATGCAATTCCAGTATTTCTTGGTCATTGTAAAGGTCCAAGGGATACAGTAAACGTGCACTGATTCATCGGAATCTGATACTGGTCTCCCAGGAGCCGCTCAAAGCACAACCTCTTAGATGATTCACTCTTCTTGTACATAAGTCAGCTTTGTGCCTTTTGTTTTCAATCCTGACGCAATTTCTGTGTTTCATGGTCAATGTGACTGTCCAAAGGATTCAGTAAACCGGCACTGGTGCATCAGGATCTACTACTGGTCACAGAGGAGCCGTTCAAAGCACAATCTCTTAGACGATTCACGCTTCTTGTACTTAAGTCGGAATTGTGCATTTTCTATTCAATCCCGATGCAATTTCTATGTTCCATGGTCAAAGTGAAGTTCCAAGGGATACAGAATACCTGCACTGGTGCATTGGAATCTAATACTGGTCTCCCAGGAGCCACTCAAAGCAAAATCTCTTAGAAGATGCACTCTTCTTATACTTAAGTCGGCATTGTGCCATTTGTATTTAATCCCGATGCGATTTCTCTGTTTCTTAGTGAATGTGATCGTCCAACTGATTCCGTAAACCTGCACTGGTGCATTGGAATCTAATACAGGTCTCCCAAGAGCCGCTCAAAGCATAATCTCTTAGATGATTCACTCTTCTTGTACTTATTTCGGCATTGTGGTTTTGTATTCGATCCCGATGCAATTTCTGTGTTTCATGGTCAATGTGAAGGTCCAAGGAATACAGTAAACCTGCACCGATGCTTCGGAATCTAATACTGGTCTCCCAGTAGCCGCTCAAAGCACAAACTCTTAGACGATTCACTCTTCTTGTACGTAAGTCGGCATTGTGCATTTTGTATTCAATCCCGATGCAATTTATCTGTTTCTTGGTCAATGTGATGGTCCAAGGGATACAGTTAACCTGCACTGGTGCATCGGAATCTAATACTGGTCTCACAAGAGCCGCTCAAAGCACAAATTCTTAGAAGATTCACTCTTTTTGTACTTAAGTCAGGATTGTGCCTTTTGTATTCAATCCCGATGCAATGATTGTGTTTCATGGTCAATGTGAATGTCCAAGGGATACAGTAAACCTGCACTGGTGCATTGGAATCTACAATTGGTCCCCCTGGAGCCGCTCAAAACAAGAACTCTTAGAAGATTCACTCTTCTTGTACTTTAGTCAGCCATGCCCCTTTTGAATTCAATCCCGATGCAATTTCTGTGTTTAATGGTCAATGCGAAGGTCCAAGGGATACAGTGAACCTGCACTGGTGAACCGGAATCTACTACTGGTACCCCAGGAGCTGCTCAAAGCACAAACTCTTAAAAGACTCACTCTTCCTGTACTTAAGTCGGCATTGTGCATTTTGTATTCAATCCCGATGCAATGTCTCTGTTTCATGGTCAATGTGAAGGTCAAAGGGAAACAGTAAACCTGCTCCAGTGCATCGGAATCTAATACTGGTCTCCCAAGAGCGCTCAAAGCACAAACGCTTAGAAGATTAACTCTTCTTGTACTTAAATCGACATTGTGCCTTATGTATTCAATCCCAATGCAATTTCTATGTTCCATGGTCAATGTGATGTTCCAAGGGATACAGTAAACCAGCACTGGTGCACCGGAATCTAATACTGGTCTCCCAGGAGCCACTCAAAGCCCAAATACTTAGAAGATTCACTCTTCTTGTACTTAGGTCGGCATTGTGCCTTTTGTATTCAATCCCGATGCAATTTCTCTGTTTTTTGGTCAAAGTGATGGTTCAAGGGATACATTTAACCTGCACTGGTGCATCGGAATCTAATACTGGTCTCCCAGAGCCGCTCAAAGCACAAACTCTTATCAGTTTCACTCTTCTTGTACTAAAGTCGGCACTGTGCAATTTGTATTCAATCCCCATGCAATTTCTGTGTCACATGGTCAATGTGAAAGTCCAAGGGCTACTGTAAACACACACTGGTGCATCGGAATATAATACTGGCTTCCAAAGAGCCGCTCAAAGCACAAACTCTTAGAAGATTCACGCTTCCTGTTCTGAAGTCGGCATTGCGCCTTTTGAATTCAATCGCGATGCAATGTCTGTGTTTCACGGTCAATGTGAAGGTCCAAGGGATACAGTAAACCTGGTCTGGTGTATTGGAATCTACTACAGGTCACCCAGGGACCGCTCAAAATATAAACTCTAAGAAGATTCACTCTTCCTGTAATTAAGTCAGCTATGTAGCTTTTGTATTCAATCCTGACGCAATGTCAGTGTTTCATGGTCAATGTGAAAGTCAAAGGGATTCAGTAAACCAGCACTGGTGCATCGGAATCGATTACTGGTCTCCCAGGAGCCACTCAAACCACAAACTCTTAGAACATTTACTCTTCTTGTACTTAAGACGGCATTGTGCCTTTTGTATTCTATCCCAATGCAATTTCTGTGTTTCTTGGTCAATGTGATGGTCCAAGGGAAACAGTAAACCTGCACTGCTGCATTGGAATCTAATATTGGTCACCCAAGAGCCGCTCAAAGCACAAACTCTGAGAAGATTCACTCTTCTTGTACGTGAGTCGGCATTGTGTTTTTTGTATTCAATCCCGATGCAATTTCTGTTTTTCATGGTCAATGTGAATGTCCAAGGGATACCGTAAACCTGCGCTGGTGCATCGGAATCTAATACTGGTCTCCGAAGAATCGTTTTAGGTACAAACTCTAAGAAGATTCACCCTCTTTGTACATAAGTCGGCATTGTGCCTTTTGTATTCAATCCCGATGCAATTTCAGTGTTTCATGGTCAATGTAAAGGTCCAAGGGATACAGTAAACTTGCATTGAAGCATCGGAATCTAATACTGGTCTCCCAGGAGCCGTTCGAAGCACAAACTCTTAGAAGAATCCCCCTTCTTTTACTTAAGTCGGCATTGTGCATTTTGTATTCAATGCCGATAAAATTTCTCAGTTTATTGGTCGATGTGATGGTCCAAGGGATACAGTTAACCTGCACTGGTGCATCGGAATCTAATACTGGTCTCCCAAGAGCCGCTCAAAGCACAAATTCTTAGAAAATTCACTCTTCTTGTACTTAAGTTTGCATGTGCCTTTTGTTTTCAAACTCGATGCATGTTATGTGTTCCATGGTCAATGTGACGGAAATATGGATACAGCGAACCTGTACTGATGCACCGGAATCTATTACTGGTCACCAAGGAGCCGCTCAATACACAAGGTCTTAGAAGATTCACTCTTCTTGTACTTAAGTCTGCATTGAGCATTTAGTATTCAATCCCGATGTAATTTCTGTGTTTCATGGTGAATATGAAAGTCGAAGGGATACAGTAAACATGCACTGATACATGGGAATCCAGTACTAGTCTCCCAGGAGCTGTTCAAACACAAACTCTTAGAAGTTTCACCCTTCTTGTACTTAAGTCGGCATTGTGCATTTTGTATTCAATCCTGACCCAATTAATGTATTTCATGGTCAATGTGAATATCCAAAGGATACAGTAAACCTGCGCTGGTGTTCAGAATCTAATACTGGTCACCCAGGAGCCGTTCAAAGTACAAACTCTTAGAAGATACACTTCTCTTGTACTTAAGTCGGCATTGTGCATATTGTGTTCAATCCCGATGCAATTTCAGTGTTTCGTGGTCAATGTGAAGGTCCAAGGGATACAGTAAACCTGCACTGGTGCATCGGAATCTACTACTTTTCTCCCAGGAGCTGCTCAAAGCACAAACTGTTAGAAGATTCACTGTTCTTGTACTTAAGTTGGCATTGTGCCTTTTGTTTTCAAACCTGATGCAAGTTCTGTGTTTCATGGTCAATGTGATAGACAAATGGATACCACAAACATGTACTGATGCACCGGAATCTAATACTGGTCTCCAAGGAGCTGCTCATAGCTCAAACTCTTAGAAGATTCACTCTTCTTGTACTCAAGTAAGCATTGTACATCTTTAATTCAATCCCGATGCAATTTCTGTGTTTCATGGTCTATGTGAAGGTGCAAGAGATGCAGTAAACCTGCACTGGTGCATCGGAATCTACTACTTTTCTCCCAGGTGCCGCTCAAAACACAAACTCTTAGAAGATTCACTCTTCTTTTACTTAAGTCGGCATTGTGCGCTTTGTATTCAATCCCGATGCAATTTCTGTGCTTCATGTTCAATGTGAAGGTCCAAGGGGTAAAGTAAACCTGCACTGGTGTATCGGAATCTACTACTGGTCTCCCAGGATTCGCTAAAACACAAACTCTTAGAAGATTCACTCTGCTTCTACTTAAATCGGCATTGTGCATTTTGTTTTCAATCCCGATACAATTTCTGTGTTTCATGGACAATGTGAAGGCCCAAGGGATATAGTAAACACGCACTGGTGCATAGAAATCTACTACTGGTCTCCCAGGAGCCGCTCAAAGATCAAATTCTTAGACGATTGACTCTTCTTGTACTTAAGTCGCCATTGTGCCTTTTGTATACAATCCAGATGCAATTTCTGTGTTTCATGGTCAATAAGAAGGTCCAAGGGATACGGTAAACCTTCACTGGTGCATCAGAATCCAATACTGGTCTTCCAAGATCCGCTCAACCCACAGACTCTTAGAAGATACACTCTTCTTGTACTGAAGTCGGCATAGTTTCTTTTGTATTCAGTCCCGATGCAATTTCTATGTCCATGGTCAATGTGAAGTTCCAAGGGAAACAGTAAACCTTCACTGGTGCATCGGAATCCAATACTGGTCTCCCAATTACCGCTCAACGCACAGCCTCTTAGAAGAAACACTCTTCTTATACTTAAGTCGGCATTGTGCCTTTTGTATTCAAGCCCGATCCAATTTCAGTGTTTCACGGTCAATGTGTTGGTCCAAGGGTAGAGTAAAACTGCACTGATGCATCGGAGTATAATACTGGTCCAGCAGGAGCCGCTCAGAGCACAAACTCTTAGAAGATTCACTCTTCTTGTACTTAAGTCGGCATTGTGCATTTTGTGTTCAATCCCGATGCAATTTCAGTGTTTCGTGGTCAATGTGAAGGTCCAAGGGATACAGTAAACCTGCAATGCTGCACCGGAATCTACTACTGGTTCCCCAGGAGCCGCTCAAAGCACAAACTCTTAGAAGAATCATGCTTCTTCTACTTAAGTCGGCATTGTGCCTTTTGTATTCCATCCCGATGCAATTTCTGTGTTTCATGGTCAATGTGAAGGTCCGAGGGATACAGTAAACCTGCACTGGTGCATCGGAATCTACGACTTTTCTCCCAGGAGCTGCTCAAAGCACAAACTCTAGGAAGATTCACTGTTCTTGTACTTAAGTTGGCATTGCGCCTTTTGTTTTCAAACCTGATGCAAGTTCTGTGTTTCATGGTCAATGTGATAGTCAAATGGATACCACAAACATGTACTAATGCACCGGAATCTAATACTGGTCTCCAAGGAGCTGCTCAAAGCACAAACTCAGAAGATTCACTCTTCTTGTACTCAAGTAAGCATTGTACATCTTTAATTCAATCCCGATGCAATTTCTGTGTTTCATGGTCTATGTGAAGGTGCAAGGGATGCAGTAAACCTGCACTGGTGCATCGGAATCTACTACTTTTCTCCCAGGTGCCGCTCAAAACACAAACTCTTAGAAGATTCACTCTTCTTTTACTTAAGTCGGCATTGAGCGTTTTGTATTCAATCCCGATGCAATTTCTGTGCTTCATGGTCAATGTGAAGGTCCAAGGGGTAAAGTAAACCTGCACTGGTGTATCGGAATCTACTACTGGTCTCCCAGGATTCGCTAAAACACAAACTCTTAGAAGATTCACTCTGCTTCTACTTAAATCGGCATTGTGCATTTTGTTTTCAATCCCGATACAATTTCTGTGTTTCATGGACAATGTGAAGGCCCAAGGGATATAGTAAACATGCACTGGTGCATCGCAATCTACTACTGGTCTCCCAGGAGCCGCTCAAAGATCAAATTCTTAGACGATTGACTCTTCTTGTACTTAAGTCGCCATTGTGCCTTTTGTATACAATCCAGATGCAATTTCTGTGTTTCATGGTCAATATGAAGGTCCAAGGGATACGGTAAACCTTCACTGGTGCATCAGAATCCAATACTGGTCTTCCAAGATCCGCTCAACCCACAGACTCTTAGAAGATACACTCTTCTTGTACTTAAGTCGGCATTGTGCCATTTGTATTCAAACCCGATCCAATTTCTGTGTTCCACGGTCAATTTGATGGTCCAAGGGTAGAGTAAAACTGCACTGATGCATCGTAGTATAATACTGGTCCAGGAGGAGCCGCTCAGAGCACAAACTCTTAGAAGATTCACTCTTCTTGTACTTAAGTCGGCATAGTTTCTTTTGTATTCAGTCCCGATGCAATTTCTATGTCCATGGTCAATGTGAAGTTCCAAGGGAAACAGTAATCCTGCACTGGTGCATCGGAATCTATTACTGATCTCCCAGGAGCCACTGAAAGTACAAACTCTTAGAGGATTCACTCTTCTTGTACTTAAGTCGGCATTGTGAGTTTTGTATACAATCCCGATGCAATATCTGTGTTTCTTGGTCAATGTGATGGTCCACGGAAAACAGTAAACCTGAACTGGTGCATCGGAAACTAATAGTGGTCTCCCAAGAGCCGCTCAAAGCACAAACTCTTAGAAGATTCACTCTTCTTGTACTTAAATCGGCATTGTGCATTTTGTGTTCCATCCCGATGCAGTTTCACTGTTTCGTGGGCAATGTGAAGGTCCGAGGGATACAGTAAACCTGCACTGGTGCACCGGAATCTACTACTGGTTCCCCAGCTGCCGCTCAAAACACAAACTCTTAGTAGATTCATGCTTCTTGTACTTAAGTCGGCATTGTGCCTATTGTATTCAATCCCGATGCTATTTCTGTGTTTCATGGTCAATGTAAAGGTCCAAGGGATACAGTAAACCTGCTCTGGTGCATCAGAATCTACTACTGGTGCCGGCCGAAGTGGCCGTGCGGTTAAAGGCGCTGCAGTCTGGAACCGCAAGACTGCTACGGTCGCAGGTTCGAATCCTGCCTCGGGCATGGATGTTTGTGATGTCCTTAGGTTAGTTAGGTTTAACTAGTTCTAAGTTCTAGGGGACTAATGACCTCAGCAGTTGAGTCCCATAGTGCTCAGAGCCATTTGAACCATTTTTTACTACTGGTTCCCCAGCAGCCGCTCAAAACACAAACTCTTAGTAGGTTCATGGTTCTTGTACTTAAGTCGGCATTGTGCATTTTGTGTTAAATCCCGATGTAATTTCAGTGTTTCGTGGTCAATGTGAAGGTCCAAGGGATAAAGTAAACCTGCACAGGTGCACCGGAAACTACTACTGGTTCCTCAGCAGCCGCTCAAAGCACAAACTCTTAGAAGATTCATGCTTCTTTTACTTAAGTCGGCATTGTGCTTTTGTATTAAATCCCGATGCAAGTTCTGTGTTTCATGGTCAATGTGAAGGTCCAAGGGATACAGTAAACCTGCACTGGTGCATCAGAATATACTACTTTTCTCCCGGGAGCCGCTCAAAGCACAAACTCTAAGAAGATTCACTCTGCTTGTACTTAAGTCAGCATTGTGCCTTTCGTATTCAATTCCGAAGCAATTTCTGTGTTTCGTGGTCAATGTGAAGGTCCAAGGGATACAGTAAACCTGCACTGGTGCATCGGAATATACTACTTTTCTCCCGGGAGCCGCTCAAAGCACAAACTCTTAGAAGATTCACTCTGCTTGTACTTAAGTCAGCATTGTGCCTTTTGTATTCAATTCCGATGCAACCTCAGTGTTTTTTGGTCAATATGAAGGTCCAAGAGATATGGTAAACCAGCACTGGTGCATCGGAATCTAATTCTGGTATCACAGGAGCCTCTCAAAGCACAAACTCTTAGCAGATTCACTGGTCTTGTAATTAATTTGGCATTGTGCCTTTGTTTTCAAACCCGATGCAAGTTCTGTGTTTCATGGTCAATGTGAAGGACAAATGGATACCAAAAACCTGTACTGATGCATCGCAATCTACTAGTGGTCTCCTAGGAGCCGCTCAAATCTCAAATTCTTATAAGATTGACACTTCTTGTACTTAAGTCGCCTATGTGTCTTTTGTATAGAATCCAGGTGCAATTTCTGTGTTTCATGGTCAATATGAAGGTCCAACGGAAACAGTAAACCTTCACTGGTGCATCGGAATCCAATACTGGTCTCCCAATATCCGCCCAACGCACAGCCTCTGAGAAGAAACACTCTTCTTGTACTTAAATCGGCATTGTGCATTTTGTGTTCCATCCCGATGCAGTTTCACTGTTTCGTGGTCAATGTGAAGGTCCGAGGGATACAGTAAACCTGCACTGGTGCACCGGAATCTACTACTGGTTCCCCAGGAGCCGCTCAAAACACAAACTCTTAGTAGGTTCATGCTTCTTGTACTTAAGTCGGCATTGTGCCTATTGTATTCAATTCCGAAGCAATTTCTGTGTTTCGTGGTCAATGTGAAGGTCCAATGTATACAGTAAACCTGCACTGGCGCATCGGAATATACTACTTTTCTCCCGGGAGCCGCTCAAAGCACAAACTCTTAGAAGATTCACTCTGCTTGTACTTAAGTCAGCATTGTGCCTTTCGTATTCAATTCCGATGCAATCTCAGTGTTTTTTGGTCAATATGAAGGACCAAGAGATACGGTAAACCAGCACTGGTGCATCGGAATCTAATTCTGGTGTCCCAGAGGCCGCTCAAAGCACAAACTCTTAGAAGATTCACTGTTCTTGTACTAAAGTTGGCATTGTGCCTTTGTTTTCAAACCCGATGCAAGTTCTGTGTTTCATGGTCAATGTGAAGGACAAATGGATACCACAAACCTGTACTGATGCATCGCAATCTACTACTGGTCTCCTAGGAGCCGCTCAAATCTCAAATTCTTATAAGATTGACTCTTCTTGTACTTAAGTCGCCAATGTGTCTTTTGTATAGAATCCAGATGCAATTTCTGTGTTTCATGGTCAATATGAAGGTCCAACGGATACAGTAAACCTTCACTGGTGCATCGGAATCCAATACTGGTCTCCCAATTACCGCTCAACGCACAGCCTCTTAGAAGAAACACTCTTCTTATACTTAAGTCGGCATTGTGCCTTTTGTATTCAAGCCCGATCCAATTTCAGTGTTTCACGGTCAATGTGTTGGTCCAAGGGTAGAGTAAAACTGCACTGATGCATCGGAGTATAATACTGGTCCAGCAGGAGCCGCTCAGAGCACAAACTCTTAGAAGATTCACTCTTCTTGTACTTAAGTCGGCATTGTGCATTTTGTGTTCAATCCCGATGCAATTTCAGTGTTTCGTGGTCAATGTGAAGGTCCAAGGGATACAGTAAACCTGCAATGGTGCACCGGAATCTACTACTGGTTCCCCAGGAGCCGCTCAAAGCACAAACTCTTAGAAGAATCATGCTTCTTCTACTTAAGTCGGCATTGTGCCTTTTGTATTCCATCCCGATGCAATTTCTGTGTTTCATGGTCAATGTGAAGGTCCGAGGGATACAGTAAACCTGCACTGGTGCATCGGAATCTACTACTTTTCTCCCAGGAGCTGCTCAAAGCACAAACTCTAGGAAGATTCACTGTTCTTGTACTTAAGTTGGCATTGCGCCTTTTGTTTTCAAACCTGATGCAAGTTCTGTGTTTCATGGTCAATGTGATAGTCAAATGGATACCACAAACATGTACTAATGGACCGGAATCTAATACTGGTCTCCAAGGAGCTGCTCAAAGCACAAACTCAGAAGATTCACTCTTCTTGTACTCAAGTAAGCATTGTACATCTTTAATTCAATCCCGATGCAATTTCTGTGTTTCATGGTCTATGTGAAGGTGCAAGGGATGCAGTAGACCTGCACTGGTGCATCGGAATCTACTACTTTTCTCCCAGGTGCCGCTCAAAACACAAACTCTTAGAAGATTCACTCTTCTTTTACTTAAGTCGGCATTGAGCGTTTTGTATTCAATCCCGATGCAATTTCTGTGCTTCATGGTCAATGTGAAGGTCCAAGGGGTAAAGTAAACCTGCACTGGTGTATCGGAATTTACTACTGGTCTCCCAGGATTCGCTAAAACACAAACTCTTAGAAGATTCACTCTACTTCTACTTAAATCGGCATTGTGCATTTTGTTTTCAATCCCGATACAATTTCTGTGTTTCATGGTCAATATGAAGGTCCAAGGGATACGGTAAACCTTCACTGGTGCATCAGAATCCAATACTGGTCTTCCAAGATCCGCTCAACCCACAAACTCTTAGAAGATACACTCTTCTTGTACTTAAGTCGGCATTGTGACTTTTGTATTCAAACCCGATCCAATTTCTGTGTTCCACGGTCAATTTGATGGTCCAAGGGTAGAGTAAAACTGCACTGATGCATCGGAGTATAATACTGGTCCAGAAGGAGCCGCTCAGAGCACAAACTCATAGAAGATTCACTCTTCTTGTACTTAAGTCGGCATAGTTCCTTTTGTATTCAGTCCCGATGCAATTTCTATGACCATGGTCAATGTGAAGTTCCAAGGGAAACAGTAATCCTGCACTGGTGCATCGGAATCTATTACTGATCTCCCAGGAGCCACTGAAAGTACAAACTCTTAGAGGATTCACTCTTCTTGTACTTAAGTCGGCATTGTGAGTTTTGTATACAATCCCGATGCAATGTCTGTGTTTCTTGGTCAATGTGATGGTCCACGGAAAACAGTAAACCTGAACTGGTGCATCGGAAACTAATAGTGGTCTCCCAAGAGCCGCTCAAAGCACAATCTCTTAGAAGATTCACTCTTCTTGTACTTAAATCGGCATTGTGCCTATTGTATTCAATCCCGATGCTATTTCTGTGTTTCATGGTCAATGTGAAGGTCCAAGGGATACAGTAAACCTGCTCTGGTGCATCTGAATCTACTACTGGTGCCGGCCGAAGTGGCCGTGCGGTTAAAGGCGCTGCAGTCTGGAACCGCAAGACCGCTACGGTCGCAGGTTCGAATCCTGCCTCGGGGATGGATGTTTGTGATGTCCTTAGGTTAGTTAGGTTTAACTAGTTCTAAGTTCTAGGGGACTAATGACCTCAGCAGTTGAGTCCCATAGTGCTCAGAGCCATTTGAACCATTTTTTACTACTGGTTCCCCAGCAGCCGCTCAAAACACAAACTCTTAGTAGGTTTATGCTTCTTGTACTTAAGTCGGCATTGTGCATTTTGTGTTAAATCCCGATGTAATTTCAGTGTTTCGTGGTCAATGTGAAGGTCCAAGGGATAAAGTAAACCTGCACTGGTGCACCGGAAACTGCTACTGGTTCCTCAGCAGCCGCTCAAAGCACAAACTCTTAGAAGATTCATGCTTCTTTTACTTAAGTCGGCATTGTGCTTTTGTATTAAATCCCGATGCAAGTTCTGTGTTTCATGGTCAATGTGAAGGTCCAAGGGATACAGTAAACCTGCACTGGTGCATCAGAATATACTACTTTTCTCCCGGGAGCCGCTCGAAGCACAAACTCTAAGAAGATTCACTCTGCTTGTACTTAAGTCAGCATTGTGCCTTTCGTATTCAATTCCGAAGCAATTTCTGTGTTTCGTGGTCAATGTGAAGGTCCAAGGGATACAGTAAACCTGCACTGGTGAATCGGAATATACTACTTTTCTCCCTGGAGCCGCTCAAAGCACAAACTCTTAGAAGATTCACTCTGCTTGTACTTAAGTCAGCATTGTGCCATTCGTATTCAATTCCGATGCAACCTCAGTGTTTTTTGGTTAATATGAAGGTCCAAGAGATACGGTAAACCAGCACTGGTGCATCGGAATCTAATTCTGGTATCCCAGGAGCCTCTCAAAGCACAAACTCTTAGCAGATTCACTGGTCTTGTACTTAAGTTGGCATTGTGCCTTTGTTTTCAAACCCGATGCAAGTTCTGTGTTTCATGGTCAATGTGAAGGACAAATGGATACCACAAACCTGTACTGATGCATCGCAATCTACTAGTGGTATCGTAGGAGCCGCTCAAATCTCAAACTCTTATAAGATTGACTCTTCTTGTACTTAAGTCGCCTATGTGTCTTTTGTATAGAATCCAGATGCAATTTCTGTGTTTCACGTCAATATGAAGGTCCAACGGATACAGTAAACCTTCACTGGTGCATCGGAATCCAATACTGGTCTCCCAATATCCGCTCAACGCACAGCCTCTGAGAAGAAACACTCCTCTTGTACTTAAATCGGCATTGTGCATTTTGTGTTCCATCCCGATGCAGTTTCACTGTTTCGTTGTCAATGTGAAGGTCCGAGGGATACAGTAAACCTGCACTGGTGAACCGGAATCTATTACTGGTTCCCCAGGAGCCGCTCAAAACACAAACTCTTAGTAGGTGCATGCTTCTTGTACTTAAGTCGGCATTGTGCCTATTGTATTCAATCCCGATGCACTTTCACTGTATCGTGGTCAATGTGAAGGTCCAAGGGATACAGTAAACCTGCACTGGCGCATCGGAATATACTACATTTCTCCTGGGAGCCGCTCAAAGCACAAACTCTTAGAAGATTCACTCTGCTTGTACTTAAGTCCTCATTGTGCATTTTGTATTCAATCCCGATGCAATTACTGTGTTTCATGGACAATGTGAAGGCCCAAGGGATACAGTAAACATGCACTGGTGCATCGCAATCTACTACTGGTCTCCCAGGAGCCGCTCAAAGCACAAATTTTTAGACGATTGATTCTTCTTGTACTTAAGTCGCCATTGTGCCTTTTGTATACGATCCAGATGCAATTTCTGTGTTTCATGGTCAATATGAAGGTCCAAGAAATACGGTAAACCTTCACTGGTGCATCGGAATCCAATACCGGTCCCCCAAGATCCGCTCAACACACAGACTCTTAGAAGATACACTCTTCTTGTACTTAAGTCAGCCTTGTGCCTTTTGTATTCAAACCTGATCCAATTTCTGTGTTTCACGGTCAATTTGATGGTCCAAGGGTAGAGTAAAACTGCACTGATGCATCGGAGTATAATACTGGTCCAGCAGGAGCCGCTCAGACCAAAAACTCTTATAGGATTCACTCTTCTTGTACTTAAGTCGGCATAGTTCCTTTTGTATTCAATCCCGATGCCATTTCTATGTCCATGGTCAATGTGAAGTTCCAAGGGATACAGTAATCCTGCACTGGTGCATCAGAATCTATTACTGATCTTCCAGGAGCCACTGAAAGTACAAACTCTTAGAGGATTCACTCTTCTTGTACTTAAGTCGGCATTGTGAGTTTTGTATACAATCCCGATGCAATGTCTGTGTTTCTTGGTCAATGTGAAGGTCCACGGAAAACAGTAAACCTGCACTGGTGCATCGGAAACTAATAGTGGTCTCCCAAGAGCCGCTCAAAGCACAAACTCTTAGAAGTTCACTCTTCTTTTACTTAAATCGGCATTGTGCATTTTGTGTTCCATCCCGATGCAGTTTCACTGTTTCGTGGACAACGTGAAGGTCCGAGGGATACAGTAAACCTGCACTGGTGCATCTGAATCTACTACTGGTTCCCCAGGAGCCGCTCAAAACACAAACTCTTAGAAGGTTCATGCTTCTTGTACTTAAGTCGGCATTGTGCATTTTGTGTTCAATCCCGATGTAATTTCAGTGTTTCGTGGTCAATGTGAAGGTCCAAGGGATACAGTAATCCAGCACTAGTGCATCGGAATATACTACTTTTCTCCCGGGAGCCGCTCAAAGCACAAACTCTTAGAAGATTCACTCTGCTTGTACTTAAGTCAGCATTGTGCCTTTCGTATTCAATTCCGATGCAATCTCAGTGTTTTTTGGTCAATATGAAGGTCCAAGAGATACGGTAAACCAGCACTGGTGCATCGCAATCTTATTCTGGTATCCCAGGAGCCGCTCAAAGCACAAGCTCTTAGAAGATACACTGTTCTTGTACTTAAGTTGGCATTGTGCCTTTGTTTTCAAACCCGATGCAAGTTCTGTGTTTCATGGTCAATGTGAAGGTCAAATGGATACCACAAACCTGTACTGATGCATCGCAATCTACTACTGGTCCCCTAGGAGCCGCTCAAATCTCAAATTCTTATAAGATTGACTCTTCTTGTACTTAAGTCGCCAATGTGTCTTTTGTATAGAATCCAGATGCAATTTCTGTGATTCATGGTCAATATGAAGGTCCAACGGATACAGTAAACCTTCACTGGTGCTTCGGAATCCAATACTGGTCTCCCAATATCCGCTCAAAGCACAGCCTCTTAGAAAAAACACTCTTCTTGTACTTAAGTCGGCATTGTGCCTTTTGTATCCAAACCCGATCCAATTTCTGTGTTTCACGGTCAATGTGATGGTCCAAGGGTAGAGTAAAACTGCACTGATGTATTGGAATCTAATACTGGTCTAGCAGGAGCCGCTCAGAGCACAAACTCTTAGAAGATTCACTCTTCTTGTACTTAAGTCTCCATTGTGCATTTAGTATTCAAACCCGATGTAATTTCTGTGTTTCATGATGAATATGAAAGTCGAAGGGATACAGTAAACATGCAGTGATACATCGGAATCTAATACTGGTCTCCCAGGAGCTGCTCAAAACACAATCTCTTGGAAGATTCACCCTTCTTGTACTTGAGTCGGCATTGTGAATTTTGTATTCAATCCGGACGCAATTTATGTATTTCATGGTCAATGTGAATATCCAAAGGATACAGTAAACCTGCGCTGCTGTTCAGAATCTAATACTGGTCACCCTGGAGCCGTTCAAAGTACAAACTCTTAGAAGATTCACTCTTCTTGTACTTAAGTCGGCATTGTACATTTTGTGTTCAATCCCGATGCAATTTCAGGGTTTCATGGTCAATGTGAAGCTCCGAGGGATACAGTAAACCTGCACTGGTGCATCGGAATCTACTACTTTTCTCCCAGGAGCCGCTCAAAGCACCAACTCTTAGAAGATTCACTGTTCTTGTACTTGAGTTGGCATTGTGCCTTTTGTTTTCAAACCTGATGCAAGTTCTGTGTTTCATGGTCAATGTGAATGTCTAATGGATACCACAAACATGTAGTGATGCGCCGGAATCTAATACTGGTCTCCAAGGAGCCGCTCAATGCAAAAACTCTTAGAAGATTCACTCTTCTTGTACTCAAGTAGGCATTGTTCGTTTTTAATTCAATCCCGATGCAATTTCTGTGTTGCGTGGTCTATGTGAAGGTGCAAGGGATACAGTAAACCTGCACTGGTGCATCGGAATCTACTACTTTTCTCCCAGGTGCCGCACAAAACACAAACTCTTAGAAGATTCACTCTTCTTTTACTTAAGTCGGCATTGTGCGTTTTGTATTCAATCCCGATGCAATTTCAGTGCTTCATGGTCAATGTTAAGGTCCAAGGGGTACAGTAAACCTGCACTGGTGTATCGGAATCTACCACTGGTCTCCCAGGATTCGCTAAAAGCACAAACTCTTAGAAGATTAACTCTGCTTGTACTTAAGTCCTCATTGTGCATTTTGTATTCAATCCCGATGCAATTTCTGTGTTTCATGGACAATGTGAAGGCCCAAGGGATACAGTAAACATGCACTGGTGCATCGCAATCTACTACTGGTCTCAAAGGAGCCGATCAAAGCACGAATTTTTAGACGATTGACTCTTCTTGTACTTACGTCGGCATTGTGCCTTTTGTATTCAAACCCGATCCAATTTCTGTGTTTCACGTTCAATTTGATGGTCCAAGGGTAGAGTAAAACTGCACTGATGCATCGGAGTATAATACTGGTCCAGCAGGAGCCGCTCAGAGCACAAACTCTTAGAGGATTGACTCTTCTTGTACTTAAGTCGGCATAGTTCCTTTTCTATTCAATCCCGATGCAATTTCTATGTCCATGGTCAATGAGAAGATCCAAGGGATACAGTAATCCTGCACTGGTGCATCAGAATCTATTACTGATCTCCCAGGAGCCACTGAGAGTACAAACTCTTAGAGGATTCACTCTTCTTGTACTTAAGTCGGCATTGTGAGTTTTGTATACAATCCCGATGCAATGTCTGTGTTTCTTGGTCAATGTGATGGTCCACGGAAAACAGTAAACCTGCACTGGTGCATCGGAAACTAATAGTGGTCTCCCAAGAGCCGCTCAAAGCACAAACTCTTAGAAGATTCACTCTTCTTGTACTTAAATCGGCATTGTGCATCTTGTGTTCCATCCCGATGCAGTTTCACTGTTTCGTGGACAATGTGAAGGTCCGACGGATACAGTAAACCTGCACTGGTGCATCTGAATCTACTACTGGTTCCCCAGGAGCCGCTCAAAACACAAACTCTTAGAAGGTTCATGCTTCTTGTACTTAAGTCGGCATTGTGCATTTTGTGTTCAATCCCGATGTAATTTCAGTGTTTCGTGGTCAATGTGAAGGTCCAAGGGATAAAGTAAACCTGCACTGGTGCAACGGAATCTACTACTGGTTCCCCAGGAGCCGCTCAAAGCACAAACACTTAGAAGATTCAAGCTTCTTGTACTTAAGTCGGTATTGTGCCTTTTGTATTCAATCCCCATGCAATTTCTATGTTTCATGGTCAATGTGAAGGTCCAAGGGATACAGTAAACCTGCACTGGTGCATCGGAATATACTACATTTCTCCCGGGAGCCGCTCAAAGCACAAACTCTAAGCAGAATCAATCAGCTTGTACTTAAGTCAGCATTGTGCCTTTCATATTCATTTACGAAGCAATTTCTGTGTTTCGTGGTCAATGTGAAGGTCCAAGGGATACAGTAATCCAGCACTAGTGCATCGGAATATACTACTTTTCTCCCGGGAGCCGCTCAAAGCACAAACTCTTAGAAGATTCACTCTGCTTGTACTTAAGTCAGCATTGTGCCTTTCGTATTCAATTCCGATGCAATCTCAGTGTTTTTTGGTCAATGTGAAGGTCCAAGAGATACGGTAAACCAGCACTGGTGCATCGCAATCTTATTCTGGTATCCCAGGAGCCGCTCAAAGCACAAGCTCTTAGAAGATACACTGTTCTTGTACTTAATTTGGCATTGTGCCTTTGTTTCCAAACCCGATGCAAGTTCTGTGTTTCATGGTCAATGTGAAGGTCAAATGGATACCACAAACCTGTACTGATGCATCGCAATCTACTACTGGTCCCCTAGGAGCCGCTCAAATCTCAAATTCTTATAAGATTGACTCTCCTTGTACTTAAGTCGCCAATGTGTCTTTTGTATAGAATCCAGATGTAATTTCTGTGTTTCATGGTCAATATGAAGGTCCAACGGATACAGTAAACCTTCACTGGTGCTTCGGAATCCAATACTGGTCTCCCAATATCCGCTCAACGCACAGCCTCTTAGAAAAAACACTCTTCTTGTACTTAAGTCGGCATTGTGCCTTTTGTATCCAAACCCGATCCAATTTCTGTGTTTCACGGTCAATGTGATGGTCCAAGGGTAGAGTAAAACTGCACTGATGCATTGGAATCTAATACTGGTCTAGCAGGAGCCGCTCAGAGCACAAACTCTTAGAAGATTCACTCTTCTTGTACTTAAGTCTCCATTGTGCATTTAGTATTCAAACCCGATGTAATTTCTGTGTTTCATGGTGAATATGAAAGTCGAAGGGATACAGTAAACATGCACTGATACATCGGAATCTAATACTGGTCTCCCAGGAGCTGCTCAAAACACAATCTCTTGGATGATTCACCCTTCTTGTACTTAAGTCGGCATTGTGAATTTTGTATTCAATCCGGACGCAATTTATGTATTTCATGGTCAATGTGAATATCCAAAGGATACAGTAAACCTGCGCTGGTGTTCAGAATCTAATACTGGTTACCCTGGAGCCGTTCAAAGTACAAACTCTTAGAAGATTCACTCTTCTTGTACTTAAGTCGGCATTGTACATTTTGTGTTCAATCCCGATGCAATTTCAGGGTTTCATGGTCAATGTGAAGCTCCGAGGGATACAGTAAACCTGCACTGGTGCATCGGAATCTACTACTTTTCTCCCAGGAGCCGCTCAAAGCACAAACTCTTAGAAGATTCACTGTTCTTGTACTTGAGTTGGCATTGTGCCTTTTGTTTTCAAACCTGATGCAAGTTCTGTGTTTCATGGTCAATGTGAATGTCTAATGGATACCACAAACATGTAGTGATGCGCCGGAATCTAATACTGGTCTCCAAGGAGCCGCTCAATTCACAAACTCTTAGAAGAGTCACTCTTCTTTTACTCAAGTAGGCATTGTTCGTTTTTAATTCAATCCCGATGCGATTTCTGTGTTTCGTGGTCTATGTGAGGGTGCAAGGGATACAGTAAACCAGCACTGGTGCATCGGAATCTACTACTTTTCTCCCAGGTGCCGCACAAAACACAAACTCAAAGAAGATTCACTCTTCTTTTACTTAAGTCGGCATTGTGCGTTTTGTATTCAATCCCGATGCAATATCAGTGCTTCATGGTCAATGTTAAGGTCCAAGGGGTACAGTAAACCTGCACTGGTGTATCGGAATCTACCACTGGTCTCCCAGGATTCGCTAAAAGCACAAACTCTTAGAAGATTAACTCTGCTTGTACTTAAGTCCTCATTGTGCATTTTGTATTCAATCCCGATGCAATTTCTGTGTTTCATGGACAATGTGAAGGCCCAAGGGATACAGTAAACATGCACTGGTGCATCGCAATCTACTACTGGTCTCAAAGGAGCCGATCAAAGCACAAATTTTTAGACGATTGACTCTTCTTGTACTTAAGTCGGCATTGTGCCTTTTGTATTCAAACCCGATCCAATTTCTGTGTTTCACGTTCAATTTGATGGTCCAAGGGTAGAGTAAAACTGCACTGATGCATCGGAGTATAATACTGGTCCAGCAGGAGCCGCTCAGAGCACAAACTCTTAGAGGATTGACTCTTCTTGTACTTAAGTCGGCATAGTTCCTTTTCTATTCAATCCCGATGCAATTTCTATGTCCATGGTCAATGAGAAGATCCAAGGGATACAGTAATCCTGCACTGGTGCATCAGAATCTATTACTGATCTCCCAGGAGCCACTGAGAGTACAAACTCTTAGAGGATTCACTCTTCTTGTACTTAAGTCGGCATTGTGAGTTTTGTATACAATCCCGATGCAATGTCTGTGTTTCTTGGTCAATGTGATGGTCCCCGGAAAACAGTAAACCTGCACTGATGCATCGGAAACTAATAGTGGTCTCCCAAGAGCCGCTTAAAGCACAAACTCTTAGAAGATTCACTCTTCTTGTACTTAAATCGGCTTTGTGCATATTGTGTTCCATCCCGATGCAGTTTCACTGTTTCGTGGACAATGTGAAGGTCCGAGGGATACAGTAAACCTGCACTGGTGCATCTGAATCTACTACTGGTTCCCCAGGGGCCGCTCAAAACACAAACTCTTAGAAGATACACTGTTCTTGTACTTAAGTTGGCATTGTGCCTTTGTTTTCAAACGCGATGCAAGTTCTGTGTTTCATGGTCAATGTGAAGGTCAAATGGATACCACAAACCTGTACTGATGCATCGCAACCTACTACTGGTCTCCTAGGAGCTGCTCAAATATCAAATTCTTATAAGATTGATCTTCTTGTACTTAAGTCGCCAATGTGTCTTTTGTATAGAATCCAGATGCAATTTCTGTGTTTCACGTCAATATGAAGGTCCAACGGATACAGTAAACCTTCACTGGTGCTTCGGAATCCAATACTGGTCTCCCAATATCCGCTCAATGCACAGCCTCTTAGAAGAAACACTCTTCTTGTACTTAAGTCGGCATTGTGCCTTTTGTATTCATACCCGATCCAATTTCTCTGTTTCACTGTCAATGTGATGGTCCAAGGGTAGAGTAAAACTGCACTGATGCATTGGAATCTAATACTGGTCTAGCAGGAGCCGTTCAAAGTACAAAGTCTTAGAAGATTCACTCTTCTTGTACTTAAGTCGGCATTGTGCATTTTGTGTTCAATCCCGATAAAATTTCAGTGTTTCGTGGTCAATGTGAAGGTCCAAGGGATACAGTAAACCTGCAATGGTTCACCGGAATGTACTACTGGTTCCCCAGGAGCCGCTCAAAGCACAAACTCTTAGAAGAATCATGCTTCTTCTACTGAAGTCGAAATTGTGCCTTTTGTATGCAATCCCGATGAAATTTCTGTGTTTCATGCTCAATGTGAAGGCCCGAGGGATACAGTAAACCTGCACTGGTGCATCGGAATCTACTACTTTTCTCCCAGGAGCCGCTCAAAGCACAAACTCTTAGAAGATTCACTGTTCTTGTACTTGAGTTGGCATTGTGCCTTTTGTTTTCAAACCTGATGCAAGTTCTGTGTTTCATGGTCAATGTGAATGTCTAATGGATTCCACAAACATGTAGTGATGCACCGGAATCTAATACTGGCCTCCAAGGAGTCGCTCAAGCCACAAACTCTTAGAAGATTCACTCTTCTTGTACTCAAGTAAGCATTGTTCATTTTTAATTCAATCCCGATGCAATTTCTGTGTTTCATGGTCTATGTGAAGGTGCAAGGGATACAGTAAACCTGCACTGGTGCATCGTAATCTACAACTTTTCTCCCAGGTGCCGCTCAAAACACAAACTCTTAGAAGATTCACACTTCTTTTACTTAAATCGGCATTGTGCGTTTTGTATTCAATCCCGATGCAATTTCTGTACTTCATGGTCAATGTGACGGTCCATGGGATACAGTAAACCTGCACTGGTGTATCGGAATCTACTACTGGTCTCCGAGGATTCGCTCAAACCACAAACTCTTAGAAGATTCACTCAGCTTGTACTTAAGTCGGCATTCTGCATTTTGTATTCAATCCCGATGCAATGTCTTTGTTTCAAGGTCAATGTGAAGGCCCAAGGGATACAGTTAACATGCACTGGTGCATCGCAATCTACTACTGGTCTCCCAGGAGCCGCTCAAAGCACAAATTCTTAGAATAAAGACTCTACTTGTACCTAAGTCGCCATTGTGCTTTTTGTATACAATCCAGATGCAATTTCTGTGTTACATGGCCAACATGAAAGTCAAAAGGATACAGTAAACCTTCACTGGTGCATCGCAATCCAATTCTGGTCTCCCAAGATCCGCTCAACTCACAGACTCTTAGAAGATACACTCTTCTTGTACTTAAGTCGGCATTGTGCCTTTTGTATTCAATCCCGATCCAATTTCTGTGTTTCACGGTCAATGTGATGGTCCAAGGGTAGAGTAAAACTGCACTGATGCATCGGAATCTAATACTGGTCTAGCAGGAGCCGCTAAAGCACAAACTCTTAGAAGATTCACTCTTCTTGTACTTAAGTCTGCATTGTGCATTTAGTATTCAATCCCGATGTAATTTCTGTGTTTCATGGTGAATATGAAAGTCGAAGGGATACAGTAAACATGCACTGATACATCGGAATCTAATACTGGTCTCCCAGGAGCTGCTCAAAACACAAACTCTTAGAAGATTCACCCTTCTTTTACTTAAGTCGGCATTGTGCATTTTGTATTCAATCCTGACGCAATTTATGTATTTCATGGTCAATGTGAATATCCAAAGGATACAGTAAACCTGCGCTGGTGTTCAGAATCTAATACTGGTCACCCAGGAGCCGTTAAAGAACAAACTCTTAGAAGATTCACTCTTCTTGTACTTAAGTCGGCATTGTGCATATTGTGTTCAATCCCGATGCAATTTCAGTGTTTCGTGGTCAATGTGAAGGTCCTAAGGATACATTCAACCTGCAATGGTTCACCGGAATGTACTACTGGTTCCCCAGGAACCGCTCAAATCACAAACTCTTAGAAGAATCATGCTTCTTCTACTTAAGTCAGCATTGTGCCTTTTGTATTCAATCCCGATGCAATTTCTGTGTTTCATGGTCAATGTGAAGGTCCAAGGAATACAGTAAACCTGCACTGGTGCATCGGAATCTACTACTTTTATCCCAGGAGCCGCTCAAAGCACAAACTCTTAGAAGATTCACTGTTCTTGTACTTAATTTGGCATTGTGCCTTTTGTTTTCTAATCCAATGCAAGTTGTGTGTTTCATGGTCTATGTGAAAGTCAAATGGATACCACAAACATGTACTGATGCACCGGAATCTAGTACTGGTCACCAAGGAGCCGCTCAATGCACAAGCTCTTAGAAGATTCACTCTTCTTGTACTTAGGTAGGCATTGTGCACTTTGTATTCAATCCCAATGCAGTTTCTGTGTTACATGGTCAATGTGAAGGTCCAAGGGATACAGTAAACCTGCACTGGTGCATCGGAATCTAATACTTGTCTCCCAAGATCCGCTCAAAACACAGACTCTTAGAACATACATTCTTATTGTTCATTAGTCGGCATTGTGCTTTTGTATTCAATCCCGATGCAATTCCTGTGTTTCATGGTCAATGTGAAGGTCCGAGGGATACAGTAAACCTGCACTGGTGCACCGGAATCTACTACTGGTTCCCCAGGAGCCGCTCAAAGCACAAATTCTTAGACGAATGACTCATCTTGTACTTAAGTCGCCATTGTGGCTTTTGTATACAATACAGATGCAATTTCTGAGTTTCATGGCCAACATGAAGGTCCAAGGGAAACAGTAAACCTTCACTGGTGAATCGTATTCCAATTCTGGTCTCCCAAGATCCGCTCAACTCACAGACTCTTAGCAGATACACTCTTCTTGTACTTAAGTCGGCATTCTGCCTTTTGTATTCAAACCCGATCCAATTTCTGTGTTTCATGGTCATTGTGATGGTCCAAGGGTAGAGTAAAACTGCGCTGATGCATCGGAATCTAATACTGGTCTAGCAGGAGCCGCTCAGAGCACAAATTCTTAGAAGATTCACTCTTCTTGTACTTAAGTCTGCATTGTGCATTTTGTATTCAATCCTGACGCAATTTATGTATTTCATGGTCAATGTGAATATCCAAAGGATACAGTAAACCTGCGCTGGTGTTCAGAATCTAATACTGGTCACCCAGGAGCCGTTAAAGACAAACTCTTAGAAGATTCACTCTTCTTGTACTTAAGTCGGCATTGTGCATATTGTGTTCAATCCCGATCCAATTTCAGTGTTTCGTGGTCAATGAGAAGGTCCAAGGGATACAATAAACCTGCAATGGTGCACCGGAATCTACTACTGGTTCCCCAGGAGCCGCTCAAAGCACAAACTCTTAGAAGATTCACTGTTCTTGTACTTAAGTTGGCATTGTGCCTTTTGTTTTCAAACCCGATAGAAGTTCTGTGTTTCATGGTCTATGTGAAAGTCCAATGGAGAGCACAAACATGTACTGATGCACCGGAATCTAATACTGGTCTCCAAGGAGCCGCTCAAAGCACAAACTCTTAGAAGATTCACTCTTCTTGTACTCAAGTAAGCATTGTTAATTTTTAATTCAATCCCGATGCAATTTCTGTGTTTCATGGTCTATGTGAAGGTGCAAGGGATACAGTAAACATGCACTGGTGCATCGTAATCTACTACTTTTCTCCCAGGTGCCGCTCAAAACACAAACTCTTAGAGGATTTACTCTTCTTTTACTTAAGTCGGCATTGTGCGTTTTGTGTTCAATCCCGATGCTATTTCTGTGCTTCATGGTCAATGTGAAGGTCCAAGGGGTACAGTAAACCTGCAATGGTGTATCGCAATCTACTACTGGTCTCCCAGGAGCCGCTCAAAGCACAAATTCTTAGACGAATGACTCTTCTTGTACTTAAGTCGCCATTGTGCCTTTTGTGTACAATCCAGATGCAATTTCTGTGTTTCATGGTCAATATGAAGGTCCTAGGGATACGGTAAACCTTCACTAGTGCATCGGAATCCAATACTGGTCTCCCAAGATCCGCTCAACAGACAGACTCTTAGAAGATACACTCTTCTTGTACTTAAGTCGGCATTGTGCCTTTTGTATTCAAACCCGATCCAATTTCTGTGTTTCACGGTCAATTTGATGGACCAAGGGTAGAGTAAAACTGCACTGATGCACCGGAGTATAATACTGGTCCAGCAGGAGCCGCTCAGAGCACAAACTCTTAGAAGATTCACTCTTCTTGTACTTAAGTCGGCATAGTTCCTTTTGTATTCAATCCCGATGCAATTTCTTTGTCCATGGTCAATGTGAAGTTCGAAGGGATACAGTAATCCTGGACTGGTGCATCAGAATCTATTACTGATCTCCCAGGAGCCACTCAAAGTACAAACTCTTAGAGGATTCACTCATCTTGTACTTAAGTCGGCATTGTGAGTTTTGTATACAATCCCGATGCAATTTCTCTCTTTCTTAATCAATGTGATGGTCCACGGAATACAGTAAACCTGCACTGGTGCATCGGAAACTAATAGTGGTCTCACAAGAGCCGCTCAAAGCACAAACTCTTAGAAGATTCACTCTACTTGTACTTAAATCGGCATTGTGCGTTTTGTGTTCCATCCCGATGCAGTGTCACTGTTTCGTGGTCCATGTGAAGGTCTGAGGGATACAGTAAACCTGCACTGGTGCACCGGAATCTACTACTGGTTCCCCAGGAGCCGCTCAAAGCACAAACTCTTAGAAGATTCACACTTCTTGTACTTAAGTCAGAATTGTGCCTTTCGTATTCAATTCCGATGCAATCTCAGTGCTTCTTGGTCAATGTGAAGGTCCAAGAGATACAGTAAACCTGCACTGGTGCATCGGAATTTAATTCCGGTCTCCCAGGAGCCGCACAAAGCACAATCTCTTAGAAGATTCACTGTTCTTGTACTTAAGTTGGCATTGTGCCTTTTGTTTTCAAACCCGATAGAAGTTCTGTGTTTCATGGTCTATGTGAAAGTCAAATGGGTAGCAGAAACATGTACTGATGCACCGGAATCTAATACTGGTCTCCAAGGAGCCGCTCAAAGCACAAATTCTTTGAAGATTCACTCTTCTTGTACGTAAGTAAGCATTGTTCATTTTGTATTCAACCTCGATGCAATTTCTGTGTTTCGTGGTCTATGTGAAGGTCCAAGGGACGCAGTAAACCTGCACTGGTGCATCGGAAATTACTTCTTTTCTCCCAGGTGCCGCTCAAAACACAAACTCTTAGAAGACTAACTCTTCTTTGACTTAAGTCGGCATTGTGCGTTTTGTATTCAATCCCAATACAATTTCTGTGCTTCATGGTCAATGTGAAGGTCCAAGGGATACAGTAAACCTGCACTGGTGCATCGGAATCTACTACTTTTCTCCCAGGAGCCGCTCAAAGCACAAACTCTTAGAAGATTCACTCTTCTTGTACTTAAGACAGCATTGTGCCTTTCGTATTAGATTACAATGCAATCTCAGTGTTTCTTGGTCAATGAGAAGGTCTAAGAGATACAGTAAACCTGCATTGGCTCATCAGAATCTAATTCTCGTCTCCCAGGAGCCGCTCAAAGCAGAAACTTTTAGAAGATTCACTGTTCTTGTACTTAAGTTCACATTGTGCCTTTTCTTTTCGAACCCGATGCAAGTTCTGTGTTTCATGGTCAATGTGAAGGTCAAATGGATACCACAAACCTGTACTGATCCACCGGAATCTAATACTGGTCTCCAAGGAGCCGCTCAAAGCCCGAACTCTTAGAATAATCACTCCTCTTGTACTTAAGTTTCCATGTGCCTTTGGTTTTCAAACCCGATGCAAGTTTTGTGTTTCATGGTCAATGTGAAGGTCAAATAAAATACAGCAAACCTGTACTGATGCACCGGAATCTAATACTGGTCACCAAGGAGCCGCTCAATGCACAAGCTCTTAGAAGATTCACTCTTCTTGTACTTAGGTAGCATTGTGCACTTTGTATTCAATCCCAATGCAGTTTCTGTGTTACATGGTCAATGTGAAGGTCCAAGGGATACAATAAACCTGCTCTGGTGCATCGCAATCTAATACTGGTCTCCCAGGAGACGCTCAAAGTACAAACTTTTAGAAGATTCACTCTTCTTGTATTTAAGTCGTCATTGTTCCTTTTGTATTCAATCCCGATGCAATTTCTGGGTTTCATGGTCAATGCGTAGGTCGAAAGTATACAGTGAACCTACACTGGTCCATCGGAATCTAATACTTGTCTCCCAAGATCCGCTAAAAACACAGACTCTTAGAACATACACTCTTATTGTACATTAGTCGGCATTGTGCTTTTGTATTCAATCCCGATGCAATTCCTGTGTTTCATGGTAAATGTGAAGGTCCAAGGGATACAGTAAACCTGGACTGGTGCATCGGAATCTAATTCTGGTCTCCCAGGAGCCGCTCAAAGCACAAACACTTAGAAAATTCACTGTTCTTGTACCTAAGTTATCATTGTGCCTTTTGTTTTCAAACCCGATGCAAGTCCTGTGTTTCATGGTCAATGTGACGGTCAAATGGATAGCACAATCCTGTACTGATGCACCTGAATCTAATACTGGTCTCCAAGGAGCCGCTCAAATCATAAACTCTTAGAAGATTCACTCTTCTTGTACTTAAGTCAGCATTGTCCATTTTGTATTCAATCCCAATGCAATTTCTGTGGTTAATGGTCTATGTGAAGGACCAAGGGATACAGTAAACCTGCACTGGTTCATCGGAATCTAATACTGGTCTCCCAAGAGCGGCTCAAATTACAAAATCTTAGAGGATTCACTCTTCTTGTATTCGAGTTGGCATTGTGCCTTTCTTATTCAATCCCGATCCATATTCTGCGTTTCATGGAGAATGTGAAGGTCCAAGGGATACAGTAAACCTGCAGTGGTACATCGGAATCTACTACTGGTCCCCCAGGAGCCGCTCAAATTACAAACTCTTAGAAGATTCACTCTTCTTGTACTTAAGTCGTCATCGTGCATTTTGTATTCAATTCCGATGCTATTTCTGTGTTTCATGGTGAATGTGAAGGTCCAAGGGGTACTGTAAACCTGCACTGGTGCATCGGAATCAACTACTTTTTTCCCAGGAGACGCTCAAAGCACAAACTCTTAGAAGATTCGTTCTTCTTGTACTTAAGTCGGCATTGTGCATTTTGTATTCTTTAGCGATGCAATTTCTGTGAAGGTCCTAGGGATACAGTAAACCAGCACTGGCGCATCGGTATCTAATACTGGTCTCCCAGGAGTCGTTCAAAGCACAAACTCTTAGAAGATTCACTCTTCTTGTGCTTCAGTCGGCACTGAGGTTTTTGTATCCGATCCCGATGCAATTTCTGTGTTTCATGGTCAATGCGAAGGTCCAAGGAATACAGTGAACAACCATCAATGCTTCGGAATCTTATACTGGTCTCCCAGGAGCCGCTCAAAACACAAACCCTTTGAAGATTCGACCTTCTTGACTTGAGACGGCATTGTGCATTTTGTATTCAATCCCGATGCAATTTCTGTATTTCATGAACATTGTGAAGGTCCAAGGGATACAGTAAACTTGCACCGGTGCATCGGAATCTAATACTGGTCTCCCAAGAGCCGCTCAAAGCACAAACTCTTAGAAGATTCACTATTCTTGTACTTAAGTCGGCATTGTGCCTTTTGTATTCAATCCGAAAGCAATTTCTGTATTTAATGGTCAATGTGAAGGTCCAAGGGATACAGTAAACATTCACTGATGCATCGCAATCTACTACTGGTCTCCCAGGAGCTGCTCAAAGCACAAATTCTAAGAAGATTCACTCTTCTTGTACTTAAGTCGCCATTCTGATTTTTGGATTCAATCCCTATGCGATTTCTGTGTTTCATGGTCAATATGAAGGTCCAAGGGAGACAGTGAACCTGCACCACTGCATCGGAATCTAATACTGGTCTCCCAAGATCCGCTCAACGCACAGACTCTTAGAAGGTTCACTCTTCTTGTACTTAAGTCGGCATTGTGCCTTTTGTATTCTGGCCCGATGCAATTTCTGTGTTTCTTGGTCAATGTGATGTTCCAAGGGATACAGTAAACCTGCACTGGTGCATCGGAATCTAATACTGGTCTCCCAAGAGCTGCTCAAAGCACAAACTCTTAAAAGATTCACTCTGCTTCTACTTATGTCGGCATATTGCATGTTGTATTCAATCCCGAAGCAATTTCTGTGTTTCATGGTCAATGGGAAGCCCCAAGGGATACAGTAAACATGCACTGGTACATCACAATCTACTACTGGTCTCCTAGGAGCCGCTCAAATCACAATTTCTTAGAAGATGGACCCTTCTTGTACTTAAGCCACCAATGTGCCTTTTGTATTCAAACCCGATCCAATTTCTGTGTTTCATAGTCAATGTGAAAGTCGAATTGATACAGTAAACCTGCACTGTTACATCGGAATCTAATACTGGCCTCCCAGGAGCTGCTCAAAGCACAACCTCTTAGAAGATTCATCCTTCTTGTACTTAAGTTGGCATTGTGCATTTTGTATTCAATCCAGATACAATTTATGTATTTCATGGTCAATGTGAATATCCAAAGGATACAGTAAACCTGCACTGGTGCATCGTAATCTACTACTTTTCTCCCAGGAGCTGCTCAAAGCACAATCTCTTAGAAGATTCACTCTTCTTGTACCTAAGCAGGCATTGTGCCTTTTGTTTTCAAACCCGATGCAAGTTCTGTCTTTCATGCTCAATGTGAAGGTCAAATGGATACCACAATCCTGTACTGATGCACCGGAATCTAATACTGGTCTCCAAGGAGCCGCTCAAAACACAATCTCTTAGAAGATTCACCCTTCTTGTACTTAAGTCAGCATTGTTCATTTTGTATTCAATCCCGATGCAATTTCTGTGTTTCATGGTCTATGTGAAGGTGAAGGGATACAGTAAACCTGCACTGGTGCATCGGAATCTAATGCTGGTCTCCCAAGAGCCGCTCAAATCACAAAATCTTAGATGATTCACTCTTCTTGTTCTCAAGTTGGCATTGTGCCTTTTTTTATTCAATCCCGATCTAATTTCTGTGTTTCATGGTGAATGTGAATGTCCAAGGGATACAGTAAACATGCACTGGTGCATCGCAATCTAATACTGGTCTCCAAGGAGCCGCTCGAAGCACAAACTCTTAGAAGATTCACTCTTCTTGTTCTTAAGTCGGTATTGTGCATTTTGTATTCAATCCCGATGCAATTTCTGTGTTTCAAGGTCAATATGAAGGTCCAAGGGATACGGTAAACTTTCACTGGTGCATCGGAATCCAATACTGGTCACCCAAGATCGGCTCAACCCACAGAATCTTAGAAGATACACTCTTCTTGTACTTATGTCGGCATTGTGCCTTATGTATTCAAACCCGATCCAATTCCTGTGTTTCGCGGTCAATTTGATGGTCCACGGGTAGAGTAAAACTGCACTGATGCATCGGAGTATAATACTGGTCCAGCAGGAGCCACTCAAAGTACAAATTCTTAGAGGATTGACTCTTCTTGTACTTAAGTCGGCATTGTGAGTTTTGTATACAACCCCAATGCAATTTCTGTGTTTCTTGGTCAATGTGACGTTCCACGGAAAATAGTAAACCTGCACTGTTGCATAAGAAACTAATAGTGTTCTCCCAAGAGCCGCTCAAAACCCAAACTCTTAGAAGAATCACTCTTCTTGTACTTAAGTCGACATTGTGCATTTTGTATTCAATCCCGATGCAATTTCTGTGTTTCATGGTCAATGTAAAGGTCCAAGGGATACAGTAAACCTGCACTGGTGCATCGGAATCTACTACTTATCTATCAGGAGCCGCTCAAAGCACAAACTCTTAGAAGATTCGCTCTTCTTGTACTTAAGTCAGCATTGTGCCTTTCGCATTCAATTCCGATACAATCTCAGTGCTTCTTGGTCAATGTGAAGGTCCAAGAGATATAGAAAACCAGCACTGGTGCATCAGGATCTAATTCTGGTCTCCCAGGAGCCGCACAAAGCGCAAACTCGTAGAAGATTCACTGTTCTTGTACTTAAGTTGGCATTGTGCCTTTTGTTTTCAAACCCGATGCAAGTTCTGTGTTTCATGGTCAATGTGAAGGTGAAATGGATACCACAAACCTGTTCTGATGCACCGGAATCTAATACTGGTCTCCAAGGAGCCGCTCAAAGCGCAAACTCTTAGAAGATTCACTCTTCTTGTACTTAAGTAAGCACTGTTCATTTTGTATTCAATCCCGATTCAATTTCTGTGTTTCGTGGTCTATATGAAGGTCCACGGGATACAGTAAACCTGCACTGGTGCATCGCAATCTACTACTGGTCTCCCAGGAGCCGCTCAAGGCACAAATTCTTAGAAGATTCATTCCTCTTGTACTTAAGTCGCCATTCTGCCCTTTGTATTCAATCCCTATGCGATTTCTGTGTTTCATGGTCAATATGAAGGACCAGGGGATACAGTAAACCTGCACTGCTGCATCGGAATCTAATACTGGTCTCCCAAGATCCGCTCAACACACAGACTCTTAGAAGATTTACTCTTCTTGTACTTAAGTCGGCATTGTGCCATTGGTATTCAAACTCGATGAAATTCTGTGTTTCACGGTCAATGTGAAGGTCAAAGGGATACAGTAAAACTGCACTGATGTATCGGCGTCTAATACTGGTCTAGCAGGAGCCGCTCAGAGCACAAAGTCTTTGAAGTTTCATTCTTGTTGTACTAAAGTCGGCATTGTGCATTTTGCATTCAATCCTGATGCAATTTCTGTGTTTCATGGTCATTGTGAAGTTCGAAGGTATACAGTAAACGTGCAGTGGTTGCATCGGAATCTAATACTGGTCTCCGAAGATCCGCTCAACGCACAGACTCTTAGAAGATACAGTCTTCTTGTACTTAAGTCGGCATTGTGCCTTTTGAATTCAATCTCGATTCAAATTCTGTGTTTCACAGTCAATGTGAAAGTCAAAGGGATACAGTAAAACTACACTGATGCATCCGAGTCTAATACTGGTCTTACAGGAGCTGCTCAGAGCACAAATTCTTAGAAGATTCATTCTTCTTGTACTTAAGTCGGCATTGTGCATTTTGTATTCAATACCGATGCACCTTCTAGGTATCATGGACAATGTGAAGATCCAATCGATACAGTAAACCTGCACTGGGGCATCGGAATCTAATACTGGGCTCCCAAGATCCGCTCAAAGCACAGTCTCTTAGGAGATACACTCTTTTTGTACATTAGTCGGCATTGTGCCTTTTGTACACAATCCCGATGCAAATTCTGTGATTCATGGTCAATGTGAAGGTCCAAGGTATTCAGTAAACCTGCACTGGTACATCGGAATCTACTACTGGTCTCCCAGGAGCCGCTCAAAGAGAAACTCTTAGATGATTCACTCTTCTTGTACTTAAGTAGGTATGTGCCTTTTGTTATCAAATCCGATGCATGTTCTGTGTTTCATGGTCAATATGAAGGACCAAGGGATACAGTAAACCTGCATTGGTGCATCGGAATCTAATACTGGTCTCCCAAGATCCGCTCAAAGCACAGACTCTTAGAAGATACACTCTTGTTGTACATTAGTCGGGATTGTGCCTTTTGTATTCAATCCCGATACAATTTCTGTGTTTCATGGTCAATGTGAAGGGCCAAGGTATACAGTAAACCTGCACTGGTGCATCGGAATCTAATACTGGTCTCCCAGAAGCAGCTCAAAACACAAACCCTTAGAAGATTCATTCTTCTTGTACTTAAGTTATCATGTGCCTTTTGTTTTCAAAGCCGATGCCAGTTCTGTGTTTCATGGACAATGTGAAGGTCACATGGATACAGCAAACCTGTACTGATGCACCGGAATCTAATAGTGATCTCCAAGGAGCCGCTCAAAGCACAAACTCCCAGACCAATTAATCTTCTTGTACTTAAGTTGGCATTGTGCCTTTTATATTCAATCCCGATGCAATTTCTGTGTTTCATGGTCAATATCAAGGTCCAAGGGATCCAGTAAAACTGCAGTGGTGCATCGGAATCTAATACTGGTCTCCGAAGATCCGCTCAAAGCACAGACTCTTAGAAGATACACTCTTCTTGTACTTAGTCGGCATTGTGCCTTTTGTATTCAATCCCAATGCAATTTCTGTGTTTCATGGTCAATGTGGAGGTCCGAGGGATACAGCAAACCTACACTGGTATATCAGAATCTAATACTGGTCTCCCAGGAGCCACTCAAAGCACAAACTCTTAGAAGATTCACTCTTCTTGTGCTTAAGTAGGCATTGCGCATTTTCTATTCAATCCCGATGCAATTTCTGTGTTTCATGGTTAACATGAATGCCCAAGGGATACAGTAAACCTGCACTGGTGCATCGGAATCTAATACTGGTCACCCAAGATCCGCCCAAAGCACAGACTCTTAGAAGATACACTCTTCTTGTACTTAGTCGGCATTGAACCTTTTCTATTCAAACCCGATGCAATTTCTGTGTTTCATGGTCGATGTGAAGTTCCAAGGTATACAGTAAATCTGCACTGGTGCATCGGAATCCAACACTGGTCTCCCAAGATCCGCTAAACGCACAGACTCTTAGAATATACACTCTTCTTGTACATAAGTCGGCATTGTGCCTTTTGAATTTAAACCCGATGCAAATTCTGTGTTTCACGGTCAATATGAAGGTCAAAGGGATACAGTAAAACTTCACATATGCATCGGAGTCAAATACTGGTCTAGCAGGAGCCGCTCAGAGCACAAACTCTTAGAAGACTCATTCTTCTTGTACTTAAATCGGCATTGTTCTTTTTGTATTCAATCCCGATTCAATTTCTGAGTTTCATGGTCAATGTGAAAGTCCAAGGCATTCAGTAAACCTGCATAGGTTCATCGGAATCTTATACTGGTATCCCAGCAGCCGCTCAAAGCACAAACTCTTAGAAGAATCACTCTTCTTGTACTTAAGTCGGCATTGTGCATTTTGTATTCAATCCCGATGCAATATCTGTGTTCCTCGGTCAATGTGATGATCCATGGGATACAGTTAACCTGCACAGGTGCATCGGAAACAAATATTGGTCTCCCAGGATGCGCTCAAAGAGAAACTCTTAGATGATTCACTCTTCTTGTACTTAAGTAGGCATGTGCCTTATGTTTTCAAACCCGATGCAAGTTCTGTGTTTCATGGTCAATATGAAGGACCAAGGGATACAGTAATCTGCAATGGTGCATCGGAATCTAATACTGGTCTCCCAAGATCCGCTCAAAGCACAGACTCTTAGAAGATACACTCTTGTTGTACATAAGTCGGCATTGTGTTTTTTGTATTCAATCCCGATGAAATTTCTGTGATTCATGTTCGATGTGAAGGTCCAAGGGATACATTACACATGCAATGGTGCATTGGAATCTCATACCGGTCTCCCTTGAGCCGTTCAAAGCACAAACTCTTAGAAGATTTACTCTTCTTGTACTTAAGTCGGCATTGTGCCTTTTATATTCAATCCCGATGCAATTTCTGTGTTTCATGCTCAATGTCAAGGTCCAAGGGATCCTGTAAAACTGCACTGGTGCATCGGAATCTAATACTGGTCTCCGAAGATCCGCTCAAAGCACAGACTCTTAGAAGATACACTCTTCTTGTACTTAGTCGGCATTGTGCCTTTTGTATTCACTCACGAAACAATTTCTGTGTTTCATGGTCAATGTGAAGTTCCAAGGTATACAGTAAACCGGCACTGGTGCATCGGAATCTAATACTGGTCACCCAAGGTCCGCTCAAAGTACAGACTCTTAAAAGCTACACTCTTCTTGTACTTAAGTTATCATGTGCCTTTTGTTTTCTAACCTGATGCAATGACTGTGTTTCATGGCCAATGTGAAGGTCCAAGGGATACGGTAAACCTGCACTGGTGCATCGGAATCTACTACTTTTCTCCCAGGAGCCGCTCAAAGCACAAATTCTTAGAAGATTCACTCTTCTTGTAGTTAAGACGGCATTGAGCCTTTTGTATTCAATCCCGACACAATTTCTGTGTTTCTTAGTCAATGTGTAGGTCCAAGG